>NC_084930.1:16250000-16875000 GCF_958298935.1 Phragmites australis | reverse complement strand
TTTTGTTGAGTTTTGCATGTGAGTAAGAAATAGTGTATAGTTACTTCATACCTGCATATGTCGATGATGGGCCAGAGTAGTATGGGCTACTCATGTTGACTTGGTGGTGCCTTAAGGAAAACAACGATACCTCTCTTTTGATGTTAATAGACTTTAGTTTCGTTGCGTAGTAAGGGCCTGCTTGTTTTAGCTTGCAGATTATGATCACAATCTACAAGCCGATATGTAAGCTGAAACAAACAGGCTGGATTGTAAAAAGCTGAATTATACAATCAAACCCCTAGATTGTAACAATTCAGCAATTCGCCTTCTACCAGCTTCTACAGATTATACAATCTAGCTTTTACAATCCATAATCTATAATCTGCTTTTCACAATCCATAGTTGAAACAAACATGCCCTAAATCTAATCAGCTAGGAGATGATACTATTATATTTTGTTCTCCTAGAGTTCGTTGTTCTGTAAATTGTTGAACTTATGATAACTTAAAAACTGTAATATATTTACATTACTCGCTCTTTATTACATCTTAATGTGATGAAGCTGTTGTAAAGATGTGTGTTCCGATTTTGGGCATAAAATACATGTCAAGATTATCGGGATTGGATTTGTGTCAATTATTAGTGGCTACGATGGTTGTGGTGAGATATGAATTAGCACGTGCCATATCAAGAGACGCACATGTGTTAGCAGAATCTTATTAAATGATCATTCTAATGATTAATTCAGATATAATTTGAACTAATTATATCTCTTTCTATTTAAATTAATATACTTTTATAGTTATTATTAGTCAAAATAATATATTGGAGACCGCGTTGATGTCCTAATGAACTTATATTTCGGATCAGTGGGAGTACATCGGTTCTCTTTTAGATGTTATTTTATCCTTCGGTATATAGAACAATGTTGCAATAAATTTTTTCTCGCAGGACATATCTGACCATTTTAATTTTTCCGACATTCAATCAATGACACATAAAACTATCAATCCACCACACTTATTGAATTGAAACTTCGTATTCTAATAAATATGGGCATTCTAAGTAAAGGTCACCTTAAAAATCCAAAACGCCATCTATTTAAAAATAAGATTAAGTTCTTAAAATGACATGTATTTAAAAACAAAGGTGGTAAGACATAAGAATCAAACTATAGTGTGAATATGATTAATTGCATGGTGACATCAGCTTGATACAATAGTCACATAACGGGGACACTAACATGTCTACTTATATTGTTGGAAGCAAACAAACTTCATTTGGAGCAACAAATAACTTCATTTGTTTGCTGATTTTACCATCTTGGCATAATAAGTTTCCTACGAGATAATCCCTGGAAAACGTGGGCAGCGTGGCCAACCACTCATCCTTAAAAATGTTTTTGCAGTGGTGCTCGCATCTGTGTTCATTAGCTATATCGAATTCGCGAAGGTGTATAGAGAATTTGGGACACCCTTTTTATTTGAGGCAAAATATAAAATTGCTTAACACAAAAGCGTGAGATTGGTGGTGACTGGTGAGGGCGTAAGAGCAGCTCCAATGTATCGTCGAATCTAAGGGGTAACGTTCGGTTCGCTTTTACACGATTCGTTTTCTCCAGTGTGAGCGGGTCCTACAGGCAAGTAAAAAATATTTTTTTCTCTCTCTTTCTTCCTTCGCGTAGCTACGCTGAAGACTTCGCCCGTTCCTTCCGTCCGCCCGGTCCTACAGGTCATATGCAGGAAATATTTTTTTATTCGGTAAAATTAAATCATATTTGAAGTCCGATTTTACTTTCTAACGCCCACAATTTGATTGCTACAATGTATTTGATTCGCTTTCCCCAAGCTACGGTTGTTTTTCCCGTACACTGAAGCTGCTCTAAGCACCGAAGCAACTGCGGTCTGACCCGACCGGGAAACCGCGCCTCACACCGAACTGAGTCCTACCCATCCCGACCCCTGAAGGCCTGAACCCCCACACCGTCCGATAAAAAATCCAACCACCCAAACCCACCTCCGCTGCTCGAAACCCTAGCGCCGCCACCCTATATAATTCTCGCCCTCCCACCCGCTCCAATTTCCCCCACCCCCCCGAACCCTATCCATTCCGCCGGCGGCGCAGCAGCACCAGCACCGGCACCGGCATCCGCACCCGAAGATGGTGAAGTTCCTGAAGCCCGGCAAGGCGGTGATCCTCCTCCAGGGTCGCTTCGCCGGAAGGAAGGCGGTGATCGTGCGCGTGTTCGAGGAGGGCACCCGCGACCGCCCATACGGGCACTGCCTCGTCGCCGGGCTCGCCAAGTACCCCAAGAAGGTGATCCGCAAGGACTCGGCCAAGAAGACGGCCAAGAAGTCGCGCGTCAAGTGCTTCCTCAAGCTCGTCAACTTCACCCACCTCATGCCCACCCGCTACACCCTCGATGTCGACTTCAAGGACGTCGCCTCGGGTGGGCCCGACGCGCTCGCCACCCGCGACAAGAAGGTGGCGGCGTGCAAGGCGGCCAAGGCGCGCCTCGAGGAGAGGTTCAAGACCGGCAAGAACAGGTGGTTCTTTACCAAGCTCCGCTTCTGAGCACGGGCCTTCTTAGATGTTGATTTCTTGGTATCAGGCACGTATTATGCAATCTCTGTTTTGGTATTGTCCATGAAGACTTCATGCTTAGTGTTATGGATCTTGGAGAGGAGTTTAATTAAGACATGGTGATGTTTCATGTGTTAAATTATGTTAAGGACATAGATCTGGTTGAAATTTTGTTGAGAATCACTGTTTGAGGATGTGCTATGATTAAATTGTTTAGTCTTAAGGGTCTCTGATTTGTGGTGCATCTTATCGCTGTTATAAGTCTTACATTACTGTTTAGTCGTAGATTATTACTGGTATGGTTTACAATCTTGTTTCTCCTGTTCGTTATGGGCTTCCTAGTGCTAATCTTAGGTGAATTGAATTCTAACTTTACGAGAATTGTGCTAGTAGCCTACGAGTAAACTTAAATGGTTGAAAATTTTTGTTCTAGACTTATTGGGACAGTATAAATCTGTTTTTTTGTTCTCGTGCACGGTAGCTTGGTATAAAATTGCATCTCGTTTCAATGATTATTCGGTTAGTGTTGGAGCAAGATATCGTCTTGTCCTATCAAGTATGGCGAGAGTTTCTTCTAAGGAGGATACTTAAGCTTGGAGACGAAGTTTGAGAGGAAGGACACTAGAAATGTATTTGAAAGTAGCAAAATGGATTGGTCTAGGGGGAGTATCACAGTGTGATTTTGTGTATGTGCATTTCTGTGTCCTGTGTGTTGCCCTTTGTGTTGTATTGAGCGTTCTCCTTGTGACCTGTCCGTGCCAGATGATCGCGACCTCCTATTTATAGGGTGGTACGTAGCTTAGTGTACAGGTTATCACGATTCACAAATATCTAGGACCTGACCGAATTACTGAATCTTATCCTAGATAACTATTTTTTACCCTACATATAAGATAAATATCTATCGTGGTAACTATTGTGGTGCTTGCTCTCTGAGGGGTGAGTCGATTGTCAATTGTGGTTCGACGTTGCTCTGTCAGGGGTGTCAGGATAACTTTCATCGCACTGGGGTGTTAGGATAAGCACCACTTGCATCGGTATTAATCGCTCGTCACCTCGCGTCAGGTCGGTTGCAGGGGATGTCGTTTCTTCTTTGATGTTATCTCCGGAGACCTTATATATCATTAGGTTTCGGAAGGCCGCACAGGCATTGGAGGGATGTCCCGAAGGGGTCTGCAGCCTGTAGGGGTCAGACCTCTTGTTGAGAGTCCGGAGGCTGAAGGCTTCGGAGAGGCTTGTTGTAGCTCTAAGTTTTGAGAAGGCCATGTACGTACCGGAGAGGGCCTAATGGGACCCGCAGCCTCTGGAAGTCGGGTCTCCTGCTGAGGGTCCTAAGATCGAAGGGTCCGGAGGCTGAAGGTTCTGGAGGGATCTTTGATAGCAATCTTCAATCATTGTCCTTAGGTTGGTCTATTTTCCCCCAACAGTTAGTATGTTTGTAATCTATTGTGGGGCACTCAAAGGGACCTTGAAGTATTTACTATGTGTAATGGGCGCATGCCTTGCTAGCTTAGAGATGTTTGCTATGAAACACGGATACTCCGACGGAGGAGGGAGGAGCATATTCGAGTCTGACATTGTATCCGACTTGGATATGGCTTGGATGCGTATCCGAGAAATATCCGACGAACAAATAATTTGTATTTGTAGAAAATCGGATACCTAAGGGATACTTCTTGGATATCTCGTGGATACGGCCCAGCCCAGCAAGAGTCCTCTCGACCTACTCAAATCCCGAATCATCTGCCTGCCTCCCTCTCGCATCATGCCACTCGCCTGTCGACGCTAGCACGTGGGCCCACTCAGTGTCGTTGGCGACCACTTGCGCCTCCAGTTAGCAGTTGCCACTCAGCCCGCCCTCAAGTTGGCCTCGTGCCTCCAGCTGGCACGCCTTCAAGTTGGCTTCGTGCCTCCAGTTGGCGCTCGGGTGGCTGCGCCTCCATCCGTCACCGGCAGACACCCCGCGCCTCTAGTCACCACATGCCTCCAACCTCACCCTCTAGCCGGCCCTGAGTCTCCAGCCGCCCTTCAGCTTGTCTGTTCTTAGATCTCACATATTCACATGGTCTGTTGCCTGTTAAAACTGAGTCTCACATGTTTTTCACTTCTCACATTCTCAGGTCTCACATAGTGGCCAGAACCGCAACCTGAAACAAATGTCCAGGGCTCTAGGCATATCAGAAACATAATAAAGGGCATGCAGCTAGAAATGACAAGTCTTTACTAGTTCAGTAGTTATTGTAGAGTTCATTCATGGTCTGTTCTCACATGATCTGTTAAAACATTTGTAAATCATCAAAGCATTGTGCGTGTCACTGTGTCATCATTCAGTAGTCCTTTACATGTGAGTAACTTATTTTTTTTTAAAAGTAAACGTATCCACGTATTAGGTTTTGTGGAAAAATAGTGTATCTCCGTATCCTTATAGGGTCGATATTGATACCTGTATTCGTATCGGTGCTGCATAGGATGTTTGCCACTCCTTAAATGTATTGTTTCTAGACTGTTTGTTTAGTCCGAACCAGCCATATCAATGTGGGTTAAAGCTGATGTTTGACATCACAGACATTTCTTGTTGTTTGAAGTTGTGGTTGGTGAGAGTTCCTTTCTTGTCGATTGCAATACACTTCCTGAAATCCATCAGTTTGTTGGATTAACCATTTGGAAAGTTTGATCACTGTTGAAATTGGAACATTATGTTGTTGTCATGACTGGAATATAGTATTGCTTGAGTAATTCTCAGTGTAGGTTTAGTCAGTTTTTGTAGGTCCTGCTTGTGGTGCGTGGTGTTATTTGATTTATATAGGTTCACCAAATATCTATGGGGTCTAGTAACTGTTGGCAACATAGTTATCAGCTTTGTTTAGTACGGCAGTCTACTTCCATAATCGTGGTTAAACCTGTTACACTTGCACTTCACATTAATTTTCAACTGAATTGAGTCAAATGGCAGTTAAATTTGAACTTTTTTAGTCACATCCAAGAATATTTAGATTTCTATTGGAGTCTGATACGGACTTTTATAGTTGTGTATGTACCTTAATTTCTTGTTTTAGGTTCCAGCAGTTTAGATACTATAGTTTGGTACACAGACTGCAACTCATGTAAATTATCTTTAGTTGATATTTAACTATCTCGTGTTGACCATGGAGACTGTTCACATAGTGGAAATAACTATTTTCTTCACCTGTTATGGCCTATGGCCTGTGTTGCAATTCATAAACAGAACTTCCAGCTGTGCATGCATCTTAGAATTCTTCTGAAGATTACCTAGCGGAGAATTTGTCTCCGTGCAAATTGGATTCTAGGATTGCTTAGAAGGTACTTTCTGCTATGTATGCTAGGCCTTTTTTGAAAAGCTGAAATTTCCCCCAACGTCCGAAAAATTGAATCAAAATTTCTGTGTTTTAGATTTACACAAATTGTACTAAGTGGCATTCCTGCCATCAGATATGTGCATGTTTTAGGCAGGAGCCTGTGGTGCTTTCTGTGCATTGTGTAGTGTAGCAACAATGCCACATACTCAGGAATCTTCAGCTGATCGTACTTCAGCAGAGGTTTGATGAACATCGAGCTTCAAATCGTCTTTAGATCACAGCAGGTGATCAGCCCAGAGCCCTGGAGCCTTTGCGATGTATAAATTTCTTTGGAACAGCTGGTCGTTCTCCCCTCTAGTATAGTTAGCTATGGCATCACTTGACTCTGAGATGCAGTTTGGTTGGGTCTTTTTTCAGCAATAATCTGTTCACACGGGCAACTGGTATGTTACACGCGTTTGGTTCGTGTGGACCGTAGTCAGATACATTGGAAGCGAATACTGGGCCTTCGGAGTGCTGATTGCGCCCTAAGTGGTTAGTGCACCAATTCCATCCCTTCTCCAAGTCCGTCATCCGGTGGCAACAATGCCGGATTTATTAAGAGCATGATCTGATCTGTTGTTTCCCCTAAGGCCTGGCCTTCCTCTCCGCCTCCCAGCTGGCTTCCAAGGCTATAACGCCCTCGAGTATATGCAAGGGCAGGGAGAATGTGGCCTGCCCTTGGTGTCATCCATGGAGGAGGGACCCCTTGGAGATCTCCTCTGGATTCTCTCTCTTTGTTTTCAAACATAACTTTAGAGATGGTATCAGGCTAAGGCCGACTCTAACGGAGTCCGTTTTGCCGCAAAGTACTGTAGCATGCGATTTACAGCAGAAGCCGGCCGCAATCCACTCCAACAGACTCGGTATTGAGCGGAACAGGGATGCGGGGAGGCGCGTGGCGTCGGCAAAGTTGCGGCGTCCTCATCCTTGTGCGCGAGCGGAGTGGAGAAGCATCGGTTGTTCCCGCGGAGCGGCGGAAATTGAGCTGGCGAGCCTATGCGGCGGCGAGTCAGGCGGCTTCAGAGTCCGGCGGAAGCGAGCACCATCGGGGTACCTGGGAGACTCCGAATTGTCCCCTGCGGCGAATGACCCGGGAGACTCTTCGATTATCATGTTGTGCATGACAATGTAGGCGATCATGATGTCATTGAGGGTCTCCTGATCTTAGAACCTTGCTGCTCCCCGCACTATGGGAAACCGGGCCTGCAAGACTCCAAAGGCCCGTTTGACATCTTTTTGGGCTGCCGCTTATTGGACCATGAAGTGCTGCCGCTTCCTCCCAACAGGAGATTGTATGGGCTTCACGAACGTAGCCCACTCCAGATAGATGCCGTCTGCAAGGTAATACCCCATGGTGGTGTCCATTAATGGAGTATTGTACCTTGGGTGCCTCGCCGGTGGCAAGGTTGTCGAGGAGATGTGAACGGTGCAGCACGTTGATGTCGTTCAAAGAACCTGTCATTCCAAAGAAGGCATGCTAAATCCACAGGTCCTGCGAAGCTACTGCCTCTAGAATGATCGTTGGTGCGTTCATATGGCCAGTGAAAGAACCCGACCACGCCGTCGGACACCCTCCAATGCATGCAGTCAATGCTTCCCAACATCCCGGGGAACCCTCTTCGCTGGTTCATAGCAAGCAAGCGAGCAGTGTCCTCCTCGTTCGGAGCACAGAGGTACTTATCGCTGAAAACCTTGATGATAGTATGCACAAACCGCCTCATGTTCTCAATGATGGTGCTCTCCCCTAGCCAGAGGCACTCATCAAGAGAATCTGTAGGCGTATCGTATGCTAGCGTACGGAATGCCGCAGTAACTTTTTGCAAGGAGGACAGCTCCAGCTCGCCTGCAGCGTTCCTCCTTTGCTAGAACCACGGGTCATGCTCCTCAACCGCCTGCACAATCTTTGAGTATAGCTCATGTTTCATCCTAAACATGCATGAACACCGAGCATTACTACCTCACACACTTTTTGTACATAACACTTACACACGACAACCTCTATTTACAAGTTTACCTGCGACGGAAAATGTAGTCGGGGTACACCGCGGGGTCCGCAAAGTAGTCGTTGTACAACCTATTGTGGCCCTTCAGTCGATTCTGGTGGATATGCCAATGACCTGGCACTAAACCGCCCCACGGCCCTCGGTGTGATGCCTCCCCGTCTGCATGCTAGGCGTTGAGAGTAGCTAAGACCAAATCATCTTCCTCATCGAAAGAATCATTGGAGAAACACAGGTGGTCTCTCAGGTACTGCTTCCAGGCTATACGAGGATCTATTTTGTGGCTTGCAAATGAGAGTACCTCAGCCTCATATATATAGTGAGGTGTAGAGCCTTCTGAAGGAATCCACCGCATTTCCTTCCCCTACAAGCCACTACTCATGAGGCTTCGGCAGCAAGATTGCTTCTTCCTTCCTCTTCAAGCTAAATTATCGTCCAAGTCGCAACCATTGCATACGTTGCAAACAACCTTTTTTGACTGCATAGTTGCAAGGGCGATAAAAATTAGCTCCGACAACAAATATGCCGAACAAATATTTATTTATTTTTGGACAAATTAAATTATTTCAAACCACTAAATTTTACCGTGCCAAACATTGGCTGTTGCAACAGGAACCGGTGAAACCAGATGCTGCTACGGCGGTTATGGCGGTTGGGTACAAAACATTTTAATATAGGAAAAAGAAGGTAGTGGATGATATATAGAGTTTCTGTTGGAGATGGCGGGAATGAGGGCTGCTACAATAGCGATAGGGGATGCTGTAATAGTATTTTAGATGATAAAATTTTACGGTTTCTATTGGAGATGGTCTAATACCTAGCAGGGAGTGGCACCCGTCCACTACTGAGTTTTGGGGGATCGATGGGGCCCACACTCGGCTATAACTTGTGAGGAGTACATTGCTCCTTCAGATATATATAAGCTGAACTTGTTTTTTACTATTTATACTTTTTTGGATGGTTTGTTATTGAATTTTTGTGATATTTTATTATTTAGGAATATGAGAGAAGTATTATAAGTTCACATGGACTCGAAGTTGAGCTATAATCGAACTTCAAAGTATACTCAAGTTTTAAAATAACACGTCAATAAAATGAGCATAACTTTCGTATACAAAGTACAATTGAGACGTTCTTGGATTTGATAAGACCTTTTCAATAGATTTAGTTTCACATTTAGATTCATTATATATTAGTTAGAGTCGATGAAATAAGATGTTGTATAAACATTGTGGGTCTTGTAGGGTCTTGTAATCAAGTTGAGATCGGAGTCAAGGTTATGTATGCCTTTTCACATGGCCACACAACTCTGTCTACCTCATCACATCTCTCTCTATATATATATATGCAGTGGCCGTCGTAGTTTAGGTTCATATTTTGTTTGGATTATTCTGTTTTATATAGTTTCACTGCTTGTTCTATTTGTGGAACTACAATTCGAGTACTTTATTGTTAATTAGCAATATTTAGATTGCATCTACTTGTTTTTTCTTGTGTTCTTGATTTTCTTATAGAAAAAGCTTTCTTAGCAAGGTTAACTGCGTCTTTGCACGGTTGATAACCATTGATTAGTGGTGTAGTTATTACAAGGGTTCTTGATCTGTTCTAATCAAAGCATTTGAATCATCAATGTCAAAACTTTACTAATCGACTTCGAAAAATCGGGTAAACTCATATAAAATAGTATCAGAGCTTCAGTTGCCTGTAAGATAATCTTAGTTATCCCTTTTTATTTAGTCACGTTTCATTATTATCTAGAGCCTAGAAATTTGCTCACAAAAAGATTTAGACTATAGTTTTTTTACTATCCAAACCACTTTGTACCTTTCGCAATTTTGATTTCAGTTTCCACGTTATTGAGTTCGAGTCTATTATCGTTGTCTTTGTTTGCTGGTCTTAGTCATCGTGTTCTAGTTCTAGCGACGAGTCTTTGTTCTTTTGGTTGTCGTGTATCTCAGCTTATCCTTGGCTGCATCCGTTGCAATTCGGGTCTTATTTGTTATGTGTCGACCATCTATTTGGATTTGACCATTAGTCGAGTCAACCATCTACTCGGGTTCAACTACTAGTCGTTCAACCATCTCTTGGGTTCGACCACTAGTCGAGTCGACCATCTACTCGGGTTCAACCACTAATCGCTTCAACTATCTCTCAGGTTCAACCACTAGTCGGATTCGACCACTTCGGTTCCACCATCTAGTTGGATTTGACCTCTTACTCGGCTTTGCCTCCAACCTAGTTGAAGTATATCTGTTTCTAGCTGCTTACGGACAACCCCGCGTACTTATCATATCGAGCATCCTAGAAAAAGTCCGAGAAGAAATTCCATAGGCCAAACAGACCTAGCCAAAGTTCAGAGGCAGAAAGAGAGTTTGTAACCCACTCACCTTCTTGGACCTAGAAAAGTTAGCAGAAGAGTTGTGAGTTTGTGTCACATTCAAAAAAAAGAAGAAGAAGAAAACAAGGAGTAAAGAGTGCCAAAACAGAAAAAAAGAGAAAAAAGAAAGAAAGAAAGAGAATTCAGTCTGCATTGCAAATTTTATTTCATTGTGTTTGTATCTATCTTCTTTGCTTTTTTTTTTTGCTTGAGCTAGTTCTATGAACGCGTTCGAGTCTACAACTCTGATGAGTACTATAAATTTTTTATTCAGTTTTGCTAATCTGATTTTATTAATTGTTATTCTTTGTTACTAAATATTGCCTGTCTAAGCTTCACCTCTTGATCAGAATAGTTCTTTCCTTACAATCGTCTCACTTGCGCCTGATGTGGGGGAATCGTCCAAATAATATTCTAATTAATCACCAAGAGGATCATTATTTATATTCACAACCTCGATAATTAACTAGAATATCATTTCGGTAGTTCTAGCACGTGTTTTGTGTCGAAGATCGGAATACATGACTTTACAACATATAGCATCACAACACAACATAAACCCTAAACCCTAAAACCCTAGACGGATAATGGCTATTTATAGGCCAACATGAGAGGTGGGTGGCGGGTTCCGGGTGTTGGAGCAAGAGTTTGTCTTGCCCCAACAAGTACGGCGAGAGTTTCTTTTAAGGAGGAGACTTAAGCTTGGAGACGAAGTTTAAGAGGAAGGAACACCATGAATGTATTGATGGTAGACAAAATTGATCGCTTTGGGAGGAGTATCACAGCATGACTTGGTGTATTTTCACCTCTGTGTCCTTTTCACTGTCTTGCCCGTCCTCCTCTGCCCAGATGACCATGGCCCCCTATTTATAGGGTCGTGCGTAGCTTGACGTAAAAGTTATCATAATGTACGTATATCTGGGATCTGACCGAATTATTGGGTCTTATCCTGGATAACTACTTTCTACCCTATTGGTGGAGATAAATATCCACTGTGGTAACTGTCCTGGTGCTTGCCCCATGGTGTGCGGCGAGCCGGTTGTCAATTGCAGCCCGACGTTGCATTGTCAGGGGTGTCAGGATAGCCTCCATTACTCCGGAGTGTCAGAGCAACGTCCATCAGCCTAGGCTTTTTAATGTCGGTCACTTCCTTACAGGCAAAGCATGACCGGTGCTCCTATTCCGGCAGATCTTTCTCAAGGCCTGTTGACTCACCTTGTAGCCTTCGGGAAGGCGGCCCGAGCGGCCCGAGGCGAGGGCCTCGGGAGGCATGGAACCGGGAGGTGAAAGCTTTGGGAAGTAGGACCCGGGAAGGCCGAGGCTCTAGGAGGTCGAAGCTTCGGGGGACCGATGCTTTGGGAGGTCGAGTTTTTGGGAGGCTGAGTCTTCGGGAGACCGTGCCAGTGAAGCCAAGGGATCTGATGACTTCAGAGGTCGAGCCTTTAATTCAGGGTACGAAGATCAAGGCTTCGGAGGGACCTAGATGATAATCTTCAACCATTATCCTCAGGCTGGTTTATTTTCCTCCAAACAGTATCCCCTCATTCTCGTGCCCCGATGTTTCAGAGGGGGAGAGGATGTAGAGGAAATAGTATCAAGGATGCCTCATGGCGAGCCTAAGGTTGATGGCGTACTGGTGGTGGCGATCTGCCCTAGAGTTTGTGGAGCTATCATGCGCGGTGTTGGGACCTCGAATCAGAGGGACGTCGATGGATGTGGTGTACTTCCGGGGTTCGTGTTGAGATCAATATAGGTTATCCGGATTCCTTCGGTATGGTTCTTCCTGCCCTTTGAGGTTGCTAGAGTAGACGTTACATATGGGATTGGAGGATCCCACGCGTTTGTCTGGCAGGATAAGATGTACCGCTGCTCGTGGGTTATTAATGTGACGGGATGTCCATGGGAGAAAATGAAGTATATGTCGTGAAGCGCTACCACGTGTTGGTTCTGCTTCATCTTCCGGACCTACGTGGCTGCTTGGCCCGGGTATAAAGCTGGGGTTACATAGCTGGAGTTTCCACAGCCCCACGAGCGAGCAGTTAACCTTGACTTGATTATGGCGTCGTCTTCCTCTTTATCCTCGGAGATGTTGATGATCTCGACAGCTTCTTCGGGAGCCGGACCGTTTCGATCGTCGGCAGAGGTGCCGGTGGTCACGTTGCTTCCATCTCTGCAGGGGAGGCGGCTGTTCGTCGCTCCGGCCCGACCTTTGGCCGGGGAGGCCATGCCCATCAAGATCATTGATATCTCCGGTGACGATGAGGAGATCGACTTGGATCTCCTGTAGGGGGAGAGCAAGCAGGAGTCTATGGAGCTGGCGGTGAGGGAGAAGGCCCTGCCGGTGACCTCCTCGGACTCTTCCCCATCCTCCGACAGCCCAGGAGCTGGCTATTGTATCAGCTTCCGCAGCGGTAGGTCGCAGATGAGCCGCATACGCCGTCCCATGGTGGCCCCTGCCGGAACTTGTAGGAGGTGGAGGTGGTCACCAAGATGGCGTACTTGGTGATGCCGTGATATATCCACGTCTCATGGTCAATCATGGCCTTTCTGTGGGCTCATGGCTTAACTTAGTCACCTTGTATTCTTTCTCACCCTGTTTTGCTCCGTAGGGATCTATCTTCTTTGTGGCAATCTCTGTACTGTTGCTTCAGTCTGTGTCCCCTGGATGTAGTAATTGTTTAATAATATAACATGGACCTTCGGGAACGGTCGTGTGTCCTTCCGTATCGGAGTGCAAGGGGATATTTTGAACGGGTGATCACATGCGCGCGTGCTTTCGTGCCTTCAAACCGTGCTTCTTCATTCCCTTTGAAGGCGATGGCTAGTTTTTTTTTACGACCGAGGTACCGAGTCTTCGCATAGATCATCGCTGATTTCATTCCTTCTGGGAAGAGGTGGCCTCGGGAATCTGGTGGTAGTAGATACGTATGGTAACTAAGGAGAAGTGGGTGGAGGAGTGGTGACCTCGTCATTCCTGGTTATTGCGTACTCCTGGGGCGTGGCACTGGTAGGGCCTCCTTCCCAATTTGTTCCAGATTTCTAACTCAGCGAAGTCCATCTAGAAACCTTCAAGACAAGCTCTGGAGGTGGCCCTTGACCCTTTGGGTTCCTTAGCGACTGCCCGGGTTGAAGGCGATGATGTGTCAGAGGTGAAGCCAAAGGCTAGGCAGGAGAGGTTGTCCGCGACCCCCTCGGCCCTTAGCCGCTGCCCGGCTCCGGAGGTACGTCGTCCAGAGCCTGGCAACGGTGCGTCGGAGGCGAAGCCGTAGGCTTGGCAGGAGAGGTGGTCTGTGACCCCCTTGACCCTTAGCCATTGCTCGGCTCCGGAGGTATTCCATCCGGAGCTGGCGATGGCGTGCCAGAGGCAAAGCCGAAGGCTAGGCGGGGGAGGTGGTCCGCGGGCGCGTCGGATGCGAAGCTGAAGGCTAGGCGGGAGAGGTGGTCTGTGACCCCCTCGGCCCTTAGCTGCTACTTGGCTCCAGAGGTGCTCCATCTGGAGCCTGGCAACGGTGTGCCGGAGGCGAAGCCAAAGCCCATAGCGCGGGAGGTGGTCTGTGACCCCCTCAGCCCTTAGCCATTGCCTGGCTCTAAAGATGCTCCGTCTGGAGCCTGGCGATGACGCATCAAAGGCAAAGCCAAAGGCTAAGTGGGAGAGGTGGTCCTCGACCCCCTCAGCCCATAGCCGCTGCTCGGCTCCGGAGGTGCTCAGTTCAGAGCCTGCTAATGGCGTGTTGGAGACGAAGTCGAAGGTTAGGTGGGGGAGGTGGTCCGTGACCCCCTTGGCCCCTAGCCACTGCCTGGCTCCGGAGGTGCTCCGTTTGGAGGCTAGCGATGACGCATCGGAGGCGAAGCTGAAGGCTAGGAGGGAGAGGTGGTCCGCGCCCCCCTCGGCCATTTGCTGTTGCCCAGCTCCGGAGGTGCTCCGTCCGGAGCCGGGTGATGACGTGTCGGAGGCGAAGCCGAAGGCTGGGCAAGAGAGGTGGTCCGCGACCCCCTCGGCCCTTAGGCACTGCTGGGTTCCGGAGGTACTCCGTTCGGAGCCTGGCGACGGCGTGTCGGAGGCGAAGCCGAAGGCTAGGCGGGGGAGGTGGTCCGCGACCCCCTCGGCCCTTAGCCGCTGTCGTGAATTGCGGTCTTTGCAATGGACAGTCGAGGTTTCCACTATGTTTCCCGTGCCAAGAAGCGTAGGCTTTCATTAAATGTTAGTATAACACTCATAAAATGATGCATGAAATGTGTCTTTAAGGGAGATGGTAGGGTAATGATTTTACCTTTTACCATACGTGTTTGAGTCACGTGGGTCATACCTTTCCCTGTAGGGAGGGGGATTTTTATACCCCTTTGATCTGTGTGCTATTCTCTTTGGAGGCCAGCGGGTTTTGTATCCCTTCAGCACGAAGGCATTTGCCTTTAAGATGCCGTGGTACTCCTCCTGTTAGGTCCTTTCAGAACCTTTCTGCTCGGCAGAGTTTTAGGAAAACATCCCCCATTGCGAGGTTTTTTTGAAGTCTCTCCATTTTGGTGGAGGTTTGGTAAGGCTCACCATTTTGCCGGTGGTTTTGTAAAGCTCTCCACTATGCGGAGGTTTGGTAAAGCTCTCCATTTTTGTGGGAGGTTTGGTAAAGCTCTCCGTTTTTACCAGAGGTTTGGTGAAGTTCTCCATTGTGCGGAGGTTTTATAAGACTCTTCATTTTTGTCGGAGGTTTTGTAAAGTTCTCCATTTTTGCTGGAGGTTTGTAAGACTCTTCGTTTTTGTCGGAGGTTTTGTAAAGTTCTCCGTTTTTGCTGGAGGTTTTGTAAGACTCTTCGTTTTTGTCGGAGGTTTTGTAAGGTTCTCCATTTTTGCGGAGGTTTTGTAAGACCCTCCATTTTTGTCGGAGGTTTTGTAAAGTTCTCTGTTTTGCTAGAGGTTTGTGAGACTCTTTGTTTTTGTCAAAGGTTTTGTAAAGTTCTCCATTTTTGACAGAGGTTTTGTAAGGTTCCTTGGCATGTATTAATGCCGAAGGCCCTACATACTATTAGAGCTACGTAATACCTTCCTGGAAACCTGGGCAGTCTTGCCTTCCAAGTGACCTTGGCATGCTACGCCCACGGTGTGTAGGCTTGTCGTGCTCCCTCGCCCGGGGTGCATTGCATGTGCCTTGGCGCATGGCATTTATACGATCGAAGCTATGTAATGCCTTCCAGGGCACCCTGGGCATAATCTGCCTTGCAGGTGACCTAGGCACAAGCGGCGCCCGCGGTATATAAGCATGTCGTGCAGAGAGGATTCCTTACGACAGCATTCCTCAGAGCACCGCATCCTCACATCCGGGTAGTCCCCTAATATGTGGCGTCCACACACTATCGAGGCTACAAAATACCTTCCAGGAAACCTAGGCAGTCTTGCCTTCCAGATGACCTAGGCATGCTACGCTCGTGGTGTGTGGGCTCCACTTCCTACCAGGGCAAAGCCTACCCTCCGGGAAACCTTTTCAGGTGACCTTGGGTTTAGGCAAGCAAAGCTTACTAGTGCGTGGGCTTGTCATGCCTCCGGAGAAATCCCCTGGGGGCGCCGCAACCACATTACCAAGGAAGTCCCTTGATAACCAGCATCTACACACTATCGAGGCTATACAATACCTTCCAGGAAACCTAGGCAGTCTTGCCTTCCAGGTGACCTAGGCATGCTATGCCTGCGGTGTGTAGGCACATGCAATGAGGATTCCTTGCGACATCATTCCTTGGAGCACCGCAACTCCACCACCGAGGATATCCCCTGGGGCATGGCTTCGACACCCGGGGCTATGCAAATGGGCATAATCTGCCTTGCAGGTGACCTACATAAGCGGTGCTCGCGGTGTGTGGGCCTCACTGTCTACCGAGACTATGCAATGCCTTCCAGGAAATCTCGGCAGTCTTGCCTTCCAGATGACCTAGGCATGCTACGTTCGCAGTACATGGGCTTGTCATTCCAACCGAAGATGTCCTACGAGTGGCGCCGTAACACGGTCTATCAAGGAAATCCCTTGATACGTGGCAACTACACTTCCGAGGCCGCACAATGCCTTCTAGGAAACCTGGGCAGACCTGCCCTCTATGCGTCCTAGGCACGATGCGTTTGAGGGAGTGTAGGGATTTTGCATGGTTATACTAGCTAAGTTTTGCAGTCTACTGTTGGAAATAAGAAGCTAGTTGTAGCTTAAAACATGGCTAGGTTATATAACTGTTCATGCTAAATGAGAATGTAACTTAAGTTCTACTGCTTCTACCTAGTGGCTATCTATTGCGAAAAGACTTCTAGCAGTAAGGTTGGAGGCCTCCAACAGATTCTAACCTGGCCGTATGAAAGACAGATCACTAGGTAAACTACTTAGTAGTTAATAGTGGGCGTACCTTTGTAGGAATAAGGTATCTATTGCGAGGCTTGGTGGCCTCAAAGCCTGTGGCTAGGCTGGGAGAGGTGGTGCTTGACCCCCTCAGCCGTTAGTCGTTGCCCGGCCTTGGAGGTAATCCGTCCAGAGCCCGACGATGGCATGTTGCAGGCAAGGCTGGTCGGGAGAGGTAGCCCTCGACCGCCTCGGCCCTTAGCCACTGCCCGGCTCTGGGGGTACCCCGTCCGAAGCCTGGCGATGATGTGTCCGCGACTCAGTTCTCGTTGCTGGGTGTGGTACCGTTGGTAGTAGGGTCAGTTGTGATGAAGTAGGGTTGAGGGGCCAGGGATTTTCCCGGGAGTTGGCCCCAGGCCTTCGAACCCTACATCGTCCTTCGTCTGCTCCTTCAGCGGCCAAGGGAGATACATTACTAGGCCATTGAGCATGAAGTAAGTGATTTAATGAAAGGTAAATTTATCGAGGCCGCATCAAAAGTAGTCGTCAAAAAATGACGCTACGTGTGCGGTGCCGCCGAAGGTTCCTACGGCTTCAAAGTTGGGGGGGGGGGAGACGTTCTCCAAATGACGCTTCGCGTGCGGTGCCGTCGAAGGTCCTAAGGCTTCAAAGTCGTGGGGCACGACGTTCTCCAAATGACGCTTCGTGTGCGGTGCCACTGAAGGTCTCTACAGCTTCAAAGTGGGGGGGGGGGGGGGGGAGGACGGCGTTCTCCAAATGACGCTTTGCGTGCGTTGCTATCTAAGGTCCCTATGGCTTCAAAGTTGGGGATGGGACGGTGTTCTCCAGATCATGCTTCGCGCGTGGTGCTGCCAAAGGTCCAAATCGATGAAAGACCGACTCAATAAGCTCAATATATAATACCCAAACATAATAATCGTTTCAACGTTCTTTATTCCGCAAAATCATCAACATCAGGATCAACAAAATCTTTATACCAGTGGCTAAAGCCAAATTGAAAGGCTATGCCTTGACTGGGATGAAAAGGCTGGATCCAGTGGGGATCCGGTGTAGGTAGATGAAGATGTGGTAGATGAAGATGTAGGCAAAGCGCTCCTGCCTTCGATATGTCGCACTATTTGCGAAGAAGAAGGCCCTCGGCAGTAACAAAATTGAAACTGATAGGGTAGGAACCCATGGTTATCGTCTTCTGGCTCAAGCGTCGGGTCAACGAAAATATGCGGAGGCTCAATGTCTCCACGCGCAATCCAGCGGGCCTCACGCTCAGCCTTTCGGTTCTCTAAAAACCGAAGGGCTAAACGACTTCCATAACACTTTGGAGTTGGCATTCATTACGTCATAGGACCTACACTTCGCTCTCCAGTACCTCTCAAAATTAATAGCTGGGTGGTGATGGTGGAAGGAATCCCAGCAAGACCAAGACATGAAAAAACTGTCACGCATCATAGTGATGGGAATAGCATCTTCGGCTGAGTGGAGGACCTACGCAGGGAGCAAAGGTAGTCAAAACATTTAATAACAAATAAAAGTGTATATTTTACAGAATATTTCAGTTTGTAACCAAATGTTCAAAACCCAAAACAACGCTTCATGCTTTCTTCACACCTTCTCAGGTTCTTCGACCGTCGTGGTCATCGCTTTGGTGGAAGGGTCATCCTTCGCTTTCGCCTATAGAAAAAAGGGTCCATGAATACGCAGGCGACAGAAATCTTGACAAAAAAATGTACTCGCTTGCAATTGATTTCCGCTTTCCAGAGGGTGAGCTCACGGTCATGTTTACACTAGTAGTTGGTGGTGAATGATCGCACAGTGTCCTTCGATGCCCTTGACACAATCGAAGTTGACATGTCTAAAGGATAGTAGAAGGTTGGTTTCTGAAGCGCAATATGATGGTCACAGCCAGTCATCTCAATTTACTGGACTAAACTCCTGGCTGAGACCATAGCGAATAAGTCACCAAACAGCTGGGCCGCAGGTAAAAGGCTGCTGCTGTTTTGCAGATCCATCCAAGAAGGCCACCCACCCCGGCAAGGTTAAGCGAGGGAGGCATGGCCGAAGCACCGATCCCACTGATCCCATTGAAGTATGGCTAATTGCTTCGCAGGCTGCAACAACCTTTGGCTCAAGCTCTTCTAGCATAACGAGGGCGTCTTTGGATATTGCCTTTACCTCTTCCAGTTCTTTGCACAACCACGACGCTTTAGCTTTTTTAGCGTCGCAGAAGGCTGCAATTCCGAGACTTGAGCTTTGGACACCGTTAGATTCTGACGAAGGCATTCCTTCTTCTGCGCTCTATTTCGCCGAGCGAAGGGAGACCACTTCTTCTTCAAGCTACTACGAGTGCAGATCAGCCTCCTTCGCTCGTCGCGCAAACTCCCTTTTTTGGGCCTCGGCCTTCTCCGCTCGGACTTGAAGCAGAGCCCTTTGCGCCTTTGCATTTTTTTGCGTGGGCCTCAAAATGCTCGCCTGCTGGCGCTGAGCACATGAAATAAACATAGTCTGCGATAGCGCGCAGGTATGAGATGAGTAAGTGAGGAAAAACTGTAGGACAATAAAGAAAATACCTTCTCAATTGCCACGTCGGAGGCATCGATGAGCTCAACAGCGGGCTTTCGCGCAAGAGAAAAATCAAGCTTGGGGAGAACGAAGGTGCTAAACATCTTCTTTGCATCATTGACCTCCCCAAGCTTGGCTCGAACGAAGAAATCTTGAAAGCTTCGGCGTCAATAGCCTTCGCGTCAAGTAAGCCGCTATGACTCATAATCCCCTTTCTGCCAAGGTGAGGCATGGGTAGCGAAGTATTCTTCTCTTCGGTCTCTGTGGCTCTGTGGCCTTCGGATGAGTTGTCCTTAGAGGAAGAACTCGAAGAAAAAAGAGGTAGATGCTGATTCAACTCCCGCTTCAACATTTTCTACTCCTTTGGCCTCAGCTTCCCCCGTCGCTGGCTCAGTGGTCACGCGCAGATCTGAAGGCTCGTCTTCGTCATCGCTGAGAATTAGCGTGGCAAGGTCCACGCGTGCACAAAAGGAGGACTTTGGCGAGGAGGAAGGAAGATCCTGTGTGCCTTTCGGAGGCTCCTGTCGAAGGGGCACAGCTCGAATGGCTAGTGAGCCTTCGGGAGTCAATTCCACGCGCAGGTCATCGAAGGCCACTTCGCGGGGTCTCTTCTTCAGGGCAACTGCTTTCTTCCTTGTACCCCCTCGTGGTGAAGGGTTTGCGATTTTTTGCTTCCTTTGCCTGCCCGCAATAGGTTCTCTACCGGCATTGGTGGTTGGGGAGCCCTCTCTGCCCTGACCCGATAAAGGCATGGTCACCTTCGGTCTGTCCTTATAGAAAAGACCTCGTAACTCAAAAATCCGGTTAACTCACCAACCAAGCCCCTGGTCAGCACAGAGCTGGGCTTCACCCTAGTAAATTTCCCAAGAAGCAGCAGGGCCTTAGCCTCCACTTCGGCTACCGTTAAGTCTGCCACAAAGCAAACAATGTAAGCAAATGACAGAGCCAAAGTGCAGTTAGGAACGTGATAAAAGATAATACCTGTGAAACCTTGAAAATCAGGATGGGGGTGGTAGAGTGCCTCCGGCCCTTTGTCACCGAATTCTGGGATGGTAAAAGCCACTTTGACAGTGGTGAAACCTAGCGGGCATGCACATACTGAATGAAACTTTGTACAACCTTGTAGTGATCTCCGAGCGACACACCATATGCATGTGTTAAGTGCTTGGCTGGCATGGTAACAAGGAAATCATGACTCATGGGGAAAGCTGGACAACCTCTCCATAGTGTAAAATCTGATATATCCACCATGCTCATGGTCATGAGAGACTTGGATCCTCACATGGTTAGTTGGATGGGTTTAGTTTCATTTAGTTAGCATGGTTGGATGGTTAGTTACTTGTGATGGGTATCAAGACAAATGGTTTGGGAACCTGAAGTGGTTTTCAGGTAGTTGAGAAATATATGGAGATGTTTCTAGAAGTTGGGAGTTTTGTGGTGAATCACATAGTTAAATATGATGCTTTTATAACTCTTCATTAGCATAGTTGATATTTATGCAAATTTAACTTGTTACAGCATGTTCCTTTATTTAATCTTGCATGTCATTTACTTTCCACACTTGCGGAGTACGGCATGTACCCACACTTGCTATTTCTATCCAAATGTGCATCAAACGCTACTCAGACAATGAGGAAGAGCTAGACTACTTCGCTAACGAAGATGAAGATTGCTAGGTTGGTGGACCCCTAGTCAATTGCATGTGGAAGATGAGAGCTTCGATGTGTTTTGCTAGTGTGTTTTAGTTAAAGACTCTGAGGTCTTTCTATTTTGTTTAAGCTAAACATCGTAACTATGGCATTGTGTGTGATACACTGATGAAGTCGCTACATGTATGAAACTTGATCCTGACATACATGTGGTTTACATCTGGTTTTGCCCCTTTATGAAACCGGGTGTGACACAACTCTTCTGTCTTCTCAATTTGCACTTTCATGCTCTCAGCCAACTCTTCGATCCTCTATCCTTGAATCCTCATGAACTCCCGCATCTCCTCTTCAAACGTTCTACCTGCCATGGTTAGTAGCATATATGAGATGACAAAAATATATTATCCATATAAACTACTAGGTGGTGGAGGTGGAATCACACTCTCTCAAGTATCTTACTATTCTCTTGCAAGTGTTCTTACTAGTCACAATCGGTGGCTAGTTCGTGATATGTTAACGGGTGCGAGTGAGGTGGTTGCAAGGGAAAACCTGTTCTGACAAAGAGAGGGTGCAGCTTGGACATGCAATATTTAGTAGCAAGGAATAGCAATAATGAATTCAAATTAGCAAAGCTGAATAAAAGTCTATGGTACTCGTCACAGTTGCTGGCTTGAACCCATTCTTAGAACTAGCTCAAGCAAGCTGTAAATATGATACAAGCATAATGGAAATAATACGCATTGCAAACTAAATTTTCTTTCTTCTTTTTCTTTCTAAATTTTTTTGTACTCCTTTTTTTGGCAATATTTGCTTATTGCTGTTTTCCTTTTTCTTTTTTTCTTTCCTTTTTTTTTTTGACGAATGTGAAACAAGCTCAAACCTCTTCTACTACCTTTTCTAGGTCTAGTGAGTTGAGTAGGCCATAAACTTTTCTGGAGGGTAGTGGTATAAAGGTAATTAAAAGATACTCTCTCTTTGAACTTAGGCTAATTTATGTTTCTGCTATGGAATTTTTGCTCGGACCGGAAGGACATGATATGATGAGTGTGTGGGTGTCCGAGAGCAACAAGAAACAGATGGGTTCTATTTAGGTTGTGGGGGTCGAATCCGAGTAGATGGTCAAATCCGAGGAGGTGGTCGAATCCGAGTAGAGGGTCAAATACGAGTAGGTGGTCGAATCCGAGTAGGTGGTGAAAGTGGCTAGCGAAACAATCTGGGCTATAATAAACCATGCCCTAATTGCAACCAGCGCAATTGATGTAGATGAACAATTGGCGGTGCAAGACAGCAACGCTTTCACAACCTAGGGCAAGCCAATAGACATATTCTTGTGTACACATTCATATACTTAGGGTTTTATTTAGTTTTGCAAAAGTTTTTTCCTTTATAAAGGAGTTTTTATTTGCTTTGGGTTTTAGATTTGGGCTATTACAAGTGACCATCTACTTCATGATCTGCTCCACCTTCCCCTATCAACACAAGCTCACCTGTAGTTTCAGGATCTTCAGAGAAGAATAGAAGGGGTGACTCTAACATAAATGCTTGGCCGTTGGATGTACATCTTGGGCACATCAACATTCTGTTCCAAAAGGCCATACAAAAATCCGATTGGTCACACTGAGATACACCCTTGATGGAAGTATGGCCTGATCTTCCGAAAGGTTTGAGATATGTTGATTGGTGGAGCTTCAACGTTGATGATTCAAATCATCTGACCAGAACAAATCGAGAACCCTCACAACCACTACACCACTATTTCGTGGTTATCAACCATGTCGAACGTGGTTGACCTCACCAAGAAGCCTTTCCTACATGCGAATTAATAACACAAGAAAGAGAATAAAAGATGCAATCTGAATTACTATTGCGAATATAGATGAAGTTCGCTATATGGGGTTCCTCAAATCGAGCAAGTGGCGAAACTGCAATATGGTAGAATAATCTAAGAAAGACCTGAGTCTTAGGATGGCATAGCCTTAATGTTAATGGCGAGGTTCAAAAGAGGAAAGGCTTGCGGTGGATACCTAGGCACCCAGAGAGGAAGGGTGTAGCAAGCGACGAAATTCTTTGGGAAGTATGGTGGCTATTGAATATATATGAGGGAGATGTGAGGAGGTCGACATAGGGTCGTGTATCTGTGAGGAGGGGCGCACAAAACCTTGACTTGCACTCCAACATGCTTACAAGCACTACCACAAAACTGGTCATCAGTGGCGGTTCAAAATTGCCATCAGTGCAGATATTGAACGCCATTGATTACTCGGTACTGATAGTCAGTGACTATCAGTCCCGGGTATAGAACCAACACTAAAAATCATCATCACTACCGGTTCGTGGATCCAACCAGCAGTAATAGTCCACCTATCATTGTCGGTTAGTTTTGCCAACTGACACTGAAACGTGGAGTATCACTACTGGTTGGTGTTACCAACCAGCAGTGATATGTGTTTCCCACCCTTTTCAAATTTTGGCGGTTGCCGCCAATACTGTGCCATTTTCAAATTTTGGCCATTGTTGCCAATAGTGTGGTTATTTATAGACACGCACATATAAATTTAACTCGCGAGACGTGAAGTTTCATCGCAGTATATATACATAACCACATGGTAGGACCGAGAATGGTGACTATAGGGGGGGGGGGTGAATAGGCACCTCAACCAATTTCTTTCAAACACTTCCTCATGGTCGATATCTGTCTCACGACCATCCTCATCACCTGCATGGTTACGCAAGAGCATATTCATGCTCAACATATCTAGCACTTACATATCCACCGTATTTTGTTACAACGTATGGTTGTTGACTTGGGTAATCCTTCATGTTATGGTCCATTCCCTTGCATCGGTCGCATACAATCCCAGTCGATCGACCTATAGAAGCAACCGAAGAAGAGCTCTTGGCTGGACCTTGCACACTTACGGATTTGCTTACCTCGGGAGCATGCGACGGTGTTGTTGGTACTGCTAAACGTGCCCTACTTGAGAAGGGGGCAGCAGACTGTGTAGCTGAACATGGGGCTATTTTGACTTGTTTCGGTGTTGATTTTGATGTGGTCGTGCTTCCAAAATTGCTCCTTGGCCTCTGTTGCTATCCTTGCAACTCTTTTCTGCCAGACATGCAAGTTGGAACAATCTAGAAACACTATTGAATTCTTTGTAATCAACTATGTCCTGCATTTCATGCCTTAACCCTCTATAAAAGCATGCCATTGCAGCCTCTTCATCCTCAATAATATCACAACGCAACATACTAATTTGTAGCTCCTGGTAATATTCTTCTATAGATCTGTCACCTTAGTTTAAGTGCTGCTGTCGGAGGGTGAACTCCTCAAGCGGGGATCCAGAGGGACCCCCTTTGAGATTCGGCCAAGGGGATGATTATGAATCCGCTTCATAGGTGAAATAAATGGGAGTAAATGAGACGGAGGTGGAGGTGGAATGATCGGATGCAGGAAGGAGTAAATGCTCAGGGGATTTTTACACAGGTTCGGGCCGCACTGAGCATAACAACCTACTCCTGTGTGTATGCTATAAATGCTCTGAGAGTGTCTCTCTGAGGATCTGCTGCGTTACAAGAATATTTGTCTAAGTCTAGAGCTTCGTGCTTCTTGTTCTTCGAGACTTGTCTTCTGGTTCGTCCTCTGTTTTCTTGTTCTCCCTCCCTACCAGGCAGCCACCGAGCAGCCCGGTGTGCCCGCCTGGTCAGAGCAGGTCTGACACAGCAAGGTGGCAGGCGGGGCACCTCGAGCTCTGCGACGTTATCCCAAGGTGCGTCGGAAGACGCGCGATGGGACCCGTGCATTAAATGTTCCCACGCCTCCCTACCAGGCCATGACAGGGACTGACAGCAGGCGTGGGGGGAGTGGTTGGAAGTGATAGGCCACGCGCCATCTTTAAATGCAGCATCGGGCCTCTCACCAGTTAACACCTCACCGCTGGGCCTCTGTGGGGACCACCGGCGAAGGACTTCTCAGGTCCTCGGGGAACCGAGTGCTCGGGGGCCACTGTTCACAGCCCCGAGCACTCTCTCCCGGATATGCCCTTTCTTGGTCCTCGGGGAACCGAGTGCTCAGGGGCCACTGTTCACGGTCCCGAGCACTCTCTCCTGGAACTGACTGTTTGGATCCTCAGGGAACCGAGTGCTCCGTGGCCACTGTTCACGGCCCCGAGCACTCTCTCCCGGAACTGGCTGTTTGGGTCCTCGGGGAACCGAGTGCTCAGGGGCCACTGTTCACGGCCTCGAGCACTCTCTCCCGGAACTGGCTGTTTGGGTCCTCGGGGAATCGAGTGCTCGGGGCCCCGAGCACTCGATCCTGGAACTTGGCTTTTCTTGTCATCGGGGGACATTGGTTCTTGGAGGACACTATTCAGCCCCGAGCACTCTCTTCGCAGTACTTGGTCTTCTCGGGTCATCGGGGAACTCGGGTACTCGGGGACCACTGTTCGTGACCCTGAGCGCCCTCTCCTGGAACTTGGTCTTCTCGCACCTCGGGAGATATCCCCCGAGGGAGGGCGCCACATGGCACTCTGCTGTTCTGGCCTCGGGACTCGGGGACCCCCGGTTCCTGTGTCACCGATAGCAGCCCCCGGGCCCATTGGTAGGCGATGGCCCAGAGACTGCGAATGGGGCCCTCGTCTTCATCGAGGCCGACTCCAGCACCGATGCCACGTGGTCGGTTCTCAGGCACTGGTCTCGCTGGCCCAGGCTTTTGGTACGGCCCAGCGGGGAAACGAATGGACACGTGTCCATCCGTCTCCCGAGGCGCGTGATAACTAGGCAGGCGACGCGCGTGGCCACCGTGCAGATCGAGGATAGTGCGCCTGGCAACTGCATGGATCAAGGGAGATTCGCCTGGTGCCCACGTCAAACGAGGAAATTCACCTCGCCGAATGCACTACGGAAAGCGCCGTTTGAAATCCCCAGGATATAAAAAGGAGATGGGAGCGAACCGTTGCAACCTTACGCCATTTTCGCGATCGTCGCTTCTGCTTTCTTCTTCCTTGCGCTCTAGAGCTCTCGCCCTTCCTTCGGCCCGCAGCGCATTCTCTCCCTCGCCCTTTCCAGCACACTCCCCACCCCCAAGAAATGCCGAGGGCAGGAGGAAGCCGCCGAGACAGGGGCCCCAACAGCATGCTGCCAGAGTCATGGATCGTCAATGAGGAGGGGGCGGAGAAGGTCCGCAAGCTCATGGTGCCTGATGGCTAGCGGGAGGCATCAGTGGTGTCACCGGTGAGCTTTTCGCCTACCACGGACCGGCCAGAGCGCATCGTCATTTTTGTCTCCTTCGTCACCGCCAGGCTGGTGCTACCATTCTCCACCTTCTTCCTCCAGGTGCTGGACACCTTCGGCATCCAGCTCGTCCACTTGAGTCTGAACTCAGTGGTGATCCTGGCCATCTTCGTGCACTTCTGCAAAATATTCGTGGGAGTGCCACCGTCGGTGGCCTTATTCCGGCATTTCTTCGTCCTGTGAGCAGCCGGGAAGAAGAGAGGATCCTCCGGTGTGGACATCGCCGGCTGCTGCAATTTCCGGTTGCGGGACGGGCTCGCCGAGCTGTACATTCCGCAAGTGCTGCAGAGCAAGTGGGAGGACTGAGTCTACGTTGATGTCAGCCCCCATGATCGCCTCACGCTGTTGGAGACGGCGGCGGAGCCCCACAGGCCGACCTGGGAGGTGGCCCCGGAGGAGGACGAGCGCATGCGCCTGGTGCTGAACTGCATCGATGATCTGCGCTGGGCGGGACTGACCTCGGTGATGGTGGTGGCCGACTACTTGCGTCGCCGCCTGGCTCCCCTGCGGGAGCGGGCCCGCCCCTCCTGGATGTACACGGGTCCGAACGACATCACGAGGACCCACATCGGCAAGGACAGGAACTTGGAGGAGGGGGCGTTGGCGACCCTGCTAAGGGTGGCGACCGGCGTCGAAGACCTCACCCGGGCAGTCCTGCCCTGAGAGCAGCTGGCGCTCTACGCAGACCCGGGTCGGGTGGAGCTACAAGCGACGCTGCCAGAGTTTGACTTCCAGGGTTTAGTGGACCGTCCGGGGCGCAGGAACCCCGGGACTATTTAAATCCCTGAGATGGACGAGGAGGCAGGCGGCGCGCAGTGGACCGGTGGCGGGGACACCGCGGGCGACAGGCCACAGACCAGCGGCAGGGACGCCATGGGAGGCAGGCCGCAAACCAGCCGTTGAGACGCCGCAGGCAGCAGCCATCAGGCCGGCGGCAGAGGTGCTGCCGGCAGTGGAACGGAGGCCCTGGGGGAGAAGGGGAAACACCCCTGGTCGTACGTGCCCCAACCGACATCCTCGTCGTCGCCGTCGCCTCCACGACAACGTCCGGCCAATCATCGGGTGCGGAATTCGGGACGGAGGCCAGCTCCAGGGCGCAGGAGCCCGAGGACCAGGGCCGGACCGGCAGCACCGCAGCAGGCACCCGAGCTGACCCGCCGCCAGAGGCAGGCTCCACAGCGGCCCCTCAACGGCCCGGGGGCTAGAGCCCCCCGCCGAAGAGGAGAAAGGTGGATCCCGGGCCGAAGCCGCAGGGCCCGGACTTCAGAATCGTCGAGTCTCGATGGCAGTACCGCGGATCGAAGTCCATGTAAGTTCTTTTCTTGTCCTGAGCGTGTCTGCCCGAATGCTAGCTTGGGGTACTAACCTTTTTCGTTTTCAGGCCACCCAAGGACCCCGCTGGAGGCCAGAGGCAGCGAGAGGTGCCGAGGCTGGCAGACCCGGAGCCGCAGGCGCCGCCCTGCCCTGAGCCGAGGGCAACGGCCGCACCCGAGCAACCAGTGCCATCCGAGCCCGCCCCGAGTACTCCGAGGGCAGAGCAAGTGGCCGCGGTGGAGATGGTCGCGCCGAGGGCGGTGCCGGCGTGGCAGTCATCGGGGACCTGCGTCTATGCAGAGAGGGCTCGCAAGGGACCCAGTACCCGGCCTCCATCAAACCAGGCCCCGGAACCCCTCCTGAATGTGCTCGGATGAGCCCGGGAGGTTTTCGAGCAGGTGGAAGCGGTCGTGGCGGCGGAGCGAGCCAAGCTTGATAGGGACCACGCCGCCCTCGTTGAAGAGAGGGGGCAGCTAGAAGAGGTCGGCAAGCTCTTGGAGGCCCATATCGCCTCGACCCGCTCAACCCACGAGAGGTCGATGCGCGCGGTTGCCGAGGAGCGGGAGGCGTTGGAGGAGGTGCTTGACGAGGCTATCGCCGCGCAGGAGAAGGCCACTCGCATGGAGCGGCAGGCGACCGAGTGTGACCAAGCCTCGCGGAGGCGGGCCACGGAGCTACTCGCTCGGGAGCGGCTGCTCCTTGCTCGGGAAGAGGCGGTCGTCAAGTGCGACAAGTCTGTGCAGTCCGCCCAGGCAGACCTAGCCCGTCGGAATGACGAGTTCAAGCGGAGCCGCGCCGAAGTCCTTCGTCGGGATTAGGAGGTCGTGATTCGCGAGACCGACGTCGAGATCACGGCAACGGCTTAGGATGCCCGGGAGGAGCAGATTGCGCTGCACGAGGCGGAGGCCGCCTTGGTGTCGTCAGCCCTTACTGCCCGGGAGGAGCAGGCCGCCAAGTGGGAGGCCGAGCTGGCCGCCCAGGAACAGGCCATCACCGCCTTGGCCGAGCAGGTGAAGTGGGCAGAAGCCGAGGCCTCGGTGACCAAGGGCGTCCCGGCCAGCGTAGCTGAGGATGTCAGCCTTGAGGAGCGGCTGCAGATCACGAAGGACGAGCTCGAGACCATCGTGGCCGAGCAGACCAACGTAAAGCTGATGATGCGAGATATCCTTCGTCAGGCGTGGAAGTCCGTGAGGGTAGCCGGGCTCGGGCGCGTCAGCGTGGGCAAGTAGGGATGGACAAAGAGACTATCAGCCACCTCGCCTCGACTTCGAAGAGATCGCCCGGTGCCTCAAGGCTCTCCCGAGGGCTGTGCAGGAGTTGGCGTCCCGGGAGGGGCGTGCTCTGGCCCAGGCTGTGGCCGAGCATGTCCTCGCCAGCTACCGTAGCCGAGATCCCTCCTTCTCGCTAGAGCCGGTCCAGCAGGGAGTGGTTGAGGCTGAGGAAGCGGTCGCCTGGGAAGCTATTCGGGACGTCGCCGCTGAGGTGGCAGCGTGCTTTACGCGGGAGCCGCCGCTGGAACCGAGCAGCAGCAGCAGCAGTGAAGTGTCCTCGCCCCCTTCAGAGCCTGCCAATTAGATTAGATTTTTTGTTTTTTGATTGTTGTAAATATGGGAGTGATCCCCTCCGGAATGGTTCTTTTTGAAATATAATGGAAGCCTTCTTTTTGGGATCGAAACTCCACTGTGCTTGTCTTGATGCTTTTTTCTTTTCACTTGATGTTCCGAGTAGTACTTAGCCGGAGTGAGCCCGACCTTCCTTCCCCGAGAGTGAAGTTGCCCCGATCACTCATCGCACGAGTAGTGGGACCAACCGAGCGTTCAGCCCCCGAGCCCTCGCTAGTCCGCAGCTGCTAAGTCAAGAGACAAAGGCACGAACTTCCTTGCTCGGGATATAAGTCAATCCAGCACAGAGCACGCCATGACCAGTGAACACTTTTCCACTCTGCGACCTCTCAAACAAGCAGGCCGGAGACACGTATGGGCGGAAATGCGACCGAGAGTCCCCATGGTTTGGTGGTGTCCGGGGTAAGACTGACCAGACGAGCACCGACAGCCCGCCCCTGGGGTCTAGGCGGTCCCAACCAATCTTTGCTCAAGTGGTAGGATTACCCGAGAACCCCAGAGACTCGGTAGTGCCCGCAGTACTGCCAAGCCGGCCGAACACCACGGCCACCATAAAGGACTTCGGTCAGCCATCGCCGTTCGTACGGTACACTTGACTACTGTCTGTTCCTGTCGTTCCAGAAAAAGCGAGCACGTGGGTAGGGTTTTGCGCGAGGAGACCATCTCGTCGAACAGATGAGAATGCGAGGGTCCCGAAGATAACTCGGGAACAATAGTTTATTGCATATGTAAGAATGGAAATTTATATGACTTTAGTCACTCACCGGACAACTATCAGCCTTTCACCGGCGACCGATCCAGGAGGGGTACGCACCCTGAGCTCGGGGTACCCGGGAACTTGATTCCCTTGTACAGAGTGCCCGAGCACTGGAAAGCATGTGAGGGAGCCAAGGGCTAGGCGGTCCCGACCACTCATGCCCGAGTGGTAGGATTACCCGAGGACCCCATAGGCTCGAGTAGCGCCCTAGGCACTGAGGCCCTTGCGGTTGTTGATTGTTGATCTGTAAGCTTTTAAGAAAATAGGAAAAATACTCTTTGTTTGGTGCACACTGTTAGTGCGGTACTCATTATAGACTGCTCTCATTTTTTACCCGAGACCTCTTGAATACCCGGACCAGCGAAGTGTACAGACAGAGGCATAACCAAGAGGTCCAATGGTTTGGTGGCGCCCAGGGTAGTCTGGCCAGACTGAGCACCGACAGCCCGCCCCTGGGGTCTAGGCGGTCCCAACCACTCTTTGCTCAAGCGGTAGGATTACCCAAGAACCCCAGAGGCTCGGTGATGCTCGGGGCACTGCCATGCGACCGGACACCACAGCCTACCACAACAGACTTAAGTCAGCAGCTGCTGCCGGTGCGCATACCGACCGGGATTCTTTTTATCAACGGGAAAAATGAGAGAGCGTGTTTTTCTCGCAGCATCTCACTAAACAGATTAAACATATGGATTCTAGAGAAAGAACTCAAAATAAGGAGTATATTAACAATGTTGTATAGAAGTGGTAACTTACATGGTTGGTGGCAGCCCCCGGCCAACTTGGGTAGGGGGGACCCCTGTCCTGGTTGGCTCGAGCACAAACATGTCTACCTAGGGATAGAATTTGTGCAGATGCTCGATGTTCCACACGTTTGGGAGCGGCTGCCCATCCTCCGCAACCAGCAGGAACGAGTCTTGTCGCGGGACACCGATCACGGTAAAGGGGCCTTCCCACATAGGGGATAGTTTATTCTTTCCTTCTCCCGATTGAGCGTGTCGGAGAACTAGATCCCCAACCTTGAGTGACCGGGCCCAGATGTGACGCTGATGATAGCGCCGCAAGCTCTGCTGGTATCTGGCTGCTCGGACGGCGGCGCGTCACCGGCGCTCCATCAAGTAGTCGACATCATCGCGTCTTCGCTGTTCCTGTTCGCCTTTGGAGTAGGCATTCACCCGAGGGGACCCAAGAGTGAGCTCGGAGGGGAGGACCGCTTCGGCGCCGTAGACAAAGAAGAATGGAGTCTCCCCAGTGGCGCGGCTTGGCGTTGTCTGGTTAGCCCATAACATAGCAGGCAGCTCATCGATCCACCCTTTCCCGTGCTTTGCGAGCATGTCGTTGGTCCGGGTTTTGAGCCCCTTTAGTATCTCAGCATTTGCACGCTCGACCTGCCCATTGCTCCGAGGATGAGCGATGGAGGCGAAGCAGAGCTTGATGCCGAGGTCCTCACAGTAGTCCCCGAACATGGCACTTGTGAACTGAGTGCCATTATCGGTGATGATTCTGTTCGGGACGCCGAAGTGACTTGTGATGCCGCGGATGAATTGAAGCGTCGTGTTCTTGGAAACCTTGATAACTGGGACCACCTTTGGCCACTTGGTGAACTTGTCGATGGCGACATAGAGGTACTCATAGCCCCCGATTGCTCGGGGGAATGGACCCAGGATGTCCAGCCCCCAGACCGCGAAGGGCCATGACAGGGGGATGATATGGAAAGCCTGAGCTGGCTGGTGAATCTGCTTTGCGTGGAACTGGCACACCCTGCAGCGCCAAACCAACTCGGAAGCGTCTTGGAGAGCTGTAGGCCAGTAGAAATCTTGCCGAGAGGCCTTCCCGACCAGCGTGCGGAACGATGAATGGCCACCGCACTTGCCCTCGTGGATCTCAGTGAGAAGCTCACCGCCTTCTGCACGGGTGATGCATTTCAGGAGGACACTGTCTGTGTCGCGCCGGTAGAGACCCCCATCTACTATGGCATAGCGTTTGGACTGCCTTGCAATCCTCTCGGCAGAGGCATCATCCCCGGGAAGGATATTTTCTTTGAAGTACCCTTGGATCTCGTCGATCCACGAGGCATCTTGAGAACCGCCGCCAAGCGCAGCGCACTCACCGGGCGGCGGCACCCTAACGGGATTTCCCACTGAGGGCGCCGCCTGGGTTCCCTCAACTAGGCTCGAGGGTTCCCCTTCGTCCTGATCGGCAAGCAGGATGGAAGGCCGTGTGAGCATTTCTTCAAAGGCTCCGGTAGAGACGAGCGCCCGGGAAGAGGCCAGGTGAGAGAGGTCAACGGCCAGAGCGTTGTCGTGGCGAGATATGTACTGCAGATCCAGGCCGTTGAAGTGCCTCCCCAGTCTCCTGACTTCCGCCATGTACGCCGCCATCTGAGGATCCGTACACTAGTATTCTTTGGACACTTGGTTAACCACTAGCTGGGAGTCTCCTTTGACCAGCAGGCGACGAAACCCGAGACCCATCGCGGCTCGGAGGCCAGTGATGTGGCCCTCATACTCCGCCATGTTGTTGGTTGCTCGGAAATGCAGCTGCACGACGTACCGGAGTACTTCACCTGTTGGGGAGGTGAGAACCACTCCAGCCCTCGCGCCTTTTAGCGTGAGGGAGCCATCAAAGTGCATAACCCAGTACTCAGGCGCATCGTGCCCGGGGTATGCAGAAATTTCTTCATGGTCGATCTCGGGGACCGGCGTCCACTCTGCCATGAAGTCAAACAAGGCCTGGCTCTTGATCGCCTGGCAGCTGACAAAGTGCAGATCGAACTCCACCAGCTCCATTGCCCACTTGACGATGCGCCCAGTGCCTTCTCGGTTCCGGAGGATCAGCCCCAGTGGATACGTAGTAACCACCGAGACCTTGTGCGCCTAAAAGTAGTGGTGCAGCTTTCTGGAAGCGACGAGCACGGTGTAGAGCAGCTTCTGGGCTTGGGGATACCTTGTCTTGATATCTCAGAGGACTTCACTGACGAAGTACACCGGCCGCTGTACACGTCGGGCTCGGACAGTGGCTTCACCCGAGGGCTTGTCACAGCCCCCGAGCTCGGCGCAGTAGTCGGGGCCGGCCGAGTGCTCGGGCTCGGGCTCGACTCCCTGCTCGAGACGAGCCCTGAGAACAGAAGGCTGCTCGGGGGCGGCTGGGAGCTGGGACCCAGCACCTTGCCCCGAGCACTCGTCACGCTCCACCACCAGCACCATGCTCACGACCTGAGGAGTGGCTGAGACGTAGAGCAATAAAGGTTCGCCCTCAGAGGGGGCCACCAGTACGGGCGGTGAGGTGAGATATTTCTTCAAATCTTGGAAGGCTTGCTCAGCTTCTGGCGTCCAGTCAAAGTGACCGGTTTTCTTCAGGAGTTTGAAGAGGGGGAGCCCTCGCTCCTCGAGCTTGGAGATAAAGCGCCCCAGGGCCGCCATGCAGCCAGGGAGACGCTGGACTTCCTTGAGACGAGCCGGGGGTCGCATCTGCTCGATGGCTCGGATCTTCTCTGGGTTGGCCTCGATTCCTCGGCTAGAGACCAAGAAACCGAGGAGCTTGCTCGTGGGCACCCCAAAGATGCACTTCTCGGGGTTGAGTTTCAAACGGGTAGTGCGGAGACTGTTGAAAGTCTCGGCCAAATCTTCCAGCAAGGTGGCGCGGTCTCGAGACTTGACCATGAGATCGTCGATGTAAGCCTCGACGTTGCGACCAACCTGCGAATCAAGGGTAATGCATACGGCGCGCTGGAAAGATGACCCAGCATTGTGCAAACCAAATGGCATTGACACATAATAATAAGTCCCCACCGGAGTGGTAAGAGAAGTTTTTTCCTCATCCTGTCTGGCCATGCGGATTTGGTGGTAACCCGAATTTGCATCTAAAAAATATAAAAGATCACACCCCGCAGTGGCATCTACAATTTCATCTGTGCGGGGTAAAGGAAAAGAATCTTTCGGACAAGCCTTGTTTAAGTCGGTGTAGTCGACACACATGCGAAGCTTGCCGTTGGCCTTCGGGACGATGAGGTGTAGTCGACACACATGCGAAGCTTGCCGTTGGCCTTCGGGACGATGAGGTGTAGTCGACACACATGCGAAGCTTGCCGTTGGCCTTCGGGACGATGACTGGGTTAGCCAGCCACTCTGGGTGGAGGACCTCTCGGATGAAGCCAGCGTCAAGGAGCTTGCTAACTTGCTCCCGAATGAATTCCTGGAGCTCGGGCGCCTGCCGCCAGACCTTCTGCCTCACCGACCGTGCGTTGGTGCGCACAACAAGGTGGTGCTCGATCACCTCCCTAGGGATCCCAGGCATATCGGACGGCTACCATGCAAACACGTCGACGTTAGCCCGGAGGAAGGCGACGAGCGCGCTTTCCTATTTGCCGCTCAGGTCACCGCCGATTCGAACGACCTGGGAAGCGTCTTCGCCCACCATAACCTCCTTCGTAGGAACGGAGGCGTCGGCAGCGAGTCAGAGTTTAGATGAAGAGGGTCCCGGGCCCCCTGCGAGTCCTTCGACCTCGGCCCGAGCGGAGACCAAGGCCGAGTAGAGCTGCTCAGCGCAGGAGACAGCGCTGCCGGTCTCAGCGGGCACGGAGATGGGGCCTGCAGGGCCGGCATCTTAACCATGAGGTAGGCATAGTGCGTGACCACCATGAACTGAGGGAGCGTTGGGCTCCCGAGGATGGCATTGTAGGGGAGAGGGACTTCCGCGACATCGAAGATGAAATTCTCCATTCGAAAATTGTCCCGGCTCCTGAATGTCACGGGTAGCTCGACCCGCCCGAGGGGTAGGGTATGCCCTGGTGTCACCCCATAGAAGGGGAGCGACGGTTTTAGGTGCCTGGAAGGCACCAGCAGCTTCTCGAAGCCCTCCTGGGAGAGGAGGTTTAGGCCTGCACCCTCGTCGATCAGCACTCTGCTGACCTTTACATTGCAGATGGTGGGGGACACTACCAAGGGTAGTCGCCCCACGAGTGCAGTACTTACGGGTGGTCCATAAGGCTGAACGTGATCTGTCTGACCACTTCAGGGGCCTCGCGGCCTCAGTGCTCAGGGTCACCGAGCACACCTCGCGCCGCATGGTTTTCACGCAGTGGCGGGAGGATGGCGTGTACGCGCCTCCATCGATGAAGGCGATAGTGTGCTCGGGCTCCTGGATCCCGAGCTCTTGGTTCTCGGGGGTGGCTCTATCGTCGCCGCCCTTGCGGTGATCCTCGTGCTCCTTCTGGTGCTCTCGACCAAGCCTTTGACCAAGCAGCACTCCGTGAGGTCGTGCCACTCAGTTTGGTGAATCTCGCACCACCTTCTTGGTTTGGACCTTGTGGGAGCAGGCGCCCTCGTGGGAGTAGGAGCCCTTGCGGGAGCTGGCGCCCTCGCGGGGGCTGGAGCCCTCACGGGCGCGGGCCTTCTGTCGGCGGCCGCCCGGCACATCGGCCTGTGGTTAGGGCCCTCTACCGGCCTACGGGCAAGGCCCTCAGCCGGCATGACAGGGGCAGCATCATGCCTTCTTCTCTTTTTCTTTTCCCGCCTGTCAAAGCGGGAAGAACCTGGTTGGTCGACAGCGGGTTGCTCAGGGCACGGGATGTGCCATGCCCGAGCCTCCACGGCCTTAGCGCACTTGTCGGCCAAGGCGAAGAGTTCCGTGGTGGTCTCGACCTCGTGCGTCCCTAGCTTCTCGAGCATCCACTCATCGCGGATGCCCTGCCGGAATGCGACGATGATAGCGTGGGGGGTTATCCGCGGGATGGTGTTGCGGACCTGGCTGAAGCGCTGTATGAAGCGCCGTAGCGTCTCCCCCTCCTGTTGTTATATGGCGTGGAGGTCGCACTCCAGGCCGGGGTGCATGAATCTGCCCTGAAAGTTAGCCACGAACTGGTGGAAAGATCATCCCAGGAACTAATAGATCCTGGGGGTGGTGTAGATCTGGAGGAACTCGACGGGGTCGATGGACCCGTCGTACTTCTCCGGCAGTTCTGGCCGGAACTTCGGGGGCCAGTTGACCCGGCGGAGCTCGCTGGTGAAGGCGCGAAGCCCTTGGGAGGTGAACGTCGACGCACTGGGGAACCCCTGGGGTCATGGGCCAGGATAGAGGAAGCCTGGTCCTCTGCCTCGGCCTCGTGCCGGGACTCCCGATGGCGCTCGAGGGTGACGCGCGCATCTTCGATGGCCCTCCGCTCATTGAGGTGCAAGCGGAGGTCCTGAGCTCCGGTTGTGGCCAGGGGGCGGCACTCCGCCTAGAGGCCCCCCAGCCGGTTCGGCCGCCACCTGAGGATGGGCCGGCCTTGGTTGCACCATGATGGGAGGTGGCATGGGATCTTTTGGCCAGCACCTGCCGGTGAGCCGTGCCCACCAGAGCGGCCACCTCCTGATGCCAGTGGCCTTCTGGGGTTTCCCCCGCTGCCTGGACAGGCGGGTGCCTAAGGAGTGCTTGCGCAGCAAGCAGCGCGCTCCCAGGACTGGCGTCGCCGAAGGCGAGCCTACGCTGTAACGACGCCTGGTGCTGTCCGGACGTGGATCTCACGGCAGGAGTGTCTGCCACCTGCGGAGGGTTAGGCAGCGCGCCCGCAACGGTGACGGCAACCCTGCTGGGCCCAGCGCCATTGTGCCCATGAGAGGGGAGCGCCGTACGGGTGGACCGTGGCTGCTGCGGTTGAGGAGCAGCAGATACTGGGGCCTCCTGAACGATGGGCTCCACTTCTTCGCTGGAACTGGAGCCGCTGCGTTGGAGGCGATGTCCACCTGCCATCTTTTCTGCAGAGAACAAAATGAATTCAGGGATGCTGCCCCCCTACCTGGCGAGCCATCTGTCGGAGAGTGAACTCCTCAAGCGGGGATCTGAAGGGACCCCCTTTGAGATTCGGCCGGGGGATGATTCTGAATCTGCTTCGTAGGTGAAATAAATGGGAGTAAATGAGACAGAGGTGGAGGTGGAATGATCGGATGCAGGAAGGAGTAAATGCTTAGGGGATTTTTAGACAGGTTTGGGCCGCACTGAGCGTAACACCCTACTCCTGTGTGTATGCTATAAATGCTCTGAGAGTGTCTCTCTGAGGATCTTGCTGCGTTACAAGAATATTTGTCTAAGTCTAGAGCTTCGTGCTCCTTGTTCTTCGAGACTTGTCTTCTGGTTCGTCCTCTGTTTTCTTGATCTCCCTCCCAAAACTTGTCTTTCTCCGGGGAGCCCGCCCCGCTTATATACCCGCCGAGGCGGTAGCATGCCCAGAAGAGATGGCGCGAGTTCCAAGGTGCCATAAATGGAAAGCAACCATCATGGGCTGCTGCGCGAGGTGACGGGGAGGGTTGAAAACGCACCCCCGTCTGGTCTTGTTCGTCATCATGCCGCTTTTCAACGGGCACCGCAGGGAGGGCCCACTGGGCAGCCACCGAGCAGCCCAGTGTGCCTGCCCGGTCAGAGCAGGTCTAACACAGCAGGGCGGCAGGCGGGGTGCCTCGAGCTCTGCGACAGTAACCCGGGGCGTGCCGGAAGACGCGCGATGGGACCCGTGCATTAAATGTCCCCACGCCTCCCTGCCAGGCCGTGGCAGGGACTGACAGCAGGCGTGGGGGAGTGGTTGGAAGTGACAGGCCACGCGCCCTCTTTAAATGCAGCATCGGGCCTCTCACCAGTTGACACCTCATCGCTGGGCCTCTGTGGGGACCACCAGTGAATGACTTCTCAGGTCCTCTGGGAATCGAGTGCTCGGGGGCCCCTGTTCGCAGCCCCGAGCACTCTCTCCCGGATATGCCCTTTCTTGGTCCTCGGGGAACCGAGTGCTCGGGGGCCACTGTTCACGGTCCCGAGCACTCTCTCCCGGAACTGACTGTTCGGGTCCTCGGGGAACCGAGTGCTCGGGGACCACTGTTCACGGCCCCGAGCACTCTCTCCCGGAACTGGCTGTTTGGGTCCTCAGGGAACCGAGTGTTCGGGGGGCACTGTTCACGGCCCCGAGCACTCTCTCCTGGAACTGGCTGTTTGGGTCCTCGGGGAACCGAGTGCTCGGGGGCCACCGTTCGCGGCCCCGAGCACTCTCCCCCAGAACTTGGCTTTTCTTGTCATCGGGGGACTTGGGTGCTCGCGGGACACTGTTCAGCCCCGAGCACTCTCTTCCCGGTACTTGGTCTTCTCGGGTCATCGGGGAACTCGAGTACTCGGGGACCACTGTTTGTGGCCCCGAGCGTCCTCTCCCGGAACTTGGTCTTCTCGCACCTCGGGGAGATAACCCCCGAGGGAGGGCGCCATGTGACACTCTGCTGTTCTGGCCTCGGGATTCGGGGACCCCCTGTTCCTGTGTCACCGACAGCTACACAAATCACGTTTAAAAGAGGGTAGAACAAATCTCTTACGTATAGCAATCTTTAAACCATTCCAAGTAGTAGGAGCTAATCCGTCGATGCATACCCTATTCCACTAGATGATTGCAAAAATTTTAAATTCACTAGTGGCTTGCCTAACTCTATGCACTTTATGAACTAAATGAGCATTGAACTTCTGTTCTACCATCAGCTCCCAATCTAAATACCTTTCAGCATCATAAGCACCCTCAAAAGATGGTATAGTAAACTTAAGCTTAGCAAATGGATCATCATTAATACGTGGGTTGTGTTGCTGAAAATTATTATCTCTCATACCTTAACGGTTCAAGTTCAATCGGTTCCTTTGTCGTTCATCAAATGTGTCACGTTCTTGTCTCAAAATTTCATCATCTGCGATGGACTCCTTTTGTTCATAGGCTACACCATGAGGATCCACTCGACCATTGTTTGGTGGCGGATTAACCAATTGATCAAAGTGTGTATTGAGCACTGCAATGCTTTCATTGAATCGTTGCAATGCGGTATTGGTTCCCGCAAGCTTCTTGTCGATGTCGTCATTAACGGTTTGTCGATGATCATCCAACAACTTTGTGAGTTCTTCCCTCAACACACATTCTTTCGCATCCGATGCTTCTCCTGCCATGGTTAGTCGAAGATAGAAAACAACAAAAGATAAATTATCCCTATCGACTACTAGGTGGTGAAGTCACACACTCTCAAGCGTCTTACCACACTCTTGCAAGTGTTCGTAGCAATCACCACAGTTGGCACAACTGGTGGCTAGTTCGTGATACCTTATCGGGTGCGAGTGAGGTAGTTGCAAGAGGAGAAACCATTCTAATCGAGAGAAGGTGTAGCTTGGACAGGCAATACTTAGTAGTACGGAATGGCAATAATTGAAATCAGATTAGCAAAGCTGAATAAAAGTCCACAATACTCGTCACAGTTGCTGGACCGAACACGTTCCTAAAACTAGCTCAAGCAAATCAAAAACTATAATAGACACAAGCACAATGGAACAAAATTCGCAATGCAAACTGATTCTCTTTTTTTTTTTGAAATATCTCTCTTTTTTTGCACTCTTTGCTTTCTTTTTTATCACTCTTTGTTTTTTTGGCACTCTTTGCTTCTTGCTTGCCTTTTTTTTGCGAATGTGACACGAACTCAAAAACTCTTCTACTGTCTTTTTCTAAGAACAGTGAGGTACGTGGGTCACAAACTCTCTCTCTAAACTATGGCTACCTCTATTTGGGCTATCGAGAGATACTCAAACTTTGTCGAACAATACTCGATGTGATGAGTTAGTAGGGTGTCCAAGAGCAACCAGAAACAGATAGATTCCGACTAGGTTTTGGAGGTGAAAACGAGTGGATAGTTGAATCCGACTAGGTGGTCGAACCTGAAAGGATTGTCGAATTCGAGAAGGTGGGTGATTTCAACTAGGTGGTCGGAGTGACTGGTTGGGACCCCGAGTGGGTGATCGGAGTGGCCAATCGGACCCTGAGTGGATGGTCAGAATAACTGGTCGGGACCCCGAGTGGGTGAACAGAGTGACTAGTGGTCGAACCCGAGTAGTTGGTCGAACTCAAGGAGATGGTTGAAGCGGCTAGTGGTCAAACTTGAGTAGATGGTTAAAGCGACCAGTGGTCGAACACGACTTGATGGTCGACTCGACTAGTGGTCGAACTTGAGTAAATGGTCAACTCGACTAATGGTCGAACTCGTGTAGATGGTTAAAGCGACTATTGGTTGAATATAACTTGATGGTTGACTCGACTAGTGGTCTAACTCGAGTAGATACACAATCTTGGCTATAGCAAACAAGGCCAGACCGAGACACACGACGACTAAACAGCAAGACTCGACACTAGAAACTAGATCTCGCTGGCTCGACGAGCAATAAAGACACCAACAATGGACTCAAACTCAACAACGCGAATACTGAAAACAAAATTGCGAAGGCTCAAAGTGGTTTGGACAGTGGAAAAGCTAAGATGTAAATATTTTTGTGGAGTAATTTTCTGGACTCTAGGTAATGGAAAACAATGAAACAAAGGGGATAACTGAGATTACCTTATGGGCAACTGAGGCTCTGATACCACTTCATGCACGTTTGCCCTATCTTCTGAAAGGTAATATGATAAGTAGATTGGTGTAGCTTCGATATTGATGATCCAAAGGCTCCGAACAGAATAGATCGAGAATCCTCGCAACCACTACATCACTACTCTATAGTTATCAACTGTGCCAAGATACGGTTGACCTCACCAAGAAGCCTTTTCCTGCAAGAGAATCGAGAACACAAGAAATAATAGGTAGACACAATCTGAATATTGCTAATTACCAATGAAGTGCTTGAGTTGGGGTTCAACAAACCGATAAATGGTGAAACTATCTATAACAGAATAATCTAAGCTAAAACTCAAGCCTAAACTATGACGGATATTGTGTATATATAAGAGGGATATGAGGAGGTTGACCTAGGGTTGTGCAGCCATGGAAAAAGGTGTACACAACTTGGACTCTGACCCTGACACGATTGCAAGACCCAACAGGGTCTGATACGGTGGCGCAACACCTTATTTCTTTGACTTTGACTAAATATAAGAAATATTTAGTCGAGATCATATCTATTGGAAAGGTCTCATCGTAAGCTTTCCAGAATGTTCAAGATTGACTAAAACAGACTTCGTATGAGAGTTATGCCCGTTTTACTGATGTGTTGTCCTAAGACTCGACCACGACCACGACTAGAGCTCAGCCTCGAGTCCTACTAGACTTGCCCTTTGAGGGGTGACGTCTGGGTAAGGTTGTGCTGCTTCTTCCACGTTCTTGAGCAATAAAACATCATAAGAATTTAGTAGTAATCCATCCGAGAAAGCATGAATAGCAAGGAATGAGTTCACCTAGTGGTCTAATTGTCGTGCATGTGCTATTGTAATTGGATCTTGCATGATTTGAGGATTATTTGTGGTATTTATTGCATCCGAAGGAGCCATGGGCTCATCAATGATCGAGCGGTGACACCAGCAAGATTAGCAGGGGGCCGGAACCTCTCTGTTGGGATAAGTGGTTGGAGAGTAATAAGGAAGTGTCTCCTTCCTCTTCATCAAGTAGATGTTTTTGGACTTCTTGTAATCCTTTTCCCCTTAGTTTATCTATAAAAGAGCTCAAAATCTTGTTAAATGAATGGTTCCTATTTCTACTACAATGCCTGTGTATGATTGTTAATCTTCTAGTGAATACAAGGAAATTTCAATCGAGTGTTCGGCCTTTGTTTATTCCGAGTAGGTTAGGGAGCTTTCAGGCTTTCTTATTGGAATGTTCATTGCTATCACCTTAGGTTAGACTTCGAGTGGAAAACATCTTAGCTCTTAGGCACTTTAGGGACACAATAAGGTTTTCTGCAATTCCTAAAGATATTTTTTTCCCTTCTCATTAGAAATATGGCACTTGACAAGTTTTGTAGTCCTAGTGTATATGAAGCCCCTGAATAGTTATCGGGGAAGTGTTCCTAGATTGATAGTCTTAGAATCATGAGTGCGCATATGGGCGTAAGTGCTCGAATAGCAGCTTATCTCAGTTTGTTTTTAAGGCATTATCTTGAAATAGGTGAAACACATATATTGATAATATGATAACTAATATATACAAAATATATCCTAAATATTTACACATAAAAGTAGCAAAGATAGTCAATATTCCAAGAATTTTGAAGGACTTGATCATCCTCCATAGCTAACCTATATGACCCTGGTCAGTTAGATTCGACCACCCTATAAGACCTTCCTACTTTAGAAATAGCTTATTTTTATTTTTCTAGCTCTATATGAGTCATAGAATTAGATCCATGGGTTCGAAAGATCTATTGGGCATGTTCTGGTCGTGGTAGCGCCGAAGATCTTGGAATCGCGCTGATCTTATCAACACTTGTGTTATTTTTTCTTCGAGAACATTGAGGTCATCCTGTCTTCTCAAGATTTTGTCCTGGTCGGCGTACAATTTGATTTGAGGAGATTTGATTTTTAGTTCATAAGGAAGCTTTGCTCGACCCCATAGACTAGGAAGCAAGGCATTTTACCCATCACCCTGCTAGAAGTTGTTCGAAGTGCCCATAGTATATTAGGCAACTCGGAAGCCCAGGCACTAGCGTAGGCGGATAAACAGTTGAAGATGCGGATTTTGATTCCCTAAAGTACTAGACAGTTTGCCCGCTCAACATGTCCATTCTTTGCAGATGTGCCACGGACACAAAGTAGACTATAGTGCCTAGTTCCTCACGTTAATCGATGAACACCGCACTACAGAACTGAGTTTCATTGTCGTGATGATCCTACTCAAGATGCCAAATCTTGTCATGATGCTTTTCATGATGAACTTCTTGGTGGCTGCCGACATGATTTTTTCGACTGGTTTAGGTTCAATCCACTTGGTGAAGGTATCAATTATGATGAATAGGAAGTTAAAACCCTGGGTACAATCGAGAAGGGCCCCCAGAATATCTAGGCCCAAAGTTATAAATGGCCACAACAAAGGGATCATTTGTAGGGCATGAGCGGGTTGATGTACTCGTGTGCTATGAAATTGATAGCTCGAACACTTTTTTTACTAACTCGCTTCCATCCTGGAGAGCCTTAGGCTATAGAAACCTTGTCTACATGCCTTTGTGACCAGGGTTCAGAAGGAAGCATGAGCTTTACACACCCCTCTATTATTTCTTAGAGTAGTTCTCTATCCTGCTTCTGAGAGATGCATTTCATGAGTATTCTGTGAGTGCCTCTTCGATAGAGAACGACGTCCACCAAGGTATACATCTTGGATCAATGGAAAATTTGCTCGGTTGATGCATTGTCCTTAGGCATAACTCAATCTTATAATTGACCTCGAGTTCGACAAAAAAATTTCTAGCTTCCTCACCTCCATGAGGTAGTCTAACATGGTCTTATTCGAGGTTTGATACTCCTTGTTAACTTGCTTCACCACCAACTATGAATCCCCTTTCATAAGTAAGCGACTGATGCCAAGAGTAGAAACTACTCAGAGTCCAGCGAGCATGCCCTCATATTCAGCTACGTCATTCATGGACAGAAAATCAATCTGCAAAGCGTATTGCAGTCTTTCTCCTATTGGAGAAATTAGTATAATCTCAGCCCTGTGCCTCGAAGTGTGAGTAATCCATCGAAGAACAAAGTTCGTACATCTGATAAAGTTGTCGTGGTCATCCTGGGGTTGATCTGGTTCTGTCCATTTGGCCACAAAATTGGTGAGTACTTGCGACTTGATTGATGTTCAAGGTGGGAAACAGACATCAATTCTTTGAGTTTAATAGACCACTTTGTGATTTGCCTAATTTCCTCCCTATTGTGGAGGATCTCACCGAGTGGGAATATTGATGGTACGGTAATCTTGAGCCTGGAAGTAATGTCGTATTTACGAGAGGCCATTAATACAACATATAGTAGCTTCTACACCTACGAATAGCATTCTTTAGGACCATGGAGCACTTGACTTATGAATTACACCAGTCGCTAGTTTTTCTCTCAGTTGTCTTGTTCTTCTCTTTCCACCACCAATACCCCACTTACAGCATGTGGTCCAGCCATGATGTATAAGAGAAAATCTTCATTACGATTGGGAGTGATTAACACAGGGGGAGAAATATATCTCTTCAAATTTTTGAATGCCTCATTTGCCTCTTCTAACCATTCAAACTTGTCATGTTGTCTTAGTAACTTGAAGAAGGGAAGTCCTTGGTCTCTGAGCTAGAAAATAAACTAGCTAAGGGCTGCCATGCATCTGGTTAGTCTCTGAACTTCTCGCACTGACTTGGGATGTTGCATCTTTTCAATAGCTTTGATCTTCTCAGGATTGACTTCTATTTAATGAGGATATCACTCCTTCGGATGCGTGCAACACTACTCCTAATGATATACAAGGACCAATTACAAGAGCACGTGTATGACAATTACACCACTAGGTTAACTCATTACACTCATTCTTCACTATTCATACTTTTCTTGGATGAGTTGCTACTAAACTCTCAAAACCAGATACGGCTTATGTGTGCTCAGGATGTTCAACACACATAAGGACATCACAGGTGAAGTAACAAAAGTAATACTTTTTAATAGAATAAACGTTAAACTCTTACAACAATTGACATATATTATCTTCTATGTAGATATCCGCATCGGAACAGAAGCACTGGTGCCCAACAACACCGCAGATAACCGACCGGGAGACACGTGCCTAGAACATCACAACCTCATCTTGATAGTCTTCAACATCTTCACTCACTGAGCAGAACCACACATGTCACATGACATAGAGAAACTAGCAAGTGTGGGCACATAATGCGCTCAGTAAGTGTGGGAAAGATAATGATATGTAGGCTTTCAACAAGAATAGGCTAACACATGATTTATTTGCGTAAATGTGAGTAATGAAAATATTTTTAGACTCAAAAAGTATTAAAAAATTATTAAGTGAATGTAACCCATATAGTGCCAGGGTTCAAAAAACCGTCGGTAACCGTCCAAAAATCGCGGTTACCGACCTTCTCGGTCCGGTCCGGTTTCAGAAACCGAACGGTAACCGAAATTTGAATTTAAAAAATTCGAAAAAATAAAAAATATCAAACAAAATTAAAAAAAAATCTTAAAAAAACTAGACACAATTCTAAGACCTTCTGTAAAAAACAAATTCAAAAATAATGTCGTTTGCATCATATTCTATAGGGAGAAAGTTTGAAAAAAAGGAAAAAAAATTGAAGCGTGCAGCTCAGTTATTAACTCACGTTAAGGAAAAGTGTAACATGAAAACACATATTTTTCTTGTATAAAACGTATTTTAAGAGAATCTTTAAAATTGATTTCACTTTATTTAGAGTTTTATTAAATTCTCTATGATTTTTACAAAGTTCACAAGCATAAAGTGAATATGTTAAGAAACAGCACTATAATTAACTTTTTCATGTATAATATTATTTTTTCTACGTAAATCATAGTATAAATAAGCTAATGAAAGTGGTTTCACTAATTTTTGAGGTGTGATGGGTCAGTTATGAATTAATCTAGTCGCAACACATTTACACAATCATGCATGTTACAATAACTAATTCATGAGTTCATGTATTTTTAAAAGATATAGGATCATGTAAGAAGACTAACAAAATTAGTTTCTTGATTTTTGGATTAGCAAAGAGTAAACTATGCATTTAACTTGGTTTAACAAATAAATTTTCTCACAGAAAATTTTGAACTGTTTTATGAGTATAAATACTTTTATCATGTAGATCATGTTACAAGGAAGCCAACAAAATTTGTTTCACTTGATTTTAAGCTCAGATGAATTAGTTATTGATTTTACAAGATTGAGCCCTTTTTTAGGTTTTTTATTGAACTGCGCTGAAATTCGATAAAACCGCTCGATAAATCAAGAAAACCGAGCGGTTACCGACCCAAACCGCTCGGTAACCGATCAAATCAAAAATGCGAGAAAATCGCTCAGTAACCGACCCAAACCGCTCGATAACCGCCCAAAACCGAGCGGTTACCGAGAGGGGAAAAACACGATTTTTTTCGCAAAAATTCAAATTTTGCCAAATAAATTTTCTTTGAATTTTTTTGAATTTTTGACCGGTAACCGCGGTTACCGCGAGATTTCGGTTACCGTCGGAGCTCGGTAACCGAGCTCCAGTCGGTAACGTGAACCTTGTATAGTGCAAGACCTAGCATACAAGGCTCCCCACCTTGCATACCATAACTCTCTGTACTATAACCAAAACCACAACCAAATCCATAACCACAACCCACTATTCATGTGAGGATCCAAGTCTCCCATAACTGCGGGTACGACTATTATAACATTTTTTACATTCTACATAGGTTGTCTAGCTTTCCCCACGAGTCGTGATTTTTCTTGTTATTGTGTCCGCGAAACACTTAACACACTCCAGTGGTATGTCGCTTGGAAAGTCACTACAAGGCTGTTACAAAGTTTCATCCAGTGTGTGCATGCCCACTAGGTTTTACCGCCATCAAAGTGGTATTAACACCACTCAGAAGCCCCTTTTTGCGCCTTGTAGCTCCAAAAAGATTTCACTCTTCCCTTCCACTACACATCCCATACCACTAACCAAATGGTTCTAGCCTTAGCTGTCCCCACACATCCACTTTTCCGTTTGACATGCACAAAAACTGGAATCCACTAATTAATAGGCCAAGCATGTCCCATACCAGGTCTCGTAGTTGGTACGATATTTCTTGGGTTGTCACTACACGAACCGGTCCTTACTTAGGTTACCTGAGCAAACACTAAACCAACAACATAACCATGATAACCACCAAAACCACTTCGCTCAAGGCCTAAGGTTCCATGTTGCTATACCGTTAACAAAACTTCCCAACTCATAGTTTCATAGTTCATTAGTCATATTTAACTGGCTACCCGTCCATACCCTTGTGCAAAGCTAAATATAAACTACCCAATATAACCACTACTGATAACTAGGCAACAAGGAATATATGGAACAAGGTACTATAAGTAAATAGGATTCAGGATTAACAACATGCATGTTTGAAATAAAGAATGCATTTGAAAAACTAGGATCAAAATGTTCAAGGACACTTGCCTTTTACCAAATGTTGCTTAGTGTTGTCAAAATCTTGGTCTTGAAGTCCCTCAAACTGCTCCGAAATGTTATCAACTAATCGCCGGAACTACTGACAAACAACACAAAGTAAACACTAAGAATAACATACCAAATATCATCAAAACAATTTAAAAACACTATGATTGGATAGGTATGATTTTAGAAACATTTAGACACAAGAATCTCCTAAATCAGAGTTAATATGAAAAGAGAACAGCTTTCGGGAGATGGATTAGACTGAAAAGGAAATGCCGATTACCAGAACTATCTTCCTATGGAAAAAGGCTTTATTGCACAATCACTGCGTTAGGCTTGACAACATCATTACGCAAGATTTAAGAAGTGTAGGACAGACCTGACTTCGGTGACTAGGCTAAGGAGAATGATGTGGTGCTGACTTGGCATGCTATGCAAGTACTGTCTTGGATTAAAGAAGGGGTACGCTGATGTCTAGTCTTGACCACCCATGATGGATCAAATGGCCAAAGGTTGTGCTTCTAGGTTAAGGATACTACCAGTGACTTTGTGTAGCGGCGGCGGTTCAAGTTTTGTCGGAGATGGCGATCAGCCATGTGGCCACTGATTTCGATGTTGGGCTTCAGTGGTGTTTCAACAAAAATGAGGGAAGCATAGCGTAGAACGCAGAAAGACTAACTCAGCGGTATGTTTGGTTTTGGAAGGGGTCATCCAAGGTAGCGGCAAAACGGCGATGATTGGTGCTAGGTTTGATGGTGACCGCGAACACATGCAGCAACGAAGATGCTCGCATTCTCTGAGATTGGCTATGAAATTTGCAAAACCGTTTGAACATAAAAGTTCATATTTCCTAGGAACACAATGCTATGGCATGGGTTTTGGTAGATCATCCCCTGAGAGGAAGAACGATCAGCGAAGATGAGACGGGTGACGGTTGGGACATACTATGGTTGGCAATCGCGTTCCGGTCGTGTCGCTGCACAAACGGTGATGCGCTCCTAGGGTCAGACTCGATGGAACACTCCGTGACGTGGTTGGTGCATCCATACGGCTTTTGGATCGACGAGGAACACGAATGCATATCCGGTGCGTGGGCAGAACACATCTGAAAACTGGACAGCGAGGATGTCGACCTTGATTCCGATAGTTTGACTGATCTACTGGATGACTCGGATGGTGAGGGCACGGGAAGCATCGTGGGTCATTATCTAGTGAAACGGAATGGTGATTGGACCTATGGTCGGCCAGGAATGTCGATGCCAATCGACTACGGCGCAGCTGTCCGCGACGGCGACTACTGTGGCTTTGGTCGGGGCTAGGACTTGGCTAGGGACTTAGTATGATGATAAAATAGTAGTAAGGGAAGATAAGAAGGGGTTATCACCTTGCTTCGATGGTCAAGGAAGGAGGATTCGTAGAGAAGACGATGTAACGCATCACGGGCAACGGTGGCTCCAGCGAATGGCGGTGCACGGATAGGGCAGCAGCGATGTCTAGGGCTTGGGGCATGGAATAGGGGTAGGAGAGGGTTTGAAACTCCTATTTATAGGTCTAGGGGCACCTGGTTGAGGTGGAGTCCAAGCCGAACACGAATCGGATTCGAGTTCGAGTCGGGTAGGATTTTCTTTTTTGTAGTTCTCTATTCTGAGGAAGATATCTCCACCGTCCTTTCTCCAAATTGGACGTTTCTAGACTCTAAATTGTAGTACTAGAAAAGATCTACATCTTTGGTATTCATTGGAACTTCTGAAAATGCCATCTTGAGTTTCTAAAAAGCACCCCAAGTTAAACTATTTGAACTCAGACTTATTTGCATAGCACTAGTTCCGGGGCCCATAACTCCTAGCTCCATTATCCAAAAGGGTACTTTCATAGGTTAAAATCAAAGCTCTCGATGAGACCTACAACTTTGGATTGTCAAGATTTGTATTTAGGCCATTTTGAACTCCGAAACTTCATGGGAAGATGAGGTTGTCCAGGACTCTGCGAAAATTTATAGATTTCATGGATCGTTTGTGTTGGATCTTCTAGATGACTTATGTGATGGCCAAGGGCCTGGGCTTGTGTAGGATTGATTCTGATAGTACCTTAGGTATATCTAGGGTTTTAGAAAAAAACTTTTGTAGAGAAATTTGAATAGGGTTTGAATTTGAATTGAGCTTTGAGTGAATTTAAGAAAAATGAAAAATGAGATTGAACAAGAATAGGAGTAGATAAGGAATTTGAATTTGAATTTGGGTAGAATTTGAGAAAGAGGAGATATTGGCTTTAAATAAGGATTTGGATAAGATTTGAATTGAACTACAGAAGGATCAGGTATGATCAAGGATTGAATAGATGATGAATTTAAAGATTTTGAATTCCAACCATTAAGATCCTTAACTAGTTTACTACAGAGTTTTGTAAAAACCTTTTCAAAATCTTTTTTCACTCAAAACACCAAAGAGAAAGAAAAAAAACTCTAATTCATTTACTTAGCTCCTAACAAAACTGACCATGCAATGCACACAAAATAATAATCTATTTGATTGATTGATTAAGAAAATAGGTTTTAAACCTATGATACTGGTGAAGCTATTCAATAACCTTGAAAAAATTTAGAAGTTGTAAATTTTGAAAATCAGGGTGTTACAAGAAGCATCCCAAGCTTATCTAGATGTCATCCCTGGAAGGTCAAGTCTACTCGGATTCAATGTCGAGCCCTAGTCAAACTCCAAAATCTACTCGGAGTCTTAGAACAACACGTTAGTAAAATGGGTATAACTTTTACATACATAGTCTAATTGAGGCGTTCTTTGACTTGCTAGAAAGATTATGACAAAACCTTTCCAATCTCACCATTAGATTCCTTAGGAATTAATCAGAGTCATTAAAATAAGGTGTTGTGTCATGGGCCTTGTTGGGTCTTATAAGCGTGTCGGGGTCGGAGTCTAGGTTGTGTACGTCTCTTCCTATGGCTGAGTAACCTTAGGTCAACCTAATCATGTCCCTTCTATATATATACTGTAGCTATCATAGTTTACGCTTCGGTTTTGCTTAGATTATTTTGTTATAGACAGTTTCATCGTATATCGGTTTGTGGAACCCCAACTCGAGTACTTCAATGGTAATTAGCAATATTCAAATTACATTTACCTGTTCTTACTTGTGTTCTTGATTTACTTGCAGGAAAAGCTTTCTTGGTAAGGTCAACTATATTTTGGCACAGTTGATAACCATGGAATAGTTGTGTAGTGGTTGTGAGGGTTCTCGATCTGTTATGGTCAGATCCTTTGGATCATCAACATTGAAATCACCACCAATCAACTTATCATATTACCTTTGGAAGATCGGCATACTCCCATCACTATTCCCCAGCAAGACACTAGGTATCCGAGCAGTTTCCCCGTGTTGACTCTAAACACGCACTTCTCTAGGTTCAGCATGACTTGATTCTACACAATTTGTTAAACATTTCTTGTAGGTCGAAGAAGAGATCTTCCTTCTTTTTGGTTTTGACGACAAGATCATCCATGTAGGCTTAGACATTCTAACCGACCTGATCATAGAGTGTTATCTGCATTCCCCGTTGGTATGTGGCACTGACATTCTTCAATCTGAAAGGCATTTTAACATAGCAATAGACTCATCATCCTCTAGATGCATGCTAATCTGGTGGTAACCAGTGTAGGCATCAAGAAGACATAGATAGTCATAGCCAAAGGTGGAGTCAACTATCTGATCTATTTGTGGTAGAGGAAAAGTGTCATTAGGGTAGGCTTTGTTGAGATCAGTGGAGTCGACACGCATTCGCCATTTGCCATTTGATTTTTTGACCTTAACGGGTTTGTGAGCCACTCAGGGTGATCCACCTCCCAAATAAAATCCGCCTTGGTGAGCATTTTGATTTCATCTTTAATGACATCTTTTTGGTCGTGTGTGACCATCAGAGTTTCTGCTTGACCGGCTTTGCATTGGGCCGAATAGCTAGTCTGTGCTCAACCACTTCCTTGGGGATCCTGGGCAAGTCTTATGGTTGCCAAGAGAGCACATCGGCGTTTTCCTGGAGGTAGGTGATGATCGTGACTTCCTATTTATGATCCAGGTTGGAGCCGATCCGAATAATCTCAGATGCCTCCATTGGGTCTAGAGAAACTGCTTTAACTGCGTTGTGAGACATAATGATAGCCTTAGGCCTTGAGTATTTTGTCTTATTGTTGGGTTGATGCTGCATGATAAGAGTAATGTGTCGATGCAATGAATTTGGTGAGAGTAGGTCTTCCCAAGATGGTGTTGTATACCATCTTGAAGTCAACCACGTCGAGCATAATTTTTTCTATCCAGAAGTTGTCATGCTTCCTGAAGGTAATGGGGAGTGATATTTGGCTGATGAGGGTGGCTAAAGATCCAAGCACTATACCGTGGAAGGCTTGAGTCACTAGCTTGATAGCAGACCGGGAGATCTACATCCCTTCGAGTACATTTGCAAAGAGGATATTTAGAGAACTCCCTCTATCTATAAGAACTCGGGTAACCTGGCAGTTATTTATCATACGCTTGACCACTATCCGGAAGTGGCCTGGCCATACGAAGTTATCAGGGCAATCTTCTTTGCGAAAGTACATTTCAATGTTTGACCACTTAACGACCTAACGACCCTTGGGGATGGCAGCTAGGACTTCTCGGGCCACTGTCTTGTACTGGCTTTTGAACTCATAGGATGCAGAGCTACCAAACATGTGGTCGATCATCCTCTCCTCTGCCTTTAAAGACATCGGATCCATGTCATCCTCATTGCCGCTGGGGCTGGGATCCCTACTCTAGGCCACAACCTAGGTCTTCTTTCCTTTGTGCCACTTTCTTGATCTCCGCTTTGACCATCTTCTTCTAGAGATGGCACCCGTGGAGGTTGTGGTTCTCGGTCTAGTGGAGGTCACACAAGAGCTTACCATCGCGTTCACCGAAGCCTAGTGTAGAGTGCTTGTCACAGGAGGAATCAAGACACTTGTCAAGACATGTATCAGGCAGATCTACAAAAACTTACTAAGAATTATTTTTCTTGCCCTTACCTCCCTTGGCGTTTTTCTTGTGCTTGACCTTTGCCTTATCACCCTCGAGCCTAGGTTGAAGGCGCTTGATGCCCTTGACAAAGATAGATGCATCTTTAGCTTTACCAGACACATCAATGATCTTCATGAGATCCTTGACTATTTCAGGCGTCTGAATGGCAATATCTTCAACGCATCTCTGGCACCTGATGATGAGGACCTCCCAGCAAATGTGCCAATCCATGGACCAGCTGAAACAAGTCAAGCACCAATTACACCAATACAAGGACCCATCACACGGAGTCGTGCAAGGAAACTGCAGCAAGAGGTGAACTCTCTCCTTACTAAATTTGATTACAATACAAATGAGAATTTTATACTACCTAAATGTTCTACTTTTGTATTGCTAAGGTTTACGCATATTGGAGCTGCTGCTGGACCAAAGGAGACAAGTTACACCGAGAAGGAGACGAGTTACGCAGAAGCTGAACCATCACACTGACTCCTGACATCAGAGCCATGTTCCAAGAGACACACCCACAAACTGGTCAAGATTCACCATGCATAATGCACATGGACAGAAAGAGAATCAAGTCTACTTTCACCTCCAACAAACGGCTCATCTTTTCGACTTCCCATTAAGGAGTAATGACCATTTAAGTGAAGACTGCCAGGGAGGCTGAAGATCACGCGAGGCTTCTCGGGAACCCATGTTTTCACCTTTTCATCTCCCTTTATTTTCGTGGAAACTTATAGAACTTTCACACCTAGCTAGGAGGGGTGTTCCTAGTATAAATACCTACTGTATCTAAGCCAAAGGGGGCACGATTAAGAATTAAGAAAAATCCACCAGATGGTGTTTCCAGCCAAGAGCTGTTGAGTGACTTACCCTAAATTTCTTGCGAGTTCTTCATCGACTTGTGAGAGACCGATTCACCGGTATATATGTGAAGGTTCCTCTGGGACCCCCTAATTTGTGCTCTATGGTTTCCAGTTAGGCTGCACCGTTTTGTGTGGATTAGTCCTGGTTTGTGGTTCTGCGGTCGTTCGGAGATCAAGTCGAAATCCATCAAGGTTTCGGTGCCTCTCTCCCCGTCGCTTGGTCGCAACCAACCTTGACCAGGTCTAAAGCTACCCGGTTTTGTGTTCTTGAGTTCGTGGAGATCGAGTCGAGTCCAAGGATTCGGTGCCTCTCTCCTCGTTACTTGGCCACATTCCAACCTTTGTCAGGTATAAAGCTAGTTATCCCGCTGCATTTTTCAGCAAGTTATCTCTTGTCGTACCTACTGCCGTGAAGATCGGGCCAACCCACGGGTTTTCCCCTATCATTTGGTATCAGATTTCAGGTTACCACGGTAGGTACCATCCCCATATCATCCATTAGTTTATCACCTTTTTACTGTTCCCCATCTTGTGTTATTCGTCATATCCCATAGTCCACAAAAAAGCCACAAAAAAACACCCGAACCTTTGTGTAGTACTGCTGGTCTTGTGTCGTTTACGTCATTTTGTTGTTGGTCACCATCTCCGTTTACAAATTGTTATATATTTCTGCACCCTAGTGTTGTGTTAAAAAAAAAGAAAGAAGAAATCAGAAAAAAGAGTATCAAAAAAAAAAGAAAGAGAGAAAAGAAAACAAGAGGAACATCAAGAAGGGTTGCATACTTGTTCTTAGCATTGCAAAATTTCAGATTGGTGCTAGCAACATTTACACATCTTTTGTTTGGTTTACGACACTAGATTTTCAGTGCTACAAGCCTTCCTTGTTCAGCCATCCAAGCTCCACCATATACCGTAACCGGAACTCTCGACTCGTAAACCGTTCAACCGCTTAATCACAAGCCGTGGTACTGCTGCACTAGCACACTCACAGTCTTTGAGAACGCGTAAGAACTTTGGTGAGTAAGAGGTGAGGTTCCACAAATATTACCTATTCCACTATATCTTGTATTGCTCTAACATGGCAGGCTCCCCTTCAAGTGTTCGCGGTGGTAATATTGGAGGAGAAGAAGAACCCCCAGTTGCACAGGCTGAGTTACGTCAACTTGGAAACTCGCTATTGGAGGCCATGGAGAGGATGCTCAATGAACGTCTCCCTCCAGCGGGTGGAAGGGTGCCACAACATAGCCCTGCCAATTCTCATGGTGAGGTTGATGATGAAAATTCAGTGGGAAGAGCTGAAGACTACTACTTTGGCCATCGCAGAGGTCGTGGTGGTCACTTTGGCCATGGTGGACAGCATGGAGGAGGTGCTCGTGGGCGTGGTTTTCGCCCCCGTGTGCACTTTGATGATGAAGATTTTCACGATAGTTCTGATCATGAGATGGAATATGATGACAATGAGAACCCATTTGCCAATCGTGGGCTGTTTAGACAGCACCATGACCATCGTCGAGGTGCTGCTTATGGTGGTCGTGAATTGCCTCATAATCGTCATAGAGCTGAACCGAACAATCTTGCTCGAATCAAGTTGAGTGTTCCCAAGTTTACGGGACGAGAAGACCCTGATGCATACCTTGAATGGGAGGAACAATGTGATCAAATTTTCAGGGTGCATGATCTCTCTGATTGGAGGCGTGTAAACCTTGCTTCCGTCGAGTTTTCAGGATATGCACTCACTTGGTGGAATCAAATTCAAGAGAATCAGCTTGTATTGGGGCGTGCTCATATTGATACTTGGGCTGAGATGAAGCAAGTGATGAGAAGACGCTTTGTGCCATCAAGTTATCAACATGATCTTCGCAATAGGTTGCAGAATTTGAGGCAAGGAACCAAATCGGTGGATGACTATTATAAAGAAATGAAATTACTCTTGGTGCGCTCTGGAATTAGAGAGGATGCTGAATCAAAAATGGCAAGATTTTTGCATGGTCTTAATGCTGAAATTTCAGGTTTTGTGGAAATGTTTCCTTACAACACTCTCCAAAACCTTGTTGACCAAGCTATGCGCACGGAGAGGAAGATTCAGCAAGAAGGATGTGGGCGCTCATTCTCTGCTGTACCATGGCGTCGTCAACAACCCGGTACCTCATTTGCTGGTGGACGCTCTCAAGGTGCTGCAGCTCGGAGTTCTCCCTCTAATCCAATTACAAAGGCTGCACCATCTTCGGCTTCTTCACCTGCACCACACAATGAGAACAAGCGTCCAGCTGCAACCACAGGGGCAACATCTGCTGCATCCACATCTCACAGTCGAGATATTAAGTGCCACAAGTGCCAAGGGTGTGGACATGTTGCCGCTGAATGTCCTAGTCGAAGGACCATGATTGTGAATGAGAATAATGAATGGGAATCTGCAAGCGAACCTGAATATGATGAGTATCCTGAAGAAGCACTGAATAGTGATGAGAATGAGATCCAAGCTGATGTAGATGACAATAATTGCTTCATTTCTCGTCGAGTGCTTAGTGTGAATGTTGGCAAAGAGGAAAATGGGCAGCGACACAACCTTTTCCACACTCGAGGTATAATCAAAGACAAGTTGTGTTGAATCATTGTTGATAATGGTAGCTGCAACAACATTGCAAATCAAGAATTGGTTGAAAAGAATGGGATTAAAATAGAGGCGTCACTGTCGGTGTATCAGGAACTGGGGATCCCTGAGTCCCGAGGCCAGGCCAGCCGTCCGCCATGTGTCACCATCCCGCGAGGTCCCTCCTGCGGGATGAGGAAAATCTAAGTTTCGGGAGAGAGCGCTCGGGGGGCTGCGTACCCCGAGCGCTCGGTTCCCTGAGGGTCAGTGCAAAAGTGCTCGGGATAGAGTGCTCGGGGTTGCACATGGCAGCCCCCGAGCACTCGGTTCCCCGAAGGTTCGTGCGAAAGTGCTCGAGAGAGAGTGCTCGGGGAGGTGAACAGTACCCCCTGAGCACTCGGTGCCCCGACGACCCAGAAGGGCCCCCGAGGGGCCCGCCGATGAGGTGTCAACCAGTCAGAGGTCCGAGGCCGCATTTAATAGGCGTGCGCGGCCTGACATCCTGACATCCCCAACTGCTCCCACCGCAGTGTCAGTCCCTACCATGCTTTGGCAGAGAGGTGTGGGGCCATTAATTGCACGGGTCCCATCCCGTATCATCCGGTGTATCTCGGGATAACGTTGCTAGGATCAAGGCATTCCGCCTGCCGCCCTGCCGTGGCAGAGGAACAAGACAGGGCGGGCACACCGGGTGCCTCTATGGCTGCTCGGTGGGCCCTCTCAACGGCGCCCGTCGCCAGGGCGTCCACAGTGACAAGTGACCGGGCGTGCGTCGTGTTTTTCCACCACCCCTATCACTTCGCCCAGAGGAAATGATGACGCCTTTCTTAGTCGTGGCGTCTTGGAACTTGTGCCCCTTCTTTCCCGTTCGGGGTATGTCGTGGCCGGTGAGTGCATAAAAGGATGGGCATACAGAGAGGAGAAAACATCGGACATCGAAAAATCAGACAATGATCGAAACATCGAAACATCGGAGGAGAGAACAAGCCCAAGCAATCGACCGTGCCACACTTAGACGAAGAACACTGCAAGCAAGCCTGAGCAGAGCTAGAACAAGGAGCCTCAAGCTCTTAGTTAGACAATATATTCTTGTAACCAGACATATCCCTGAGGGATCCCCCTCAGGGAAGGTTATTGCATCCATACAGGAGTAGGGTATTACGCCCCCGTGCGGCCCGAACCTGTCTAAACTCTGGTGCATTTACTTCCCTTTGCACTAGGTCGATCATCCCCCACCACTGGCCGTTGCATTTATTTCCACTTCCATTTATTTCTCCGACGAACTTATTCAGGATCATCCCCCCGGCCGAATCTTTAAAAAGGGGTCTATCGGGATCCCTACGACAGGAGTTAATCCTCCGACAGTCACCCTTCTCCATACAATATGCAATGGCTTACCGATTGTGGTGCTATGCGTGTAAGCAATATGGTGACCATGCAATTCTCTATTGGGAAGTACCATGATCAAGTGGACTGCGATGTGGTTCCAATGCAAGCATGCCAATTGCTTTTGGGAAGACCTTGACTATCTACGCACGAGGCTTTCCCCTCCCAAGGGGACCAGGGTGTTGGGCCCAGCAGGGCCGCCGCCGCCGCCACTGGTGCACCATCCGACCCCCAGCAGGTGGTCGAAACTCCGGCCGCCAGGTCCACCTCTGGACAGCGCCGGGTGCCACTTCGGCGTAGACTCGCCTTTAGCGAGGCCGGCCCGGGGAGCGCGCTGCTTGCGGCGCATGCTCTCCTCGGGCACCCACCCGTCCAGACAACGCCGAACACTCCGGAAGGCCGGTGGATCCAAGACGTTGTCGCCCTGGTCGGCACTGCTCGCCGCCAGGTGCTGGCCGGGAGTTCTCGCGCCACCACCCAGCGTGGCGCTGCCAGAACTGGCTCATCAACGGGCAACGTCCGCACGGGTCCGGGGGCTTCTAGGCGGAGCGCCACCCCCTGGTCGCGTCCAAAGCCCAAGACCTCCGCTTGCGTCTCAACGAGCGGAGGGGCCATGAGGATGCGCGCGTCACTCTCGAGCGCCAACGGGAAACCCGGCAGGAGGCCGAGGTAGAGGATCAGGCTTCCTCTTTCCCGGCCCACGATCGCCGGGAATCCCCGGCTCGCCGGCATTGGCCACCAAGGACTACCGCCCGCGCCACGGGGTACGGCACCGGTTGCCGTGCCTTTACCACTGAGCTCCGTCGGGTCAAATGGCCCTCCAAGTTCCGCCCCGAGCTGCCGGAGAAGTACGACGGGTCCATCGACCCCGTCGAGGTCCTCCAGATCTACACTACGGCCGTCCAAGCGGCGGAGGTAGTGAAAAGGTGATGGCGAATTATTTTCATGTTGCCTTGAGGGGCTCTGCCCGTTCTTGGCTCATGAACTTACCCCCAGGGTCTATTAGCTCCTGGGATGACCTCTGCCACCAGTTTGTGGCTAATTTTCAGGGCACATTCACGTGCCCCGGTTTGGAGTGCGACCTCCACGCCGTCAAACAACAGGAGGGGGAGACGCTGCGACGCTTCATCCAGCGTTTCAGCCAGGTCCGCAACACCATACCGCGGGTGGCCCCTCACGCTGTCATCGTCGCCTTCCGGCAGGGCGTCCGCGACGAGTGGATGCTCGAAAAGCTAGGTACGCACGAAATCGAAACCACTGCGGAGCTCTTCGCATTGGCCGATAAGTGCGCCAAGGCGGCGGAGGCCCGGGCGTGGCATGCTCCGCGCCCCACCGCCGACCAGCCAAGTTCTTCCCGTTCCGATAGGCGGGAAAAGAAGAAGAGAAGAAAGCGCGAAGCCGCTCCTATCGAACCGGCCCAAGGCCCCGCCCATAGGCCGGCCCAAGAGCCTGACCGCCGGCAAGAACTCCGGGCGGCCGTCGACAGACGGCCCGCGCCTGCAAGGGCCCCTGCCAGGGCCCCTCCTCAGGCCCCGGCTCCCGCAAGAGCCCCGGCACCCGAGCCAGGCAAATGGTGCCCCATACACCAGACCAGATGGCACGATCTCACGGAGTGTCGCACGGTCAAAGGCCTCGTTGAGCAGTGCCAGAGGGAGCACGACGAGTCCCGTGGGGGAGGCGATGCTGAGGCCGCCCCCGACAACGCCAAGCTCAGCTTCCAGGAGCCCGAGCATACCATTGCCTTCATCGACGGAGGCGCCTACACGCCTTCCTCGCGCCGTGGCATCAAGGTCATGCGACGCGAGGTGTGCTCGGCAACCCCGAGCGAGGAGGCCGCCAGGCCCCTGAGGTGGTCGGATGCCCCGATCACGTTCAGCATGGCCGATCACCCTGCAAGTACTGCAGCCATGGGGCGACTACCCCTGGTGGTGTCCCCCACCGTCTGCAATGTCAAGGTCAGCAGAGTGCTAATCGATGGGGGTGCGGGCCTCAACCTCCTATCCAAGGAGACCTTCGAAAAGCTGCAGGTGTCCTCCAGGCGCCTAAGGACGTCGCTCACATTCTGTGGAGTGACACCTGGGCACTCCCTGCCCCTCGGGCAGGTCGAGCTACCCGTGACCTTTGGGAATCGGGACAACTTCCGCACGGAGAACATCCTCTTCGATGTCGCGGAGCTCCCCCTCCCCTACAACGCCATCCTCGTACGTCCGGCGCTCGCCAAGTTTATGATGGCCGCGCATTATGCGTATCTCACGGTTAAGATGCCGGGCCCAGCAGGCCCCATCTCCGTGATCGCCGACTCCGGCGGCGCCGTCTCCTGCGCCGAGCAGTCGTACATGGCTCTGGTTTCAGCATAGGCCAAAGTCGAAGGCTGCACATGGGGCCCGGGACCCTCTTCATCCAAACCCTGACTCGCCACCGACGCCTCTGTTCCTACGAAGGAGGTCGTGGTGGGCGAAGGCTCTACCCAGGTCGTCCGGATTGGCGGTGACCTGGGCAGCAAATAGGAAGCGCGCTCGTCACCTTCCTCTAGGCCAACGCAAACGTGTTTGCTTGGCAACCGTCCGACATGCCCGGGATCCCTAGGGAGGTGATCGAGCATCACTTGGCGGTGCGCTTGGACGCCCGCCCGGTGAAGCAGAAGGTCCGGCGGCAGGCGCCTGAGCGTCAGGAGTTCATCCGGGAGCAGGTCAGTAAGCTCCTTGACGCCGGATTTATCCGAGAGGTCCTCCACCCAGACTGGCTGGCAAATCCAGTCATCGTCCCGAAGGCCAACGGCAAGCTCCGCATGTGCGTAGACTACACCGACCTAAATAAGGCTTGCCCTAAAGATCTTTTTCCCTTGCCTCGCATTGATCAAATTGTAGATGCAACCGCGGGATGCGATCTTTTATGTTTTTTAGATGCAAACTCTGGGTATCACCAGATCCGCATGGCCGTAGAGGACGAGGAAAAAACTGCTTTTACCACTCCGGTGGGGACTTACTGTTATATGTCAATGCCTTTTGGTTTGCGCAATGCTGGGTCTTCTTTCCAGTGCGCCATTCGCATTACCCTTGATTCACAGGTTGGCCGCAACGTCGAGGCCTACATCGACGATCTCGTGGTCAAGTCCCGAGACCGTGCCACCCTGCTCGAGGACCTTGCCGAGACTTTCAACAGTCTCCGCACCACTTTCCTCAAGTTCAACCCCGAGAAGTGTGTCTTCGGGGTGCCGGCGGGCAAGCTCCTCGGTTTCTTGGTTTCCGATCGAGGAATCGAGGCCAATCCAGAGAAGATCCGGGCCATCGAGCAGATGCGACCCTCGGCTCGACTCAAAGAGGTCCAGCGTCTCGCCGGCTGCATGGTGGCCCTCGGGCGCTTCATCTCCAAGCTCGGGGAGCGAGGGCTCCCCCTCTTCAAGCTTCTGAAGGAGACCGGTCGTTTCGACTGGACGCCGGAGGCCGAGCAGGCCTTCCGCGATCTGAAGAAGTACCTCACCTCGCCACCCGTGCTGGTGGCTCCCTCCGAAGGCGAGCCCCTGCTCCTCTACGTCTCGGCCACTCCTCAGGTCGTGAGCATGGTGCTGGTGGTGGAGCGTGATGAGTGCGCGGGGCCAGGTGCTGGGTCCCAGCTCCCAATGGCCCCCGAGCACTCACCCGTCCTCGCGGCTCCCCCCGAGCAAGGGGTCGAGCCCGAGCAATTGGCTCCCCCCGAGCAAGGGGTCGAGCCCGAGCACTTGGCTCCCCCCGAACAAGGGGTCGAGTCCGAGCATTCTGCTCCTCCCGACCAGGGAGTCGAGCCCGAGCACCCGGCCAGCCCCGACCACGCCGCCGAGCCTGGGGGTTGCAGTAGCCCCTCGGGTAAAGCCGCCGTCCGGGCCTGCCGGATACAGCGACTGGTGTACTTCGTCAGTGAAGTCCTCCGGGAGGCCAAAACAAGGTATCCCCAGGCTTAGAAGCTGCTCTACGCCGTGCTCATCGCTTCCTGGAAGCTGCGCCACTACTTTCAAGCGCACAAGGTCTCGGTGGTTACCACGTATCCATTGGGACCCATTCTCCGGAACCGAGAAGGCACTGGGCGTGTTGTCAAATAGGCGGTGGAGCTGGCGGAATTCAACCTGCACTTTGTCAATCGCCAGGCGATCAAAAGCCAGGCGCTCTCCGACTTCATGGCAGAGTGGACACCCGTCCCCGAGGTCATCCCAGAAGAGATTTCTGCGTATCCTGGGCACGACGCGCCCGGGTACTGGGTCATACACTTCGACGGTTCCCTCTCGCTGAAAGGCGCGGAGGCCGGAGTGGTTCTCACCTCCCCAACGGGTGAAGAGCTCCGGTACGTCGTGCAATTGCAGTTCCGCGCATCCAACAACATGGCGGAATATGAAGGTCTCATCGCTGGCCTCCGAGCTGCAGTGGGGCTCGGGATTTGTCGCCTCCTGGTCAAAGGGGACTCCCAACTGGTGGTCAACCAGGTATCCAAGGAGTACCAGTGCACGGATCCTCAAATGGCGGCGTACGTGGCAGCGGTCAGGAAGCTGGAGAGGCGCTTCGATGGCCTGGAGTTGCGGTACATCCCTCGCCGCGACAACACTCTGGCCGATGAGCTCTCCCGCCTGGCCTCCTCCCGTGCGCGCGTCCCTGCCGGAGTCTTTGAAAAAAGACTCGCACAGCCTTCCGTCTTGCCTGCCGAACAGGACGAAGGGGAAACCTCGAACTCAATTCAGGGGACCCCGGCGGTGCCCTCAGTGGGAAGCCCCGTCAGGGTGCCGCCGTCCGGCAAGTGCGCTGCACTCGCTGAATGTTCTCAAGATGCCTCGTGGATGTCCGACATCTAAGGGTACTTGAAGGAAAAGTCCCTTCCCGGGGATGAGGCGTCTGCCGAAAGAGTTGCTCGGCAGTCCAGACGCTATGCCATAGTAGATGGGGATCTCTACCGGCGTAGCGTAGGAGGCGTCCTCCTGAAATGCATCTCCCGGGCAGAAGGCGGCGAACTTCTCACTGAGATCCACGAGGGCGAGTGCGGTGGCCATTCATCGTTCTGCACGCTGGTCGGGAAGGCCTTCCGGCAAGGTTTCTACTGGCCTACAGCTCTCCAGGATGCTTCCGAGCTGGTTCGGTGCTGCAGGGCGTGCCAGTTCCACGCAAAGCAGATTCACCAGCCAGCTCAGGCTCTTCACACCATCCCCCTGTCATAGCCTTTCGCGGTCTGGGGGTTGGACATTCTGGGTCCATTCCCCCGAGCAATCGGGGGCTATGAGTACCTCTACGTCACCATCGACAAGTTCACCAAGTGGTCGGAGGCGGTCCCAGTCATCAAGGTGACCAAAAACATGGCGCTCCAGTTTATCCGCGGCATCACCAGTCGCTTCGGTGTCCCGAACCGGATCATCACCGACAACGGCACCCAGTTCACGAGTGCCCTGTTCGAGGACTACTGCGAAGACCTCGGCATCAAGCTCTGCTTCGCCTCCGTCGCTCATCCTCGGAGTAACGGGCAAGTTGAGCGCGCCAACGTGGAGATACTGAAAGGCCTCAAGACCCGGACCTTTGACGTGCTCTCAAAGCACGGGAAGGGATGGGTGGACGAGCTGCCCACCGTGCTATGGGCTAATCGGACCACGCCAAGCCGCGCCACCGGGGAGACTCCATTCTTCCTTGTGTACGGCGCTGAGGCGGTCCTCCCCTCCGAGCTCACTCTAGGCTCCCCTCGGGTGCACGCATATTCTGAGGGTGAGCAAGAGCAGCAAAGGCGCGACGACGTTGACTACCTGGAAGAGCGCCGATAGCGTGCCGCCGTCCGGGCGGCTCGGTACCAGCAGAGTCTGCACCGATACCACCAGTGCCACGTCCGGGCACGGTCCTTCGAGGTGGGGGACCTAGTTCTCCGACGCGTCCAGTCACGCGAAGGAAAGAATAAGCTGTCCCCTATGTGGGAAGGTCCCTTCACCGTGATCGGGGTCCCGCGAGAAGGTTCTTTCAGGTTGGCAGCAGAAGATGGGCAGCCGCTTCCTAACCCATGGAACATCGAGCACCTGCGCAGGTTCTACCCGTAGATGGCCATGCTCGCGGCTCAGGTCAACCAGGCAGGGGCTTCCCCCCGCCCAAGTTGACCGGGGGCTACCACTCATTGGGTAAGTCACCCAACCTTATAAAATTTGTCAATTCAATGTAAATCTCTATGTGCAGTCGTATGTCAATTTCTTTTTTCTGGATTCCATATGTTTAATCTGTCTGGTGAGATGCTCGATTGTGCGAGAAAAGTTCGCTCTATCATTTTCCCCGCTGACAATCGGTATGCACGCGGGCAGTTGCCGCTGACTTACGTCCGATGTGGTAGGCTGTGGTGTTTGGTGTCGTGACAGGCTTCCGGGCACTACCGAGTTCCTGGGCGCTCTGGGAGATCCTATCGCTCGAGCTGCTCGAGTAGTCCGGAGTCCAGGCCCCAGGGACGGGCTGTCGGTGCTCGGTCTGGTCTGTCATACCCGGGCGCCACAGGACCATAGGACCTCTGGGTTATGCATCTGTCTGCTCTTGTCCGCCGGTCTGGGTACTCGAGAGGTCTCGGGTCAAAAACGAGAGCAGTCTATAACAAGTACCGCACCAACAGAGCGCACCAAGCAAGAAAATTCCCTATTTTCTCTTAAGTCACAGGTCAACAATCAAGAGCAGCTTGACCGCGAGGGCCTCGATGCCCAGGTCGCTGATCGGCCCCAAGGGTCCTCGGGTGGTCCTACCGCTTAGGCATGAGTGGTCGAGATCACCCGACCCCGGGATCCTCGCGTGCCCCTTGACGCTCGGGCGCTCCGGCTGAAGGAACCAAGTCCCCGGGCACCCCGAGCTCGGAAGCACATGCCCCTCCTGGATCGGTTGGCTGGAAGGCCGACAGCTGTCCGATGAGTGGTTAAATTTAGACAAATTTATGTTCAATAGTATTCTGTTCCTGAGTCATCCTCGGGGGCCCTCGTATTCTCATCTGCCTGGTGAGATGATCTCCTCGTGCACAAAACCCTACCGTGTGTCTACTTTTTCCTAGAATGACAGAACGGTCCGTAGAAAGGTGTACCACACGTGCGGTAATGTCCGACCGAAGTCCTTCGTGGTGGTCGTGGTGTTCGGTCCGCTTTTAAGGACCCCGAGCACTACCGAGTCCCTGGGTGCCCTAGGTAATCCTATCGCTCGAGCCGCTCGAGTAGTCCGGAGCCCAGGCCCCAGGGGCGGGCTGTCGGTGCTTGGTCTGGTCCGTCTTAAGCCCGGGCGCCACCGAACTATGGGGACTCTTGGTCACATTTCCGCCCGCGCGCGTCTTTAGTCTACTGACTGAGTGGTCGCGAGGTGAAAAAGTATTCACCGGTCATGGAGTGTTCCGTGCTGGATCGATCCATCTCCCGAGCAAGGAAGTTCGTGTCTTTGTCTTTTGACTTAGACGATGCGGACTCGCGAGGGCTCGGGGGCTGAACGCGCCAAGAACGACGATCGGGACGACTTCGTTCTCGGGGACGGAAAGGTCGGGAACGGTCCGACTGAGTACTCCCCGGGGCTTCAAGGCAAAACATCGGAAGAAACACTAAGTGCTCAAGAGCACTGGAGTTGCAAGCCCAAAAAGAAAAGCTCCCATTATATTCATAAGGAAAATACAAGCCTTTCTGAGGGATCGCTCCCACATTTACATCCATCCAAGACAAAAACAAAAGAAAAGGAAACTACTACAAAAGCCTAATCGGCGGCAGAGTCGGCATCGGAGTCGTCTGGGCCATCCCCGGGGGCTGGTGGCGGCGGCACTTCCCGTCTGAAGTCGGTCGCCACCTCGGCAACGGTGCTCCGAAATGCTTCCCGGGCTGCCTCTCCCTCGGCTTCGACCACTCCTTCCCGCGCTGACTCCAGCGGAAAGTTCGGGTCTCTGCTCCGGTAGCAGGCCAGGACGTGCTCGGCCACCGCGTGGGCCAAGCCGCGTCCTTCCCTGGCGGCGAGTTCCTGGACGGCCTAGGGCAGCGCCTCGAGGCACTCGCAGACTTGTTGAAGCCCTAGGACTTGTCGTGCGGGGCTATCACTCTTCTCGTCTGCGACGAGTCGCCCAAGGCCGGCCCTCTCCACGGCCCGCCGCATCCGCCGGAGTATGTCCTCCAACATTTGCTGCAGGTTGACCCGCGAGACAAAGGCAGTCTCGAGCTTCTCCTTCGCGGCCCGCAGCTGCGCCTCGAGTCCTTGGCCCCCGGCTGCACCAGAAGAACCGCCGTCAGTTGCGGAGCCGGCGGCTTGCTTTGTCTGCGCCACCAGTTCGGACAAGGCGTGCTCACGGGCGGTCAGCTCCGCCTCGTGTTTAGCGTTCTCCTCCTCCCTGGTGGCGACGGCCGCTGTCGCCGCGGCAGACTCCCACTCTCGACGGGTCAGCCCCCCCTCCCGGCAGGTCAGCACGTCCTCCTGGTGGGCCAGTGAGTCCTCCCGGGCGCCCAGATCCACCGCCGTGATCTCATTGTTGACCTCCCGGAAGGAGATGTCCTCCTCCCACCGGCGGATATCTTCTTCAATCTTCCGGAGGTCTTCTTCCCAACGATGGAGGCCGGCGCGCGTCTGATCGGCCTCGCCCTCTCGGCAGGTCAACTCAGCCCGGAGCTCCTCCGCCGCCTTCTCGCGGCCCGCGACCGCCTCCTCCCTCTCCTGCGCCTGCCCCGCCCTGGCAAGGGCCTCGGCAGCCTACTGCCGCGATGCCTCAACCAGGCGGGCGACGTCTTCTCGCTCCTGCGCGGCTTCGGCTCGAGCGGCCATCAAAATCTCCCATTCCCGTGCGACCTCTGCGCGGGTATCTTCTAGAAGCTTCTGCTCCCACGTAGCCGTCGTGCGGGCCTCTTCCTGGGCGCTCGCAAGCTGCGCCCTCTCCAAGACCAGCCGGGCGCACTCTGCTTTGAGCTGCCCCTCCTTCGCGTCCACCGCCGCGCCCAGCCGCCCGACCGCCACCTGGACGCCCTCGATCGCGGCCAGGAAGGGGTCGGCAGGCCGGCCGGGCACCGGTGGAGTGCTGGTTTCCCCGCGATCCACCTCCGGGGGGTTCGGGGTCCCCAAGGGTCACCACATGATCATCCGCCCCGGGCTCGGCATGCCCGGGGTAGGTTGAACCGGCGCTGGGCGCTCGGGCGACGGTCGCGTTCCTGCCTCGGTCGCCGCATCTGCCAGCCCCGGCAACGCCGCTGCTTCCACCACCATCCGCCCCGGGCTCTGCATGCCCGGGGTAGGCTCCACCGGCGCCGAAGGTTCGAGCGATGGCTTCGTCCTCCCCTCGGCCGCCGCTTCCGCCGTCCTCCCCTCGGCCGTCGCATCCGCTGGCCCCCCCGCCATCGCTGCGTCCGCCTGCCTCGGCTTGGCCGACGGGCTTGGCTCTGGCGCCGGCGTCGGCGCTCCTTCGATCGCAGCGGTGCCCGTGGGCGGCCTGCGGGAGATAGACGAAGGTTAAAATGGAAGCCTAGTTCAGGCAAAGAGCGCCCAAGAAAGAGCGAAGAATGAAACTTACTCGGTCGCCGTCCCCCGGTACTGCCATTTGGCCGCCGGGAGCCTGAAGTTCGGGTCCAGCGGTGCCGGCCCGGAATCCTCCCGTCTCCTCTTCCGCCGGGGGCTCGGCGGGGCAGCCGCGCAGTTCCCAGGCGCAGGGTCAGGCCCCATCCTCACAAGACGCGGTTCCAGGACCGGGAACGCCGCCGCTGCCGATGGCGACAGCGGGGAATCCGGCACTGGGATGTAGACTCGGGGGCGCTTCCCCCGATCCCCCGGCGCTGGCGCTACTACGCTGTCAGCGGTGCCCTCTTCTCTGGTGCGGCGGCTGCTGCCCGCAGCGGCCCCGCCACCAGCCCACGCCGGGCTGTTCGTGGCCTCCTCGCTGGCCAACTCATCCAACCCGGGGAGCTCGGGGGCCTTGGAGCTCCGGCTCCTCGGCCGATCCACGAGCCCCTGGGCATCAAACTCCGGCAGCGTCGCCATGATCGCCGCGCGCTCGGGGTTGGCGCAGAGCGCCATATCCAGCCACGGGAGCTCCGCCTGGCTCATGTCTTCCACTCCGGTCACCACTCGAGTCATGCCCCGCAGCTCCGCTGGGCCCAGGTCCCAGCTTCCGCCGATTTGGGTCCGGATGATATCCTCGGGCCCGGTGTAGAGCCAGCACGGCTGGGCCCGCTCCCACAGGGGTGCCAGGCGACGGCGCAAGAAGTCCGCCACCACCATGACCGAGGTCAGCCCGGAGTCGCGTAGGAGTCTGATGCGCTCGCGCACCGGCTCCAACCTCGCGTCCTCCGGCGGTGGCACCTCCCACGTCGACCTCCGGGGTTCCGCCGCCGCTTCTCCCATCGACGAAGAACCAGTCCCGTCGCCACTCCTCCCACTTGCTGCGCAGCACCTGGGAATGTACTACTCCCCCAAGCCGTCTCGTAGCCGAAGGTTGTAGCACCCCGCGACGTCCACCGGGGAGTACCCCCTCTTCTTCCCGGCTGGCCGCAAGATGAAGAAATGCCAGAGAAGACCGCCAGCACCCCCACGAACATCTCGCAGAGGTGCGCGAAGACCGCCAGCACCACGACGGAGTTGAGGCTCAAGTGCACCAGTTGGATGCCGTAGGTATCGAGAACTTGGAGGAAGAAGGTTGAAAACGGCGGCACCAACCCCGCCGCCACAAAAGAAGTGAACAAAATGATTCGCCCGGGAACGGTCGTCGCCGGCGGGAAGTTCGCCGGCGTCACCACCACGGCTCCCTCCTGCCCCTCAGGGACCAGCAGCTTCCTGATTTTGGCCGCCGCCTCTTCATTCTTCAGACGAGACTCCGGCAGCACGCCGTCCGGAGTCCTGTCACGACAGCCTCCTCCGGCTCTTGGCATCTCAACGGGAGCGGAGGTTGTCTGGTGGTGGAGAGAAAGGAGGAGAAGCGCTCCGATCGCCTGAAAGGTTTCTAAGGGCTTCGGAGCACGAAGGAGACAAGAGCAAGATCGCAAGAAGGTGTAAAGAGGGGGGCAGATCGATCCCCTCCCCCTTTTATATTTCATAGTTCAAACGTTGCCGGCCAACGGTTCGCTCGGCGGGACGGATTCCTCGGTCGACGCAACTACCAGGCGAATCTCCCGCCGATCGTGCGGCGTCAACGGCTGCCAGGCGTATTTTCCTCGATCTGCGCGGTAGTCACGCGTGCCGCTCGTACCATTGTCTTGCCCTTTGGGAGTTGTGTGGCCACGCGTCCGCTTGTCTCCCCGTTGGGCCGTGCCCGAGGCCCGGGTCTAAATGGCCACCTCTTGAAAGCCTGCCATGTGGCGTCCACGCCAGCCTCGGTCTCGTCCGCAACGAAGGGCCCATCCGCAGTCTCCGTGCCATCACCTACCAATGGGCCTGGGGGCTACTGTCGGTGTATCAGGAACCGGGGATCCCTGAGTCCCGAAGCCAGGCCAGCCGTCCGCCACGTGTCACCATCCCGCGAGCTCCCTCCTGCGGGATGAGGAAAATCTAAGTTCCGGGAGAGAGCGCTCGGGGGGTTGCGTACGGCAGCCCCAGAGCGCTCGGTTCCCCGAGGGTCAGTGCAAAAGTGCTCGGGATAGAGTGCTCGGGGTTGCACGTGGCAGCCCCTGAGCACTCGGTTCCCCGAAGGTTTGAGCAAAAGTACTCGGGAGAGAGTGCTCGGGGTTGCACGTGGCAGCCCCCGAGCACTCGGTTCCCCGAAGGTTCATGCGAAAGTGCTCGAGAGAGAGTGCTCAGGGAGGTGAACAGTACCCCCGAGCACTCGGTGCCCCGACGACCCAGAAGGGCCCCCGAGGGGCCCGTCGATGAGGTGTCAACCAGTCAGAGGTCCGAGGCCGCATTTAATGGGCGTGCGCGGCCTAACATCCTGACATCCCCAACTGCTCCCGCCGCAGTGTCAGTCCCTGCCATGCTTTCGCAGAGAGGCGTGGGGCCATTAATTGCATGGGTCCCGTCCCGTATCATCCGGTGTATCTCGGGATAACGTTGCCAGGATCAAGGCATTCCGCCTGCCGCCCTGCCGTGGCAGAGGAAATAATGAATGATGATCTCCAAAGAAAATAGCGAGAGAGTGAGAAACACTTGAGTGAATCCAACAAAGCAAGGTAGAAAGAGAGTCCAAAGCCAAATAAAACTCCACAGCCACAAAGATCCAAAACAATGGGAAAAGAGGGATTAGTGATGATGGCTGGGAAGGGGGATCTGAAAATTTTGAGAGAACCTCATGCCATGTTCTTTGTGCTCTTGTGCAAGGACAATCTTTTGACAACTACTGACTTACCATCTACTTTGCCTAGTGCTGTTTTTGATATTTTGCAGGAGTACCAAGATGTATTTCCCGATGAAGTACCACCTGGACTGCCACCAAAAAGAGGCATTGAACATCAAATTGATCTTGTACCAGGAGCTCCACTCCCGAACCGGCCACCGTACCGAACAAATCCTGAGGAGATGAAGGAAATTCAGCGCCAAGTGCAAGAACTCCTTGACAAAGGGTATGTAAAAGAAAGTCTCTCACCTTGTGCTGTTCCGGTTCTTTTAGTTCCAAAGAAAGATGGTTCATAGCGTATGTGTGTTGACTGCCGAGCTATTAACAACATAACCGTGAGGTATAGACATCCAATACCTCGTCTTGATGACATGCTTGATGAGCTTAGTGGTGCTATCATTTTCACAAAAATTGATTTGAGAAGTGGTTATCACCAAATTCGAATGAACGAGGGTGATGAGTGAAAAATTGCATTCAAAACAAAATTTGGCTTGTATGAATGGTTAGTCATGCCTTTCGGTTTAACAAATGCACCTAGTACTTTTATGCGCTTGATGAATCATGTGCTTAGAGCTTTCATTGGCAAGTTTGTTGTTGTTTACTTTGATGATATTTTGATTTACAGCAAATCCCTTGAAGAACATATTGAACATATTGCTTGTGTGCTTGTTGTCTTGAGGGAAGAAAAGTTGTATGCTAACCTTGCCAAGTGCACTTTTTGCACCGACAAGGTAGTTTTTCTTGGGTTTGTTGTTTCAGGTCAAGGTGTGGAGGTGGATGAAGAAAAGACCAAAGCTATTCGTGAGTGGTTACCACCTCAAAATGTGAGCCAAGTGAGGAGCTTCCTCGGGCTTGCTGGTTTCTACCGGCGATTTGTTAAAAATTTCAGCACCATTGCAGCTCCAATCAATGAGTTAACAAAGAAAGAAGTGCCATTCCATTGGGGAGAAACACAAGAACGAGCATTTGAAGACCTGAAAATGAAGTTAACAACAACACCACTCCTTGCACTTCCAGATTTTGGTAAGACATTTGAAATTGAATGTGACGCAAGTGGTGTAGGGATTGGAGGAGTGCTCATGCAAGAAGGACGACCAATTGCTTACTTTAGTGAAAAGCTAAGTGGTCCAACTCTGAATTACTCTGTTTATGATAAAGAACTCTATGCTCTTGTGCGATGTTTGAAGACATGGCAACATTACCTTTTGTCGAAAGAATTTGTGATACATTCAGACCATGAATCTTTGAAACATCTTAAGGGTCAACTTAAACTGAACCGTAGACATGCTAAATGGAGTGAATTCATTGAATCTTTTCCTTACATTTTCAAGTACAAGAAAGGTAAAGATAATGTGGTAGCTGATGCTTTGTCACGACGACATGTTTTGCTTGCTGAACTTGATGCTAAAGTTCTTGGGTTTGAGAGTATCAAAGAATTGTATGCTCATGACTCATATTTTGTTGAACCATACTCCAAATGTTCTCATGGAAAGGGCTGGGAAAAATTCCATTTACATGATGGATTTCTATTTCGGGCTAACAAACTTTGCATTCCAGACTGTTCTCTTCGCATTATGCTTTTGCAGGAAGCACATTCCGGTGGTCTTATGGGGCATTTTGGTGCCAAAAAGACTGAGCAAGTATTGGCCGACCATTACTTTTGGCCAAAGATGAGACGCGATGTTGAGAGACATGTTCAACGATGTGCAATATGCCACAAAGCTAAGTCCCGTTTGAACCCTCATGGTTTATATACCCCTCTTCCTATTCCTAGTGTACCTTGGGAGGATATTTCAATGGATTTTGTTCTTGGTTTACCTCGGACTAAAAGGGGAAGGGACTCAATTTTTGTTGTGGCTGATTGTTTTAGCAAAATGGCTCATTTTATTCCTTGTCATAAGAGCGATGATGCTTCACATATTGCTGAATTGTTTTTCAGGGAAATTGTACGACTACATGGTGTACCACGAACCATTGTTTCAGATCGTGATGCCAAATTTTTGAGCTACTTTTGGAAAACATTGTGGGGCAAGCTGGGCACACAATTGCTCTTTTCTACAACATGCCACCCACAGACGGACGGCCAAACTGAAGTGGTAAACTGCACATTATCCATGTTGATGCGTGCTATACTCAAGAAGAATTTAAAGATGTGGGAAGAAAGTCTACCTCACGTAGAATTTGCATATAACAGGGCGGTACATTCGACCACAAATTTTTCTCTGTTTCAAATTGTATATGGGTTCAATCCCGCTGCTCCCATCGATCTTTTGCCTTTGCCTGTGCAGGAGCGTGTCAACGAAGATGCTAGCAAGCGTGCTGACCTCGTTAAGAAGATTCATGAACAAGCTCGAACCAACATTGAGAAGATGACAAAGACATATGAGAAGCATGCCAACAAAGGTCACAAAAAGATTGTATTTGAACCTGGACAACTTGTTTGGGTCCATCTACGCAAGGAACGGTTTCCCGAGCAACGCAAGTCCAAGATGCAGCCACGAGCAGATGGTCCTTTCAAAATGCTCCAGCGAATAAATGATAATGCATATGAGATTGATCTTCCAAGCAAGTACGGTGTGAGCACAACCTTCAACGTTGCTGATCTCTCTCCGTTCTTCGGAATTGAAGAGTCGAGGACGACTCCTTTTCAAGAGGGGGAGGATAATGAGGACCTCCCAGCAAATGTGCCAAGCCATGGACCAGCTGAAACAAGTCAAGCACCAATTACACCAATACAAGGACCCATCACACGGAGTCGTGCAAGGAAACTGCAGCAAGAGGTGAACTCTCTCCTTACTAAATTTGATTACAATACAAATGAGAATTTTATACTACCTAAATGTTCTACTTTTGTATTGCTAAGGTTTACGCATATTGGAGCTGCTGCTGGACCAAAGGAGACAAGTTACACCGAGAAGGAGACGAGTTACGCAGAAGCTGAACCATCACACTGACTCCTGACATCAGAGCCATGTTCCAAGAGACACATGCACAAACTGGTCAAGATTCACCATGCATAATGCACATGGACAGAAAGATAATGAAGTCTACTTTCACTTCCAACAAACGGCTCGTCTTTTTGACTTCCCATTAAGGAGTAATGACCATTTAAGTGAAGACTGCCAGGGAGGCTAAAGATCACGCGAGGCTTCTCGGGAACCCATGTTTTCACCTTTTCATCTCCCTTTATTTTCGTGGAAACTTATAGAACTTTCACACCTATCTAGGAGGGGTGTTCCTAGTATAAATACCTACTGTATCTAAGTCAAAGGGGGCACGATTATGAATTAAGAAAAATCCACCAGATGGTGTTTCCAGCCAAGAGCTGTTGAGTGACTTACCCCAAATTTCTTGCGAGTTCTTCATCGACTTGTGAGAGACCGATTCACCGGTATATATGTGAAGGTTCCTCTGGGACCCCCTAATTCATTCTCTACGGTTTCCAGTTAGGCTGCACCGTTTTGTGTGGATTAGTCCCGGTTTGTGGTTCTGCGGTCGTTCGGAGATCGAGTCGAAATCCATCAAGGTTTCGGTGCCTCTCTCCCCGTTGCTTGGTCGCAACCAACCTTGACCAGGTCTAAAGCTACCCGGTTTGTGTTCTTGAGTTCGTGGAGATTGAGTCGAGTCCAAGGATTCGGTGCCTCTCTCCTCGTTACTTGGCCACATTCAAACCTTTGTCAGGTACAAAGCTAGTTATCCCGCTGCATTTTTCAGCAAGTTATCTCTTGTTGTACCTACTGCCGTGAAGATCGGGCCAACCCATGGGTTTTCCCCTATCACCTGACCCCTGAGGTGAATACATGTATGACGGCATAGTCGCTGATCTTAGGGATCTTGTTCTGGATATTGCTAAAGCGGCATACAAATATGCGCAAGGTTTTATTCTCTGTCTGCTCGCAATGGTAGAGATCATTTTTCGTGTCAGGGTGAACGTATGTACCCTGGAAGTTGGCTTGAAATACATTGCAAAGCTGTTCCCACTAGTAGATTGTTCCCAGTGATAGGTTGGTCAACCATGTCCTGCCTTCCCCTTCGAGGGTGGTAGGAAGGTAATTCGTTATTATTTTCTTATCCCCACCAATTACTTGGATGGTCCTGGTATAGATTTGGAGAAACTCTATAGGATTTGTGCTTCCATTGTATTTCTCGATCGTCCCGAGGTGGAACCTTGCTAAACACCTTATGTTTTGTATATTTGGAGAGAAGGCCAGACATCTGTTGATGGAGCTTTTCTTGGTTCCAGCAGCCTCAGGAGTTTTTTTTCACAGAGATCAGAGATCAGTCCAATTTGGTTGATGTTGGGACATTCCCCGATTATATCACTAAGGGATAGACAAAGCCCCTTCAAAAGCCCTCAGGCACCTTCGCTAGTCATCAATGACCTCGCGCAAGTCACTGATCGAATGGCCGTTGACTACGAGGTTCGGTTGTGGTTATTCGCCCAATTGTCATCCCGAGAAGCTTTGTTATGGGGTTATGCCTCTCTGAGTCCGATACGTCTCATGAAGGGGGATTGCATGGTCTGCCCCGATTAGTATTGTTTCTGGCTAGGGCCAGATGAGAGTTCTCAGCCTGGGTGATGACCACCTTCGTCTAGTCGATCGCTGAGTTCATCCAATCCTTACCGGCTAGGGTAGCTAGATATGTGGTCGGATGATACATGACGGCCTCTTGTAGAAGAAGGATCCTCTTAGCAGGTGCATATTAAAAGCGATCAGCCCCCTATTGATGGTCGGAGGACAGTAAGACCAGGGCTCTATCAAAGATTAGGGGTGTGCTTATTTGGAGCTGACCATTGCTCGCAACCGGAGCTGAGGACCCTGTCTGTTTGTAGGATCATCGTCATGATTACCCATATCGTCACCCCCGTCTCCGATGGAGAAAACTTCTCAGGGGTAACCTCTACTAGAGGAAGTGTTCAGATCCATCATAGATGTTTCATCAAATTACTCTAGGTTGGTGTTTTAACAATCCGTGTTGTCAAAAACTGCGGGGATTGATCCCGACTTGCTGTGAATCGATTCACAATTATCTTAGCAACCGAGTGGTTTGAACTCGATGTCTTAATCTTTGACAAATTGATCTATAAATCAACTTACCTCATCGCTTGAATCATCACCAGAAAATTCATCGTCGAAATTCACCCAATTGATCACCGGCTCGCCAGGAAGAGGGTAAAGTTGTCGTAAAAACCCTCATCCAAAAAAATAGTTCTCAGCAAAGGCTTGGGTGACACCAACGACATGTTCTATGTAGATTATTCAATGCCTATTGTCATGATCCCCATGGACGGCACCAATTGTGAATGATTTATGAACCGCCGATCTAATGAACTTGTTGAAGAAATAGAGGATGCTTTGAGTAGATGAATCGCAGAAGAACACACGGAGGTTTTTATATATGTTCGGTCCTCCTTGAGAATAATAACCATATGTCTTGTTTATCTTATATTGATCTGAGCATGTTACAAGCGAGTATGTGGCTAGGCTAGATGGATCTAAACGTAATCGGTAATTTTTTTGCTCGGCTTTGGGTGTCTTCTGATTTGTTGAAAAGTTCAGCAATTTCTTTGATTTCTATTGCCTTGTCCTCCGTAGGGCCACCTCGCTCCGTATATATATGGGGTCTCATACGTTATCTTGAGTCCTTATTTCTGTTCTTAGAGATAAAACTTCCGGTTTACATGATGCCTTGGATTTCTACGGGTGGTTTTCTTTTATCCAGAGTCCCCTTTCTAGAGATGGAGATATGCTAAAAATTACAGGAAACCTAAGATGTGCTGATATGATAATTATCTAATATTCGTCATCAGATCCTATTCTCCACCAGAAGCTTCAGGATAGAGTATATTTCCCTCTCAATCATGGCATGGCCGATCGATCATCTCTGAGCTGACAGATTCTTTGGTTACATATTTGTTTGCATCATCCGGAACAGCCACCCTGGATAAAAGAATTCATGGAGACGCTATGGTGTGAGCCTGGCTCAGCAACACTTCAATTATTTGGACTTGACCAGATTGCCTTGTCCCTTTTGTGGCTGTTGGAATAATGTTAATAATCCCAGTTGCTTCTTTTTGTTATTAAGATGATATATAATTACGTGACCTGCAGCCAGAGAAAGTGCTATAACATTTTCTTATATACCTAATTAAATTAAGCTAAATTTACTCCGGATTCGGTCGAATGTATTGAGATTACCATCATCTTTAGAAAAATATCTCAATTCATCCGTTGACCAAGCAAATTAGTGGCGTTCAGCATTATATTGCGAACCCCCGGTCCCCACAGCTTGAGCAAATGAGCGGACCAAAACTTAGAGGCCCATTTTTTTTCCAATTCAAGCATCTTCCTTTAGAACTAAGTAAAAATAAGTTCCATCCGCATTGCTTCAAAAAGATAAACTAAAATCAATCTTCTACCGACTCCATCACCGTGAGCAGTACAGAATTACACACATTGTACATGATCACGTCGTACAGGGCACGAAAATATTTCTGAAAAATACGGGAAAATGCCAGAATGTACACATCCGATCCGATCCAATTGTTCCATCCCTGCCATTCCACATCAAATCTATATATAACTTTCTCTCTTGCAAGGACTGTCGATCAGAATAACATGCTAGCTGCCGTTGTTTATTCATGCGTCGCGTATAGACATGTACACAAGATATATATATTTGAGATCATCTGATCCCAAATTGCATTGCTAGGCTGTTTATGGTCCATCAGCTAGCTCGCAGAAAGATTCCATCCTATCCGCTGCAATGTTCACACACATGTTGCTGTCTGCCTCTGCCGTTGCCATGCATTGTCATCATGCTCATCTTGTTGCCTCCATAATTCGTTTCTGCATGCTGCATGCACAAATTTGTGCCGAGTTCAGCAGATATTTGTGCACATGCGTGCGCGCGTGCTTTCAGTGAATCTCGGATTGTGCATGATTCGTAGCACAGATCGGGCATGGTGAAAAAGTAGAGCGCTTGCTCTGATTTTCATCTTCGACGTGTTTTCTTGAACGAAGTACTGTTGATTAGTGCCCGTTCAAACCTTCGGTTGAGTGTATATATGTATATATATATATATATTCTCTTCTTCTTCCAGCATGAACACAGCTACCTTCTCCCTTATCCAAGCCTGTTGAGGGTCATTGTTGAGGACCCCGACGGCCCCATAGTTCAGCTAGTTCATACCTATTCCATGCCTCCGGAAGCCTTCATCTCCTGAAGCCATACCTCCCAAAACATCCATCTTCCGGAGCCATGCTTTCCCCGGAGCCCCCATCTCTCAGGCTCGGGCAGGCATCCCAAAGGCTACAGGGTGCGTCATCAAGCCTCAAGAAAGAACGGCCAAAAGGGGAATGTTGGTCATCCTTTGCCTACAAGGATACATTTGTTGTGTTCCTTCCTCTCAAAATTCATCTCCAAGCTTAAGTCTGCTCCTTAGAAGAAGCTCTCACCGTACTTGCTGGGGCAAGACGATCTCTTACGCCAGTAGTGTGCCATCCATGAGGACTCGAACACAGAAGTGCTAAGAGATGTAGGATGCAACCCAAGAAGAATACCACCAAGGCCATAGCAACGGCGGCCGACCCCCCGATCATGCCCGTGCGACAGTCCAGGGGACTAAATATAGGCCGCACTGACGACGGCCCACCAACCGGGGGAAACGAGGGCCTTACGGCCACCATCGACCCAGCCATGACCATAGCTGCGACCGGCACTAAAGGGCCCTCCACCCGAGAGACCCAGCAGCAAGGCGCGACCCCCGCTACGCCCCTAGGGGCTGCGACCGGCGCCACCGCCATAAACATCATTCAACCGAGCATCAATCATGCTTGGTGGTGCTCCTGACCCATATGGAGGAACTGCAAATGGCCCTGTGGGTCGAGCAGCAAGCTACCCGCATGACCACCGCCACCCTCGTGACGACCGGCGCTATTCCGCTTAAAGCCTAATGGGCTGATGACCTCTTCGACACCAGGACCTTGCACGTTCGGCCTCCGAAGCCTCGGAGCCAGCGTCAGGAGGATCCCCTGCAAGACTACGACTCTCCCGTGTAGGCCGACTTGTAGGCTACGCCCTTCCTAAAGGGCTTTCAGACCACAAAGCTACCTAAGTTCAAGGGTGATTTGGACCCTGATGAGTTCGTCTATTCCTACGCCCTCGCCATAGAGGCTAGCGGGGGCGGACCGACCACCATGTCTAAATGCTTCCCTGTCACCTTAGAAGGGGTGGCCATACGCTAGTTATGGGCACTGGACCCTGCCGCCATTCACGCCTGGTCCCAACTTTGAGACCTCTTCCGTAGCAACTTCTAGGGAACCTTCATCGAGCTAGTAACCTTCGGAAGTCTGTTCACTATCAGGCAGGAACTGGACAAAACCCTCCAGGATAACTTCCGAAGGTTCTCCCAGACCAAGGCCCAGATTAGGGGCATATCAAACTCTTCGGTCATCGATGCCACAACCCAGGGCCTAGCCAAAGGCCCCTTATATGATTGGCTGAACCGGCATCCAATACGGATGGTGGAAGTCCTCATGAGCAAGTTTGAGGAATATGCGCAGGTAGAGGAGGAAAAACTCTACCGAAGGTGCTCATGAGGTACCGAGACTTTCCGTGTCAACCTCGAGAAGTCACACTCACAGGCGGGATAGTTACACGCCCCCTCTCCCCTGGCGAAGAGGGGCTTCGAGGAGGCTCATACTTCCGGGCTCCAAAGGGGGCACCAGCGATAACGCTGAAACATCAACAACATCAGCCCAAGCCGTGGGGCTTGAAACCAAAACCACCCTAGGGGACGCGACCGGGGATGCCCCGGAGGCCTCCTAGAGTGAAGCCGCGCTCTGAACCAGTGTTCCGAGGAGGAATCCTAGTGCACTCTACACGGCGCAGGACAAGGACATAACATCGATAACTGCCATACCCTCACCACCTTCCTAGAAGAGTACCTCGGGAGGTAGGTAGCCTTCGCCTCGACTGAGGGGGCCACCGAGGAGTGATCCAAAGATCGCAGGCCATCGGCCAGCCGGCGGGTCAATCATTTGGCCTTGTAGAACCCTCCACAGTTGGTCCTACCTTGTCTACCCCAATCATTACCAGAGCGGTACAACAATGAAGGGACACAGGGCAGACAGATCATCCTCGTTATAACCGTTGGAGGGAGCTCCAATTGCACTTCAAAATGGCAGCGGCGAGACTATGCGCGCGGGATTCACCACATCGAAGCAACCAACATCCATCAGTAGGCCCACTAATGGGCAACGCTCCTGTGACATTCACCATCGACGATTCCAAAGGGGTGAAATTTCCCCATTCCGATGCCCTTGTCATCTCAGCCAACATCACCGAAGTAAAGGTCCGAAGAATACTGATCGACAAAGGTAGCTCAGTGGACCCCCTAGTCATACATGCCTTCGATCAGCTCTGAATCCCACGAAGCCGGCTGTCACTAGGCCACACACCCCTCCAAGGATTCAATGGGGCCCCACTCGACGCCCTAGGCCAGATAGAACTCTCGATCATCTTCGGCGAGGGCTCCATAGCATGGACCAAAGTAATCACTTTTGACGTTGTGGACGTACCTTACACCTACAACTCCATTCTGGGACGAGGAACTCTGAATAGATTCGGAGCTGTACCCCCATCACAATTACCTCTACTTGAAGATGCCCAAACCCCAGGGGCTAATAACCATCCATGGCGACCAAGATCTGGCTAGGCGCATCGAGTACGGGCACCTTGCTCTGCTCCTCAGCCGCTACATCCACACCGTGACCCAGGAGGGCTCCGAGGACCCCTGTCGGTGCATCCTAGGCATCGCTGCCCTCCAAGGCCACAACCGGAGGGGGACATAAAGCATGTCCCTGTACATCCAGACCAACCCGACCGGACCTTCCAAATAGGGGCGGACCTTACCTCTGGGCAGGAAGCCCAGCTTCTGATCATCCTACAAGGTAACCTCGACCCCTTCACATGGTCCCCGCAGGATCTCCCGGGAGTCAACCGCTCCATTATCAAACACTCTCTTCAGGTCAACCCAAAGGCTAGGCCCATACACCAGGGGCTTCACAAGCTGTCCCCAGAGTGGGCAGAAGTTGCAAAAGAGGAGGTCCAGAACCTACTAGGGGCCAGTGTTATCCGAGTGGTCATCCACTCTGATTGGCTCTCCAACTCCATCCTGGTCAAGAAACACAGCGGAAAGTGGCGTATGTGCATCGATTTCATATCACTAAACAAAGCATGCCATCAGGATCTGTACCCCCCTTCTTCGCATCGACCAACTAGTGGATTCCACCGCCGGCTGCGAGTTGCTAAGTTTCCTGGATGCATACTCCGGGTACCACCAAGTGTGGATGGTGATGGAGGATGAGAGCAAGACCAGCTTCATTACCCCCTTTGGGGTATACTGTCATGTCCGGATGCCCTTCGATCTTCAGAATGCTGGGGCCACCTTCTCTTGCATAGTGCACAAAGTACTATAATAGCAACTGGGTCGCAATGCCAAAGCCTACATGGATGTTATCATGGTATAAAACTAGCTTGAAGCCAACCATGTGGCCGACCTGCAAGAAACATTTAATAGCCTCAGGCTGTAGGCGTGCGGCTGAACCTGGAGAAGTGCGTATTCGGCACTAAGGCTGGAAAGATGCTAGGATATCTCATGTCCTGAAGAGGCATGGAGGCCAATCCGGGCAAGATTCATGCCATCACAAAAATGACACCTCCCACCAATCCAAAGGAAGTACAATTCTTGGCCGGCCACCTCGCAGCCCTTAGTCGCTTCCTCACCAAATCTACCGAGCACAGCCTACCCTTCTTCAAAATGCTAAGGGGCTCTGAACCATTCAACTGGACTCTGGCGTGCCATGCATCCTTTGAGGCCCTTAAGGCCCACCTTTCCTACCTCAAAACACTCGCGATGCCCCTCCCCGATGAAGGGCTACTCTTATACCTGTCCATCTCTACCTCTACTGTTAGCGCCACCCTAGTAAGGGAGGAGAAAAGTGATAGTCGTTCTACTCAAAGGGCTATATACTATGTCACGGAGTCCTTAGCCGGAGCCAAAACACGCTACACCGAGCTTGAAAAGATAGCATACACCCTACTGGTCGCCTCACGCAAGCTCCAGCACTACTTCCTCGCCTACGACATCACTGTCCCAACCTCTTACCCACTTGGCAACATGTTTCGCAACAAGGAGACGACAGGACGCATCGACAAATGGGTAGTAGAACTAGCCCCCTTCATGGTAAGGTTTATGGCCCGCACCACCATCAAATCCCAAATCTTGGCAGACTTCATCGCGGAATGAACTCTGGCTCCCATCGAACCTGCCGCTACCCCTCCCCAAGACATCGGGCCTATCTACATCGACGGAGCATACAACTCCATAGGTGCCAGAGCCGGTGTGGTCCTCATATCCCCCATAGGCTAGCAAGTCCAATTTGGTGCTCGCCTGGATTTCAAGACGACAACCAATATAGCCGAATATGAAGCCGTCCTCTTAGGCCTCCGGAAGGTCGGAGCCTTGGGGGCAGCTAGAGTCATCATCCAGACCGACTCCTAGATCGTCGCTGGCCACGTTGACAAGAGCTTCCAAGTTCGACATCCGGACATGACAAGATATCTCGAAGCTATCCGCAAGGCCGAAGCACACTTTTGCGGCATATCAATACGGAGCATACTGCAAATGGATAACAACCAGGCAGACGCCTTGGCAAAAGCTACCACCACGAGCAAAGACCCACCATTGGGCGCCTTCCTTGAAACTCTACACCAGCTGGCTGCTAAAACACTTAACGAGACGTCCGCCACCATCCTCCCCATCGAAACCATCATCTTATCCTTTCTCACTAGAACAGAAGAGCTAAAAGACCCGATCACGCTCCATCGCATTTAGCATCACGCCAGGGGCTATCGTCTCATAGAAGGTGCCGTTTACAAGATTGGTGTCTGCTCTCCCCTCCTTCGCTGCATTACCAGACAAGAAGGGGCCAACCTCCTCCGGGAGGTACATGAAGGCCTTTGTGGCAACCATTTGGCGCCACACACCCTAGCCGGCAAGGCACTTCGCCAGGGGATCCATTGGACTACAATCAGGTTCGATGCAAAAGACCTCATCCACACCTGCCAAGGATACCAGTGGATGGGACGCCGAATCCACCAGCCCCTGGCTCCCCTACAACCAATCGCTCCTGTCTGGCCCTTGGCTCGTTAGGGCATGGACCTCATCGGACCAATCCCCCGTGCTAAAGGCAACCTTCAATACACGGTGGTAGCATTGGAATACTTCTACAAATGGGTCGAGGTCGAGCCCCTCACGGAGATAACATCAAAGAATGTCTAGAATTTCTTCTGGAAGAACAAAATTTGCCACTTCGGTGTTCCACGATAGCTCACGGTCAACAACAGCATGCAATTCAACTTCGGGCCTTTCAGACAATTCTGCGATGACCTCAGCATCGAATTATGCTTCGCCGCAGTTCGACATCCTCAGTCCAACAGGGCTGTCGAATGGGCCAACAGCAACATCCTCTCTGGTTTAAATCGCCAACTCATCAGCCTAGCTCGAGGCCTATGGGTCGAAGAGCTTCAAAGGTTTTATGATCCCTCTGCACCACTGTCACACGAGCCATCGAATTCACCCCTTTCCACCTCCTATATGGCGAGGCCATGACCCCACCGAAATCAAGGGATGCACACTCAGGGTGCAACTTCCACAAACTACCAGAGAAAGAGATCTCTCCCTCAATCTCACTGAAGGCACGTGGCTCCATGCCATCCAGAATCTCGATCACTACGTCAAGAAAACCAAGGCCTGGTATGATCCTAAAGTTGCGCCACGAAGCTTCGAGCCTAGCAACCTAGTACTTCGACATGCCCTAGCTCCAGGAAAACTGCGCAACAAATGGGAGGCCCCATACCAGGTCCTCAGGTCTAATAGGCCTGGCTCCTACCGCCTGGCCGATACAGAAGGACCCCCTTGAACACAGTTGGAATGCGGAGACCCTCTGTAAATACTATATGTAGACAACCCCAGCCTCAGTCCTCTCCGAAGATCCAGAACTATAAAAAACCATAGGTTTACACACCCACAAATAGCCACCAAACCTAGAGGCAAAAGCCCTTACCCCACAAAATAACCCCACACAAAACCTATGAAGACCCTCCGGCATCTTGAAGGCATTGCCTCCGTGCTGGAGAGGTAAAAACCTCTGGCATCTTGAAGCCACTGCCTCGATACCGGAGAAGTATATCCCTCCGCCATCTTTAAGGCCTGGCTGACCTTCGTGGTGGAGAGGCAAAGACCGCTCTAGCATCTTGAAGGCTTAGCCTCTATGCTAGATAGGCATATATCCCTCTGCCATCTTTAAGGTCTAGCTAACCTACGTTGTGGAGATGCAAAGACCGCTCCAGTATCTTGAAGGCATTGCCTCCATGCTGGATATGAATAAGACCCTCCGTCATCTTTAAGGCCTGGCTAACCTACGTGGCGGAGGGATAACCTCCCGGAAATCTTGAAGGCCTAGCCTTCGTGCAAAAAAGGATTCATACAAAGTAAGGATCCTCCGGCACCTTGAAGACTAAAAGTCTCCTTGCCAAAATCATCTGACCCCTCTGGTATCTTGAAGGCCTAGCCTCCGTACTACAAGGCGTCACACATCGAAATGTTAGTAAACGATTTGTTCTTCCCTACTCATTCCTAATGCAACGCAGTACCCCTCGGATCTTGCACCTTGCGGTGGCTAATAGCCGCATAATGCGAAGGGGTTGGGATAGAGGGCACAGGTGAAGCATCCATATAATAAATTATAAATGCCAAAAAAGCTAACACAAATGCAAGTTTATTCATACATGACATACAAAGAGTTTGCGTTCAGCTAACCACTGTACATCGAATCTATGCCTAGCAAACTTGCTAGCCTGTTACGCCTCCCCGAAGTACTTTGGGATGATGAGGGCGTTTGACCACCACGCCTCCTAGAAATACCACGGGACCTCGAGAATTGACGTGGTAATTGCGCACAGGGGGTTGACACGAATCCCCTTCGAGAAGGGAGCTACTGCCTAAAATGAAGCTCCTCAGGAAGACGAAGGATTTGCTGGGAAGGGATACAAGTCGAAGGCCGAGAAATCCAGTTCTTCCCCCTGCTCCTCCGGCAGGGACTCTATAGCCTGTAGCTCTTCCACCTTCACCTCGGCCAGAATAGGCTCAATGATTTCCGAAGACACCCTTACATCAGAATCCCAAGGGAGGACAAGGTGTTGAAAGAAGCGTGAGCCGGCAACCTCCTAGGTTGTTCAAGCTGCACACCAGTTGTCCTTTGCAACAAAATAGACATCCGGAGTAGACGCAAGGGGGCCCTCCAACTTGATCTTGACCAAGACATCGGCGGCCACCTTCGGAACCACGCGTCCCTCAGAATCGCGGGCATAACGAAAGAACTCAACCATCGGATGGACGGAGTAGCCCCAGACGCTCCAAACGCACACAATTCCTCCCCGGAGGCACCATCCCAGATATGAGAAAGGCCCCCTCCGGCTTTAGGTCGCTGCACCTATATACACAGATCGGACTCTAGTTAGCCCCAAAGGAACGAACATTCCATAACAGCATAGGCGAAACACAAGAAGACAGACATGACTCTATTAGATAAGGAAAAGCCTTAGTACATGAAGCAGAAGGGGGTAGTCAACATACTAAAACTTTGACCCTCTTCGGAAAGAAAAGAAAGCAAGAAAACAGACAACCTACGATAGATCTACACCTTTGGGGAATCCACACGCGGATACTGCTCCTGCGGAGCAATGGTGCGAAGCAAAAAGCCTTTAGAGGGCCACGGTGCGCCTGCAGGCTTCGGATGAAGGACTAGACCACTAGACGAAGAACCCGAGCGAAGACCCCCGGGGTGCCTGGAGTCACCTGACCTGCCATATAGCGTAGTGTCATGCTCCGGCCATGCCTCACCCATAAGTTATGACGGAAGTTCTCCAGAGCCGCGTGAATCTCCACTGGAGGTGCCTCTGATCGAGAATCCTCGATCACGAAGTCTGGCACCTGCTGCTCTAGTACCTCGAAGGGACCAACCCCAGCTCAGTGGAGTAGGGTCAGCTGGAGCACCGCAACCACGCGTGCGCTGGACCTCGTGTAGGTCTCCGCTGCTCTAACCATGACCTTCGCAGTAGACCAAAGCCAAAAGAGCGGCATAACCGATGCCTTTGAGTTGAAGAGTAGTGGCGGACACCTGGCCCCAAGGCTGCTCATTGCATCGGAGGTGATCCGGGCAACATCCGACGCAAGAGCAGCTAACTGTTGGCACTCTGAGCGTGGTGCCACCTCCGATGCCTGAGCCTCCTTCAGCTCTTGCCGCACCTCACCCAGCACAGCCCGAAGGGTCTCAACATCATCTTCAGCTGACACATGGGCTGCATGCCGCATCGGCGAACTCCCTCGCCTCCCGGAGATCTTCAGCAGCTTTCTGCGCTTCCCACTAGAGACCCTCCTCATGCTCGCGGAGTGCCGTCTCCCCCTGAAGGCGACCCTCCGAAGACTCCACCTACTTCTGTGCCTCCTCCAAGGCCTTATAGAGGCCTTCAACCTCATCACGAGCCACAGGAAAGACCTGGCGCCCCCCATCTCCCACTGCCCTCGTCAAACTTACTTGCTGCGAGGCACAACAGAAGAAGAAAACGGACCAGATGAGCTACTCAGATCTTGACACCAAACCCGACAAATCACGATTAAAACTACTAACCTTCAGGGCCACCGCTACCAGACGCTTCTCCACTTCCTCCAAAGGACACAGGGCCAACGACCACTCTGGAGAAGGGAGGAGGCCGCAACGAAGGCCCTTGATGCCTCCAAGCGCAGCGTGAAGTTATCCAAAGTCAAGACCCCAAGGCCAGGGCCCTCCTTGACCGTCGTGAAGGGAGCCCCAGCGGAGGGCATAATGTCCCCAGCACCGGCCGCCAGGGCTAAGTCATTAGCTGGCTCGGGGCTCCGCGGAAACGAGGCCACATCCCCCGAGGCGGCCTTCAGGGGCACCTCCGGAGGAGTCCCCGACCCCTGCCAGGGCTCTGAAGCCTCTAGGGGAGGAGTCAAAGGCATATCCACCTCGATGGCCACTGCAGAATACCAATAAACACAAATCAAGATCCAAGTGCATGACCAAAATAAGATATAGCTAACGAAGCAACAACGCCTCACTAAGTCCCTCAAAACCTCTTATAGAAGGGCCCATAATGTCCTCGACATCTGAAATAGCAAAACCAAATCATATTCCACGAAGCCCACGCCACCTTTTCGGCTCTGGCCGTGGCCGGCAATATCCGGAGAGGCCAGGTGCTTCCCCCGATCACCACCACCGAGCTAACCCTCACCTCCAGACGGGTTACCAGTGCTCCCGACCCGCATCTGATGCTTCCTACATACTAGCGGCACCTTGGACAAATCAGCCGTCGAGCCGGTATGCCAACCATCGGAGACAGAAGGCTGTCGGGCCCAAAGTGGCCTCACGCGGATCACAAGAGAGGCGCGCGCTCATTTCCCTTTAGCAAAAGGCAGCTCTTTGATAGAAAAATAGGAGGCTCACATCTGCAGGTCAAAAACCAAATAAACAAAGAGGACTCACTTGAGCTGACAAGGGGGGGGGGGGCAGAGTACACCTTCAGCCACTCTTCCGCACCTTGCTCGAAAGCATAGTCCTAGCTCATCTGAAGGGACTGAATACACAACATGGTGAACTCCTCCACGAGGTCACGCATGCTCATCTTTTCAGCCACTCTTCGAAGAAGGGCTAGTCGCGAAGCGAACTGGTCATCCGTGATCCCCGTCTCTGGCTCCAGCACATACGCGATATCCCGGTTTGTGGAGCGAAGGGGGATGCGAAGCCAATGTCATAGTAAATCCATCACTGCAACCAACCGAAATACCACCGACCATAAATAGCCTTCGTCGGGAAGGCATCGCGGTACTACGGCCATATCTGGAAGTTAACACTGCCGAAGTTGAGGGGCCTCTTCATCCCATCTCCCTTGATCATCTTTGGCTAGCAGCTGGCGAAGTGGAGGGCCGCAAAGAAATCCCCCTCCCTTCACACCCCTCCGCCCGCATGGCCCACTCGAAGGTGGCCAAGAGGGCGATGGCGTTGGCATGGAGCTGTGGAAGCTCCATGTAGTAGTGGCGGAGGACCTCCTCAAGCAACGACACCGAGGAAAGCCCAGTCCTGCTTTGAAGAAAGCCTCGAACACCACGACCTCGTGAGCTAGAGGCTTCGGGACCTCCTCTTCCAGCGGGGACCAAGCAACGGCCCTAGAGGAAATCTTCCCTTCCCTAACCATCCGATCAAGCTCCTCGTCATCAATGGTAGACACCCCCAGCACGGTGGTCTAGTGGGGATGACTTCTGGTGGCTCGGTGCAGCTCCACCCTTGGCGGTGGCCCCATCAATAACAGAGGAATCAGCACTACCTGAGGGCCCCACGCAGTGGCCGCACCGGTGGCTTCTCTTACCGCCTAAGTTCCAGCTCCGTCCGGGGCACTCAAGGTAGCCATACGGATCGCAGGAGTATGGCAAAAGGTGCTGGATGGCAAGAAAGAAAGAAGAACAACAATCGATGGATGCACGCGCAAAGCAAGAACAACTGGAGGAAAAGGGCAGACGAGAACGAAGCGCAAACAAAAAGGCCGCTGAGGGTAATCCCTCTCCTTATAAAGATAAGGAAGAGATTACCTCCCCTAGAAAAGCGGGCGCATGCCCTTCCTTTCGCCTCCGAGGCCACGATTACGAGGGAGCGAAACCACCCCCCGCGACCCCCCAACCACAAGACAACACGTGTCCCACGTCTGCCTGATAGGACGTAACCGTGCCTTTCTTCACAGGGCGCATTCAATGCCCCTTATCACCAATGTCATCAAACAGATAGTCCAGATCAAGTGGATTGAATCCTCCAAGACAAGCCAAGCGATACTAGGGACCCTGAGCTATCAACAGCAAAGTCAGGGATCGTTGGAGGCCCTGCTCCGAAAGTACCGCAGGCCCGACCGCTCCGCTGGCCACCCTCGTGAGGGGCTACTATTGGTTGGTCATTGTTAAGGACCCCCGATGGTCCTATGGCTCAGCTAGCCCATGCACATAGAGCCATGCCTCCTGAAGCCTCCATCTCCCGGAGCCCCCATCTCTAGGGCTCGGGCAGGCTCCCCAAAGGCTACGGGGTGAGTCATCAAGCCTCAAGAAAGATCAGTCAGAAGGGGAACGCCGGGCATCCTTTACCTACAAGGAAGTGATGGCATTAAATGTATAGGCTAGTGGACGCCGTCCTAGCACTCCACTACAATGGAGGTTATCCTGACATCCCTGACAGCGCGACGCTAGGTCGGAATTGGCGACCGGCTCACCCATGAGGGTGCAGGCACCACAATATTTACTATGGTAGATATTTATCTTCTATGCAGGGTAAAAAGTAGTTATCCGGAATAAAACTCAGTATTTCGATCAGGTCCTAGATATGTGTACATCGTAATAACTTGTACACTAAGCTACGTACCACCCAATAAATATGGGGTCGTGGTTATCTGGGGGGAAGGAGGTCACAAAAAGAATGCTCAAGGCAACACATATGACACAGAGGTGCCCAAACACTAAATCACGCTATGATACTCTCCTCGGACCGATTCATTTTTCTACTATTAATACATTTGTAGTGTTCCTTACTCTCAAATTTCATCTCAAAGCTTGAGTCTTCTCCTTAGAAGAAAAAGAAACTCTTACCATACTTGCTTGGCAAGACGATATCTTACGCCAACAATACCTATACTGCATGTGCTGAAAATAGCTCTAGCATATTTGTATCCGAATTCTATAATCGTGAATCAACACTAGTAGTAAATTTGTTTACATAATTAATAATGTACTATACATTGCTCATTTCACCTGTAGGTTAGTCATACTTTCTTCCTACGCTCTTTACTCTAATTCCGTACATGTTCTGTTCAAAAAGTTTTAAATAATTTAATAAGTTTGTCCAAGTTCCATTATTTGTTGGTTGATATGTTGCTTTCATGCATGCAAGCGTGTAAAAGATAGACCTTTCCAAAATCCTGCCTGTCTTTCGTCGAAATCAAGTAGTTGGAAGTATGGCGCTCCATGTTCTACAAGGAAATGGAAACCCATCTCAAGTAGTTGGAATCAACAAATTAAGCGTGATTAGCTTATAATTAAGCACGAAATCGAACTCACGGCATTTATTTTGATTCGGTGGTGCTAATATGAAGTTACGTATAGAGAAGTAGGCTTTTAGAGTCAGGGATGCACGTTGCGGTACGGTTTAGAATCGCCAAGGAAAATAGAGTCAAACAGTTAAATTCAACTCTTACGTTCGCGTCTAATCCTACCAGACACTTTTCCGAAAAAACTATGTGCAAAAAAACAAAATCCTTATTGAAAAGAAAGGTATGTTAGTAAATCCGAAGCAAACGGCATGCCCAACATTTTTAATTGAACCTCGAGAACTGAAAAGTTTATATTTGCAAACAAAATATATAAACCATTAATAAATTCTGATAGCTGTCCTCTTGTTTCCATCTGTCTCATAACCCTTTCTTTGTAAAACTACGGATACCATTTTCAATTATTGGAGATGACTTTGCGATAAACTAATAATAACCAGCCTAGCACGGCCTCTAGCGGGCCCGACCACAAGCTGGCACTTCCGATTGGTTGGATGACCTGGGCCCCACCCATGATTGATGACCATGCTGATCGGGTACGTTTCCAAACTCTCTTCAGGCGCATCAGTGTGCGTGCCGTGCGCCCTCCAAAAGAAGTGTCTGTGTCGTGCCGCGCGGCTGGCACAGCTGGCGTGCCTGCATTGGATAAAGACGGAGCACGAGAAGCCCCTGGATGTGCCACGTACTGTATGGTCCGGTTATTGGTAACGGGTATTATGTGGGTCAGGTCGAGTTGGGTCAGATCGGCCATCCGTTGTTCCAGGGGAGCCAAGTTCTGGCAAAAATGTAAAAATAATCATCATATACCTGTGTATTTACTAAAATAAATAATAGACAGGTGTATTTGTAAATCTGGTATCTGTATTCGGCAGCTCAAGTACCGAAAATACGAATTTGGAATCTCAAAAACCGAAAACGTGTCGGCCCCACCTTTTTCAGCAACCGAGGTGCTGAATACGGTACTGTTATTCGGAATCTCAAAAACCAAAAACGTGCTAACCCCACCTTTTTCAGTAACTGAGGTGTCCAATACGACAATGTTCACCGTATTCGGCACCTCAGCTGCCGAAATCTTCATGTATTCGGCAACTGAGGTGCCAAATACGGCAAACAGTGTCGTATTCGGCACCTCAGTTGCCGAAAGCCGTTGGACCCACGCCGTCGCGTCGGTGTCGAAAGCTGGCCGTGTCGTGTCGAGTCACGTTGCGTCGCTACTGAAAGCTGGCTCGCGCCATTGTGTTGCTGCTTTTTTCAAGGTTTCAGTGCACAGCGCAAAGACCTGTGTCGCGTGGTGGCCATGCAGGCTATAAAACGGAGAAGCGCAGCACAAAGAGTGGAGAGCAACGCGAGGCTAGAATCGAGAGGAGCAGCATCAGTGCGAGGCGATGAGCGAGGAGAGGAGCAGCATCAGAGCAGCAAAGGAGGAGAGGAGAGGAGAGGAGAGAAGAAGTAGCAGCGTAGCGTGTGGAGTAGAGAATTAGTCCGAGGCGAGGAGGAGCAGCAGCGTGAGAAACAATAAGTACTTAAATTATGTTTTTAATTAGTAATTGCAGCAATAATAATAATTAGAGTGTTTAACCAGTATTACATTTGTTCAATTATTTGCTTAGTTTGATTATATGAGTCTGATTATTTGCTTAGGTAGTGTCACACCTGGTTTTAACGGATAAAACCAAGCGCGGCTTATGTAGGGATGAAAACGAATGGGAACAGTCGCGAAAACCCCCTAACCGTTTTCATTTTCACATTTTCTCTCGAAAACAGAATCGAAAACGGGAAAGTCAGAAACGGGTATGAACTCGAGAATGTCAGGATATCAAAAACAAACCAATCCGAACATAAATATGCGGGTATCAGTCAGGAACGGATAATTTAAAATGAGAACACCGATCCGTAGAACAATGATTTCAAGCATCGGTACAACACCTAATTAATTCACACCAACAAAAGTAATTTATATCATACACAGATAAACCACGTAATAACATAAGTATCAACTGAAAAACAACTATCATATCATAACTCGAGTACTCGACATAACATACAATCACACAAAGACTAGGATTGGAGGTGGTGCAAGAGCTTGAACAACATCGGTAGGTCAGTAGCCGACTAAGACTGGACCACTGGGATCTGGTTGAACTTTGGGATAGGGGTTATGTTTGGACTGGCCGGCCGGGCTTGGCATGTGGGCTACATTGTGATTTGTGAAGTTCGATCTCAATTAGAAAAACGGGAAATTCTAGATTAAAAACGGGAAATCCAAAAACGGTCGGAAAAACCCCATAACCGTTTTCATTTTCACATTTTCTTTCGAAAACGAAATCAAAAACGGATGAGAAAATATAGAAAACGGATCGGAACGGAACGAAATTTATCCTGTCCGTTTTCATCCCTAGGCTTATGTGTGCCCAGGAAGTTCAACACACATAAGAACATCATAGGTGAAATAACAAAAGCAATACTTTAACTTACAATCGTTCACTTCTTACAAAAAGACTTTACATAAACAACTTTAAAAGCAAAACGACGGTGGCGACCGAGGGGCTCACGGCAGCGGATGACCGGAGAAGACGTCGGACGGCGCTTCGACCTGCCAGCTGCGACGGTGAGCGGCGGATTTCAAAGAGGGGAACACGGCGAGTCCGATTTAGGGCTTACCTTGAGCAGGGCGGCACTGGAAGGGCTCGTCGATGGAAGGAGCGGCAGAGGACCCGGGATCTCGTTGGGAAGGGGTCTCCGGCTGCGCGGGAACCAAGGTGACGGCGGGAAGAGCTTCGGTGGATGGCAGCGGTTCTGTTAGGCTACTCGGGTGAAGCTCAACGGCGCTAGGGTGGCTCGACGGTGTGCTCAACCGAGGGCGGTGACAATGGCGGCGGTGGGGCTCGAACTCAGTGGGTTTGGGACGAGATGAGATTGGGGAGAGGGATCCCGGTTAAATAGGCGAGGTCTCGTGCGGAAAAGGGAAAGGCGGCGGCTCGTGCTCCATCCGGACTTGGACGACGGTGTGACGAGGCGGACTCCAAGTCAAAGGCGGGTTCTACGCGGGCGTCTTGGGCATGATGGGCTGGCGGGCATGCGGCGCTGGGCCGGACTGAGGCCCAGGCGGAAGGATAGCAGGAGGAGAGGGCCGGCTGGCTAGGCTGAGGCCGAAAGAGTGAGAGAGGGAGAGGAATTGGGCCGGAGGGGGAAAAGGCAGCCCGGGAAGGGTTTTTATTCTTTTTGGTTTTAGCTTTCTAAAACCTTTTCTAAATCTATTTCTAAGCAAAGCAACTTTAAACAAAACCCAGCAAAAGCCAATAAAAACCCTACTTGCCTAATTCAGCATGAATGCATAATATTCAAATATATCCTATGTCAAATTGGTTTTTCTTTTGTATAAAATAGGGTTTTGCCTTTTCAATTGTTTAAACTCAATTTAAACTCTAGCAAATTTTAAGAAATTTACAAAAGTGGAAAAGTTAGGGTGTTACAAACCTACCCCCTTGGAATGAATCTCGCCCTCGAGATTCGAATGGAGCGGAGAAGAGATGAGGAAACTCCATCTTCAGGTCTTCTTCTCTTTCCCACATTGCTTCATCTTCTGAGTGGTGACTCCATTGCACTTTGCACATTGGTATTACTTTGGTTCTGGTTACTCTTTCTTATCTCTCAAGAATCTTCACAGGATACTCTATATAGGAGAGATCTTCCTGAACATCCAGTTCTTCCATTGGTAGTTGTTCTTCCGGCACTCGAAGATATTTCTTCAATTGGGAAACATGGAAGACATTGTGCACATTTGACAGTTGAGGTGGTAACTCCAACTGATAAGCTACATCTCCCCTCTTATCCAATATCTTGAAAGGTCCAATGAATCTTGGTGATAACTTCCCTTTGACCTTAAATCTATGAAGACCTCTTATGGGCGAAACCTTGAGATAGATAAAATGTCCAATTTCAAAAACCAATTCTATTCACCTGTTATCAGTATAACTTTTCTGTCTCTATTGTGCAATCCTCAGATTCTCTTGAATTATCTGAATTTGCTTTTCTACATCTCGTAGAACTTCTGGACCAAAAACTTGACTTTCTCCTGTCTCGTTCTAAAACAGCGGTGTCGGTGATCAGGAACCGGGGGTCCCCGAACCCCGAGGCCAGGCCAGCAATCCGCCACGTGGCGCCATCCCGCGGAGTTTCCTCCGCGAGGTAAAAAAGATTAAGTCCCGGGAGAGGGCGCTTGGGGCCACAGTTAGTGGTCCCCGAGTACCCAAGTTCCCCGATGATCTGCGAAGTCTAAGTACCGGGAAGAAAGTGCTCGGGGAGGTATACGGTGACCCCCGAGCACCCGAGTCCCCCGACGATCATGAAAGCTAAGTACTGGGAGAAGTATGCCCGGGGCCGCAAGCGGTGGCCCCTTGGGCACCAAAGTATCCCGAGGACCCACTGAAGGAAGTTCCGGGAGAGAGTGCTCGAGGTTGCGTGCGGCGGCCCCCAAGCACTCGGTCCCCCGAAGGTTCGTACAAGCGTGCCCGGGAGAGAGTGCTCGGGGAGGTGAACAGTACCTCCGAGCACTCGGTTCCCCGAGGATCAAGAAAGGGCATTCTCGGGAGAGAGTGCTCTGGGAGGTGAACAGTGACCCCCGAGCACTCGGTTCCCCGACGACTCAGAAAGCCCCCTGACAGCGGCCCCCGCAGGGGCCCACTGATGAGGTGTTAGCCAGTCAAAGGCCCAAGGCCGCATTTAAAGAGCGCGCATGGCCTGTCACCTCCAATTGCTCCTGCCACGCTCGGTGTCAGTTCCTGCCACATTCTGGCAGAAGGGCGTGGGGTCATTAAATGCACGGGTCCCATCCCGTGCCATCCGGCCCGTCTCGGGATAACATCGTAAGGGCCGAGGCGTTCCGTCTGCCGCGCTGCTGTGGCTGGAGAACAAGACAGGACGGGCACGCCGGCTGCTCTTTGGCTGCACGGTGGGCCCTCTCCACGGCACCCGTTGCCAGTGCATTTATGGTGACAGATGACCAGGCGTGGGGCGCATTTTCCACCCCCGGTCACTTCGCACAGAGGCTATGATGACGCCCTTTCCATTTATGGTACCTTGGAACTCGTGCCCTCCCATTCGGGGCATGCTACTGCCGGCGGGTATTTAAAGCAGCCGGCAGCATGAACAAAGACAAGCCCTCCGGCGCTCAAGAATATCAGAACAGGCTTTGAGTAACGAAGAGAAGAGAAGATCGAGAGCACCCAAAGTCAACAGACACACGCAAACCGAAGAACAAGGAGCCTCAGGCTCTAGGATAGACAAACATTCTTGTAACCAGCAACATCCTTGAGGGACATTCTCAGGGCATTTATAGTATCCATACAGGAGTAGGGTGTTACGCCTCCGTGCGGCTCGAACCTGTCTAAACACCAGCGCATTTACGCTGTTCCGCACTAGATCGTTCCACCCCGCCGGCCATCGCATTTATACCCATTTATTTCTCCAGCGAACATATTCAGGATCATCCCCCTGGCCGAATCTCTAAAAAGGGGTCCCTCAGGATCCCTGCGATAGGAGTTAACCGTCCGACAGCTGACGCGCCAGGTAGGGGGGAAGCATCCCTGAATTTGTTCATTTATTTTCTTCTACAGAAAAAATGGCCGGTGGTCATCGTCTCCAGCGCTCTGGCTACAGCTCCAGTGGGGAAATGGAGCCCCTCGCTCAGGAGGCCCCAGTCGCTGCTGCGTCCCAATAGCAGCCACGATCTGCACGCACGGCGTTCCCCTCTCAAGGGGACCAGGGCGCTGGGCCTAGCAGGGCCGCCGCTGCCATCGCCGGTGCACCACCCAACCCCCAGCAGGTGGCCGAAACTTCTACCGCCACGTCTGCGTGTGGACAGCGCCGGGCGCTGCTCCGGCATAGGCTCGCCTTCGGCGAGGTCAGTCCCGGGAGCGCGCTGCTTGCGGCGCACGCTCTCCTCAGGCACCCGCCAGTCCAGGCGGCGGGGGAAACCCCGGAGGGCCGCTGGCTCCAGGAAGTAGCCGCCCTAGTCGGCACGGCCCACCGCTAGGTGCTGGCCGAAAGTTCCCGCGCCACCTCCCAGCGCGGCGCCACTTGGACCGGCCCATCATCAGGTGGCGGTCGCGCTGGCCGGGGGACATCCAGGTGGAGCGCTGCCCCCCTGGCCACTTCCGGAGCCCAGGACCTCCGCTTACACCTCAACGAGTGGAGGGGCATCGAAGACGCGCACGTCACTCTCGAGAGCCAGCGGGAGACCCGGTAGGAGGCTGAAGCCAAGGACTAGGCCTCCTCTTCGCCGGCCCATGATCACCGGGGCTCCCCGGCTCGCCGGCGTTCACCACCCAAGGGCGCTGCCCGCACCGCAAGGTACGGCACCGGTTGCCGTGCCTTCACCAGTGAGCTCCGCCGGGTTAAATGGCCCACCAAGTTCCGTCCCGAGCTGCCAGAGAAGTACGACGGGTCCATTGACCCCGTCGAGTTCCTCCAAATATACACCATCGTTGTCCAGGCGGCTGGTGGCAGTGAAAAGGTGATGGCTAACTACTTTCATGATGCCTTGAGGGTCTCTGCCCGCTCTTGGCTTATGAACTTACCCCCAGGGTCTATCAGCTCCTGGGATGATCTTTGCCACCAGTTCGTGGCTAATTTTTAGGGCACATTCACGCGCCCCGGCCTGGAGTGCGACCTCCACGCCGTCAAGTAGCAGGAGGGGGAGACGCTGCGGTGCTTTATTCAGCGCTTCAGTCAGGTCCGCAACACCATCCCACGGATAACCCCCCACACTGTCATTGTCGCATTCCGGCAGGGCGTCCACGACGAGCGGATGCTCGAGAAGCTAGGCACGCATGAGGTCGAAACCACCGCGGAACTTTTCGCGCTGGCCGACAAGTGCGCCAAGGCGGCGTAAGCTTAGGCGTGGCACGTTCTGCACCCTGAACACCCCACCGCCGATCAACCAGGTCCTTCTCGCTCCGACAGGCGGGAAAAGAAAAAGAGAAGGAGGCGCGAGGCTGTCCCCGTCGAGCCAGCCCAGGGCCCCACCCATGGGCCAGCCCAGGAGCCCGACCGCCGACAAGCACGCCAGGCGGCCGCCGACAGACGGCCTACCCCCGCGAGGGCTCCGGCCCAAGCCCCTCCTAGGGCTCCCGCTCCTGCAAGGGCTCCCGCTCCGTCAAGGGCCCCCGCTCCTACGGGGCCCGAGCTGGGGAAGTGGTGCCCAATTCACCAGACCAGGTGGCATGACCTCACGGAGTGCCGCACGGTCAAGGGCCTCATCGAGCAGCACCAAAGGGACCACGAGGAGCCCCGCCAGGGTGGCGACGATGAAGCCGCCCCCAACAACCCAGAGCTCGGCTTCCAGGAGCCTGAGCACACCGTCGCCTTCATCGACGGAGGCGCGTACACGCCCTCCTCCCATCGCAGTGTCAAGACCATGCGGCGTGAGGTGTGCTCGGCGACCCCGAGCGAAGAGGCCGTGAGGCCCCGATCACATTCAGCTTGGCCGACCACCCTGCCAGTACTGCATGCGTGGGGCGACTACCCCTAGTAGTGTCTCCCACCATCTGCAATGTGAAGGTCAGCAGAGTGCTGATCGATGGGGGCGCAGGCCTTAACCTCCTCTCCAAGGAGGCTTTCGAGAAGCTGCAGGTGCCCTCCAGACGCCTAAAGCCGTCGCTCCTGTTTTACGGGGTGACACCCGGGCACTCCCTGCCCCTCGGGCAGGTCGAGTTGCCCGTGACATTCGGGAGCCGGGACAACTTCCGGAAGGAGAACGTCATCTTCGATGTCGTGGAGCTCCCCCTCCCCTACAACGCCATCCTCAGGCACCCGGTGCTTGCTCGGTTCATGGTGGTCACGCACTATGCGTACCTCACGGTTAAGATGCCGGGCCCAGCGGGCCCCATCTCCATGTCCGCCGAGACCAGCAGCGCCATCTCCTGTGCCGAGCAGTTATACTCGGCCTTGGTCTCAGCTCGGGTCAAGGTCGAAGGTCATCCAAGGGGCCCGGGACCCTCTTCATCCAAACCCCGACTCGCTGCCGACGCCTCCGTTCCTATGAAGGAGGTCGTGGTGGGCGAAGACACCTCCCAGGTCGTCCAAATCGAGCTCAATTCAGGGGACCCCGATGGTGCCCTCAGTGGGAAGCCCCGACAGGGCGCCGCCGTCCGGTGAGTGCACTACGCTTGCTGACAGTTCTCAAGATGCCTCATGGATGGACGAGATCCGAGGGTACTTGAAGGAAAAGTTCCTCCCCAGGGATGATGCCTCTACTGAAAGAGTTGCTCGGCAGTCCAAACGCTATGCCATAGTAGATGGGGATCTCTACCGGTGTGGCGCAGGCGGCATCCTCCTGAAATGCATCACCCGGGCAGAAGGCGGCGAGCTTCTCGCTGAGGTCCATGAGTGCGAGTGCGGTGGCCATGCATCGTTCCACATGTTGGTCGAGAAGGCCTTCCGGTAAGGTTTCTACTAGCCTACAGCCCTCCAGGATGCTTCCGAGCTGGTTCGGCGCTGTAGGGCGTGCCAGTTCCACGCAAAGCAGATTCACCAGCCAGCTCAGGCTCTTCAAACCATCCCCCTGTCATGGCCTTTCACGGTCTGGGGCTGGACATTCTGGGTCCATTCCCCCGAGCAATCGGGGGCTATGAGTACCTCTACGTCGCCATCGACAAGTTCACCAAGTGGCCTGAGGCGGTTCCAGTCGTCAAGGTGACCAAGAACACAGCGCTCCAGTTTATCCGCGGTATCACCAGTCGCTTCGGTGTCCCGAACCGGATCATCACCGACAATGGCACTCAGTTCACAAGTGCCCTGTTCGAGGACTACTACGAAGACCTCGGCATCAAGCTCTGCTTCGCCTCCGTCGCTCATCCTCGGAGCAATGGGTAGGTCGAGCGCGTCAACGCGGAGATACTGAAGGGGCTCAAAACCCGGACCTACAACGTGCTCGCAAAGCACGGGAAAGGGTGGATCGATGAGCTGCCTGCCGTGCTATGAGCCAATTGGACCACACCGAGTCGCGCTACCGGGGAGACTCCTGTCTTCCTTGTGTACAGCGCTGAGGCGGTCCTCCCCTCCGAGCTCACTCTAGGCTCCCCTCGGGTGCATGCCTACTCTGCAGGCGAACAGGAACAGCAAAGGCGCGACGACATCGACTATTTGAAAGAGCGCTGGCGGCGTGCCGCCGTCTAAGCAGCCCGCTACCAGCAAAGCCTGCGGTGCTACCATCAGCGTCACATCCGGGCCCGATCTCTCGAGATGGGGGATCTAGTTCTCCGAAGTGTCCAATCGCGCGAAGGAAGGAATAAACTGTCCCCTATGTGGGAAGGCCCCTTTACCGTGATCGGTGTCCCGCAAGAAGGCTCCTTCCGGTTGGCTGCAGAAGATGGGCAGCCGCTCCCCAACGCGTGGAACATTGGGCACCTGCGCAAGTTCTTCCTGTAGATGGCCATGTATGCAGTCTCAGGTTAACTAGGCCGGGGGCTCCCCCCCCCCGGCCCAAGTTGACCGGGGGCTACCACTAACTGGGTAAGTCACCCAACCTTGTAAAAATTGTCAATACAATACATATATCAATGTGCCGTTCTTATGTCAAATTTCATTTTTTTCTGGATTCCATATGTTTAATCTGTCTGGTGAGATGCTCGATTGTGCGAGAAAAGTTCGCTCTCTCATTTTCCCTGTTGATAAAAGAATCCCGATTGGTATGCGCACGGGCAGTTGCTGCTGACTTATGTCTGTCGTGGTAGGCTGTGGTGTTCGGTGTCGTGGCAGTCTCCCGGGCATCACCGAGTCCCCAGGGTTCTCGGGTAATCCTATCGCTCGAGCTGCTCGAGTAGTCCGGAGCCTAGGCCCCAGGGGCAGGCTGTCAGTGCTCGGTCTGGTCTGTCATACCCGGGCGCCACCGAACCATAGGACCTCTGGGTTATGTCTCTGCCTGTTTTGTCCGCCGGTCTGGGTATTCGAGAGGTCTCGGGTCAAAAACGAGAGCAGTCTATAATGAGTACCGCACTAATAGAGCGCACCAAGCAAAGAATTTTTTTATTTTTCTCGAGTCACAGATCGACAATCAAAAGCAAAAGCAGCTCGACCGCGAGGGCCTCAGTGCCCAGGTCGCTGCTTGGCCCTAGGGGTCCTCGGGTGATCCTACTGCTCAGGCATGAGTGGTCGGGATCGCCTGATCCTGGGCTCCCCTTTTGCGCCCCCCAGTGCTCAGGCACCCCAGCCGTGGGAACCAAGTTCCCGGGCACCCTGAGCTCGGAGCGCATGCCTCTCCTGGATCGGTTGGCTGAAATGCTAACAGCTGTCCGGTGAATGGTTAAATTCACATGAATTTACATTCAGTAATATATTGTTCCCGAGTTGTCCTCGGGGCCATCGTATTCTAATCTGTTCGGCGAGATGGTCTCCTCGCGCACAAAACCCTGCCACGTGTTTGCTTTTCCCGGAACGACAGAACGGACAGTAGAAAGGTGTACCGTACGTACGGCAATGTCTGACCGAAGTCTTTCATGGTGGTCGTGGTGCTCGGTCCGCTTAAAAGGCCCCAGGCACTACCGAGCCTCTGGGGTTCTCGAGTTATCTCACTGCTCGAGCGGTCGGGAGCCTAGACCCTGGGGGTGGGCTGTCGGTGCTCGGTCCGGTCCGTCCTAGCCCGGGCAACACCAAACCATGGGGACTCTTGGTCGCATTCCCGCCCGCACGTGTCTCCAGTCTACCTGTTTGAGTGGTCGCAGAGTGGGAAAGTGTTCACTGGTCATGGCGTGCTCCGTGCTGGATCGATCTATCTCCTGAGCAAGGAAGTTCGTGCCTTTGTCTTTTGACTTAGCCGTTGCGGACTCGCGAGGGCTCGAGGGCTGAACGCGCAGAGAAGGCCTCACTGCTCGGGCGACGAGTGGTCGGGGCGACTTCGTTCTTGGGGAGGGAAAGGTCGGGCTCGGTCTGACTGAGTACTCCTCGGGGCACCAAGTGAAAAGAACAGAAACTTCGTCAAGCACTCAGAAGAACACTGGAGTTGCAACCCCAAAGAAAGGCTTCCATTATATTCACAAGAAAGGATAGCTATTATGAGGGATCACTCCCGTATTTACATCAAGTCGAACAAAAAGAAAATTACAAAAGCCTAATCTAAGTCGGAGCCCTAGCCGCTGCTCCCCGGGTCCAGAGTCGACGACGCCTCTCGCGTGAAGCAGGCCGCTACCTCGGCGGCGGTGCCCGAACTGCCTCCCGGGCGGCCTCCTCCTCGGCTTCGACCACCCCTTCCCGAGCTGGTTCCAGCGGGAAGTTCGGGTCCCAGCTTCGGTAGCAGGCCAGGACATGCTCGGCCACCACTTGGGCCAAGCCTCGCCCTTCCCGGGCGGCTAGCTCCTGGACGGCCTGGGGGAGCACCTCGAGGCGCTGGCTGATTCTCTGGAAGCCAAGGGCAATGTGGCCGATGCCCGTCCCCTTCACCTCCACATGGACTCGCCCGAGCCCGGCCACCCTGACGGACCTCTGTGCTTGCCGAAGGATGTCGTCCATCATCAGCTTCACGTTGGCCCGTTCTGTCTTGGTGGTCTCAAGCTCCTCCATCATGCTCTGCAGCCGCTCCTCGAGGCCCTGTCCCCCGGCCACGCCGGCCGAGGCGACGCCGGGCGCCTGGGTTTTAGCCTGCTTAACCCTCTCTGCAAGGGCAGAGAGGGCCTGCTCGCGGGCGGTCAGCTCTAACTCCCACTTGGCGGCCCGCTCCTCCCGAGCGGCTGAGGCCACCACCGCCTCGGTAGCCTTCGTCTCCCGGAGAATCAGTAGTTCCTCCCGGGCTTCCAGATCCGCTGCCGTTATGCCGACGTCGGTCTCTCGGATCGCGACGTCCTCCTCCCGGTGCTAGAGCTCCTCCTCCCGATGCTAGAGTTCGGCACGGATCTGGTCAGCCTCGCCTTTCTGGCAGGCCAAGTCAACCTGGGAGGCCTCCGCCGTCCTCTCGCGAGGCAGGACCACCTCCTCCCGTGCCTGCACCTGCCTCTCCCTGGCGAGTGCCTCGGCAGCCTGCTGCTGCAATGCCTCGGCCAGGCGGGCGGCTTCTTCCTACTCCCGCACAGCCTCCGTGCGAATGCCCTCCAGGGCCTCCCGCTCCTCCTCTAGAGTGCGCCGCTCGTTCTAGTTGATGGCGCGTGCCGCAGCGATGCGAGCCTCAAAAAGGCGCCTGCCCTCGGCAAGCCGCTCCCTCTCCAGGGCAAGGGCGGCGCGGCTCGCCTCAAGCTGCGTCATCTCCCCCACCACGGCCGCCTCCAGCAGCCCGATCACCTCCCGGGCGCTCCCTAGCACGACTGGGAGGGGGTCGGCAGGCCGGCTGGGCGACGGCCGGGCGCTGGGTCCCCTGCGAGCCTCCTCCGAGGGGCTCGGGGTCCCCAAAAACTGCCATGCAGGCACCGCCCATGATGAGGTCGTCCGCCCCACGCTCGACACGCTCGAGGTCGGCTCAGCCAGAGCCGGTTGCTCGGGCGCAGCCGCTGCCACCCGCTCGGGGCTGGGCGGCGCCTGTAGCTCTGTCTCGGCCGACGCGCTTAGTGGCTCAAGCTCCACCGGTGCTCTCGGCTCAGGCGCACTTGGCTCGGGGGCTGGAGCTGGCCTCGGCGCCTCCGGCCGTCCTTGGTCTCCGGCGGCACCCGTAGGCGGCCTGCAAAAGAAAAACGAGGTTAGTCTCTGAACTCAATCCGAGCAAGGCATGCTCAGGAAAAAGGGGGGGGGGAACTTTCGCAGATTTGGGTCTTCGGTATTGCCACCTCGATTCTGGGATCCTGTACCCCGGGCCAGACGGCGTTGGCCTGGAGTCCTCCCTCCTCCTCTTCCGCGGGGGGCTCTGCGCGGCCGCCGCGTGGTCTTCGGGCTCTAGACCAGGCCCAAGCAGATCAAGGTTTGGTTCCAGAACCGCAGATGCCGCCCCCGCTGACATGGAACCGGGGGTCCCCGAACCCCGAGGCCAGGCCAACAATCCGCCACGTGGCGCCATCCCGAGGAGTTTCCCCCGCGAGGTAAAAAAGATTAAGTCCCGGGAGAGGGCGCTTAGGGCCACAGTCAGTAGTCCCCGAGTACCGAAGTTCCCCGATGATCTGCGAAGTCTAAGTACCGGGAAGAAAGTGCTCGGGGAGGTATACGGTGACCCCCGAGCACCCGAGTCCCCCGACGATCAGGAAAGCTAAGTACCGAGAGAATTGTGCCCGGGGCCGCGAGCAGTGGCCCCCTGGCACCCAAGTATCCCGAGGACCCACTGAAGGAAGTTCCGGGAGAGAGTGCTCGGGGTTGCGTGCGGCGGCCCCCGATCACTCGGTCCCCCGAAGGTTCGTACAAGCGTGCCCTGGAGAGAGTGCTCGGGGAGGTGAACAGTACCCCCGAGCACTTGGTTCCCCGAGGATCAAGAAAGGACATTCTCGGGAGAGAGTGCTCGGGGAGGTGAACAGTGACCCCCGAGCACTCGGTTCCCCGATGATTCAGAAAGCCCCCTGACAGCGGCCCCCGCAGGGGCCCACTGGTGAGGTGTCAGCCAGTCAAAGGCCCAAGGCCGTATTTAAAGAGCGCACGTGGCCTATCACCTCCAACTGCTCCCGCCACGCTCGATGTCAGTTCCTGCCACATTCTGGCATAAGGGCGTGGGGTCATTAAATGCACGGGTCCCATCCCATGCCATCCGGCCCGTCTCGTGATAACATTGTAAGGGCCGAGGCGTTCCGTCTACCGCGCTGCTATGGCAGGAGAACAAGACAGGGCGGGCACGCCGGGCCGCTCTTCGGCTGCCCGGTGGGCCCTCTCCACGGCGCCAGTTGCCAGTGCATTTATGGTGACGGATGACCGGGCGTGGAGCGCATTTTCCACCCCCGGTCACTTCGCACAGAGGCTATGATGACGCCCTTTCCATTTATGGTACCTTGGAACTCGTGCCCTCCCGTTCGGGGCAAAGGTAGCCCGAGAAGGGTTTTTATTCTTTTTTTTTCTTTTTGGTTTTAGCTTTCTAAAACCTTTTCTAAATCTATTTCTAAGCAAAGAAACTTCAAACAAAACCCAGCAAAAGCCAATAAAAATCCTACTTGCCTAATTCAGCATGAATGCATAATATTCAAATATATCCTATGTCAAATTGGTTTTTTCTTTTGTATAAAATAGGGTTTTGCCTTTTCAATTGTTTAAACTCAATTTAAACTCTAGCAAATTTTAAGAAATTTATAAAAGTGGAAAAATTAGGGTGTTACAGGTAGTGTAATAATAATTAGTGTGAATACATACAATAGTAATTAGCGTGTTGTTATGTAATAGTATTTATTTGCTTTGGCTAGTAGATTGTATAATAGTATGTAGCACGAAATTGATTAGTCAAAAAAACTAAGGGCACCTCAGCTCAGCTCACTTAGCACAAATATATCTATAAATAGGTTAATAGTACAGTGTCAATTTATAAGGACGTTGAATATTTTCTCAATATAACTGTCATGTTAATTTAAATAATATTTTAATTCAATATTGAATATTAATTATTTCATTTTATCTAATCATGATGATTTAATTAGCATTGTTAATTACTTACATATTTAGCATGTGTATTGTGCAAATATATAATTAGTAATTTTATTAGATGTAACTTTGTTTACATCTAAAGGGAGTAAGGGGCCTCCCGTTGTGTTCTGTCATTGAGCTCACATTCTATAGAACGACGGACTACTTTCGAAACTGTGGTAATACTGCTATGAATTGCAGCACATAGTTCACACCTAAGGTGGAGGCAACCTTAACCAGAAGGAGGAACAAGGCACACTTTTATCAGACAAGGATCTACGATATGGCCAATAATGACTTTGAGGTCATGTACTGCCATAGGTATGCTTTAGGGTATAGCGCAGGGGACACCGTGCAACAATGTCAACTTGGGCCTCATGAGGCGAAGTGCACATATAATAAGCCAAAACTGCACCATATCCCGTGCAAGCATGTCTTAGCCGCTTGCAGGCACATGAGCGGCAATGACGGATCACAGTATGTAGCACTGTACTTTACGATAGATGCATTGAGGAGCACATGGCTTCCAAAGATGCGAACATTCCATAACGGAAGCAGCTACAAAGCGATCGGGGGCCTACGTGGGTACCTTATCCCCGAGCACGACGCACAGATCCTGGAAGGCCTAGGTCAACGAGGCTACAAGGTGACATGGATGAAGCAGATGTTGTTGAAGGTCTATGCAAGTGCAAACTTTCCAAACAACTTGGCCATGACCAGAGGACATGCTCGACCCGACAATAAACTATCATGCACTATCAAACTATAGTGTCTTACAGTTGTTGCAATTTATTGACTAATGGAGCTTGTTTTTCACCTATGTATTAAACTATGAAGCTTGTAACATATTCTAATTTTTTATTCACCTACTTATTGAGCCATGTAGCTTGAAATCATTGTCATTGCTCATGCTAGTCTTCTCGAGCTTGTAATATATTCATATTTGTTATTCACCTATTTATTGTGTAGTATATTCTTTTTTGTTATTCACCTATTTATATACCATGAAGCTTGTAACATATTCATATTTGTTGTTCACCTACTTATTGAACCATGTAGCTTGAAATCATTATCATGGCTCATGCTGGTCTTCCTGAGCTTCTTCAACAGCGGTATGACGAGAACCATAGAGGGTAGATGATTTTCACAGGACATTAGGTAACACGAATATATGTGCTTTTTAATTGCTAATATAATTTGCTACTAACGCAGTACATGTATTGGATGCCTTTTATAGTTGCTTCTGTTATGAGCCCGCAGTGTTCACACGATTAAGGAGTTGGACCCTCGATTCCATGAGCCACTCGCACGGGTAGGCTTACTATTGTTTGCTCTCATGATGGTCGGAGCTCCCATGGCTGGTAGTGCTAGGACACCTCTCCCGCCTATTGACTGTTCATAGATCTCGTCGACCAGTGGCGTCCTGGGACGCACATGTTCCACTTTCCTTTTGGCGAGATGACCGTAACATTGAGGGACGTGGCTATGCTAACTGGGCTACCAATCAGAGGCGTCCCGTTAGTAGTTTTGCGACCAGCGAAGGAACAGCGGAAGTGTTATGTGGAGGGCATGTAATTAGTTTTTATGTATTGCAATTCACATATTGTATAGCTATTCAAGCTTCATTGACCATCTGCATCTTGTAGGTTTGGTGTGCCGTATGACAAGAAGGATGTTGGCCTCTCCATGTCCTAGATCCATGGGCTGCCACAATTCGGTCCATGCCCACCCGATGCCGATGAGGCTACAGTAATACAGCACTATGAGGTGTACTTGTACATCCGGCTGGGAGACATCATGTTCTGCAACATGGTAGACGATTATGTCATTCCCCATATTGTATGGTTAGCAAGTTAGCTCGCTTCACATTCTTACGAGCCAACATTTTACAGTTAGGGATCTACTGTGCTGGCTGCCACCTACAGAGATTATGTAATGCAACCCAGCGATCAACGAAGAATGGATTTGTAATAGAATGCCTACACCTCTTACAACTATGGAGCTGGTAATACCTCCCGGTTTGTCAGCCTTGGGTGCTTAAGAGCTACTATCCAGTCCTCATCTCCGATAGCATTGCAGATGACATGAGACTTACGATGGGGTATTGGTGGATGCATGCTAGGCTGAGATGGAGTCAGCAACAAGACCACGGTAGCCACTCCCATGTGATCAATTATTTCGACGTCCTTAGCGCAGATCTCGTGGAGTGGGATCCATGGCATATGGTACGAGTGGCCGAAATTGTGACTTGCAGGCTCATCGCATCGTGTTGTTGGCGTGACTTAGGCTTATGGATGACTAGATGCTTCTTGTTGTACATAGACAATATGGAAGTATATTCTTCTGAGCGTGTACAGAGACAGTTCGGGTACCGACAGGTGGTGCCAGTACCTCCCCCACGAGACGCCGGTCGGGTGCACGAGTAAGTGTGTTGTTGTAGGTAGCATTAGTGCCCAAGGTGATCAATATTAATATATTTTAACTATGTATGTCACATATAGGAGGAGCGCATAAGGGGCCGGAGGCATGCGGGACTAGGCATCCGTGCATGCGCGATGGATGTCGTTGTTCCTACTGGACAATAGGATGATGGCACCTACTGGTTGTACCTTTCGTGGTACTGTCTGCGCACGCATGCCACCTTACTCAGTAGACTTGTGCAGGCAGGCCCCAGACTATTCCTCGAGAATCGCGTCCGCCTTCTTCATGTTGTGGTAGGTGATGCGGTACTCATAACGATTTTAATTGGTTAATCCTCGGTATTACTAACATGTCCCTAATCTCATATAGACCGAAGAGGCATACGCAATGCATATGTAGGCAGAGCAAGCTTGTGGGGAACCAAGCGGGTCATCAACGCGGAGGGATCAAAACCCTCTCCGGGAGTACATGCGAACAAGAGGGTCCCGCTTCTTGTCCGCTATACATGGTCTAGGTAGTTGTGACTCGCGTTGGAGGGGGTATGACTTCCCATCTATGGATCCATCTTGTGCGTCCCACAGCAGCGCTCGTCTAGTGCTCGTGATGAACCCGTTCGTACACAATCGCGTGAGGCACCTTCAGCATTGGAACATCATGTGTCATGTTTCGGTGCTACGGCCGTGGAGTGGACACAGGCGCCTAACCCGAGTAGTGTACACTAGGTTCATAGGACCCCCAGTGGGCACAACTTCCTCATATTACGTTGACACCTCCACCTGCAGCTTCGATGCATCATGAGTTTGTCGTTGACTGTCCGCAGCAGACGCCCAGCTGGAGCAGTACACATGATTTTGACTTGGCTACTTCAATGCAGGAACCAGCTTCACTGATCTCCTGATCTCCTCGGCGGACAGTACCCCCAATATCTTGGTGCACCTAGGGGATCATAGTGGTACTAGCAGGCCGAGCCTTCGGGACACTAGAATCCATCAGAGCATGTTCTTAGGGCATCGGCATTTTCATATGAGGATCCATCATCATCGTAAATGCAGGGCCGAGTTAGTGGGTCTAGATACATGTTCGGTGAGGGTCACACAGGGCAGGATGATGATGACGACAGTCAAGAGGACACGAGACAGGGGCCAACGCAGGCCGTTGGGATGAGGGCCACACACCCGCTAGACGCTTACACTCCTAGGGATTGCGTGTATCATCGTCATCGTCATTGAGGAGGCAACACTATTATTTGGTGTACTTGTAATTCTTTATGACACATGTACTATTCACTATAATGTAATAGTCAACCATATTATGTCTCATTCATTGTTCTTGTTGCTGTAATTACTTTTAATTTATCTAATTTTTGTCAACTGATTTTTGGCACATAACTTTAATTCATCTAATGTTTGTAATAACCACACGATGTAGCTTTAACTATGAAATGACCACACCTCTATCGTGAGTTAGTCTTTAGATAGGAAGTGACCACACGACATAGCTTTAACCGTGAAATAACAACACCTCTATCGTGAGTAAGACTTTAGACAGGAAGTGACCACACGATGTAGCTTCAACCATGAAATGACAACACCTCTATCGTGAACAGGAAGTGACCACAGGGCGTAGCTTCAACTATGAAATGACCACACCTCTGTCATGAGTTAGTCTGTAGATAGGAAGTGACCACACGATGTAGTTTTAACCATGAAATGACAACACCTCTGTCGTGAGTCAGTCTTTAGACAGGAAGTGACCACATGATGTAGCTTTAACCATGAAATTACAATACCTCTGTCGTGAGTCAGTCTTCAGACAGGAAGTGACCACAGGGTGCAGCTTTAACTATGAAATGACAACACCTATGTCGTGTGTCAGTCTTTAGATAGGAAGCGACCACATGACGTAGCTTTAACCATGAAATGACAACACCTCTATCGTGATTCAGTCTTTAGACAGGAAGTGACCACACGACGTAGCTTTAACCATGAAATGACAACACCTCTGTTGTCAGCCAGTCTTCAGACAGGAAGTGACAACAGGGCGTAGCTTTAACCATGAAATGACGACACATGTGTCGTTAGTTAGTCTTCAGACAGGAAGTGACAACACGACATAGCTTTAACCATGAAATGACCACACCTGTGTCGTGAGTCAGTCTTCAGACAGGAAGTGACCAGACGGCATAGCTTTAACCATGAAATGATAACACCTCTATCGTGAGTTAGTCTTCACACAGGAAGTGACCACAGGGCGTAGCTTTAACCATGAAATGACCATGCCTCTATCGTGAGTCAGTCTTTAGATAGGAAGTCACCACATGATGTAGCTTTAACCATAAAATGACAACACCTTTGTCGTGTGTCAGTCTTTAGACTGGAAGTGACCAAACGATGTAGCTTTAACCATGAAATGACAACACCTCGTGAGCCAGTGTTCAGACAGGAAATGACAACAAGGCATAGCTTTAACCATGAAATGACAACACCTGTATCGTGAGTCAGTCTTCAGACAGGAAGTGACCACACGACGTAGCTTTAGCCATGAAAATAACAACACCACTATTGTGAGTCAGTCTTTAGACAGGAAGTGACCACAGGGGGTAGCTTTAACCATGAAATGACCACACTTCTTTCGTGAGTCAGTCTTCAGACAGGAAGTGACCATAGCGCATGGCTTTAACCATGAAATGACCACACTTGTGTCGTGAGTCAGTCTTCTGACATGATGTGACCATACGACGTAGCTTTAACTATGAAATGACAACACCTCTATCGCGAGTTAGTATTCAGACTGGAAGTGACCACAAGGCATAGCTTTAACCATGAAATGACCATGCCTCTATCATGAGTTAGTCTTCAGATAGGAAGTCACCACACGGCGTAGCTTTAACCATGAAATGACAACACCTCTATCGTAAGTCAGTCTTTATACAGGAAGTGAGTGCATGGCTCAGCTTTTATAGGAATCCATGTCTCCATGCAGAGGAAACAATAACTCATGCTGAACTTTTGCAGAATGAAATGACCACACGAAGCAACAACTTTCGCAAGGAATCTCTACAGATCATTAGTGGCAGAACTTTTCTAGCTTTCACATAGAATCCTATGCTCCAGCCCTAGCCACGCCCATGCACTCAATCCATGCACCAGCCCCCAGCCACCATAAATAATCCCACCCTCATCCATGGATATGCTAGTTCATCCTCAGTTCTCTCAACTACAATATCTTTCTTAGCTCAACCAAGCCCACCCAAGAAACATTGGGGGATTTTCATCCCCTTGGGGGTCAAACCGCCAAATGTGCTTCTATGGTGACCCTTGTAGGCTTCATGAATCCCAGGACATCTCCTACACCTATGGTGTACGCTTCTTCATATGTGCTAACTACCAGTACGACAAGCCTTGATATGGACCGTATGAGTACCCACCGGTATAGCGACATACATCAATCATGTGGCACTTTCCCTATGATTTCATGCACTGTCTTACTAATCTCTCATCTTCTTTCATCTATCTAGTCTCCTCCACCTCTATGTAACTTCATAGAATGGCTAGAAGCAGTGGGTCCAAATGAGCATGTGGTGGAGTAGGGAAGCGTATGAACTCTGAAAGTATAGGGGGAACTACGGCTTAAGCATCAGGAGGAGGAGCGCAAGAGGAGGGCAGCGGAGGAGCATGCCACGGCTGAATCTCAGGAGGATGAGAGGGAAAGGAAGCGGGAGAGAGCCCGTTGCGCTAAGGCTTTAGGCCCCGATGCTCTAAGGAAGGGTAAATATCCGAGGTGCACTCAGTAGAGACTATCTTTTGTAACCCGACCTATTTTCATTCCCTAAGGCATGTTAGGTTTAGCAGCAGCACGCTATTAAGTTAGTCGTTAGGCATCCCGTACATGCCAATATTTGTTGTTATCATCTCTTTATGGTTACTATCCATTCACGCACTAACGAAAAACCTCATATAAAATGTAAGGTATATCAGTGTATGTAATCTCTATGCCGGTTTATATGGTAATTGTTCTTCACAACTATTAATGTTCAATACTTTAGAATTTGTATCCTCCCAACATTAATTCACTACAAAATTACCTTGTAGAATTCTTTCCAACAAGGTTTAAATTAATATGAAATGATAAAAAATACATATAAATGGAGCATTACAAATGCTTAATACCCACCGATCATCTTTGTAGCCTACAATGCTGAGGTCGATAGTTGTGAACCCGTAGTTGTCCACAGCCACGCCATTTGGGTGTTTGACCCATTTGCACCGAAAGACAGGAATCTGCATATTCACTCCATAGTCAAGTTCCCAGATTTCATCTATGAACCGATAGTAGGTGATCTTTTGCCCTGTTGTGTCATAGGCTTCTATCTGAATGCCGCTGTTTTGGGTCATGCTCTTCTTGTCCTTTGCTTTTGTATAAAATGTGTAGCCATTAATGTGATACGCTTGCCAAGATGTAACTAAACTTGATAGGTCACAAGCCAACATTTTCACATTTTTTTATCTACAAATTCACCATCTGGAAGGTTTTGGTTCTTGAACCATGTGGTGAAGCCACGCTTGTGCTCTTTCAAGATCCAATCATATGAGGGGCCTTGATTTTCTATGTGAAGCTCATTCAGGTGTTGGTAGACGTACGGCCCCACTATCTGGACATGCTGCAAGATGGTAAAATGAGCTTCTTCCACTACTTTGTAATCATGATCTATGAATCTTTTCTTTCCTTTGGTCCCTCTCCAAGACAACCTCCCCTCATGTCGAGATACAGGTACACCAATCAGTTTAGCATCTTTTATGTAATTGATGCAATACTCAATGATTTCCTCGGTACTGTAGCCCTCGATCATGGAACCCACTGGGTTAGCACAATTCCATACATAGCCCTTGAGAATGCCCATGTACCGCTCAAACATATACATCTGATGTAAGAATACAGGGCCCAGTGCAATTATTTGATTCACGATGTGAACCAAGAGGTGTACCATGATATCGAAAAAGGATGTGGGGAGGCACATCTCTAGTTGGCACAAAGTCTCTACCAAGTTACTATGTAGAGCACCCAGTTTTTTAGCATCAATCACCTTCTGAGCAATTGCATTAAAGAAGTGACACAGCCGTGCGATGACCATTTTTATGTATCCTGGCTTGATAACCCTGATTGTAATAGGGAGCATCTGTGTCATCATCACATGACAATCGTGAGACTTCATGCTGATTACCTTCAAATATTTCATGGAGACTAGTTTCTTGATGTTGGATGAGTAACCAATTGGGACTCTCACCCAACATAAGCATTTGCACAGTGTCTTTTTCTCCTCAGGTGTCAGAGAGTAGCTAGCCGGTGGAAGATAATGTTTCCCATTTGGTTTGTCTTTAGAGTGTAGCTCTGGCCCGATTCTAAAATGCACCAAGTCCTTACGTGACTTGATTCCATCCTTTGTCTTGCCTGGTATGTCCAGTAAGAAGCCAAGGATGCTATCACACACATTCTTTTCAACGTGCATGACATCGATGCTGTGGCGAACGCCCAAGTCCTTCCAGTAGGGCAAATACTTAAAGAAAATCGGCATCTTCTTCCACAGCATGCCAGTCGGCGTCTCACTTTTCTTCCTCTTTTTGCCCTTCGGCGGCTTCCCAAAAACAACCTTGATGCTCCTGACCATTTCAAATACTAGTGCCCCGCTGTGAGGTTTCGGGCCAGTACCTTGCTCAACAGTGTTGTCAAAATGTTTCTTCATCTTGCGGTATCTGTGAGTTCTGAGTAAGAACAATTGGTGTCGCGTGTATACTACCTTCTGTGAGTATGGAAAGTACACAAACGCGGTTTCATCCAAGCACACAACACATCATTGCTTCCCTTTAACCTGTTTCGATAGGGAAAAAAGGGCGGGATAATCACTGATGGTAATAAAAATCATGGCTTTCGCCGTGAAGTATTGTTGCCGGAACTCATCCCACACGCGGACCCCATCATTCCACAGTTTCACCATATCTTCCATTAGTGGTTCCAGAAATACATTTATATCGTTGCCAGGTTGTTTTGGTTCTTGGATAAGAATGGGCAGCATAAGATACTTACGCTTCATGCATAGCCATGGAGGAAGGTTGTAGATTGCCAGGACCACTGGCCAAGTGCTATGTGAGGTGCTCATGTCACCAAAAGGATTCATTCCATCGGTACTCAACACGAACCTTACATTCCTTAGTTCTTCAGCGAAATCTGGATACATGGCATCGAACTTTCTCTATTGGTTAGAATTAGCAGGGTGTCGAAGCTTAGTTTCATCCTTCTTGTGCTTATCGAAATGCCAATGCATCAGTTCAGAGTCCCTAGGGTTCGAGTACAAATGCTGCAAGCAGGAGATCACTGGCAGGTACCACATCACCAAGGCATGACTTTTTCTCTCTTCTACGCGTCGAAAGAATTGTCTTCTTCATCATGACCAGTAGTACTCTTCTTCTTCTTCTTCTTCGCATTGGCGGAAGCATCTTCGTCCTCACAATCATCATTCCTCTTGTACCGACTCGCATTGCACACTAGGCATCTATCCAAGGCTTCATACTCTTTACGATAAAGGATACAGCGGTTCGAACACGTGTGTATTTTTTGCAAATCCAATGACAACAGACATACAAGATTCTTCACCTAATAAGTGGTGGTGAGCATGGAGTTAGGATTTAGAAGCATGTTTGCCAAGAGCCTCAACATATCCGAGAAACTCTTATCGGATCATCCATTGCTGGCCTTCAACCTTAGAAGTTCAAGCACCGAATGCAACATCGTAAACTCCTTATCACAGCGCTTCGATGCCTTCTGTAATGCCTCAAAATTATCTAAACCTCTTGTGTCCCTTAAAATATGCGGTTCTGCGTGGCACAACATTTCCTACAGATCAAAATCGGTATCATCATCCACCATAATATTAGTGTCGCTTCGACTCCCTCATCATCACCATTCACTTGATCAACAACGATATTGTCGTTTAGTTCGTTTATATGTTGTTCGCCGTAATTGTACCAACATGTGTAATCATCGACAAAATCTCTCAAGATCAAATGTGATCGTACCATCTAAGTTCCCAGCCCTTGTACTTTGTCCCTCCACATCTAAGTTCCCTTTTCTATCCCATACGATGGCAACCCATAGAACTATGGACGTCCACCCTCCAATACTCTTGGGTTTCAAGGTCAATATCTCGTCAATAGCTATCATCGCCACAACAATGTTCCTTTGCCACGTCTTCCTCGGTTTAAAATATCGGCTCAGATGAATTTATATCGTAACCCTAACTTGACCGGAGGGCAAGGTGGATAGTCGTGGATGGGGCATCATTGACAACGCATGATGTAATGGGTAGAAATTTAACTTTCACTTTTTAAATCTCAAGTGGCTGAGATTTTGCGAAACACTAGTCTAATTAATTTCACTTACATTCTACTTTGTTTATTCTGTCATCAATTTTAACCTATTGACTTAAATTCCGGTTACAGTTACGCAAGCCTAATCGGATCAAAGCTAACACAAACCCGAATTAACATAACCCGAATTAACGTAATCTCATGTATTCACTACATGAAAAAAATCATTAGTGACATGTAAAAACTAGTATTAGTGATAGGTGTTTTGTACCCATCACTCTTATCGTGTCACTAATGATAGATTAATAGTGATAAGTGATGATCCGTCGCTAATAACTGTGACCCGTCACTGATGTTCAGTTATCAGTGACGGTTGTTACCGTGACCTGTCACTATTGACTGAACAATATTGATGGGTTGTAACCTTGACAGTCACCAATGACTGATGAACATTTTTCGTATTTTTGGATAAAAAAGTCAAAAAAATATTTATTTACCCGATCCATCCAAACTCATGCCCATCCCATATGCCTCACAAGCCACACTTTTACACATTGTTTTCAAGTTTGCGTTCTATAGGAATCGAACACGTGACCTCCTTCTCACGTGTGTAGCCACCTTACTACCTCAGCTATCATGTAGTTATGGTAGAAACCGAATTTTTTTATCCATTTAACCTTATTTTCCGAAGGTTATTAGCGACGCATCGTAACCATGATCCGTCACTGATGACTAATTTTGCTAAATTTCGCTAAATTTCGTCGAGGGTTATAATTTGATAGGTGACCTGGAGTGCATTCGGTAAAACGGGTATAACTTTTCCATGCAGACTCCGATTTTGACTTTTTTTAACTCTACGGACATCTAAAAAAAGTTACATTCATTTTTCCCCGATATTATCGGGTTCGGCGAATTTTTTGAGGCAAAAAACGGTTTGGAACATTGAGTTATCGCCTCGGAAGTTTCTCCACAATTTTCGGAACGCGCGTTTATGTCCATAGCCGCCACATCTTACATCAAACTTGAGCAGAAATGTACAATAGTTCCTATTCTAGTACTGCTGTGGTGAGAAAAATAAAATAAAAATAAAAAATATTTACGAATACCGTTATTAGTGACTGGAGTTGGTCATTAGTAACAGATTACAAGTTGACCTGTCACTAATAACTGGTATAGGACGGCCCATCACTAATAAGTTGGATCATTAGTGAGGGATCAAGTTGTGACCCGTCACTGATGATCTTATCATTAGTGACGGATCACAACTTGACCCGTCACTAATGACTAGCTTAGGATGACCCGTCACTGATGACCTTATTATTAGTGATGAATTATAACTTAACCTGTCAGTAATGACTAGCCTGTGCCGATCCGTCACTGATGGGTCACAATATGACCCGTCACTATCATCATCAATGACAGATCATATTATGACTCATCACTAATGATCACCCATCAGTGATGGGTTTATATCTGATCCAAATATGAAAAGATATTAGTGATATATTTTTATTAGACTGTCACTAATAGAACATTAATAATACATGTTAAACAACTATCATTAATATGATATCTTTTTTACTGATTTCTTACGTGATTTTTTACCGTATTTTATATCTGAATAGAGTCGTCAAGAGAGCCAGGCAGCTCCCCTATAAAAACGACTCGCCTAGTTCTTCCATCCGTATTCGCAGTGACTACCACCACCATCGGATCTCCTCCCCCTCAGTCACTCTGCAAGCTCGCTCTAGCAATCGTCCCCTGCCACCACCATGTCGGGCAACATCGCCTTCGGCCGCTTCGATGATTCCTTCAGCGGGGCCTCCATCAAGGCGTACGTCGCCGAGTTCATCTCGACCCTCGTCTTCGTCTTCGCCGGCGTCGGCTCCGCCATCTCATACAGTGAGTCGTCAGCGATATTCGTTCACTATCGTGGGTGCACGCACGCAACAGTACGCAAGCGCACGGCGCGTTTAATGACGAGGTGAATTACTAATTATTGCGTGCAGCCAAGTTGACGGGCAGCGCGCCTCTTGACCCGGCCGGGCTGATCGCCGTCGCTGTGTGCCACGGGTTCGGGCTGTTCGTCGCTGTGGCCATCGGCGCCAACATCTCGGGCGGCCACGTCAACCCGGCCGTCACCTTCGGCCTCGCCCTCGGTGGCCAGATCACCATCCTCACCGGCATCTTCTACTGGATCGCCCAGCTCCTCGGCGCCATCGTCGGCGCCGTCCTCGTCCAGTACTCCACCGGTGTGGTATGTAAATCAAGTTCAACATTAGCGTCCACGCAGATGCGGTGGCCGGCAGCTGGAGCTCGAAAGCGAACGGCACTGACACTTTCTTTTCTTTTTCCCTCCGCGTGCAGGCGACCCCGACGCACGGGCTATCCGGCATCGGCGCGTTCGAGGGCATCGTGATGGAGATCATCATCACTTTCGGTCTGGTCTACACCGTGTACGCCACTGCCGTGGACCCCAAGAAGGGCTCGCTCGGCACCATTGCCCCCATCGCTATCGGCTTCATCGTCGGCGCCAACATCCTCGTTGCCGGCCCCTTCTCCGGCGGCTCCATGAACCCGGCCCGCTCCTTCGGCCCCGCCGTGGCCAGCGGCGACTTCACCAACATCTGGATCTACTGGGTCGGCCCGCTCATCGGCGGAGGCCTCGCTGGAATCGTGTACCGGTACATCTACATGTGCGGCGACCACGCGCCCGTCGCCAGCAGCGAGTTCTAAGAAGCCAGGTGAAGGGTGTGGCCATGCGTCGTTGTTTGGTTCCTCGTAGTGTTGGCAGCATAATGTGGCAGTCAGGCTCGTGATGTCAGGCTGTTAGCGGCAGCATGTTGTGTGGTTCAGATCAAAGTCCCGGAGGCTGTGTACGCTTGGATGCTGATTGATCCATGTTTCTGAATTTGTTCTCGCTTGTAGTGTGGTGAGTGTGAACTTGGTAGGGTTTAAGAACCAGTGCTTTTCTGTTGACTTTTATTGCGCGATTTAATTTAGTTTCTACGTTCTGATCTGTTATTTCTTTGTCTTCGGATTTCCTGTTTGTTAGGTGACATTAAGAACAATTACCAACTTTAATTTTTAGTATTGATACTTTGACCATATAACTTTTCACGTTAAGTATACAATGAGAAAATGATATAGTTACATTTGCTATCAAAATACATTAAGAATAGTATATACTTATGATTCCATAAGTAGTTGACACACCTAGCGAAATTTTTTACCAAGACCTACGAAATAGTAGAACTAACCTGTTGCCAACTGAACATTTGTTTCTGAACATGAGACATTATAACAGTATGGAAAACATCTATTTTTCGTCCCTCAATTATCGTTGTCATTTCATTTATGTCCCTTAACTCGAAAATCAGAAATCTTTCATCCTACATTTTCTAAAATTGTTCCGTGGTTTTGCACGTATGGATGGGATGAGTCGAATGCATATGGATAGGCCATGCTGAGTCAGCATGTCCCTTATCTCTCTTTCTCTCTCCCCTTCTTCTTTCCCTATTCTGCCACTTGTCCAAAACCAAAGCTCTTGAATCCGCTGCACCTCGCCCCGCCCCCCCATATCGCTAGCTTGCAGATATGAGTCATCCCCTAGTTGCGCTTGCCTCACCGAGGTGGTGGTGGTGTAGACGTTGGACTTGATATCAATGTCGGCGGCATCAGTGGCATTGGAGAAGGTGGCAACAAAGACCGACAACCAGGCCCTGGCTCATGGAGAGCAGCAGCATGGCGAGGATGATCACCTCAGGAAGGGCTGGGGATGGCAATAGGGGTGAACAAAAACTCGAAGTTCGCGAGCTGGATCGGCTCGGCTTGAATCGGCTTGTTGTATTTTATAACAAGCCAAGCCAACTTTTTAGTTCGATTTGTTAACGAGCCAACTCAGATCATGAGCCTAGCGAGCTAGGCCCAACTTAGCCAGCTCACCCGAACTCCACCTCAGGACTAAGGCCTACCTGGCTGCCTACTCCACGTGACATGACCACACGGTGTCATATGTCGCATCAACAACGCCTTTTGCCCTAGCAGTTGTCGCCTCTAGTACTTGATGTCGCGTGGCGTCGAACCCTCTACGTCATGTCGCCCACCTGACACCTTGATGTATATACATGAAAAAGGAGTAGCTAATTCCAGGATTTCCATGATCTGATTGTACCGTCAGGAATTTGTAGCCACTGGTTTGCAAACGCCATGTTATGATTGTGGTTTTGCCACCCTTCGCTTCTCCCAAAACTTGCTGCATGGTGTACGGTCCTTGCATGATCGCTCTTTCATATCCACGACCTGCGGGCACTGCTTGGTCCGGTGGCCAGCTCCTTCGCCATGTAGCTCGCAGTAAAAGGTTGTTGGGTCCTGTGGGACCTATCCTCCTTGGCCTCCGTGGCCTCTTCCCCTACCGGCTCGGCCTCCCCTATTGGCCACACTATGAGCTTCGCTTGCTCCCTGAGCAACTTTGAACGAGTTGGAGTTAATCTGATTGACTTCTTTTTGCCTTAGATAGTCAGAAACTTTGGGCTTTCTTGGATGGTGCAATCTGTCTCTAAGATTGCTACTGCCTCCTCTCTGGCTAATGCATGTGGTTTTACTTTGGAGGCTGCCATTTCGTTTTTCCTTCGGAGATGATCGAGCTTAGATCTTGAGTACTCTTCCATCTTGTTAAGCAGCTCTTGTATGCTTCTGGGTCTTTTTCTCGTGAGCTTTCCTGCTAATAGCCCTCCTCTGATGCCCTGTATTGCCGCATCAATGATTGTATATTCGCTCAGCCCCTTCGCTTGACAATGTATGTGCACGAAGCGGCACATGTAGCTTTGCAAGGTTTTCGTTGGTTGCTATTTCAGTGCGAAGAGGTCGGTTGTGGTAATTTTGTCTGTTCGATTTCCCTGGAAATTGCTGTACAATGCACTACGCAATTGCTCCCATGAATATATGGATCCCGGGGGCAACGCGGAGTACTAGGATCTTGCTATCCCTTTTATGGCCAATACAAAGGCTTTCGCCAATGTTGTACCATCCCCTCTGGCAAACTCCACAGCCGCTTCGAAGCTCATTACAAATTCCCTTGGGTCTAACTCTCCGTCAAACATAACCACTCTAGGCATCTTGAACCCTGGCGGCCATGGCTGATTTTGCAGATCCATGGCTAATGGGGACTCTGGGTCTCCCGTTGACGACCTCCGCCGAAGCTCCTGCGAAGTTCGTGCCATATCTCCCGGTGGTGTCGCCTGGCGAGACATGCCTTCCACTTGGTGCAGCATATCGATTTCCTCTTGGATTTTTTCCAATGTTTTCCTAGCTTCATCTGCCCGCCTGATGTATTCTGCGGCTTTTTGACTTGCTGCCAGGCCATCTAACATGCACTTCTTCTGCGCTATCTGCCTTTCCAACTCTTCGGCTTCTAGCCTGGCTATTCTCTCTTCATTCGTTTCTTCCTTGTTTTCAAACTCTACGAAGTCGTCAAGGTCTTCCCATTCTTCATGTCGCGCCCTTTCGCCTTCTTTTGCCAGAGGCTCGAAGTGTGTACGATCTATTGGTTCCATGACCTACATCGGCTCCACATTAACCCGGATTGCTTCGCTATGGCGGCCATCACTAGGTCCTTGTGGCGCTACTTCAACTCCACAATGTTACTCTCGTCCGCCCAAAGCTCCACCAGCCGAAGCATTCCTTGATCCTAGCATGGCTGAAGGGGGTTTTTCGGCCGAAGGCCCAGCTGCGGCTGGAGGTTCTAGCAATACTTCCACTGTTCCGGCTGGCTTTGATTTGTTCTTGGGTGGCATGTCGTCGAAGGGTTCGAATCCCCACGGTCAACGCCAACTGTTGGGACCGAAATCCCAGACAAAGTGGGCCTTCGGATACGGGGGTATCGAAGGGCCCTCAGAGTGACACGTGTTAGAAGTGGAACAGTCTTTCGATGCCCTTTCCAGATACAGTGTGGCCCTATTTATAGCCCGTACCTGGCCACCACAGGTGCGGTTTACAAATCCTACCCCCTCACCTGCTACATTCTTGGAATATCCGGGGGCATTATGGTACAAATGAGCACAATTACATAATTACAACCCTACCATGAACGACCGAAAACGGGCCCACTGTCCCGCGGCAATCTCTGCCCCCAAAGATGTATCGAAGCCTTCTCCACTCGGATGTCCATCAGATAGCCTTCGTCCCTCGAGCGAAGGTCAGCTCATATCTTCGCCCGCCACGATCGCTCAGGACCACGGGCATGGACTTTGCCCGTTGGTCGAAGATCGCCCTCGTCTTCACCGGTACGGGAGATCGAAGATGAGGGCACGCCTACACCCTTCGACCAACGGCAGATGAAGTTTCTGAAACAAAGCCGCAATGGCAGGCATGCAATATTTCCAGTAGACTTCGTGGTACCCTCCGAAGAGGGGGGGTGGCAGACCATCCCCAACAATGCGGGTCATACCTTTCCCTGTAGGGAGGGGGATTTTTATACCCCTTTGATCCGTGTGTTGTGCTCTTTAGAGGCCAACGGATTTCGTAGCCCTTCGGCATGGAGGCATTTGCCTTCAAGATGCCGGGGTACTCTTCCCGTTCGGTTCTTTCAGAACCTTTTTGCCCTGCGAAGTTTTCGGAAAACATCCCCATTGCGGGGGTTTTTGGAAGTCTGTTTTGGTGGAGGTTTGGTAAAACTCTCTGTTGTGCAAAGGTTTGGTAAGGCTCTCCATTTTTGCCGGAGGTTTGGTAAACCTCTCCGTTGTGCGGAGGTTTGGTAAAGCTCTCCATTTTTGTTGGAGGTTTGGTAAAGCTCTCCGTTGTGTGGAGGTTTGGTAAGGCTCTCTGTTTTGCTGAAGGTTTAGTAAGGTTTTCCGTTTTTGCCGCCGGTTTTGTAAGACTCTTTGTTTTTGTCAGAGGTTTTGTAAGACTCTACATTTTTGCCGGATGTTTTGTACGATTCTCCATTTTTGCTGGAGGTATTGTAAAGTTCTCCGTTTTTGCCGGAGGTTTTGTAAAGTTCTCCCTTTTTGCCGGAGGTTTTGTAAAGTTCTCCCTTTTTGCCGGAGGTTTTGTAAAGTTCTCTGTTTTTACTAGAAGTTTTTTAAAGTTCTCCATTTTTGCCGGAGGTTTTGTAGGGTTCTCCATTTTTGTCGAAGATTTTATAAAGTTCTCTATTTTTACCAGAGGTTTTGTAAGGTTCCTTGGCATGTATTAATGCCGAAGGCCCTACACACTATCGGAGCTACGCAGTACCTTCTAGGAAACTTAGGCAGTCTTGCCTTCCAAGTGACGTAGGCATGCTACGCCTGTGGTGTGTAGGCTTGTCGTGCTCCTGAGGAAACGCCCAGGGTGCACCGCAACACTGTCCACCAAGGATGTGCCCTAGCGCGTGACATTTATACGATCAAAGCTATACAATACCTTCCAGGAAACCTAGGCTTGACGCCTTAGAGGTGACCTAGGCATGATGCACCCGCGGTATATAAGCATGTCGTGCAGAGAGGATTGCTTGCGACAGCATTCCTCAGAGCACCGCATCCTCACATTAGGGCAGTCCCCTGATATGCACCGTCCACACACTATCGAGGCTACACAATACCTTCCAGGAAACCTAGGCAGTCTTGCCTTCCAGATGACCTAGGCATGCTACATCCGTGGTGTGTGGGCTCCACTTCCTACCAGGGCAAAGCCTACCCTTCGGGAAACCTTTTCAGGTGACCTTGGGTTTAGGCAAGCAATGCTACATTACCAAGGAAGTCCCTTGATAACCGCCATCTAAACACTATCGAGGCTACACAATACCTCCAGGAAACCTAGGCAATTTTGCCTTCAAGGTGACCTAGGCATGCTACGCCTGCGGTGTGCAGGCATGTCGTGCAATGAGGATTCCTTGCGACAACATTCCTCGGAGCATTGCAACTCCGCCACCGAGGACATCCCTCACGGCGTGGCTTCGACACCCGAGGCTATGCAAATGCCTTCCAGGGCACCCTGGGCATAATCTGCCTTGCAGTTGACCTAGGCATAAGCGGCGCCAGTGTTGTGTGGGCCTCACTGTCTACCGAGACTGTGCAATGCCTTCCAGAAAATCTAGGTAGTCTTGCCTTCTAGGTGACCTAGGCATGCTACGTCCGCTGTACGTGGGCTTGTCACGCCAACCGAAGATGTCCTATAGGTGGCACCGCAACACAATCTATCAAGAAATCCCTTGATACGTGGAAACTACACCTCCGAGGCCGCACAATGCCTTCCAAGAAACCTAGGCAGACCCGCACCCCAGGCGACCTAGGCATAATGCGTCTGAGGGAGTGTAGAGATTTTGCATGGTTATACTAGCTAAGTTTTGCGGTCTACTGTTGGCAATAAGAAGCTAGACATAGCTAGGTTATATAACTGTTCATGCTAAATGAGAATGTAACTTAAGTTCTACTGCTTCTACCTAGTGGCTATCTATTGCAAAAGACTTCTCGCAGTAAGGTTGGAGGAGTCCAAAAGACTTTAACCTTGCCGTATGAAAGATGGATCACTAGATAAACTACTTGGTAGTTAACAGTGGGCGTACCTTTGTAGGAATAAGGCCTCTATTGTGAGGCTTGGTGGCCTCGAAGCCTATGGCTAGGCTGGGAGAGGCGGTGCTTTGACCCCCTCAGCCGTTAGCCGTTGCTCGGCCCCGGAGGTAATCCATCCAGAGCCTGGCGATGGCATGTTGGAGGCATAGTCGAAGGCTAGTCGAGAGAGGTGGTCCTCGACCACTTCAGCCCTTAGCCGCTACCTGGCTCCGGAGGTACCCCGTCCGGAGCCTGGCGACGACGTGTCCCTAACTTAGTTCTCATTGCTGGATGTGGTACCATTGGTAGTAGGGTCAGCAATGACGGTGCAGGGTTGAGGGGCCAGGGATTTGCTTGGGAGTTTGCCCCAGGCCTCGGAACCCTGCATCGTTCTTCGCGCACTCCTTCTGCGGCCAGGTATTCTGCTTGCCTTCTGAGTTATTCCTCCAGGAAGGTCATGAGGATGCGGTGGTCTTGGTGTTGTGGCTACGCCCTGGTCCGTGTAGGATGCACCCATGTGTCTCCGGGGGTGCCAGAGCTTAGAGTTGTCGTTGGGGTCACTGCCGAAGGTGGTGTGTCCCAGAGCTTGTGGTTTCCCTAGGGTCTCCTTCCCCTTTGGGAGACCATCGAGGCTGCTCGGTGAACCGACTTTTGGAGCCGAAGTGGTTCTGACTATGCCTCCCCGGAGGAGGTGGGCCTAGGGTTCCCTGTGCGCGGTTGGCATTACAAGGGTGGGGTCGTAGGTGCTAGCGGGGTCCGCGCACCCCAGAAGCCTCCGTCTCCTTGGAACCCTCTTTCGCCTGAGGGGGCCAAGGAGGGTGCTGGGTGGACAGACTTTCCGAAGATGTTGGCTCGCTCGGGGTATCCCAGGTGTGATCGAAGGGGATACTTGGGGACCAAGCCCAGGTGGGAGCAATCCTAGGTTGGATAGCCCAGAAACATTGGAAGGCAGTCTACTTGGCTATGGCTTCAATCGCGTCCTCTCCTGAGGTGGTGAGATCTTCGTCATGCAAAGGCTGGATGGCCTCCGCGCTGTCTGGAGTTCCTGTATTGACTGAGGGTTCTGAGTTGGCTAAGGTCGGAGGAACACCGTCCCACACGGCAGCGGGGCTAGAGCATGCATACGGTGCATATGACTGAGACAACCATGCATATGGTTGCATGCTTTCAACGGTGGGTATGGAGGTTTTAGCTAGCCCTTTGGTGGTTTTCCTGGTGGATTCCTACCTCTCTTAGCACTTCTGTGTTCAAGTCCCCACGAACGGCGCACTGTTGGAGCAAGAGTTCGTCTTGCCCTAGCAAGTACGGTGAGAGTTTCTTCTAAGGAGGAGACTCAAGGTTGGAGACAGAGTTTAAGAGGAAGGAACACCACGAATGTATTGATGGTAGAAAAAATAGATCGCTCTGGGAGGAGTATCACAGTGTGACTTGGTGTGTTTTCACCTCTGTGTCTTTTTCGCTGTCTTGGCCATCTCCTTGCCCCGTTGACCATGGCCCCTTATTTATAGGGTCGTGCGTAGCTTGGCGTACAAGTTATCATAATGTACAAATATCTGGGATTTGACCGAATTACTAGGCCTTATCCCGGATAACTACTTTCTACCCTATCGGGGAGATAAATATCCACTGTGGTAACTATCGTGGTGCCTGCCCCCTGGAGTGCGGCGAGCCGGTTGCCAATTGTGGCCCAGCGCCACACTGTCAGGGGTGTCAGGATAGCCTCTATTATACCGGAGTGTCAGATTGAGTCCATCAGCCTAGGCTTTTAATACCGGCCACTTCCTTAAAGGCAAAGCTCGACCAGTGCTCCCCTTCCAACAGATCTTTCCTAAGGCCTGCTGACTCACCTCATAGCCTTCGGGAAGGCGGCCCGAGCAGCCCAAGGCGGGGGCCTCGAGAGGCATGGATCCGGGAGGTGAAGGCTTTGGGAGCAGCACTTCGGAAGGCTGGGGCTTCACAAGATTGAGCCTTCGGAGGACCGAGGTTTTAGGAGGCCAGGTTTTTGGGAGGTTGAGCCTTTGGGAGGCCGAGTCGGTTAAGCCAAGGGAAGGCTTTGCAGGTACGAAGAGGTGCCGTGAAGGGACCTGATGACTTCGGAGGTCAAGCCTTTAGTTGAGGGTCCAGAGATCAAGGCTCCGGAGGGACGTGGATAGTAATCTTCAACCAGACTGGTTTATTTTCCCCCCAACAGTGGCTTACCTGGGCTGCAATGGTAGCGTGTGGTCTTGGCTGAAGTGGGGTGCAAGAAGAGGGAACTAGAGAAGGATATAGTGGGTGGGATAGTAATATTGTTTTCTATCCATGTTCTGGGTAGTATGTAACCATGGCCGAGGTGAGGTGCGCGACAGAAGACAGAAGGAGAAATGAATAGTGGTTTGGGACAATGTTGTTGTGTGGCAGCCATGGTAGGTAAGTTAGGTAGAAAGAAGAGAAGAGGAAGTCAATGTGCACCAGCCCAATTGGGATGTACTAGACTGATATTGAGAGAGAGAGAGAGAATGAGGCATATGCGATTGTGGGGGGGGGGGGGATATGTGGGCTTCAACTTTTTTTAGGGATTTGAGCTTGTGGTAAGATGAGATCGGTACAGGTTGTATGGTTGGAATGTGGTAGTCTTTCTCAAATCTACCAGTTCATAGAGTAATATTTCCATGTAAACAGTGCAATCAAAAGTCTAGTATGGGATGAGCCTAACCAATTAATTTGTATACTCTCAGCATTGTGTAGGCCATCCGGTTGTGTGGAATGGAAGGGTGTGCTTCCAGGGTGTTCCATTGGCACAAGAAGGGGCTTCCAAAGTGGAGGATGTTCCAAGGTGTTTAATCCTTAGCGGGTAAACACATGTTGAGAGTGGCATTGTAAAGACTTTGTAATGATTACCTGGCCGCACATCTCAGAAGTGTGTAGGTGTTTGATCAGCATGGGTATAATGGATAATCATGACTTGTGAGTAAATTGTACAACCTCTATATAGCTTAAAACTGAATAGTCAGCTGTACTCATGGTAGCGAGTGGCGAGAAAAACCTCGCATGATTAGTTGGTTTGGTCTATCATCGTGGTGGAAACTATGATTGAGATGTGTTCAACCTTGGTGGTGGGAACCATAGTTGAGGTGTTGGAAGGTTGGTTAAGTATTGGATCGATTACACACAAATAAGTCAATCAGGGGAGGGGTGAATGATTGTGGAAACCAAATTCAAGGATTAAATCACCCAAATCAAAAATCAATTTAAATTAGGTATTCCACTCGAAACAGATTGTACATGCTCTAGTAGAAGACTAATGTAGAGGAAGATCCGCTACTTCGATTGCCCTGCAATTTGGATAGCTGAAACTAGATTCAAATAAAAAACTAACCCAACAAGAATTGAGTCAATCAGATATATGGATCAAGAATTATGCCCATTCGTGTAGACTGTGTCAACCAGAATCGAGTAGATCGAATACTAATCGAGTTGACCAAAAAAAACTACTCGAGATCAAACCAAAACAACTCAAAAATTTCTCAGATCAAACACACTAGATATTTTAGCAAGGTTTTGGATGGATTAAACCAAAATAAAACTCGATAGAAATATGAAATTAATCAAAAACCAAAACCAAGTACGCATAATATAGAATAGAAAGAAAATTTTGAATCAGCAACTCATCAACTAACAAACTTGATTTTTATTGTATAAATGAGTTTACAAGATGACTCTCCAAAGCAAACAACAAAGATTTCCACAAAATCTCAAACCCTAGATAGATCTACTTCCTAGATCAAAAGTCTAAATTTGATCTCGTTCTTGGCTCTACTTACCCTAACTGAGACCCTCTCAATATATAACACTCCAAACCGTCCTTGGTTTGAAACAACCTGGTCGTATCCTACTCGGACACAAGCCATACCAAAACACGTCCACCCATAACAGAATCCAACTCGTGCTCGAGTCCAACTCAGACTAGAAACCTATTCCTTATGGGACTAGACTCTTTGACCTATCAAACCACAGCTTAACCTTGCCATGTACTCGAACGACTCCATCATCCGAAGACACAATTTGGTTGCCCATGAACTCACGTACGTCTGCCCTTCTTTGCAATGCACCTATTCATACACACGCCACCTTGTCTTCAAATACACTGTTCTCCAGCCCGAACGTCCTGCATGACATCCTCGATCACTACGACCTCAATTTCCTCCCTGAACATAGTTCACCGATCCTTCAACAACCATGTTCGCCTTCGAGCAACACCTGCACATGAAGCAACAAACGAGTACGAGCACAAGTCCTTCCCTACTTGACTCAATATCAGTTCATGCAACACTACTGACACAAGTATAATTCATCACATCTACGCTAACACTAACTTATAAGCATATCTAAGCAGCAACTTAGTAACTCATGAACATTATCCTAGTATCATTAAGCTAAATCATTATGCTCTGCCAATTTCATCATCCAAACTAATTTTTCATCACATGATCTCACAATCTCTCCCTTGATGAAAACGTAGGCAACCCTCATGTGAACATTGGCAACCTCTTAACAAACATGATTTTATTTTAAAATAAAACACAAAGTGAAATAAAAATCAAGAAAAATTCCAACACGAAAAATCTCTCCCTCTTTGAGAAAAAAACAAAAACAAAAATTTCTCCCGGAATGAGCAACTCTCTCCCACTTTGACAATGATTTCATCAAAAATTCAAAAGAGAGAATCAAATCATTTTGTTGTTTTTATCATAATGAGCATCATAGATCAGCCACATATATAACATATATTCGACCAAGCCCCACTATCAAAAATATCTGCACCATCCTGTCTACACATGTAAAAATATAGTGTGAGCATAACTTATCAAGTATAATTAATGATTTATTTGCAAGGCATGATCTCCCAATCTTAACTACTCGAATCCTCAAATTATATGCTATCAAAAGTATGTCATTGTTTTGATTAAAATCACATGTAACACGATACAAATTGTACTGTCAAGACCATCTCATATTATTTTGCAAGGAATTATATGCACCATCAGTCTTATTCTATCCGACCAAGCCAAGCCTATGTCAAAGATACTTAAAGTGTAATGATAAGCAGTCTCATAAAGAAGAAGTGTGATAGTACATACTTCCTTGATATTTTTCATATCAACTATTATTCAACATTTTTTCATTTCTTTTAGTCTTTAACATATAGTATTTTTATCATAGATTAAAGAAACCAAGAGAGTTTAACCATAACAAGATTTAATTCAAAATTGTCATTCGATTTAGAAACTTATGACAAAAACTACATCCTATATATATATATGAAGGTGCAAAAACTCCCATGTAGCATAAGCATTGGCTTTAAAAGTCTCATATGTATTCGATATGATGCTCATCATATGTAACACCCTGATTTTCAGATTTCTTAAATTTCTAAAATTTTCCAAGAGTATTGAATAGCTTCACTAGTAGTATAGATTTAAAACCTATTTTCTTAATCAATCAATCAATATAGGTTATTATTTTCTATGCATTACATGCTGAGTTTTGTTAGGAGCCAGGTAAATGCATTAGAGTTCTTTTTTCTTTTCTTTCTCTTTTGTGTTTTGAGTGAAAAATATTTTGAAAAGGTTTTTACAAAACTCAGTAGTGAATAAGTTAAGGATCTTAATGGTTGAAATTCAAAATCTTTGAATTCATCATCTATTCAATCCTTGATTATACCTGATGCTTCTCCAGGTCAATTCAAATCTTATCCAAATTCTAGTTTAAAGTCAATCTCTCCTCTTTCTCAAATTCTACCCAAAATCTAAATTCAAATTCCTTATCTACTCCTATTCTTGTTCAACCTCGTCTTTTTCGTTTCTCTTAAATTCACTCCGAACATAATTCAAATTCAAATCCTATTCAAATTTCTCTGCAAAAGTTTTTTCTCTAAAACCTAGATATAACTAAAGTGTCTTTGGGCTCAATCTTGCTCAAGTCCAAACCCTTAGCAAGTCTTCTAGATGGCCCAACAAAGGATCCACGAAATCAGCAAATTTTCGCGGAGTCCTGGACAGTCTCATCTTCTCATGATATTTCGGAGTTGAAAACGGTCTCAAATGCAAATCTTGACAATACCAAAGTTGTAGTTCACGTCGAGAGCTTCGATTTGAACCTATGGAAGTCCTCCTTTGCTTAATGGAGCTGGAAGTTATGGCCCCTGAAATCATTGATGCTCAGAGTAGTCACCTATGTTAGGGTTTTCCCTCGATTTTCCCCTATCATCCCTTGGAACCTAGATGGTTTATGGTTAAGTGTCATTTGTGGTAGATTGCTTAGCCAAGAACTAACGTACCAACCACGAGACTGATATGGGTAAGACGTGACATACTGATTAGAGTCTATCCAGTGTGTGTTGGGTCAGCACAAAAGGGGGCTTCTGGGTAGGAGGTTAGCTTGCGTAAAGCATGGTGGTGAAACCTAGTGGGCAGACACATACTAGATTAGTCTCTGGTTAGTGGCAAATGTCATGTAGTGATTCTTGGCGGCACACCACTGGCGTGTGTTAAGTATTTCGCGAACACGGCAACATGGAATTCACTGACTCGTGGGGAAAGTTGGACAACCTCTGCAGAGTGTAAAACTGTTATAACAGCCATGCTCACAGATATGAGAGACTTGGATCCTCACATGATTAGTGAGTTGTGGTTATGAGTTTGGTTGTGGTTATAGTTCTGGTACATGGAGTACTAGATGGTTGTGGTTATGGTTCTGGTACAAGGACTACTAGATGGTTGTGGTTATGGTTCTGGTACAGGGAGTATTAGAAGGTTGTGGTTATGGTTCTGGTACAGGGAGTACTAGATGGTTGTGGTTATGGTTCTGGTACAGGGAGTTCTATATGGTTGTGGTTATGGTTCTGGTACAGGGAGTACTAGATGGTTGTGATTTTCGTTATAGTACAGGGAGTACTAGACGGTTATGGTATGCAAGGTGAGGAGCCTTATATGCTGCGTGTTGGACTGTATGGGTTACATTTACTTAATAATTTCTTAATGCTTTAGAGTCCAAATATGTTTTCATTACTCGGATTTACGCAAAAATACCATGTGTTAGCCTATTCTTGATATAAGCCTGCATATCATTATTTTTCCCCCACTTGCTAAGTACTCTATATGCTCACACTTGCTATTTTCCCTATACCATGCGACATGTGTGCTACTGCTCAGTGAGTGAAGATGTTGAAGACTATCAAGATGAGGTTGTGACGTTCTAGGCGCGTGTCTCCCAGTCGGTTGCCTGCGGTGTTGTTGGGCATCAGTGCTTCTGTTCCGCAGCAGATATCTTCATAGAAGATAATATATGTCAATTGCTGTAAGAATTTAATATTTATTTAATAAAAGTATTGCTTTTGCTACTTCACCTGTGACGTCCTTATGTGTGTTAAACATCCTGAGCACACATAAGTCGCATCTGGTTTTGTCCGTTAAAACCGGGTGTGACAGAGGTGGTATTAGAGCCATACTGGCCGTAGGACGCAAACCTAGATAGAATGGTCGTGCCATAAGGTCATATTTTAAAAGCCTATTTTGAAAAACGCATCCCCGTGCTTTTCTGACCTCTCGGTTTCTCTCTCTACTTACCTATTTCACTCTTTTGAGAAAAATGAATTTCCAACACACCTCCTTTCAAACTATTAGTTGTTGAACCGTCCCAGTTACTCTGTTCGAGGAGGATGCACTTGAAGATCTCTCTTGGTGCTCCTACCTTGAGTAAAGATTTATATGATAAAGATGAAGATGCATCATAACAAGGAAGAATTGTCTACCACAACACTGAAGACATGAAGATCTACCTCCCCACCGCTCCCGGTTTTAGTTCTTTGAGTTATAGAAGGATGTTCCCTAATCTTCGGAATCGTTAGAGCGATGTTAGGTCGTGCGCTTGTGTTGTGTGCCTTGTGTGATTCGGCTTTTCTGTTTGAGTGTTGGAATGAGTTGAGGGATGCTTTAGCATATGATAACAGCGACATTCCTTATATATCCATATAGCTGATAGTATAGTTGGGTTTTCTCCTTCTAGTCCCTTCTCTTCATGCCCCAACCTTCCTCCACAATCCCGATCAGATAGTGAACACAAAGAAAGATTAGCTTGGTAAAGGTACCAAGAACAATAACAACAACATCCAGTATATACCACAAGGAACAATTTTTGGAGACGTAGACTCAAATCCTTCAAGGAATGACTCATAATATAGAAAGTATGCTACAAATCGTCGAAGCTTTGGGTGCAAAAGACGAGCATAGAAAGCAAGGCAACAACAAGAATAGGAAGAAAGCCTTTGAAGACCATCAAGCAAATAATAGTTATCTGTTACGTTTCACTCCTGAACAAACACTTTGTTCTGTCAACCAGGAAGTTTCACAAGTCGAGAGAAAATTTGCAGAGTACCCCTACAAGGAAGGTGTGTTTTACTGTGAAGAAGAAAGACGTTATGCCAATCGATGTTCCCTGACGATAAGAAGGTGTGTGTCCACTGTGGAGAACCTACGCGCTGGGTCAAAAGATGTCCTATGAAGTACCCCGCACGGAACTGGATCAACCCCAAATCCCATATAAAGATCTCAGTTCAACATTCGAACTGTCACGACTTTCAAGTTGTAACTCAAGATAGTCAAGATCAACGAGATCCCATCAAGCTCACAGAAGCTCAGCAGGCACAAAAAAGAGTGATATACTCCATGTCAAAGGCTACATGTGTATCTACTTCTCAAGAACTAGAAATGTAAGTCACAGAAGTTCTCTCCTTTTTAAGGGGGGTAGTCTTCCTAGCTAATCTCTTGGTTCTGGAACCTCAAGATATATATTGGAAACGGCTAGTCAGCAAAGGTAATGAGCTAATAAAATGTGCTAAAAGAAGGACAGTATCCAGAAGATGCACTCTGACCACAAAAGTGACTGCTAAGAACAAGTACTCTTTCCTCGGAATTAGGATATGGCTTACTAGATCATCAAGGATAAAAAGGTCCCCCAAGGTCAATCAACAGATAAGATGATCATTAAAAAAAATTAAGGAAGGAAACTTATTAGCAGTGCCGAAGCTACGGAATTCTCAAGAATCAGAAAGCACTAAGATGTATCATGATCTCAAGGATTGTTATCGGTAGTATGGGAACAAGAGTGGTGTAGCAAAGTATATGGTCCTATGTGACACAAGTCAAAAAAAAGTTAGAATACTACATTAGAGACAACTATAACCGTTGAAAATACCAGGAATGGAATATTTGAGAAAATCCAACATACTCAAGGTAATCAATCAACATTTGTGGAGACAGTTGAAAAAGCCGTCAAAAGCAAAGTGAGCAGAGTATGTCAGGGCAATGAGGTTAACACTGAGAAGAAAAAAAGAAATTTGGAAAGCGAGAAGAAGACTTGAAGATCAAGATCCCTTATCTCATTTTCAATCTGCCCGAATCTCGAGGGCGAGATTCCTTTAAGGGGGGTAGATTTGTAACACCCTGATTTTCAGATTTCTTAGATTTCTAAAATTTTCCAAAAGTATTGAATAGCTTCACTAGTAGTATAGGTTTAAAACTCATTTTCTTAATCAATCAATCAATATAGGTTATTATTTTCTCTGCATTACATGCTGAGTTTTGTTAGGAGCCAGGTAAATGCATTAGAGTTCTTTTTCCTTTTCTTTCTCTTTGGTGTTTTGAGTGAAAAAGATATTGAAAAGGTTTTTACAAAACTCAGTAGTGAACAAGTTAAGGATCTTAATGGTTGAAATTCAAAATCTTTGAATTCATCATCTATTCTATCCTTGATTATACCTGATCCTTCTCGAGGTCAATTCAAATCTTATCCAAATTCTAGTTTAAAGTCAATCTCTCCTCTTTCTCAAATTCTACCCAAAATCTAAATTCAAATTCCTTATCTACTCCTATTCTTGTTCAACCTCATCTTTTTCATTTCTCTTAAATTCACTCCGAACACAATTCAAATTCAAATCCTATTCAAATTTCTCTACAGAAGTTTCTTTTCTAAACCCTAGATATACCCAAAGTGTCTTTGGGCTCAATCTTGCTCAAGTCCAAACCCTTAGCCAAGTCTTCTAGATGGCTCAACAAAGGATCCACGAAATCTGCAAATTTTCGCGGAGTCCTGGACAGTCTCATCTTCCCATGACATTTCGGAGTTCAAAACGGCCTCAAATGCAAATCTTGACAATACCAAAGTTGTAGGTCGCATCGAGAGCTTTGATTTGAACCTATGAAAGTCCTCTTTTGGATAATGGAACTGGAAGTTATGGCCCCCGAAATCAGTGCTGTGCAGAGAAATCCGAGTTCAAACAGTTTATCTTGTGGTGCATTTTTGAAAATAATGTGACATTTTCAGAAGTTCCAATGACTACCAAAGTTGTAGATCTTTTCGAGTACTATAATTTAGAATCAAGAAACGTCCAATTTGGAGTCCGAACGATGGTGATATCATCCTTGGAATACAGAGCTGCGAAAAAGGAAATCGTAACCGACTCGAACTCGAATCCGATTCGTGTTCAGTTTGGACTCCACCTCAACCAGCCGCCTCTAGCCCTATATATATGAGTTTCACGTCCTCTCCTACCCCTATTCCATGCCCTTAAGCTATAGAAGTCGCTGCTGCCCTGCCCGTGCGTCGCCGGAGCGCCGCCGTTCGCCGGAGCTGCCGCCGTCGCCGCTGCCCATGATGCGCTACGTCGTCTTCTTCGCTTATGCTCCTTCTTCGATCATCAAAGCAAGGTGAGGACCCCTTCTTCTCCTCTCTTACTACTATTTTAGCATCATACTAAGTCCCTAGCCAATCCCTAGCCCCGACCAAAGCCCGATCTACACCGCCACGGTCGTCACTGTCGCGGATAGCCACGAGACAGCCGCGCTGTAGCCGATTGGCATCGATGTTACCGACCGACCAAAGGTGAAATCACCAAGCTCTTTCACCGGTCCATGTTCCATAATGTTCCACACGTTCTGACCAACCAGTTCGGCCAGTAGAGCAGCCGAACTACCGCAATCAAGGTCGACATACCCGCTGTCCAGTTTCTGGACGTGTTCTGCACGCGCACCGGATTTGTATGCGCGTCCCCCGTCAATCCGAAAGCCATATGGATGCACCAACCATGTCACGACGTGTCCCATGGAGTCTTCTAAGTGACCCTAGGAGCCCATCCCCCTTTGTGCAGCAACACGATCAGGACGCCATTGCCAACCACAACATGTCGCAGCCATCACCCGTCTCATCTCCGTTGATTGTTCTTCCTCTCAGTGGATGATCTACCCAAAACTATGCCATAGCATTGTGTTCCCGGGATATATGAACATCTTTGTTCAAATGGTTTCTCAAATTTCATAGCCAATCTCCTGAAACGCGAGCGTCTTCGTTTCTGCATCTATTCGCGGTCACCACCAAACCTAGCATCAGTCATCGCTGTTTTGCCACTACCTCGGATGACCCCTTCCAAAACCAACCATACCACTGAGTTAGTCTTTCCACGCTCTACGCCATGCTTCCCTCGTTTCACTAAAACACCACTGAAGCCGACATCGATGTTTGTGGGCACGCGTCCGATCGCTGTCTCCGACGAAACCCGAACCACCACCGCTACATAGAGTCACCAGTAATATCCTAAACCTAGAAGCGCAACCTTTAGACTTTTTGATCCATCATAGGTGATCGATACTAAACCTCAGCGTATCCCTTCTTTAATCCAAGATGTTACTTACATAGCATGCCAAGTCAGCGCTACATCATTCTCCTTAGCCTAGTCAGTGAAGTCTAGTCTGCCCTAAACTTCTTGAATCTTGCGCAATGACGTTGTCAAGCCTAGCGCAATGATTGCACAATAAACTCTTTTCCCATAGGAAGATAGTTCCGGAAAATCAGCATTTCCTTTTCAGTCTAATCCATCTCCCAAAAGCTATTCTCTTTTCATCTTAACTCCGATTTAGACGATTCTTGCGTCTAAATGTTTCTAAAATCTTACCTATCCAACCATAGAGTTTTTAAAGTGTTTTAATGATGTTTGGTATGTTGTTCTTAGTGTTTTCTTTGTGTTGCTTGTCGGAAGTTCTCACGATTAGTCGATAACGTCCAGAGCAGTTCGAGGGAGTTCAAGACCAAGATTTCGACAACATTGAGCAGCATTGGGAAAAAGGCAAGTGTCCTTGATCATCTTGAACCTATATTTTTAAATATTTTGTTTTACAAAATTGCATGCAGTGTCTGTCAATATGATGGGTAGTCACCTATGTTAGGGTTTTCCCTAGATTTTCCCCTATCATCCCTTAGAACCTAGATGGTTTATGATTAGGTGTCCTTTGTGGGTAGATTGCTTAGCCATGCTTTTCCTCAAAACACATGGTATTTTTGCGTCAATGCGGGTAATGAAAACATATTTGGACTCAAAAGCATTAAACAATTATTAAGTTAATGTAACCCATACAGTCTAACATGTAGCATACAAAGCTCCCCACCTTGCATACCATAACTGTCTAGTACTCCCTGTACTATAACGAAAACCACAACCATCTAGTACTCCCTGTACCAGAATCATAACCACAACCACCTAGCACTCCCTGTACCAGAACCATCACCACAACCATCTAGTACTCTCTGTACCAGAACCACAACCACAACCATCTAGTACTTCATGTACCAGAACCATAACCACAACCATCTAGTACTCCCTGTACCAGAACCATAACCACAACCATCTCCCTGTACCAGAACCATAACCACAACCATCTAGTACCCCCTGTACCAGAACCATAACCACAACCATCTAGTACTCCCTGTACCAAAACCATAACCACAAACGAACTCATAACCACAACCCATTACTCATGTGAGGATACAAGTCTCTCATATCCGTGAGCACGGCTGTTATAACAGTTTTACACTCTGCAGAGGTTGTCTAGCTTTCCCCACGAGTCAGTGAATTCCATGTTGCCGTGTTCACGAAACACTTAACACAAGCGAGTGGTGTGCTGCCAAGAGTCACTGCATGACATTTGCTACTAACCAGAGACTAATCCAGTATGTGTCTGCCCACTAGGTTTCACCTTCAGGCTTTACGCAAGCTAAGCTCCTACCCAGAAGCCCCCTTTTGTGCTGACCCAACACACACTGGATAGACTCTAATCAGTATGTCACGCCTTACCCATATCAGCCTCGTGGTTGGTACATTAGTTCTTGGGTTGTCGCTCCACGAACCGGTCCTTACTTAGTTTACTTGAGCAAACACTAAATCAACATCATAACCATGACAACCATCAAAACTACTTTGCTCAAGGCTTAAGGTTCCATGTTGCTAGACCATTAACACATTAACGACCATTGTTGCATGTGTTCATTAGTCAAGATTATGACACTTCCCAACATCCCAAAGCATGGCTAGGCAATCAACCCATAAAAGACACCTAACTATAAACCATCTAGGTTCCAAGGGATGATAGGGGAAAATCTAGGGAAAACCCTAACATAGGTGACTACCAATCATATTGACTCTGCATGCAATTTTGTAAAATAAAACATTTAAAACATTGGTTCAATATGATCAAGGACACTTGCCTTTTTCCCAATGTTGCTCAGTGTTGTCGAAATCTTGGTCTTGAAGTCCCGCGAACTGCTCCGGAACGTTATCGACTAATCGCGAGAACTACTAACAAACAACACAAAGGAAAACACTAATAACAACATACCAAACATTATTAAAATACTTTAAAAACACTATGGTTGGATATGGATGATTTTAGAAATATTTAGGTGTAAGAATCACCTAAATCGGAGTTAAGATGAAAACAGAATGAGCTTTCGGGAGATTTATTAGACTAAAAAGGAAATGCTGATTTTTCCGGAACTATCTTCCTATAGGAAAAGAGTTTATTACACAATCACTGTGTCAGGCTTGACAACATCATTGCGCAAGATTCAAGAAGTGTAGAGCAGACTAGACTTCACTAACTAGGCTAAGGAGAATGATGGGGCGCTGACTTGGCATGCTATGCAAGTACCATCTTGGATTAAAGAAGGGATACGCTGAGATCTAGTATCGACCACCTATGATGGATCAAAAAGGCCGAAGGTTGCGCTTCTAGGTTAAGGATACTACTGGTGACTCTATATAGCAGTGGTGGTTCGGGTTTCGTCAAAGATGGTGATCGGGCATGTGGCCACAGACATCGATGTCGATTTCAGTGGTGTTTCAGTGAAACGAGGGAAGCATGGCATAGAACGCGGAAAGACTAACTCAACGGTATGGTTGGTTTTGGAAGGGGTCATCCAAGGTAGCGGCAAAACAGCGATGACTGCTTCTAGGTTTGGTGGTGACCGTGAACAAATATAGGAACGAAGACGCTCACGTTCCAGGAGATTGGCTATGAAATTTGGGAAACCGTTTGAATAGAGATGTTCATATATCCTGGGAACACAATGCTATGGCATGGGTTTTGGTAGATCATCCACTGAGAGGAAGAACGATCAGCAGAGATGAAACGGGTGATGGCTCTGACATGCTATGGTTGGTAATGGCGTCCTGGTCGTGTCGCTGCACAAACGAGGATGGGCTCCTAGGGTAACATAGAAGACTTGATGGGACACGTTGTGACGCGGTTGGTGCATCCATACAGCTTTTGGATTGACGGGGGACGCGAATGCAAATTCGGTGCGCGTGCAGAACGCATGCAGAAACCGGACAGCGGGTATGTCGACCTTGATTTCGATAGTTTGGCTAATCTACTGGCCGACCTGGTTTGTGAGGGAGTGAAGAATATCATGGGACATGCACCGGTGAAAGGGCTTAGTGATTTGACCTCTGGTCGGTCGGGAACATCGATGTCAATCAACTACAACACGGCTGTCTCGCGGCTGTCCGCGACGGTGACGACCGTGGTAGCATAGATCGGGCTTTGGTCGGGGCTAGGGCTTGGCTAGGGACTTAGTATGATGCTAAAACAGTAGTAAGGAAGGAGAAGAAGGGGTGCTCATCTTGCTTTGATGGTCGAGAAAGGAGGATTGACGGAGAAGACAACGTAGCGCATCACAGGCGGCGGCGGCGGCGGCTTCGCCGAACGGCGGCGCTCCGGCGACGCACGGGCAGGACAGCAGTGACTTCTATGGCTTGGGGGCATGGAATAGAGGTAGGAGAGGGCGTGCAATTCCTATATATAGGGCTAAAGGTGGCTGGTTGAGGTGGAGTCCAAACCGAACAAGAATCGGATTCGAGTTCAAGTCGGTTACGATTTCCTTTTTCGCAGCTCTCTATTTCGAGGATGATATCTTCATCGTCCGGACTCCAAATTAGACGTTTCTTGATTCTAAATTGTACTAATCGAAAAGATCTACCACTTTGGTAGTTATTGGAACTTCTAAAAACGCCATCTCTATTTACAAAAATGCACCACAAGATAAACTGTTTAAACTCGGACTTCACTGCGCAGTACTAATTTCGGGGGCCATTACTCCTAGCTCCATTATCCAAAAGAGTACTTCCATAGGTTCAAATCGAAGCTCTCAACGAGACCTACAACTTTGGTATTGTCAAGATTTGCATTTGAGGTCGTTCTGAACTCCAAAACATCATGAGAAGATGAGGCTGCCCAGGACTCCGCGAAAATTTACAGATTTCGTGGATCATTTGTTGGGCCATCTGGAAGACTTGTTAAGGGTTTGGACTTGAGCAAGATTGAGCCCAAAGACATTTTAAATATATCACGGGTTTAGAAAAGAAAACTTTTGCAGAGAAATTTGAATAGGATTTGAATTTAAATTGTGTTCGGAGTGAATTTAAGAGAAACGAAAAAGATGAGGTTGAACAAGAATAGGACTAGATAAGGAATTTGAATTTAGATTTGGGTAGAATTTGAGAAAGAGGAGAGATTGACTTTAAACAAGGATTTGGATAAGATTTGAATTGACTTGGAGAAGGATCAGGTATAATTAAGAATTGAATAGATGATGAATTCAAGGATTTTGAATTCCAACCATTAAGATCCTTAACTTATTCACTACTGAGTTTTGTAAAAAACTTTTCAAAATATTTTTTACTCAAAACACCAAAGAGAAAAGAAAAAAAGAACTCTAATGCATTTACCTGGCTCCTAACAAAACTCAGCATGCAATGCACAGAAAATAATAACCTATATTGATTGATTGATTAAGAAAATAGGTTTTAAACCTATACTACTAGTGAAGCTATTCAATACTCTTGGAAAATTTTAGAAACTTGAGAAATCTGAAAATCAGAGTGTTACAAGTGCGTAGAATATAGAATAGAAATAAAATTCCAAATCAGCAATTCATCAACTTACGAAACTTAATTTTCATTGCATAGATGAGTTTACAAGATGCCTCTCCAAAGAATCCAACAAAGATTTCCACAAAATCTCAAACCTTAGACATATTTACTCCCTAGATCAAAAGTCTAAATCTTATCTCGTTCTTGGCTCTACTTATCCCGACCGAGACCCTCTTAATATATAGCTCTCCAAACTATCCTTGGTTTTGAAACAAACTGGTCTTGTCCTACTCGACCACGAACCATACCAAAATAAGTCAACCCACAACCGAATCCAACTCGTGCTCGAGTCCAACTCAGACTAGTACTAAATTCCTTACGGGACTAGACTCTTCGACAAATCAACCCGCAGCCTGACCTTGCCATGTACTCGACCGACTCTATCATCCAAACACACAATCTAGTTGTGAGCCTTCATGGGATTCCAAGGAAGATCATTTTTGATCAAGGTAGTCAGTTCACTTCTCATTTCTGGAGAAGCAATCATGAGGACATGGGAACTGAGCTCTTCTATAGCACCACATACTACCCCCAGATTGATGGTCAAACCGCGAGGGTGAATCAGATTCTAGAGGGCATGCTTTGAGCTTGTGCTCTCACATATGGGAAGAAGTGGGATATATGCTTGTCATTCACTGAGTTCTCTTACAACAACAGCCACCAAGCAAGTATTGAAATGATGCCAAACGATGTTGAATTGGTCTGAATCTAGCAAAAGGGCTTTTCTAGGTCCGAATTTGGTCAAAGAGGCAGAAGGGCATGTTTTGACTATTCAAAAGTGTCTTCTCACAGCTCAATCACGACAGAAGGGCAATGCAGATTGCCGCCGAAGAGAACTTGTGTTCGAGTTTAGAGACTTTGTGTATCTCAAGGTTTCTCCACTCAAAGACTTTCAAGTCAAAGGAAAGCTACCACCCCTGTACATGAGGCCATTCCAAATTTGTGATCAGCGTGGAAAGGTGGCCTATCAATTGGACTTACCTCCATCCCTCTATGCTATCCACAATGTGTTCCACGTGTCCCAACTAAAGAAATTCCTTCGAGTTTCAACTGAAGTGATCAAAGTTGTAAACCAATTCGAATCTTGGACAAAGTGGAACGCAAGACCAATGACATTCCATAAAGTTCATCAAAGTATAATGGAGCAACCACACCGAAGGAGGGGTGAAATGGGAGCATGAGGATACTTGTGGTTTACATCTGGTTTTGTCACTTTATAAAACTAGGTGTGACACATACACCGTGTCAACACTTGCCTTGTGGCCCTATGACGTGTAAGAGAAAAAGAAAAGGAGAAGCAAGATGGTCGGGAGCCAGAGGTGTCTGGGGCATACTCACGGTAACCCCAATGCCATAGGGCATTGCAAGTGCGTGGTTCCAGGTATGAGAAAGGGTGACATGGGTATCCCCTTGGGTGGGCCTGTATGGTCACTCAAGTCATATGGTACTCATGTCATGTGGGTAAAGTTGTACACCCCTACAGGGTGTAAATACAATTTGAATTGCCACGCTCTCGGTCATAAGTATGCTCCTGTCTAATTGCATCGGCTGTAGAGTCATGAATGTGGGATGGTTCGTATGGTTGTGTTAGGCATAGTTGTCGATGGTCATTGATTACATGAGATGGTTCCATTTACATTTATGTTCATGTTGTTTACAGGATTGGAACAGTTTGTTTGGTTAAGTATAGGTGCTCATACATATGTCTCTAGGTTGCTTACGCATATAAATTTGCATAACCTTATGGTCCTCTCCCTTCTAATGGCTCAATGCATAATCCTTGGAGTCAGCTTATCTATATGTACCCTATATGGATTAAGTCTTGCGAGTACCTTCGTACTCACGCTACTCTTTCAGGTACTTCTAGTGAGGAGGAGCTCATTCTTGGCATCTTCACGCCCGTTGATATTGGTGATGGACCCAAGTAGGCAACAACTCTTGTGTGGTGGAGCTTTTGAGGTGGAGCCTAAAGTCATGTGGATCCACTCTTCTTTTGTCGTCTATAGTTTTATTTCTGCTGTGTAGTTAATTTATTTTTTTTGAGTAAATTGTTGTAAATGATTCAATGCTTAAGAAGTTGTAATCTGATGTTAATTAGTCGCTCTTTCTTAAGCTTTGTTGTGATGTTATATGTTGGAAAGGCATGTGTTCTGATCATGGGCACAAAACACATGCTGGGACTACTGGGATGGTATTCTGGTTAATCATTGAGGTTGTTATTAAGTAAATGATCCTCCTAATGATTAATTACAATACTATTTGAACGGTTACTCACATATTGGCATCAGAGCTTTGTTTAATAAAGTAGCCTAAACATGCTTACGACGTTGGTTACTAAATGTGTCAATATCGCTAAGTAGCCCACTAAAGTTCTTTTTGTGCCCCTCTTGCTAATATGTATGAACATGCTATATTATGCTCCGAAGTGTAATGCGATATTGTCTGTGACACTTATGTTGTTTAGTTTCTCATTGTGATGTTCCTTTTCATGAATCATGCTGCATCGACAAAAAAGGTAGGGAATGCATCCCGATGGTGGTAAATCTTGGGGGCTCAACTAGTCCAGGGCAGGGGCCTGGTGTGTCTCGTACGACGATGGTACGAGAAGTGAATACATTAGCAATAACATATGAACATGGACCATATGATGGTAGATATGGTCGTCTACCCATATGGCGATTACATGGGATGTCCTGTAAGGCGACAGTACGGGAAGTGAATATGTTGGCAACAACATATGAAATGTCGCTTGTGCGGCGAGGTGCATAAGCACCGTTCGCACTACATGCTATTTTCTTAGCGTGAAGGGTGATAAATGGTAATTATTGTATATATGAATGCCTATGATCTTGATGTTTTTTGCAGAGAGGCGCGTTAGAGAAAGAAACGTGTAGATAGGAATCGAGCATTATTTTTCTATCACCCATATGCATGCGTTTTTCCAAATATACGATATTATGAGATCCAATCAAATGATATCCGGCTAATGCTGCTATGCTATGTCAGAGTTTGACTTTTTCTTCTTTCATCTGATCATCATAAAAGGATGAGGACCCGTCAGAATCTCAAAAATAATCTTCATGAGGGTTCCAAAGAGAACAACCCTACACCGCCTCCACCACCGAGTATGACGGATGTGCTTGTGGAAATTGAATAGAACTGTCAAGCTCAAATGTTGCTCCTCAAAGCTCTCATGTGTAACATGGCCCTCATAGAGGAGGTGAGGCCAGACACCGTGATGGCTTCTCGGATTTTCTCCGGACTTAGCTGCCCACCTTCATGCGTGTTGAGGATCCTCTTGACGTCAATCATTTATTGTAGACTATCAAGCAGAAGCTCACTCTCCTTCAGTGTGAGGACCATGAGAAAGCACTCTTCGTAACCCATTAGCTCCAAGGTGCACCCACTGCATGGTGGACCAACTATTTGGCCATGCACGCCGCCAATCATCGTGTCTCTTAGGTGGAGTTCCGCCAAACTTTCTGTGATTTTCACATCCCCAAGGGGATCATGGAGATCAAGAGGCGGGAGTTCCTAGACCTCAAGCACGGAGGTACATCAGTGATAATGTATGTGCAGGTGTTCAACCACCTTGCAGAATATGCTCAGGATGAGGTCAACACCGATGAGCAGAAGCAATACCGATTTGTGAACAGACTCAATTCTAAGATGCAAGACTGGCTATCAGGCATGAGTTCTCCGACTTCAACAAGCTAGTGAGCACCTCTCTTATGATGGAGTTCAAGCTGAAGAACTACCAGGAGAAGAAGAAGCGCAGGAGGGTTCCATCATCTTCCATGGGCGGGAGCTCTCAACGTTCATGGACGGAGTGTCAACCTCCTCCATCTCAAATGTTGGCCTCGATTGCTCCACAACCAATGTGCATGGTACAACACCCGACTTTCTCCACTCTGCAAGGACAGACTCCAAGACCTATCGGTTCTCACGGGAGTGTGATAGGTGGCCCGGTGGCCAGTGTTACAGCTGTGGGCACATCGTTCACTTTGCATGGGATTGCCCTTATCTGAAGCCAAAAGCTGTGGTGATTGCTCCCAGGCCACCATCCACTCAACCCACTCCTCAAGCCTCCCAGGCTACGCACGTCCCCAAACGTGGCTTAGTGCGTCACATCACCAATGAAGAGGCTCGAGAGGATGACAGCGTGCTCATTGGTATGCTACTTGTGAACTCTCATCCTGCAGTTGTTCTTTTCGATTCGGTAGCATCTCATTATTTTATCAAGGATAATTATGTTTTGAGTTACAATTTGGTCACTGAGACCTCTGCCTATCACATTGATGCACCCGGTACTAAGTTGACAATAAACTGAGATATCCCGAAGGCTAAGATCCTAATTCAGGGAGTTCAGTTTTCGGCAAATTTGATCCTGCTGGATACTAGAGGAATGGATATCATATTAGGAATGAATTGGTTGGCCAATTATGAGGCTTGGCTTGATTGTGCCAGGAGAGTCGTTTCTCTCAAGAATCCCAAGGGTGATAGGGTTTCTCTTCATCTTGGGGAGGGTGGTCTCCATTTGTACACTCTGAAGGTTGTCACAGCCATGGATATTTCTGTGGTCTATGAATTTTCTGGCGAAGAATTGCCAGAAATGCCACCAGATAGAGCAGTGGAATTATCCACTTCCTAGGATCGATATTCTGTTTGATCAGCTAACCGGTGCCTGTGTTTTCTCAAATATTGACTTAAGATTGGTCTACCACCAAAAAAAAGTCCGACTGGAGGATATTCTAAAGACGGCTTTCTCCACCCGCTACGGCTTTATGAGTTCACCGTCATGTCCTTCGGTTTGACGAATGCTCCGGCGTTCTTCATGTATTTGATGAACATGGTGTTCATAGAGGAACTTGACAAGTTTATCATGGTTTTCATCGACTACATTCTTATGTACTCCAAGACTAAAGAAGAAAATTCTGAGCATCTTCGAGTTATTCTTAGCCGACTTTGAGATCACCAACTCTATGTCAAGTTCAGCAAGTGTGAGTTTTGGCTTAAGGAAGTCACCTTTTTGGGTCACGTGTTGTCTAAGAACGGAGTTTTTATTGACCCGAGCAAAGTGAAAGACGTTCTCAATTGGGTTCATCCCAAGAATGTCACCGACATCTGGAGTTTTCTTGGACTTATGGGTTATTACCGCCGATTCATAGAGAACTTGTCCAAGATTTCTAAGCCTGTGACTGAGTTGTTGAAGCAAGGAAACGTGTTCAAGTGGTCGAGTGAATGTGAGTCAGCTTTCTCAATTTTGAAGAAACTGCTCATGACCGCTCCCGTTCTCGCTCAACCTGAGGTGGACAAGGGTTTCGATGTCTATTGCGATGCTTCCCACATAAGCCTCGAATGTGTCCTTATGCAAGAGAGAAGAGTTGTGGCTTATGCCTCATGCCAATTGAAGCACCACGAGGAGAACTACCCAACCCATGATTTAGAGCTTGCGGCAGTTATGCATGCCTTGAAGAGTTGACACCATTATCTGCTAGAAAAATCTGTGTCGTATCTATACGGACCACAAAAGTATCAAATATATTTTCACTCAAGCCGATTTGAACATGAGACAGAGAAGGTGGCTTGAGTTGATCAAAGATTATGTACTAGAAGTTCATTATCATCCTAGTAAGGGAAATGTTGTTGCCGATGCACTGAGTAGGAAGCCTTGATGCAATTGCCTTCTGGCCGAACCTAGAAGTACAACACTTTGTGATAAATTTAGGAGACTTGGGCTCAAAATGGTCCCAGAGGGATTTCTAGCAAATTTGGAGATCAAATCAACCCTCCAGGATGAAATCAAGGCAGCTCAGAAGGATGATAAGGGTATGGCCTGAATCCAGGATAAAATGAAGGAAGGCAAGGCTATATATTTTTCTGAGGATGACGAAGATGTCTTATGGTTTGGGAACCAGCTAGTGGTTCTGAAAGTCGAGGCATTAAGGAAGAAAATTCTGAATGAAGCTCATGATTCTTTGCTACCCATCCATCCCGGGAGCACAAAAATATACCAAGACCTCAAGCCCAGATTTGGTGGACTCGCATGAAGCGAGAAATCGCTCGATATTTTCCTGAGTGTGATGTCTGCCAAAGAGTGAAGACCGAACACCTCAAATCGGCCGTTACACTCCAACCTTTACCCATTCCCTCTTGGAAGTGGGAGGAGATCAGCATGGATTTCATTACTGGGTTGCTGAAGACCTCACATGGATATGACTTGATTTCAGTCATTGTGGATCAATTAACAAAGTCCATTTATTTCCTTCCAGTTAAGACCATGTATTCAGTCAAGCAATATGCGGAGTCGTACCTCACTTGAATTGTTTTCCATCATGGGAGAAGTAATATACGGCTAAGGAAGATCATTTCTAATTGAGGCAATCAGTTCACTTCTCATTTCTACAGAAGCCTGCATGAGGCCATGGGAACTGAGCTCTTTCATAACACTGCATACCGCCCCCAGATTGATTGTCAAACTGAGGGAGAATTAGATTCTGGAGGACATGCTTCGAGCTTATGCTCTCACATATGGGAAGAAGTGGGAGATATGCTTGCCATTCACCGAGTTCTCTTACAACAATAGCTACCAAGCGAGTATTGAAATGTCACCGTTTGAAGCTCTCTATGGCTGTAGATGCCAAACACTGTTGAATTGGTCCGAATCTAGCAAAAGGGCTTTTCTAGGTCCAAATTTGGTCAAATAGGCAGAAGGGCATGTTTCGACTATTCAGAAGTGTCTTCTCATAGCTCAATCACGACAGAAGAGCTATACGGATTGCCGCTGGAGAGAACTTGTGTTCAAGATTAGAAACTTTGTGTATCTCAAGGTTTCTCCACTCAAAGGAGTTTGACGCTTTCAAGTCAGTGGAAAGTTAGCACCTGGTATGTGAGACTATTCCAAATTATTGCTCGGCATGGAGAGGTGGCCTATCAATTGGACTTGCCTCCGTCCCTCTATGCTATCCACAACGTGTTCCACGTGTCATAACTAAAAAATGTCTTCGAGTTCCAACTGAAGTGATAGAAGTTGAAAACCAAGAGTTGCAGTCGGATCTTTCATATTGTGAGCCACCAATCCAAATCTTGGACGAAGAGGAACACAAGACTCAATGACATTCCATAAAGTTCATCAAAGTACAATGGAGCAACCACACCGAAGGCGAGGCAACATGGGAGCGTGAGGATAATATCCACTCTAAGTATCCTGAGTTTTTTGAGAACATGTAAATGTCGTTGTAATGTAGCACAATTTGGACAACTCCTATGTCTATATTTATCACCGTGTTGAATGAAAAATTCGTTCCAAAGAGTTCACTTAGAAACTTTCAACTAGGAGAAACCTGCTCCTGGCGGTCTGACTGTTATTGATCTATCGGCTTGACCGCCAGAGGCACTAAGACTTTCAAAACCCTATGTTGGTTCACGGTCTGACCAGTGCCTCTGTTGATCTGACCGTTGGTAGGCGGTCTGACCACCACGAGACTTGTGGTCTGACCGTTAGAGTCTAAAACTCTTTGTAAAGATTTTAGTCTAACCACCATTTTCGCGGTCCAACCGAGTAGCTGCCTAATAGAGCCTAGCTGTGGTCTGACCGCTAGTTCATATGGAAGCCCAATGATTATCTTTCCTTTTTGTCATGAAAGTCAATGTGATTCTTTCCAATTGTGGAGAAATCTTTCTTATTCCACCACCGTCACCTTCTCCCTAAGTCTATCAAATCTCAAGATGAGATTCTTCTTAGGGGGGATGTTTGTCACATCCCAAAATGCTAATTATGTAATTAAGCATGCATAATTATCATCGCATGTAATTATACGTATTTCTTTATCGAGTTGAGTCGAGATGTGTTTCAAGTACTTTAGAGATGGTTTAGGGCACTTTGGAAAAGTCCCAAATACTTAGAAAAAGGTGGAGAGTGAAGACAACATGACACTTAGGAAAATTCAGCAAATACCACCCTCACGGTTTGACCAGGCTTACCCGCGGTCTGACCACCAGGTGTGAAGCCATATGGGCTTGCCACATGGAATTACTATGGTCTGACTGGGAGCATTGGTGGTCTGACCGCCGGAGTGCAGAGGCTCGACTTTAGTGAATGGGTCACTGTCTCTTTCTCTCTCACACACACACTCACTCCCTCACTCTCTTCCCCACTCCACCTTAGAGAGAAGGAAAGCTCCACCTTAACATCCATGATGATTAGAGATCGATGGTGCGAACCTCCCCAAGCTTCCGAAGGACTTCCCCAAGCTCCTCCCCTCTTGTCCCTCGCCGGAGGCATGCTCATCCAACCTCAAGCCCGCATGCCACCTCGGAGCCCGATCTCCAAACTAGAGCTTCTCCGAAGTGGATTGATTCAGTAGGAAGCTATTATACACTAAGGTGAGGAATCCCCTACTGTTTCTCTAATGTATCCGAGCTTGATTCAACCCTCATGTCATTTAGACCCAAGTTCCACCCAGCCTAGATCCAATCCATGGGGTATTTTGAGTTTAGCTCGGTGAATGTTGTCCAAATAACTTTAGAAGCACTCCACTAGTCCCATAGAGTACTTTGGTACCCTTCATCGTTGAAGGTTTCACTGGAGTCCTCGCTGGAGACCCCGCAAGGGCACTGCCAACAAGGTCTAGTAGTCTGACCACCGATAGGTCCAGTCTGACCGCTAGTTAGGGCTAGAGAATTCAAGTTGAAAACTCTATACAGGGGTCAGACTTCTACTAGAGTTCAAAACCTTCTGCACGCTTGTGGTCTGACCGCCAGCCTCTGAAAGCTAGATGGACTTAGGTTAGCTTATCCAGGGTTTCAAACTCCAAAACCCTAATCACTTAGCGATCTTTTGAAAATGTTTTTGAAGCATGACGCTCTAGTATTATTCAAGCATGCGTTATGTCCACACTTTTCCATCATTTATTATTTATGCAATGCATTCTTATTCCATTTAGAGAGCATTGCGCCAACAATCTAATCGAGTGAAAGCGATGCCGACCTCCCAGAGTTTTGCGAGTGTTGTGCGTGAAGTATCAGGCAAACCCCACAGCATCAAGGCAAGCATCTAAGTATATTGCACCCTTTGATTGAATTATGGAGTCTAAATTGATAAGTTATGCCTTACGTAAGTTTGTATGTACAGTGAGTCGATGTCAGGCATATATGGGTAGAACCTATGTTGATACATTACCTCTACCTTTAGTTGTTCATTATCCATATCCTTGTAGCCATGATGACATTGTTGATGTCTAACTTAAGAGTCATTCAAAATTCTTAGCAATGCATAGGTCCTTGATAGAAGTCGAGCAATGGTGCCTCCATTTTTCATGAGTTTAGGGCTTACTTATTGTTCACAAATATTGATTATGATATTAATGGTTGGATGAGTGGTGAGGTTGAGGCGAGATATGGGCAGTGCTAGGGATGTCTCCTGCCTTGGAGGAGTTCCTCGAGGTAGTTTAGGAGACGAGCCTGGGCACCATAGACTGCTTGTATCATTTAAGCACCATCTGTTTGTGTAGTTAGCTCTAGCACTTTTCGTACTAATCACATGTTGATCTAATGGTAAGGTAAGCCAAATATCATACGCCGTGCCAACACTTACTTTGCAACCCTATGACGTGTAAGAGAAAAAGAAAAGGAGAAGAAAGGTGGCGGGGAGCCAAAGGTGTCTGGGACACGCTCGCGGTAACCCTGGTGCCATATGTGCATTGCAAGTGGGTGGTTCCATGTATGAGAAAAGTTGACACGAGTACCCCCTTGGGTGGGCCTATGTGGTCACTCAAGTCGTATGGTCCTTGTGCTGTGCGAGTAAAGTTGTACACCCCTGCATGTGTAAATATTATTTGAATTGCTACGCTCTCAGTCATAAGCATGCTCCTATCCATTTGTATCGATCGTAGAGTCATGAATGTGTGATGGTTGGTATGGTTTTGTTGGGCATGGTTGTCGATGGTTGTTTATTACAAGAGATGGTTCCATTTACATTTACGTTCATATTGTTTACAGGTTTGGAAAGGTTTTTTTGGTTAAATATAGGTGCTCAGAGCTATATCCCTAGGTTGCTTACGCATATGAATTTACATATCCTTGTGGCCTTCTCCTTGCTAATGGCTCAATGCATAATCCTTGGAGTCGAGTTATCTATATGTACCCTATATAGATTAAATCTTGCGAGTATCTTCGTACTCACGTTGCTCTTTCACGTACTTCTAGAGATGATGAGCTATTTTTTGCTACTTTACGCCCACCGATGTTGGTGGCGGGCCTGAGTAGGTAACTACTCTCGAGTGGCGAAGCTTTTGGGGTGGAGCCTAAGGGTATGTGACTCCACTCTTCTTTTGTTGTCTATAGTTTTGTTTCTACTGCATAGTTGATCTAATCTTTTGTGTAAATTATTGTAAATGGTTGAATGCTTAAGAACTTGTAATCTAATATTACTCTTTCTTAATCTTTGTTGTGATGTTATATGTTGGAAAGGCATGTGTTCTGATATTGGGCACAAAACACGTGGCGGGTCTACCGGGATGGTATTTTAGTTAATTGTTGAGGTTGTGATTAAGCAAATGATCCTCTTGATGTTTAATTGAAATACTATTTGGATGGTACCTCACATCATACAATACTACTCACACGAGTATATTGCTTCACCTCTATGCTAACACCATTGTATAAGCATATCTAAGCAGTTACTAAGTAACTCATGAATATTATTCTAATGTCATTAAGCTAAATCACTTTGCTCTGCCAATTTCGTCATCAAAACTAATTTTTCATCACATAATCTCACATTAAGTGAAGATGGTTGGAATCTTGAGGTAGTTGGTTATTTACAATTATAATTAATTATTACTACTTTTTAAATGTTTTTACTTAAATGTTGTTTTATGCAAAAGAACCATATTGCCATATCATTGTCAAGCCTTCATATGCATATTATTTCGTCACAACTTGGGAAAGAATTCAAAGACATCATGGAAGGAGGTGTAATTGTTCTCTGTCGATTGACTGTGCAATTACAAATGAAGATGAAGACTACGTTTAGGATCCGCTGCAGATTTATTGGTTTTTTGACCCTTGAAGGTCTCTTTTGTAAGATGATTTAATGATTAAGGTATGGATATTATAATAATTATTATCAATTAAGCCAATATGTGCTGGGATTATTTTCTGAGCTCAGCACATATATGACATTGCTTAGTTTTCTAGGACCGGTCTCGACAAAAGGTGGTATTTAGATAGACTGGACAGCTTCAAAATAAAAAAAAAAATTGACAGCTTAAAAGATATGCTTGAAGACTCCTCATTTATATCCTTCTGCCCCTTCTTTGCCCCTTTTTCACCCTGGAAACCGAAACTGTGTTGCTGAACATTTGTGAAGTGCTAAAGTCTTGAAGACTTGAGAAGATGCCCATCTACAGGATTGCCGTATCAACCCACCCGATCGCGAGGAACAAGCACACAGAAAAGACAATGGCAGGAATACTATCTTCGAGGAGACCCACCACCACTAGCTTCTATCCAGAGCAACAGGGTTTTGATGTTGAGCCTTCTCCATTTCTAGCTTTAGCACCTCATATCTAAAATCAACTTGACACTAGGGTATGCTGCGATTACCGTGTTCATAGGAATCTATGATTGTCCCTTGAGTCGATAGCCGTTTAGTGATCACTTCAGGGTGTTCTGATGTTTTTGGATTCTCTTGATTTTCATTGTTTATGCAGGACAGATGTAGGTTGCAGGACCGTCTTTGGGGTATTCTATCCGCAATAGCATCTTAAAAGTTAGGAAATAATCAAGTTTTTCAATCATTTCCTTCCTCAAAAAGCTCATACCCTGTCCATACCTTGCCCATGACCCCAAAAACAGATGGTGAACATGAGGAGTGACTCCGGGAACAACAACAACCGTGATTCACCCTCAAAGAGTATAGAACAACTTATAATGATGCAGACTTAAAATCTTCAAAGATTGTCACAAACAATGACCAATATGCAGCAACCATCATAGTCAAGCCACACAATCACATAATCACCACAACTAGTTTAAATTGGAAGAATTTATGAGACTAAGCCCCTGATATTTGGCCATACCACGGAACCTCTTGCCACGTATGACTGGCTGAGGACTTTTGAGAAGTTGTCCCATAATTCTAAGGCCTCATTTGGTACCGCTCCAGATCCAAGATTTCTTGGAGCTGGTCAAACCTAGCTTCAAGAAATCTTGGATCTAAAACTGTGATTGGATTGAGAGTATTTACTTGAGCTATTGGAGCCATCTGTAATAAAAAGGATATCAAAGACGGCTACAAATAGGAACTGTCCATATAATTAATACAGACGGCTCGTATTTGGAGCCGTCTGAGAAAATGGCCGGGGGAAGGTCGGACACTTTATTACAGACAGCTCCAAACATGAAACCGCATGTACTATTAGAACAGTACATCATTCTCTACCTCCAGATCGAAGCAGAGTAGTGGCACCGAACAACAACGCTCAGCTTTTGGAGGAGAGGGTGATTTTGACAAAAAAAAATTGTTAGATTTCGGTGAAATTTTGAAAATTTATTAGTATTTATTTCTCCAAGGTAAGCATTATGTTCTATTTTGGTTTAGATGGTCTAAATTTTGGTTTGGAGAGCTAGCTTGATCTAGATCTAGATTTTTTCCAGAATGATATAGTTCTATTCTATTCATTAGATGATGTAGATTTGTGTTCTAATTTAGTCTTGAGAAATCAAATATATCTATATCTAGCTTAGATTTTTTTTCATGATGATCTAGAATATATTAGTTGTTCTCGGTATATATGAAGCTCAAAGTATAGATGAAGGTTTAATTATGTGATACTATAAATGACTAGCTTTAATCTAGTGTCGCGGATAAATTTTGGATTTTTGGTATTTAAACATAAAATTATCAATAACTATATAGTGTTTAACGACAAGGTTTGAATTAATGTTTGCCCTTATTTTTAGGTATTCATGTATATAATATAACGGTAATCATTAATTATTTTTGACTTAATTGTCATTTGTATGGTTCAATCATGCATGTATGCATGGTAGCTCCATTTTTTCCAATGAAAATCTTGGTTGCTCTTTTTTATTAGGTTGATTTGACATTAATTTACTTTGTACATTGTAGATGGATCGTGGCTGGATGTACGGTTCTCGTACGAACAAAGGGTATCTTGATAGTGTGATGACTTTTCTAGCAACTACTGAGGAGGATCGATTGGGGAATGGTGTTGAATTTATATATTATGCTTGTTGCGATTGTAGAAACAAAAGATTCTTTCTTAGACAGAATACAGCCCTACAGATCCATACGCACTTGATTATTAGGGGCTTCAAACCGGACTATACGTGTTGGACCAAACAATGTTGAAGAGCATAATGTGTTACATGAAGACGTTGGTATCGTCGAAGAACCCTAAGTCGATGTAAGAAGAGAAGATGATGAGGAATTTGGTGCAGATGATGATGATTGTGGTGCTGCAGGCAGTGATGATAAGTTGGATCACATGCTATGTGATGCATACATGAAATTGAGTACTTAGAGAGACTTTAACAAATTCATGTGCTTGATCAAGGACTCGAAGAAGCCGTTGTTCCCTGGATGCAAACCGGAATACACAAAGTTGTCATCCATGCTTGAACTGCTTAAATTGAAAGCAAGTGATGGTTGGTTAGACAAAAGTTTTATGGCGCTATTAGAACTCCTATCGGACATGCTCCCAGATGGAAACGAGCTGTCCAAAAACACATACGAAGCAAAGCAGGTTCTTTGTCTATTGGGGATGGATGTAGAAATGATACATGCATATCCGAACGACTGTATCCTCTACGGTAAAGATCTATCAGACTTGTATTCATGTCTAGTATGCAAAGCATCTCGATACAAGTGTAAGAGTCAATCAGACTACGGTGAGGTGAAGAAACGAATTCCTGCTAAGGTGGTGTGGTATCTGCCTATAATTCCACGTCTTGAGCTTTTGTTTGCGAATTGAAGAGAGACCAAATTGTTGTGGTGGCACTCGAAGGGCCGCAAGCAAGATAGAAACCTAAGGCACCCTCTCGATTCACCCCAGTGGAGAAACATTGACATGATCTTCGATGACTTTGATGCAGAACCAAGGAATATAGGGTTTGCTTTGAGCACGGACGAGATGAATCCTTTTAGGAACATGAGCAATAGGCACAACACTTGGCCCGTTGTTCTCAGTATTTAGAACCTACCTCCTGGGCTGTGTATGAAGCGGAAGTACTTGATGATGTCACTGCTTATCCAAGCTCCGAACCAACCTCGTAACGATATTGATGTATACCTAAGACCCTTGGTGGAAGGTCTAAAAGCATTGTGGAATGAAGGGGCGCAAGTATGGGATGCGTACAAAAAAGAGAATTTCATGCTACGCATCTTGTTGTTCTGCATGATCAATGATTTACCTACACTATATAACCTTTTGGGCCAGAGTAAACAAGTAGACATGGCGTGCTCTCATTGCTTAGATGGTACCGTGAGTATGTGGCTGCCCCACTCATGTAAAACAGTGTTCATGTGTCACCATAGGTTCCTTAACAGATATGACCCGTACCGCAACATGAAGGAACAATTCAACAGAACGAGGGAGAGAAATTTATGTCCAAGGCACTATAGTGGTCAAGAGGTGCACAATATGGTTAAAGACCTCGATGTTGTGTTTGGAATGAGGAGTAAAAAAACTAATAATACTGGTGGCATGTGGAAGAAGAGATCAATATTGTGGGAGCTACCGTATTGGAAGCGCCTTGAAGTTCACCATTGCAACGACGTTATGCATGTAGAGAAGAACGTGTGCGAAAGCTTGGCTGGTCTTTTACTTAATATTTCAGGCAAGATGAAGGACAGATTCAACGCAAGGTTTGACTTGGTTGATTTGAAGATCAAGCCTGAGTTGGCACCTGAGCCCTCCGAAAAAGGTAGAACAAGGCTTACTCCTGCCTGCTATAATCTGAAAAAGGCTGAGAGAACTAAACTATGCCGGTGCTTGCATGGTGTGAAAGTTATGTCTGGTTACTCCGCCACATCTTGAAACTTGTTTCGATGCAAGATTTGAAATTAGTTGGAATGAAGTCCCATGATTAACATGTGTTGATGACACAGATGCTTCCTGTTGCAATCCAAAATATCCAGCCGACTTATCTTCGAGACACAATCACCAAGCTGTGTTACTTCTTCAACACAATTTCTCAGAAGGTCATCGATCCTGAAGTACTTGATGTTTTACAGGCTGATGTGGTGAAGAAATTGTGTCATCTTGAGATGTACTTTCCTCCGTTGTTTTTTGATACCATGGTACATGTTATTGTTCACCTCGTGAGAGAGATAAAGTATACAGCTCGATATTCCTATGTCAGATGTACCTGTTTGAGAGGTACATAGGAATTCTCAAGAAGTATGTACGTAATCAATCTCGTCCGGAGGGCAGCATCATCCAAGGATACACAACAGAAGAGGTAGTCGAGTTCTGCATCAATTACATGGAGCAGCTAAAACCAATTGGTGTGCCCATGTCTTGCCATGATGGGAGACTGGATGGGAAGGGGACCATAGGTAGGAAATCAATCATTGCTGACTTTGCCACGTTATGTAAAGCCCATTCCATGGTCTTGCAACACATGACTGAAGTATCCCTGCATATCAACATGCATAAGGATGTGCTACGTAGAGAGAAACCATGTCGTACGGAGGCTTGGTTCATAAAACAGCACAACCGCAGTTTCAACAACTAGTTGGCAGCGCGATTCAGTAATAATAGTTCAATAGTGGACAATATTGGCTAGTTGGCAAGATGGCCAAGTCACATAGCCGTGATATTTGAAGCAGACGAAATAAATGGGTACACCATTTATACCAGAGCACGGGATAGTAAGAGCACGGTACAGAACAACGATGTGAGCATAGATGTCTTCTAGGACAAACATGGGGTCTGTGCGTACTATGGGTACATAGAGGAGATTTGGGAACTTAACTATGTACTTTTCAAGATTTCCCTCTTTCGGTGTCATTGGGTCGCACTCTTAAGTGTTAACGTAGACATGTATGGAATGACTACTGTCGATCTCGAACGTGCCACATACAAAGACGAACCATTTGTACTCACCAAGCAAGTTGTCCAAGTCTTTTATGTGCAAGACACCGTAAATCCAAAGCTTCATGTAGTCCTTGAAGGAAAAAAAAGGATTGTTGGAGTTGAGAATGTCATGGACGAAAAAGAGTATAATCAATTTGATTAGTACCCTCTTGGAGATGGCATCACCCTTAACGAAGAATAACTTCCGACCGGGGCCGCTTGCTATCTGCGCATGGATCATCAAGAAGGGCTGATTGTTAAAGCTATATGATGTTACACGATTGTTATATACCTATATATTGCAATATAATATGTAAAAAAGAATTAGTTATGAATTTACTTAGAAATTTGATCTCATTAATTTGGAGTTCGTATGAATTATTTATGAATTTTGCTAGTTTTAGTTCAATTAATATTTAGGTTTAATGTATAAATTAAATTTTTTGTTACAGTAACAAGAATGATAAGTACATCATGTGATAGTACATATTTAATCATAAATTTACATAAAAATTTCATCTCATTTGGAGTATGTATGAATTATTCATGAATTTTTCAAGTTTTAATGATTTAGGAAAATCAATAGTACAGATAGCTTTTACTATAGAACCATCTGTACTAATATATTAGTATATATGGGTTAAAGTTATAATCTTTCTGTAATATATTAGTACAAACGGCTTTTACTATAGAACCGTCTGTACTTAAGCCGCTATATATACCGTTTCGTCTAACCCGCGCCGCACCAAGTTCTCCAAAAAAACCCTAGCCACCTCTCCTGGTCCTCCCAGCTGATGATAGCGACCGTGCTCCTCCCCGGCAAGTCCTCCCAGACAGCCCTCCTCCCAGCCGGTGACAGCGCCTATGCTCCTTCGCATCAGCCCTCCTCCCCGGTGAGTCCTACCCGACGGCCCTCCTCCCCAACAGCCCTCCTCCCCGGCGAGTCCTCCCAGATAGCCCTCCTCCCCGACAGCCCTCCTCCCGGCGAGTGCTACCCGGTGAGTTCTATCGACCTTCATACCATGTTGGTTTGTTGTGGTCCACCGGCCTTCGTGCCGTGTTAGCTTGCTGTGGTCCTCCAGCCTTCGTACCTTATTGGAGAGGTGTGGCTAGTTGTGCTCCGCCGGCTTTCGTGCCGTGTTGGCTTGTTGTGGTCCGCCGGCCTTTGTGCAGTGAGTTGCTTGCAGTTATTTCTCTGTGATGAGTAGTTCAATTGAGATTGAGCCTTTTATCTAAGTACAATAGCATTAAGCATGTGTTCAGCAGCCATAGACTTTTGTGTTGGTGATATAATCTGATATGTTTGTGCTCACTGATATACATCTGTAGTTGGAGTACCGAAGTGCTACCTGTTGTTTGATTTATGGTGCAGAGCTGCAGTAGTTGAGAGGAGGCTTGTTAATTTCGTTTCTGTATGATGTTGATACTAATTTAGATCCTTTAGCTACTGTCAGTTTGAGTTATCTAAGTATGTTCATGTATGTGCCCTTTGTTGATCACAGCAACACTGTCCATTAATCTTTTGATCTGTGTCCAGGCTCTATTACTAGTTGAGAACTTAGATAATAGCCCAATCGATGACGAGTTCAATAGAATAATTAGGGGGCAGGACATCTAATATCTTGGGGCCAATTGTTATATATAATCTGAGAGCAATTTCATACATGTTTAATGCTTACAGTCAATTCCTTGAGGTACACATGATGTTTATTGTTGTCACTTTGTTTTACAGTTTTGTTATTTCCATATCATGAGTATAGAATTCTGGAGATATATGATCAAGTTAACTAGTGTTGCATGGTACCCTGATAGGCTCAAAGTCTCAAACAATCATGATGGCTAAGACTTTTCCGGTGTATAAATGTTTGTTCTTGGTAAAGAGGAGCAATGTCATGCATCTGGCTTATCTTGTGAAACAATATTTACCGCTGAAATGAACATATAAATGTGAATTGGAATCATTATTGTAATGTTAAATTGTTAATTAGCAAAAGATTTAGAATGATAAATAAGAAACATACCTTAGCTTCCTGTTTTTTAAGATCTAAATGAATGAAGATTGAATGCACCTATAGAATATAGGCCATCTTAATTATAATGGGAAAATGCACAATCCCTCTTTTCATGATACAACTGCTAGAATCCCTCTTTTCATGATACAGATCCTGGAGACTAGAGAGAGAGAGATGTGCCTTAGCCTCAGTGAGACCTATCCATGATACAGCTGCTAGAAGTGACCTAGTTAAGCCTGATAAGTTGGAAGTGGAACATTACAAAAGAGATTGACATAGTTAAAACACATACCTTAATTCCTTTTTTTCCCTCTATTTCTGTGAATAATCTTCTACCATTATAGCAAGTTCCTAATAAGAATATGACTTTTCCTTTTTCAAAGATGGCGTCTGGAGATGAACTTGAACTGCCTCCGGTCTCTTCTCCTCAACAACAAGAGAGGGTTACTGCTCAACAAGATGCGAAGGCCACTTCTCAGGAGCAAACAGAAGAAACTCAAGCGCAGAAGCGAAAGCGAAGTGGCCGAGGCAAAAAATCAAATGCCCACGGGTCACTACATCAACGAGGTAGGTGTGCCAACACAGCCTCAACAAGCTCAGATGGCATTCCGTATAGCATACATCTCACTTGGACGGACAAGGGTCAGGATAACCTACCCAAACTAGAAGGTCATGCTGCAAAGCGAGAAAAACTTCTTGTGGGAAACAATTAATGCCCAATTTGACTTCCCTGAAGGATGCTCCTTAGAGGACGTGGAAACACAGATAATAGCCAAGATGGGCAAGGCGTGGAAGACCTTCAAGAGCGAGCTGTATAACACATATGTGAAGCAGGATCTCATACCCAATTATATTGCTTATGGGTACTTGGCGGATCAACAGGCAGAGTTTGTGGCAAGGTGCCAGTCTCAAGAATTTCAACAGTAGAGTCAAACTAACAAGGTGCATCAGTCACGCAACACGCACCCCTACAGACTCAACACTAGTGGGTACGCACGCAAGGAGTTAGACTGGGACAAGGAGGATGAGTAGATAGCTCAGGAGAACTGCTCCACACCATTTTCATAGATCCTGGAGAGGCGGGCTCGAAACTGGTTCTGAGGAAGGGCTGTATGCTCGGACGATAGTTCTGTCACCTTCAGGAAGGAAGAAACCGAGCAAGTGGCTCAATGAATCCTGCAACTTTTGGATGAATCCACTTAAGGATCATTTCGGCCATCTTGAGAAAAACACATACTAACCTTGGCTTTGGGGAAAAAAGAGCACCAGGGTCGCACGCGTGTCATAGGTTTTTCTGTTCCATAGAAGTTGGGATTCCCTGACGACGCCAAATCATATAGGAGTCGAAGGAGAAACAAAGCTGAGCGCGAAGTAGCCGAGTGTGAACAGATGAGAATGGAGATTGTCGCTGAGGTCAAAGCAAGGATGAAAGAACAGATGGATATGCTTGCAGAAAAGATGGAACAATGGGTCGAGGAGCGAGTACGGGCTATGAGGCAGCAGAATACAGCCACGACGCTTGAATCTCCATCGACTTAGCTAACAAATAATGCTCCAGATAACATGTTCGAGCAACATGACTTCCCTATAGGCGGGTTTGAAGGTGACCCCCCATCGACGTCATTCAGAAAGAGGTCCCTAGCAAAAGATACCCCATCAACGACATAGAGGCGGCCACCAAGTGGAAGCTCCTACTGCCCACCACTGTTTGCTTCGATAACATCATTGAGGTTGACACGGGCTTGGTGTTCCCATGTGGCGTGGAACAGACAATTCACGGACTCCCGCTACAGCCTAGTTACGCTAGGATGTCAGTGGACTTGGTGTACACGAATTGTATGTCCCTCCCACTTCCTATTCCCCCAGAGGATGACATCAGGACACTCTGGGAGGCCATCCACTCCTTCATCCAGTGGTCGAAGAAGTTCATAACACTGGTTTCCCTTCCACTGCCTCCGTAGCCTCTATCTCCAGTACGCGACGGTAGCGACTTCTCTTTTCATCATGCTCCGCCAAAGGTCAAATCTCCTTCTGCACCACATGAGCAACAAAAATTCTCTAGCAAATCTGGCCAATAGTCCGCCAAAACTGCACCTCCCGAAAAGCGCAAAGCCAACAAACAAAACGACAAGAAGGAGGTAGAAGAAGAATCTCTATCAAACACCTACATGGCAGGTCAGCCATTACGGAGCAAGAAAGCATTAGAACAATTGGGCTAGGCAAGTATGATTCTGCATGACCTGTATATGAAGAGGTTCTATGAGGAGAAACATTTTTCTCCTTGTTTCAGTGCCAAGTACCAATGGCAACATTTCATGCATCCAGCTGGAACCTTCCTCGTGACCTTCGAGGATTTATTCCCCCTCTACTGTCTTGACAAGCTGGACGTTTGTCTACTAAATGCTGGATACTGTAAGTATTATTAATCGTGGTCTATACTTAATGAACCGCCTAGCTCATTGATATGCTCATTCATCTACATTACTCTTATGTGTGGACTTATGATTCAAGAAGCCAGGAGAGAGAATCCTAGAATCAGATTCCTCGACCCACAGGTCATATGTGGGTTAACGATCACTTGGTGTCTGGGGGAGGTCGAGAAATACGTCGCGGAGGCCATGGTCGCTCTCTATGGATCAAAGGACCTTATTCTTCTACCGTACAACTACCGAGACCATTGGATGCTAGTTTGTATCTATACACACAATCAACACTGCATATACCTTGACTCGATGTACTACGAACCAGAGAGGTATTCAGATCTGATAGACTTGTTGACAAGGGCGTTCGCGAAGTATGTTTCGATGGACGGGATTGTACGGAGAGATAAACCCTCGGCGACCCACCAACATCAGTTCCCGGTAATAATTCCTATCGTACATCAATTTACTGTTATAATATGCATTACATAGAACTAAATGTATTGTGCACAAATTTCTGCAGTGTCACAAGCAGCCACAGGGCACCAACCTCTGTGGGTTCTATGTTGCCCAATATATGCTGCAAAATCGTTGGCTCTAGTCTACCAGTATATCCGCTGGTTAGTGTAATTATAGTATATTAAAATTTATTTTTCATCATTGTGCCTAACTACTTAAATTTTCTTCTACAGAGGTATAAATTTTCTACAGGTAATCTCATGAAAGATAATCTAATGTATATTCAAAAACGGCTCGTCCATTTCATACTTGCAGAGATCATAAAGGAGACCAGCAAATTTTATGATCCCGAAAACTTTGTGACTTTGTAATGTTGCGAGGCTTTGTAATATTGACTTTGTGATATTGAATGAAGTGTTCGATTTACAAAGTGTATGGAGTTTGAATGCAAATGATCTGTTGTGCGTATGACATACTGTTATATGTATTTTGTTGTTGATATGTTAGTTATATTCAGTAATATATGGATTTTGTATTGTATATATGACAATACAAATGGTTTTAGGAATACAATTATTTGTACAAATGTTTTTCATAACAGCCACTGTTATATAGTACAGACGGCGCGAAATTGGAATCTTCTGTACTGTCCCGCAGTACAGACGGCTCTAATAACGAGCCATTTGTACTATTATTATATCACAAACAGCTTAAAACTTTGAGCCGTCTGTGATATTACATAGTACAGACAGGTCTTGTTTGGAGCCGTCTGTACTATTACTATATCATAGATGACTCATAACTCTGAACCGTCTGTGATATTCCATAGTACAGACGGCTAGTGATTCGAGCCATCTATACAAAAGTTTTATACAGATGGTTCACTACTCGTTTGTATAAATCTGATTTGTACAGACTCTTTTCCACAGACGGTTCAAAAAATTATCCCGTACGGGGTTTCCGAACCATCTGTAAAAATGATTTTTCCAGTAATGCTAGATGTAATTTAACTCTCTGATTACCTATTCGCTAACATTATGTTGATATACTTCAGGCCGACGGCAATGTAGACGCTAGGATGGTGCGGCGGTGCAGATAGCAACTTTAGGTGGTGGCGTCAACAAGGAAATAAGCATATGATGAAGTATGTGAGTGGTGGCACTTGGATTCTGAGGGTCCCATATGGAGAAGTGGCTGTGGTAACTTGAGATTAAATGGGAAGCAAGCAATAAAGAATGAATCAAGAGAAAGAAAACTTAGGCTGAAAACAACAGCCCATCATTCCAGTTGAATTCGTGAAGTTGAGTTGGATGTAACTGCTCATCATATGAGCATAGTCAAAAGCTCAATCCTGAGACATGGTGGAAACTGAATGATTAGAGTAAAATATATTGTTCAAAATGACATCTATTGATAAAAATGGTTCAAAGAGCACCTATTAGACTAATATATAATTCAAATTGAAATTTACTCTTTATTTTATATTCTTATTTGTTTGTGCGAGAAATGGACGTCTGATTGAAGACACCATGATCTTTTCCCAGCACACAAATAACTATACACTTATCTACATGGATTTGGAGCCCCCTCGCACGTCGCCTGCCTCGGTGCCTATCGTCACTGAACACGTGTCCTGCAGTCCATCGCCAATCGTTGGACTCTTGCCTGAGCCCATCCGCCCGTCCGCGTGCCCCCTCACGCACGTCAGTCGTCGGGCGTCGAATCCTGGGCCCGTAATGTGTTGCCAAGTCCCGGTCTCCCCTTCGTCTCCGCCGCCCATCATCGCCAGCCCCACCCTCAATGCCCCAAGCGCCAGCAGCCACCGCACCTCGTAGATCGCTGCGTCGTGGGAGGAGAGAAGAGCAAGGGTGAGTACGTGATTTGTCGCGGCGGCTGATTGGCTGAGTAAAACGCTGTCAGCTAAAGATTGTAAAAAGTATTTTATAGATTGTAGATTGTAAAAAGTTAAAGATAAAAAAATTGACAATTGCTTAGTAATTTGAATTCCAGGAGGTTAGATTCTTACCTTTAGATGTTAGAAACCTATAATACCCTTAGTTATTCTTTCGACATATTTCACGTTCAATTAGACTTATAGAATATTTATGAAAAATAAAAATATATAAATAAATATCAAAAGATACCACATCTATATAAACTTAAATTTTTTATTCATACAAATATCCTCTCACAAACAATATACCCTTCTCATATGGGGTACTGCACAAATCTTTATCAGGCATTGGTAACAAAATGTGCTCTTGTTTTTTTCCAAGATTCTTCATCAGCGCTTGGTTTTGACAAATATTGGGGTAGTGAGTCCTGATCTCTAGGGTGCACCAATGAAAGTATAAATTATACTAGATGACTTACTCATATGAGACATGGAAGAACAACAGGCCCAGCTCTGGGCCAGGACGGGGGTGTGACCGTCTAGGGCCCAAGCCGGGAGAGGTCCAGCCCAAAAGTACTCTGTCTCAGGAGTCAGGTTCAGAACGTAAAACTCACCGCACGTCCACATACGTACAGTCTGTCTGCGCTAAAGATGAGCAAATGGGCCAATCGGGCTGGCCCAGCACGGGCCCAATTCGGCACGGCCCGATTGGCCCATTTACTGTTACGGGCCGTGCCGTGCCGGCCCGCGTGCCGAGTCGTCGGCCCACGGCATGGCCCAGCTGTCACCGTGCCGTGCTGGGCCGGCCCACGGCACAGTCGGCACGATGGGCCCAGCCGGCACGATGGGCCCGTTCGGCACGACGGGCCCAGTCGGCACGGTGGAGGCACGACGGGACCGACCGGCACAGTGGAGGCACGACAGGCCAGGTCGGCTCGGGAAGGCACGACGGGCCCAGGCGGCACGGTGGAGGCACGTTCGGCCCGTCAGCACTCCGAAAAATAGGAAAAAATAAAAAATAATAGCTAAAAAAATCCAAAAAAACAATAAAAATATAGAAAATAAATACATAAGAGCTTTATTGATTGGTTGCCTCGTTCAAAACCTTTCTACTAGAAGGAAAAAAGAGTACAACCTATGATTATGCTCCGAAAATTACATGATTTTATTAGAAACCCCAGAATTTTGCTTGCAATATTTAATATGCTTCCTCAAATGTCCCGTTCCATTTGGAGATCTGGCACCTATTTTTTTCCTGCATATATTACACTTAGCAAATCTTACCTGTTCCCCGTTAATTTCTCTGAAGATCTTTTCAAAATGTTGCCACACCCATGACTATGCACGCGAGTTCTCGGCGTCTTGATCCATGAATTGAAATATGGAATTGGTTTCTTATGTGAAGTGGCTACTGGCTACTTGGCTAGCAACTAGGAAAAGAGAGACGGGTGGCCGATGAGATCACATGGAGTTTGAGATAGAGTAGATGGTATTTATAGGCCACGATGAGAGGAGAGGTGGGTGGGGGTCGGGCCGTGGGGGTTATTTTAAAAAAATAAACAAAAAATATGAATAAAATAAAAAAACTTAGAAATAATAGGGGCACATGATTAATTCTAAAAATGAGCTTTATTGATAGGTTGCCTCATTAAAAACCTTTCTAGCAAAGGAAAAAAGAGTACAACCTAACTCAGAAAATTTGAAATTACACGTTCTCATCAGCATCTAGATACAAATTTTGGAATGATTCTTGAAGCTCAGTATTTTCTGCAGTGTGTTGCATTCGTGCTTCAGCTTGTTCCCAATCCTTTACTATGGTGAGTATTTCAACCATCTCACTTGACAGATTTGTTCTTCTCTCTTCGATTATCCTTCCTGTAAGACTGAAGGCAGCCTCAGAAGAAACTGTAGATACAGGAACGGTTAACAAATCTCGCGCTAACAGTGAAAGCAGTGGATAATTCGTCTTGTGCTCATGCCACCATTGTAGTATGTTGAAGTTTTCTTGTTCGTGGCTGATAACGTTACTGTCGATGAAGGTAGTTAGCTCCCCTCCAGATGTTGGAATTCCGGTGCCTGTAGATGATCGTGACGAAGAATCTAAACTTCTTAATGAAGAACCTACACCAAATATTTTCCCCCACGTTGTCGTCTTCTTACTTGTTGTGGGTGCTAGTGGAGGTCGTTGCAGGCGAACTCCGCCATACTTTGTTTCATATTTACTATAAATTTTGAATAACTTAGAACGAATATTAGTATAATAATTAGAATAATCGTGACCAAGAGCATCACCTAGAATTGCGAGAACTCTTCAGAAAGCTGCAATTTTAGCTCTAGGATCTAAAATAAAGGCAAAGACGTACAACAAAGGAATTTCTTTCCAATACTTTAAGAATTTAGATTTCATAGGACCTACACAATCTCTTAGAAGATTGTCATTTTCATAGTTTTTTAAATGAGTAGCAATTTCAACAATATTATGCACTACTAAACAAGATGTTGGATAATAAACTCCTGATAAACTCACAGTTGAATCATAAAAAAATTCAAGAAACTCCAGTATCCTTTCAGCAACATACCAATGTGCTTCCGTGAGTAAAGTTTGACCCCCATGCTGATGGTAATGTGTATGAATAAACACACCAAATCTTATATGGTATAATATTTTTAAGCATCAAGAAAGTAGAGTTCCATCTCACCGGTATGTCCAGAGCAAACTTACGTGGACGCACACCCATTGCAACACAATACTGTTTATATGCTGCAATTCGTTGGTTAGAGGAGTTCACAAAAGATATTGCAGTACGAAAATCGTCTAAGTATCGCGACAACCTCTTCAAACTGGATTTTACTATAAGATTGATAATATGATAAGCACAACATTGATGTAACAAGAAAGATTCAGCATAGGTACTAAACAACGGAGTAAGAATATCCATTGCTCTAGAATTTGCACTGGCATTATCCAAAGTGATAGAAAATATTTTATTCGTGAGACCAAAGTCTGCAACTACTTGAGATATTTTTTCAGCAATATTTTCACCGGTATGTGCGTTGTCAATCAAACGAAAACCTATTATTCTCTTTTCTAATTTCCAATCATTATTAACAAAATGAGCAACCACACTAAGATAATCCTCTCTAGCCCTACCTGCCCATATGTCCGAGGTCAAAGCAACTGAAAATATACATGTTTGCAACATTTCTTTAAGCTTGTTACGACACGTATTGTAGTATTTTACCATATCCCTACTAGTTGTCTGTCTAGAAACATGCGTGAACCTAGGATTATAAGCTTGCTTAATGTAATCTTCAAATGCAGCAGACTCACCGATATTGAGTGGTAGATCCGCTCTTGCAATGAAGCGACATAGCTCTTTTCGAGCATTGGCAGAGTCGTACTCCCAATGACGAACAGAGCCGCCGGGGTTGTACTACAACACCGTCTGCTTTATGGCTGCTCCACTCTTTCGCTTGCAACTTGTGGCGTGCCTCTTCAAGTGCCTCATTCCACCCGAGGGTGCAGATAATTCATGTTTACAAATATAACACCTAGCATACCTGACACTTACCCCATCTTCCTCTTTGTAGAACCTTTCAAAGTCTTGCCAAACTTCGGAAGTACCGGCTCTTGATCTTTTAGACCTGGTGCTTGCTAATGTGTGCGCACTTGTAGAGCCTGACGATGGAACTGCTGCTGCATCACCTGCATGTGAACCAACCGGACCGTCAGGTCCATCATCACCTGCAGCACTGGTATCAAAGGGGCCGTAGTCCCCTGTGAGTCCTTGGAGAAAAAAATCATGATCTATGGATGTATCATGACCACCGGCATCTATGATCAATGTCGAATGACACTACAAAAATTGCGAATATTTAGAGTTAGAAATAATCAAGTAATAAAACTAATAATAAAATAAGACTCAACAAGGATGAAAAAAATCACCAAGATTTCTTCAACTTCAAGATAGCAAGTCAGCAGGATGACGGTTTTGGAATTGCTCGAATTTTTTTGCAACAATTCAAACTAATTTTGCCAAATTATCGCTAATTCTCAGGAACTTTGAGACAAAAATGAGAGGAGGAAACAAGAGAGAAAATGGTGTTGCTGGTGTGGAATGGAAGGGCAGGGTGCTCCTCTATTTATAGGTGAAAAACGGTGATTTTTTGCAATTTTTTTGAATTTTTTGGAGCTCAAACGGTCACAAAATGGCTATAAAATTCAAAAATATCAGGTTAACAGGTTAAATAACCCGTTAACCCGCGTGCCCCCGCGTACCCCCGCCGGCCCGTTGTGCCCCCACGTGCCGACCGGGCCGTGCCCCGCGCGCTGGGCTGTGCCGTGCTGTGCCGGCCCAGCCGTGGGCCGCCACGTGCCGTGCTGGGCCGGCCGTGCTCGGGCCGTGCCATGCCGCGCTGGCCCGGCCGTGCCTTGCAGGACGCCACGTTCTCGGGCTGTGCCGTGCCGACCCAGCCCAGCCGTGCCTCCTGGGCCGCTCGTGCCTGAGCCGGGCCGTGCCGTGCCGGTCCGTTCCCGTGCCGGCCTGACTCGGGCGGGCCGTGCTGTGTCGGCCCGCCGTGCCGTGCGCTCGGCCCAGGCACGGCCCGTGACCTCATGCCGTGCCGGCCCAGCCCATCTCGGCTCGGGCAGGGCCGGGCCTACAGTGTCGTGCCTCGGGTCGGCCCAGTAGGCACGGCCCATATGGACATCTTTAGTCTGCGCTATGCTCAACACTTGGTCTGCATCCCGATGGCTCAAGAATCTTATGCACTGTCCGTGGAAACTAATAATCCATAACATTCAACTCCACTGCAAATTGTGAGTAATTTTCTGCTCTTATGTATTTGGTACTCCTAAACCTACACTTTTAGGTAGGATGCCGTTCCAGTCAAAAGGTGATTAAACCTGACGATTATCAATCAGCTCTCAATCGAAACAGCTGCAGTTTTCAAGTCAAAAACTAAAACTAGGCAATTATGCATGTGCTGTTGTCCAACAGCCTGAAGTGCCTTCTCTGAACAAGTCGAAGGACTAATGAGCCTCTTCATGTAATGTTTTCACTTCACCTTTTTCTTCTTGATAGGAAAACCTTGAGCACCAGCTAAGGTGTTTGCTGATGTTGAGTTAAATGTTTTTTTTCTCTAAATTAAAAGTGTTGCAAGTAACTTTGCCGGATGGTTTGATGTTAGCACATAAGATTCTTCAGTTCGTTACAGCTATAGATTGCTATCCAAATATCTCTGGTACCAATCGGATCCTCTTAATTGTACCCATGATTGCAGCCTCAGCTAAAAGAAGTTTCTCAAAATTAAAATTACTGGAAAAACTATTCGAGGTCAACTATGACATAGGAAAGATTGAATGGCTTGACTATGTGCTGCATTGAGAAGAATGACTTGGACAACATTGATCTCGATATTGTTCTTAATGATTTTACATCAAGAAATGCCCAAATAAGTTGTTTTTTAAAAGAGATATTGGATGTTTGTCGTCTCCTCTTTTGTAAAGCATTGTCAATGGAGTCATTAAAGTTTGATTCTTATCTGAGGTAATCATACTAGTTTTATTTTGCTGTTCATTTAGTTTTCCTATTGTAGTATCGACATTATTCATAAAGAATTAAGAACATGTTGAAAGTTAACTTACTTGATTTATCATGTTAGTAATATTCATTTATGCCACCTTAGATGATGAATGGTTTATAAACTATACAAGTAAAAAGATATATTTAGCATTAAAGGCCTACAGTGTTGAGTTCGCACTAAAACTCTCAACACTATAGAGCTGGCCTGAGAACACCCATATAAATTTAGCTGGATAGCAAACCTCCAAAACCTTGCTAATACTATCTAGGTGGTTGCATTTCCAAGAGGAAACAAAATAAGGCACTCCTTGTCATATCCATGTGCAGGTGATGGTTAATGGAGCAACATTATCCCAGAGAAGCGGAATGCCGTACCTTCCCCCATAGGCCCGAGTCCTTGTCATACCAGTACGGCCCCGGTGCAAGGCAGTCTGACGATAGGGCACACCCGAGCAGCAGATCCAGCTCGCCCTGCGAGAGGACGCGCCCGATGACAACCACCTTGTCCGACCGCACCTGGTTGACCACGCACCCTCGCTTGGCGCTCATTACCTACTCCAACTCCGTTGGCACCATCAGCCACTCCAGGAGCTGGGACCCCTTCCCAAGTCACGCCCGGCGCCGCGGGTCGGCCACGGGCTCGCCGATGCAAGCAACGCACTTGCTGCCCTCCGGTATGGACCCCATGGCACAGAGGACGCAGGAGGCGCAATACCATGCGCCACAGGACAGGCACTTCTCCCGGTCACAAGATCCTCATTCCCACCCCGACGTGGCAACCCTTGCCGTACCTCGTGCATGCCCACCGCCTGCCGCCGTGGGTTGGGAGTGGAGCAAGAAGAGGGGAATCGGGAGCGGGCGGGGGCAAGGAGCTCAAGGAGGTTGGGCTCGGAACGGCCTCCGCGCCAAGGATTTCCACGAAGGGCGTTGGGTGCAGTCGAGCGGGGGAGTGGCATTGGGGGTGGGGTAGATTATTTTTACAAAAGTATAATGAGTATTTTGATTTTTTTACTTCGCGATAATTGGGTGAGAGATGGATTTTAGAATTTAAAAGTTAGATTGCTATAATTTAATTTCATAAGCTTCCTGCTTATTTAAACTAGAGATTAGAAAAATTACCATTCACAATCTCGAACTCAAACAAAGAACCTAAACCATGAGCACAAGAATTAGAAGGGGTAGGGAAAGTAAAAACCACATGGGCTGCTGGGCTGAGTAAGCCGGCCAATGACAGTTCAATAGCTCATCTCTTTTGTTTATTTTATTTTCTTTTTTATTTCTTTTTCCTTTTTCAAACGTGTGGTTCATCCATTCTGGATTAGCCACAGGATGGAATGTGATACAATAGTACATAATTGACCACAAAAGTTGTGTTCATGCAAAAATATATTAACCGCCCAGGTTCTGGGCCAAATGGGCCGCTAGTCTGGGCGGCCCAATAGAAGACCCGATAACTTTATCTAAAAAAACCCTGTTTAGCCCGAAATGGAACGGCCCCACCCAGATTCGGCCTGCGAACATATTGGGCTAGATCTAAAATTCGATCTGTCAAACACTTTTACGAATAATAATTAAACCATCTGTTATTTATTATTTCACGAGTAATTTATCGGTATTTAGTACACAACCAGCCGAACATGTAGCAGCAAGGCTAAATGGGCGCGGCGGAGCGCACCAGGCTACCTAGTTCATAAAAACCCGGCTGAAATGGTCTTAATACGGGAGGTTTGACTGATAAACCTAGGTTATAATTCAATTAATATTGGGATACAAAATTTAGTGCAAAAATCTGCTTGTTCTGCTGGTTCTTTAATCATCGCCTGACAACAGCAAGGATCATTGAGCCTTTTTTGGGGGGAACTAAAGCTCATCGACCATTGACCAACTGGAACCTGCCCAAGTTGAGGGTAAGCAGTAAGCACTAGCTGCAGTAGTCGTCGCCCCTGATTGCCTGCCTGTCCAATGAAAGAAATCGAAAGTTCTTGTGCTTGCATGCCGAGCACTAACCCTGCCAAGAACCACTAGACTGACGACAAATCAAAGATGCCCACTAAGATACTATTGAAATGATTCAAAACAACAAGCTGGCAAATACTATACGAGCTGCAGAAACAATATCCTGTGTGCTTGCATGCGTACATGCGTCCCAAAAACTCCCAACACAAAAATTGAATTCTCAAGCTAGCTGGTTCCTATATATGAACAAAAACCCTCTACATTTCTGACAAGCCGTGAAAGAGAAACATTGAATCTATCACCTCGAAGAGTAGATCAAAGTGTCAATGGGGAGCTCGGCGAAGGCTCTCCTCGCCGCCGTCGCTTTTTTGTTGGCGGTGCTGGAGCTCGGGCTTGTCGGCGCCAACTTCCAGGACCAGTGCGACATCACGTGGGAGCCGCAGAACGCCAAGATGGACGAGGGCGGCAACCACCTCACGCTTTCCCTCGTCAGCAACTCCTCGGGCTCTATGCTCCGGACCAAGAAGCAGTTCATCTACGGCAGCGTCTCCACGCTGATCAAGCTGGTCAAGGGCAACTCTGCCGGCACAGTCACCACCTACTACGTGAGTAGATAAACCCCTCAAACACTTTTCTTCTTCAGACAGACGTTTGTTCATTCAATCATGTACGTAATAATGGATGGATGCATGCACGAACAGACGTCGTCCATCGGCGACAACCACGACGAGATCGACTTCGAGTTCCTGGGCAACGAGACCGGCCAGCCTTATACCTTCCACACCAACGTCTTCGCCGACGGCGTGGGCCAGAAGGAGATGCAGTTCCGCCCCTGGTTCGACCCCACCACCGGCTTCCACAACTACACCATCTTCTGGAACCCCTGCATGATCGTGTACGCAGCCTATCCGCCTATGTAATCACCGTCCGATCGTGGAATCAAATGCTGAGATTGACATAAGGTGCATGCGATGGGTGCAGGTGGTTCGTGGACAGCATCCCGATCCGCGTGTTCCGGAACTACGCCAGCAAGGGCGTGCCGTTCCCGACGCGGCGGCCGATGTACGCCTTCTCCAGCATCTGGGCGGCAGAGGACTGGGCCACACAGGGCGGCCGCATCAAGACGGACTGGAGCAAGGCGCCCTTCATCGCCGAGTACCGCGGCATCAACCTCCGCATCTGCGAGTGCGACAGCGCCGGCGCGTGCGCCGGGAGCTGCGCGTCCTCCAACAACTGGTACGCCGCGACGGAGCTATGCCAGCTGAGGAAGGAGCAGGTGAAGCAGATGCGCGCCGTGCAGCTGGGGTACACCATCTACGACTACTGCGCCGACGGCAAGAGGTACAATGGCACGGTGCCCCCCGAGTGCAACATGTCGCAGTACTGATGGATCTATTCTTTTTTTTTTTTTTGCCCCCTCGATGTATACTCCATTCTTTTTTTCCCTTTCTTGTTGAATTTGAGGTGCATGCATTTTGCTTCGAATTAATCTGCAAATGGTCATTCTCTTCTGTAATAACTTGGTGTGTATAAACAGTTCAAAAATTTTCGTGTTTGTTTTTGGCCCGATTTATATATACTCTGTTGTGATACATATTTGTATCGGATTGCTAGAAACATGTCCAATCTGTCTTTTTTTAAAATTAGTCATTTTTTTTTACAGTTTTTCTCCTTTGGGAGGGGGGACTGGTGGATTCACTCTAGTGTTGATAAAATATAGTATTTAACTTTTGAAGAAACATAACGTTTCTCCAAAATAGAAAAGGGGAAAACACATGAAGTTCTGATGCGTACCTGTGTTCACATTGGTTGCGAGAGTGCGAGGGAGATCGGGAGATGGGGGCCGAACGAGAGGAGTCGAGAGATGGGGTGGGATCCATGTGAACGAACGACGCGGACGCTTGCTAGCTGATGTGTGCGATCTGACGGGTTGCTTCGCTCGCCGAGTGGACATGATCAGACGAGCATGCTTCATCTGGTCGACTGACGGGGGCAGATGGATAAATTCATTAGCTACTTTTTAAGTAGTAGAGATTAGTCATCTTTTTTATAGTTTTTTGTGGGGTAGGGGAGCGGTGGATTCACTCTAGTGTTGATAAAATGTAGTATTTAACTTTTGTAGAAACATAAAAGCTATAAAGAGTAAAGTTAAAAATTATTTAGCTGCAACCATTAGTGACTTATTAGGCTATTAAAGATTTGTATAACCTCGAAATTGTAGGCACAACTAGCCTCGATAAGACACGGAACCATGCAGTAGATAGGTACTTTTTAATATTAATAACATTAATTTTCTAGATAAATTGCAAAAATATAGCCAATTCTTATCAGCGATACGTTGAGGTGGCAAGAAGGAGATCTTCCCTTCTGATCTGATTATTTCAAGGTCACTACAATACAACCTATCACCGATCCCGTTGGCGACATGATCCTACTGCCCTTAGAGTCGAAGACAAGGTTTCAATTGCCGTGTAAAAAGGAAACCATCCTATCACACTTAAACCTATTGGGCTTTATGTTGGTTACAAGTGCCGTCCTCGCCTTGCCGTCTCCGCATGCCGGGTGGCAGGTGCAACTCGCCGCTAGGCGGCTGCCGAGTCTCCACGTACTGGTGCTGCTTGCAACAAAATTCCTCCCCACCAACCTCGGAGTACTATATTCTTATATAGGGAGTCTCACAATAATATTCTCTCTCTAAATTTTCTTCATCTCCAACAGACTCCCAATACCTCATTCCCTATATATCATGTCCTGTATCACTGATGGATAGACCCTACCTGTCATCTCTCTCCTCTTCGCGACCAAGTGCTGGTACTGGTGTTCCGGAAGCTGAACTGGGACCCACAGTCACTGTGCGTGGTAGCGCGGGTGAGCCGGCGGCTGTGGGCCGTGGCGGAGCACGTGCTGTGGCGGGAGCTCTACGTGTCGCGGGCACCGCGGATGGTGGCAGCGCTGACCGGCGGGGCCCCCACGTCCGCGCCGGCGGCCGGGCGCATCGGAGGCGGGTGGCCGGCGCTGGCGAAGCTACTCCTCTTCTGCTCCGGTGCTGCAGCTGCACGTCACGCAGCCCCCCGATGACATCCTACTATTCCTCACAGGGCAGGAGGAGATCGAGACGGTGGAACAGATCCTCCGGTGCCGGACCCGGGACCTGGGCGCCAAGATCACAAAGCTGATGATATGCCCGATTTACGCGAACTTGCCCACCGAGCTCCAGGCCAAGATCTTTGAACTGACGCCATTAGGCGTGCGGAAGGTGGTGCTATCCACCAACATCGTCGAGACGTCGCTGACCATCGACGGGATCAGCTACGTGGTCAACCCAGGGTTCTGCAAAGTGAAGTCGTACAGCCCATGCATGGGGACAGAGTCGCTGCTCGTCCACCCCATCTCCAAGGCGTCGGCTGACCAGCGCGCCGGCTGGTCGGGGCGCACGGGCTCCGGCAAGTGCTTCCGACAGCGACGGGAGGATGACGAGGTGTTTGGAGAGGGGTGGGCCCATGGGCGGGATAGAGTTTTGGGAACCAGGGGCGTTCCCTAAATGTGGAGAACGAAAGAGGTGTTTTTGGACTCCCTAAATATAGGAAGTGAGATAGAGAGGCTGTTGGAGATGAATTTTAAGTCAAAATCTCTATATTTATCTATAGAGAACTATTTAGAGAGTCTTTTGGAGATGCTCTGAGTTTGTGGGGTGAGTGTTTATCCCTAAATAACGTCTGTGTGTTGATTTCTATTCAATGGATGAACACTGATGTTGATTCAACTGAATATACTGATAATTTTTGGTTCTTGTTTGGCCAGCCTGTATTAAATGCAACTCATTTTAAAAATTGATAATTTTTTCATACGAGATCAGATAAAAATAAAATTTATATAAAAATTAGAGCCCTCAAAGAGATGTACAATGTTAGAGTGATCATTTTTTTATTTAAAGCCATATAGATGCACAAATAAACGTCTAAAGATTATCGAAGGATACAACACCCTTGACCATGAACTAAATTGTTGGATCTAGTGTAAAACTAATAGGAATGCTTGAAAAAGCCAAATGTAGGGCCACAAAGTTGAAAACCGCGAATTCAAAGATTTTTATCGTGAGTTTGGTAACTCAGATTGATGAAACATCTGTGCATCACTGATTTTTAGATGTAACTCGGATTTTTATTGTGAGTTTAATAACTCGGATTTATCGTGAGCTTGGTAACTCATATTGATGAAATGTCTGCTCTAATATCCCTTTTTTCGGGTATTGCATATAGCAATCTGCAATGTTACCTAGATATTTGTGTCTAATTTTTTTTTGCCAAATCATAAATCCTAAATGAGAGTCGGATTCCGACACCTGTGTCGGATTCCAAGTTATATTTTGTTTGCCCAAATTTTTTTTGCCAAATCAAACATTTGAATCCGAATCAGATTTCACCTGTGTCTGTGTCTATATCTAGGTAACACGACAATGTGCAAAGTCATTAGACTTCTCAACAGTGGGATTGGTGAGGACTAATTTTCTTTTTCAGGGCAACACTATTCAATTAAAACCTAAACCAATTGTATGAATAACTAGGACAACAAAACTTACTACTCATGGAGGGCGGCTGCAATGGCAAGTGGTAGAGAACACGAGGGAGGCTACAGTTCATCACGTGGGGAGCTCAAGAGGGCGGCGGTGGCCATGAAGAGAAGAGCCAAGCATGGCTACGGTGCACGCGTGGTGAGGATGCGATGTGGCAGCAACGATGTGAGTATGGTGAGGATGGCAGCAGCGGCGACCATTAAGATTAGAGGAGAGGTCGATGACAAATGGCTTCGACCACAATGTGGCCGCTATGAAGAAGTTTGCGATAGCATCCCATTCTGGGCGCTATTCTAGATGGCGGCCTTCCCATTTCTCTAATTCCTTGCTGTAATTACTACTTTCAAAATTATGAACTTTTAATTATTAAAAATAAAAAAATCTGGCAATACTTTAACTTGGGAATTCATTTTATGATTATCTACTTAATTAGTATTATTACTGTTGGAGCAAGAGTTCGTCTTGTCCCAACAAGTACGGTGAGAGTTTCTTCTAAGGAGGAGACTCAAGCTTGGAGACGACGTTTGAGAGAAAGGAACACCACGATATATTGATGATAGAAAAATGTATCACTCTGGGTGGACTATCACAGTGTTCACTGCCTTGCGTGTTCTTTCCCGCTGTGTCCGTCCTTTTCCCAGAGGACCATAGCCTCCTATTTATAGGGTCATGCGTAGCTTGGCGTACAAGTTATTATAATGTACAAATATCCAGGATCTTACCAAATTACTAGGCATTATTCTGGATAACTACCTTCCATCCTATCAGAGAGATAAATATCCACCATGGTAATTATCATGGTGCCTCGGGAACCCTTGGAAAGATCTCCCAAACTGCCACGGGTTCTCATCCTGTTGTGACGATGAGAAGAAGGAGATGTGAAAGGTTAAATTCCAGTATAGGTGAAAGATCCAACTCCAACTAATGCTACCTTACTATGTCGGACCTCGCTTGTTTAAATCCGTATACTACATAATGATGAAAATACATGTCCAAAGGCATGATGCAAAATGAGCAATGAAACATGAAAGTTTGCTCGCTTCTGAACTACACGTATCTTTCTCAAATGCATCTCACCCCATCAAGCATAACAACCACATACGTTATACTTAGAGGTATAATATAGCAGATTCATACATATTGATAGGAAAATGCAAAAGTAAACTTTAGTTGATTGCTTAGTGAGTTTTACACACTTACTAAACAACGTTCTAATTGTGTTTATGCTACTTAATTAAACTAAGCTCTGATACCACGCTATGAGGAACCATTTAAATAGTATTCTAATTAATCATCAGGAGGATCATTATTCATAATCATAACCTCGATGATTAACCAGAATATCATCCCGGTAGTCCCGGTGCGTGTTTTATGCCCAAGATCGGAATACATGCCTTTCCAACATGTACATCACAACAAAGTTTAAGAAAGAGCGAGTAATTAACATTATATTACAAGTTGTTAAGCATGCAACAAGTTATCACAATTTACGGCAAAAGAGAGCTAGGAGGAGACTAAAACCTGCTCAACTCCTAACCAGCAAAAGAATTAAGCAGCAGAAGACTAAAACCTATACAACAAAAAGGGGATGGAGCCATATGTCCTTAGGCACCTGCATCAGCGGGCACGAAGTAGCCAAACACCGCCTCTTCCACAGCAACAGGAGTACTTGAAAGCGCAGGGATGAGTATGAAGGTACTCGCAAGACTTAAACCATATAAAGCACATATACATAGCTCGGCTCCAAGGATTATGCATTGATCATTAGCAAGGATGAACCACAGGTTAAATAAAACATATGCACTAAGGCTCCTTGACATATGTGTGAGCGACTGAAACTTAACCAAAACATATGAAAACTACCTTGCAATTAACAACTGAACAAGTGTAACTGTAAACAACATGTATATCAATAAGTAACAAGTGCCCACATCACCATCTCCCACATACCAAACCATAAGCCATACTCGAAACTCTACGACCGATGCAGATGGACAGAAGCATGCTCATGACCGAGAGCGCGGCAGTTTGAACTATTTATACACCCTGCAGGAGAATACTCTTGGACCCACACAACACGAGGACCATTCGGCTTGTGCCACCGGCCAAAGTGCACACAAGGGGGTACTCATGACAACCTTTCCCAACCAGCCCCAACCGTGTGGGGCATGCATCGTTCAGTGCGGCGATACTAGAACTACTCCCGGAGCAAACTAGTACCACTTACAAGCTCGCTCACTCACACCGTCGATGTTCACACCCACAAAGCCACAGCTGCAAAGGTATTCGGCTCGCCTTTCCATTAGATCGGCATGTGGTGAGTAAGGTAAGTTCTAAAGCCAAGAATACCGATGATTGGTGCTTAACCGGCGCAAAGTAGTCTACGGTGTCTGGTTTCCTCTATCGACCTACCAAGGGGAACTCCACATCCGGGCAGGACAAAACACCTCCTAGCACCGCCCACACCTCGCCTCATACTCACCACTCATAAAACCATGTCAACCTCAACAAGTGTATGTAATCATAAGAAGGTCCTATGCACGCGAACAACAGGATGCACCGTCATTCGACTTCTACGGAATGACCTAAGCATGGCTAAGTATATAAGTTGAACTCATACCTAGACATTGACAATACCTCAAGGCTACAAGGAATGTAAACACACAAGTATTCAAAGTAGAAGAATGCAATCGGCATTGGTTCTATCCATTGGTACCCGACAATGACTCACTAAACATGCATATATACATAAGCATATTTCATCGATTTTAGACTTATCCAATTACACAAGAGGGATCAATATTCTTAGTTGCTTGCCTTGATGCATTGGCTAACAAAGGCGGGGTGCCTCCGGACCGCCCTCGCTCGCCAGGATCATTGGATCGATGTTCTCTAAAAAGAATAATGCGTGCAATGCCATGAGTATGGATGAAATGCAACAATGCATGCCATAAGATGCGCAAAACATGTTAAAAGTGCAAACATACGAGCTATAACAAATTTGGGACTTGAACCAATTTGAAAAGTTGCCGAAGTACGAACCTCCGGAGAATTCTCCGGAACCTCCAGACATATGCGGACTATCCGCAAAATTATGTGGAACATCCGGACATTGCGCAACTCAGGCAAACTCCGGACTATCCGGAGAATTCTCCAGATACTCCGGACATATGCGGACCCTCCAAACTTTTGTCCGGACACTCTGGACCTGGACTAAAAATGTGTTTTCAACGATTCATCGATCGATTTAACTCCAAACTTGAATCTATGCTACATACTCCTGTGCATATACCATACCAAGAGTTCTAGACTAACTTTGTAGCTTAACCCTAAGAAAATCTTGAATACAATTCAAATTGCCATTTGATGCGGACCCTTCGCACTTTGATGCGGAACCTCTGCATTTTTGTGGACTATCTGCACTTTTATGCGGATACTCCGCACTGCCCAGAACTTCTCTGATTTTGGGGGAAAATGTGCCAAATCGAATTGCGATCTTTTCCAAACTAAAGAGGAACATGTTTGAGATGATTTATAGAGTCTAGAATTCACTCATCAACCTAGTAAATCGATTCCTAACTCAAATCTCATCTAAATCCTTATTTTGGTCCAAAACCTCAAAAACTCATGAACTTTGCTAAAACTCGAAATCGATCAACGAAATCACGAATTCTTGCCATGGGGAGCCTAAGAGACTTACTCAAGATGCTTGTGGAGTTGGGTGACCACCGAGGAATGGAGGAAATAGAGGGAAATCGATGAAGTCCGGTGTTACATGTGCTTCAACCAAGAACACCAAAAGACATCAAATCCGGCTCGAATCTTTCGAGAAAACGAAAATGAATTGGATGGATGAGTAGCTTATGAGCTCTAGAATGCAATGGTACCACATGCATACCTTCAATCCCTCTCTTGAGCTCGGATTTTGGAAGAAATGGAGAGAGAGAGTGAGAGCTTGAGTGGGAGGGGAAGCTCCTCCTTGTGGCCGGTTGGAACACGGTGGGGAGTGAGAGGAGCAGGTGGAAGAGAGAGAGAGAGGGCAGGTGGGGGCTGCCCACTTGAGTGGTTGGAGGGTGGGGCCACATGTGGGGCCCATAGATAAGTGAAAAGGGTCCATTTTCGCTGCGAATTCAATCCTTTTCTCTCCCGGATTTCTTTCTCTCATCCAAATGGTTTCAAACGAATTATATTAGTATTCCAAATTATAATTACTCAAAATTAAACATAATGCTTAAAAAGCATTACTATGCTTAATTACGTGATTAAAAATTTTGGACGTGATAGTTTGGGTCATTAATGTGACAGGACGTCCGCGTGAGAAAACGAGGCATTCATCTTGGAGTGCTGCCACGTGTTGAAGGGAAACCGGATATCACCACAGCCCCTTCCCCAGGTGTTTAATGGGAGGACAGGCGACGTTCGTCCCCTTCATCTTCTGGACCTACGTGGCTGCTTGGCCCGGGTATAAAGCCGGGGTTACCCGGTTGGAGTCTCTACATCCCCATGAGCAAGCAGTTAACCTTGACTTTAGTATGGCATCGTCTTCCTCCTCATCCTCCTCGGAGACATCAATGATCTCGATGGCTCCTTCGGGAGCTGGGCTGTTTCAGTCGTCAGCAGAGGGGTCGGAGGCGAAACTGCTTCCACCTTTGTAGGGGAGGCGGTTGTCCGTCGCTTCGGCCTGACCTTTGGTCAGGGAGGGCATGCTTGTCGAGATCATTGATATCTCCGATGACGACGAGGAGATCGACTGGAATCTCCTACAAAAGGAGAGTAAGCTGACGTCTGTGGGCCCAGCGGCGAAGTAGGAAGAGGCAGGGAAGGCAAGGGAGAAGGCCTCGCCAATGACCTCCTCGGACTCCTCAGCGTCCTCTGTCTCATGTGTGGGCCCTACCGGGACCCGTAGGAGGTGAAGGCAGTCACCGGGATGACGTACTTGGTGACGCTGTGATATATCCATATCACGGCTGGACTTAGTCACCTTGTACTCTTTCTCGCCTTGATTTGCTCCGTAGGGATCTATCTTGTTCATGGCAATTTCTGTACAGTTGTTTTAGTCTGTATCCCCTGGATGTACTAGTTGTTTAATAATATAATGTGGATCTTCGAGAACGGTCGTGTCTCCTTCCATATCGCAATGCGAGAGGACCTTTCGAATGGGTGGCCGCATGCATGCGTGCTCGTACTTCTTCGTCCCTTCAAAGGCGATGGCTAGTTTTTCTGACGACCGATGGATACGTATGGTAGCTAAGGAGAACTGGGTGGAGTAGTGGCGACCTCGTCGTCCCTGGTTACTGCGTACTCCTCGGGCCTGGGGCTGGTAGGGGCCTGCTTCCTAATTTGTTCTAGATTTTTGACTCAGCGAAATCCCTCTGGAACCTTGGGAGATGAGCTCCGGAGGTGGTCCTTGACCCTTTGGGTTCTTTAGCGACTGTCCGGGTTGACGGTGATGATGTGTCGAAGACGCAGCCGAACGTTTAGGCGAGAGAGGTGGTCCGCGACCCCCCAGTCCTTAGCCGTTGCCCAGCTCCGGAGGTTTTCCGTTTGGAGCCTAGCGACGGCACGTCGGAGGCGAAGCCGAAGTTTAGGCGGAAGAGGCAGTCCGCGACCCCCTTGGCCCTTAGCTGCTGCCCGGCTCTGGAGGTATTTCATCCGGAGCCTGGCGACGGCGCGTTGGAGGCGAAGCGAAAGACCAGGCGGAAGAGGCGGTCCATGACTCCCTCGGCCCTTAGCCGCTGCCCGGCTTGGCGGTCTTTATAATGGATAGTCGGGGTTCCACTATGTTTCCCGTGCCGTGAGGCACGGGCTTTTATTAAATGTTAGTATAACCCTCATAAAATAATATGTAACAGGGGTTTCCAAAGGAGATGGTAGGGTAATTTGTTACCTATTCACCATACGTATTTGAGTCACGTGATCATACCTTCCCCTGTAGGGAGGGGGATCTTTATACCTCTTTGATTTGTGTGCGGTGCTCTTTGGAGACCAGCGAGTTTCGTACCCCTTCGGCATGGAGGCATTAGCCTTCAAGATGCCGGGGTACCTTCCTGTTAGGTCTTTTCAAAATCTTTTAGTCTGGTGGAGTTTCGAAGAAACATCTTTATCTTGTGGGGTTTTCAGAAGTCTTTCCGTGGTGCAGAGGTTTTGTAAGGTTCTCCGTTGTGCAAAGGTTTGAAAAAGCTCTCCGTTTTTACCGGAGGTTTGGTAAAGCTCTCCGTTTTTACCGGAAGTTTGGTAAAGCTCTCCGTTTTTACCGGAGATTTTGGTAAAGCTCTCCATTTTTACTGGAGGTTTTGGTAAAGCTCTCCGTTTTCACCAGAGGGTTTTGTATGGTTTTCCATTTTTGTCGAAGGTTTTTGTGAGACTCTCTGTTTTTGCTGGAGGTTTTGTAAGACTCTCCGTTTTTGTCTGAGGTTTTGGTAAGACTCTCCATTTTTGTTGGAGGTTTTGGTAAGACTCCGTTTTTGTCAGAGGTTTGGTAAGACTCTTCATTTTTGTTGGAGGTTTGGTAAGACTATCTATTTTTGTTGGAGGTTTTGGTAATACTCTCCATTTTTGTCGAAGGTTTTGGTAAGACTCTCTATTTTTCCTGGAGGTTTGATAAAGCTCCTTGGCATGTATTAATGCCAAAAGTCCTACACACTATCGAAGCTACACAATACCTTCCAGGAAACCTAGGCAGTCTTGCCTTCCAGGTGACCTAGGCATGCTACGCCCGTGGTGTGTAGGCTTGTCTTGCTCCAAAGAAACGCTCGGGGTGGATCGCAACGTCCACCAAGGATGTGCCTTGGCGCATGGCATTTATATGATCGAAGCTATGCAATGCCTTTTAGGGCACCCTGGGTATAATCTGCCTAGGCATAAGCGGCGCCCATGGTATATAAGCATATTGTGCAGAGAGGATTCCTTGCGACAACATTCCTTAGAGCACCGCATCCTCACATCAAGGCAGTCCCCTAATATGCGGTGTCCACACACTATCGAGGCTACACAATACCTTCCAGGAAACCTGGGAAGTCTTGCCCCCCAAGTGACCTAGGTATGCTACGCCCGCGGTGTGTGGGCTACACTTCCTACCAGGGCAAAGCCTACCCTCCGGGAAACCTTTTCAGGTGACCTTAGGTTTATACAAGCGATGCTTACTGGTGCGTGGGCTTGTCATATCTCCGGATAAATCCTCCGGGGGCACCGCAACTACATTACCAAGGAAGTCCCTTGATAACTGGCATCTACACACTATCGAGGCTACACAATACCTTCTAGGAAACCTAGGCAATCTTGCCTTCCAGGTGACCTAGGCATGCTACGCCCGCGGTGTGTAGATATGTCATGCAATGAGGATTCCTTGTGACAGCATTCCTCGGAGCACCGCAACTCTGCCATCGGGGACATCCCCTGGGGCATGGCTTCGACACCCGAGGCTATGCAAATGCCTTCCAGGGCACCCTGGGCATAATCTGCCTTGCAGGTGACCTAGGCATAAGCGGCGCTCGTGGTGTGTTGGCCTCACTGTCTACCGAGACTACGTAATGCCTTCTAGGAAATCTAGGCAGTCTTGCCTTTCAGTTGACTTAGGCATGCTGCATCCGCGGTATGTGGGCTTGTCACGCCACCCGAAGATGTCCTACGGGTGGCGCCGCAACACGGTCTATCAAGGAAATCCCTTGATACGTGGTAACTACGCTTCCGAGGCCGCACAATGCCTTCCAAGAAACTTGGGTAGACCCGCCCCCCAGGCGACGTAGGCACGCTGCGTCTGCAGGAGTGTAGGGATATTGCATGGTTATACTAGCTAAATTTTGCAGTCTACTGTTGGCAATGAGAAGCTATTTGTAGCATAAAACATAGCTAAGTGATATAACTGTGCATGTTAAGTGAAAATGTGACTTCAGTTCTACTGCTTCTACATAGTAGCTATTTATTGAAAAAAGACTCCTAGCCGTAAGGTTGGAGGCCTCCAACAGACTCTAAACTTACTGTATGAAAGACGGATCACTAGGTAAACTACTTGGTAGTTAATAATGGATATACCTTTGTAGGAATAAAGCCTCTATTGTGAGGCTTGGTGACCTCGAAGCATGTGGCTAGGCTGGGAGAGGCGGTGCTTGAACCTCTGTGCTTTTAGCCATTGCCCGACCATGGAGGTAATTCGTCCGGAGCCTGGCGACGGCATGTTGGAGGCATAGTCGAAGGCTAGTTAAGAGAGGCAGTCCTCACCGCCTCGGTCCTTGGCCGCTGCCCGGCTCTGGAGATATTCTGTTCAGAGCTTGGCGACGGCGTGTCCCTGACTCAGTTATTGTTGCTGGATGTGGTACCGTTGGCAGCAGGGTTGGTAGTGACGGTGCAGGGTTGAGGCGCCGGGGATTTGCCCGGGAGTTTGCCCCAGGCCTTCGAACCCTACGTCGTCCTTCACCCGCTCCTTCTGCGACCAGGTATTCTGCTTGCCTTCCGAGGTATTCCCCCCGGATGGTCATGAGGGTGCGACAGTTGTTGGTGTTGTGGTCGCGCCCTAGTCTGTGCAGGATGCACCCGTGTGCCTCCGGGGGCGCCGGAGCTTGGAGTTGCGTCAGGGTCGCTGCCGAAGGCGGTGTGTCCCGGAGCCTATGGTTTCCCCAGGGGCTCCTCCCCTTTGGGAGACCATCGAGGCTGCTCGTTGAACCGGTTTTTGGAGCCGAAGTGGTTCTGACTATGCCTCACCAGACGAGGTGGGTTTAGGGTTCCCTGCACGCAGTTGACATTGCGAGGGCGACGTCATAGGAACTGGCGGGGTCCGCGCACCCTGGAGCCCTCTGTCTCCTTGGAACCCTCTTTCGCCTGAGGGGCCCAAGTAGGGCGCTAGGTGGACAGACTTTCCGAAGATATTGGCTCGCTCGAGGTATTCCAGGTGTGGTCAAAGGGGACACCTGTGGACCAAGCCCAGGTACGATCACTCCTGGGTTGGACCGCCTAGAGCCATTGGAAGGCGGCCTGCTTGGCTGTGGCTTTGGCAACGTCCTCTCCTGAGGCGGTGAGGTCTTTGTCGTGCAGACGCTAGAAGGCCTCTGCGCCGTCTAGAGTTCCTGTACCGACTCAGGGTTCTGAGTTGGCCAAGGTCGGAGGGACACTGTCCTATACGGTAGCGGGGCTGGAGCATGCATACGGTGCGTATGGCTAAGGCAGCCATGCATATGGTTGCATGCTTGCAACGGTGGGTATGGCGGTTTTAGCTAATCCTTTGGTGGATTTCCGGGTGGATTCCTACCTCTCTGAGCACTTCTGTGTTTGAGTCCCCACAGACGGCATGCTATTGGAGCAAGAGTTCGTCTTGCCCCAGCAAGTATGGTGAGAGTTTCTTCTAAGGAGGAGACTGAAGCTTGGAGACGAAATTTGAGAGGAAGGAACACCACAAATATATTGATGATAGAAAAATATATCACTCTGGGTGGAGTATCACAGTGTTCACTATCTTGCGTGTTCTTTCCCGCTGTGTCTGTCCTTCTCCCAGAGGACCATGGCCTCCTATTTATAGGGCCATGTAGCTTGACGTACAAGTTATCATAACATACAAATATTCAAAATCTGACCGAATTACTAGACCTTCTATCCTATCGGAAAGATAAATATCCACCGTGGTAATTATCGTGGTGCCTACCCCCTGAAGGGGGCGAGCCGGTCGCCAATTGCGGCCCGGCGCCGCACTATCAGGGGTGTCAGGATAGCCCTCATCACGCCAGGGTGTCAGAGTGACGTCCATTAGCCTAGGCCTTTAATGCCGATCACTTCCTTGCAGGCAAAGTACGACCGGCGCTCCCCTTTTGGCAGATCTTCTCAGGACCTACTGACTCACCTTGCTGTCTTCAGAAAGGCAGCCCGATCAACCCGAGGTGGGGTCCTCGGGAGGTATAGAACATGGAGGTGAAGGCTTTGAGAAGCGGGACCCCAGAGGGCTGGGGCTTTGAGAGGCCGAGGCTTTGGAGGACCGAGACTTCGGGAGGTCGAGCCGGCGAAACCAATGGAAGGTTTCGTAGGTGCGAAGAGGTACCGTGAAAAGATATGATAATATTGAAGATCGAACTTTTAACAAAAGGTTCGGAGATCAAGCCTCCAAAAGAACATAGATGATAATTTTCAACCGTTATTCTCAGACTAATTTATTTTCTTCCTAATATTTACCATAAATTCCACCGGATCGTACATAAGGAGTATCGAGAAGCTGGCTCTATTGTTATGTGCTGGACTCAGAAGTCAGGATCGATAGCCTCCAGCCCAGTCCACATGAACCCAGCTGTGTATTTGTATGTGACTCCATTAAAACTTTGGCGGTGTGACCTAAAAAAAAAATTGGCAGTGATATGATTTAGCTTGGTGGCCTTAACCCTCCCTGGCAGTGGAGTTCGACCTTGTTTTTCCGGCCGGTAGCACATCACACTCCAGGAGGGTCAAGGTAGATCATATCATGGGCGGACGGCCCCATCAATCGCAGCAGCCGGAAGCCTACTCGAAGGCAGAAGCAGAGAGGCCCACAACACACGTCAACAAAAGCCCGGCAATTAGGGGGAAATCAGCGCTTGTCCACATCGGGCGCTTTGAGAGGGCGGGTGAACGGCTACAGACCACTGCAGGAGGGAGTGCACATTCCTGACAGGCGGCGTGCTCTGATTGGTGGGCTGGGTGGAGTGGATTGATTTGCAAACTTTAAATGCATTTTCTCTCAAACTGTGAGGCTGTTTTCAAATCTGTTTGCATCATGGTATGTTTAGAATGAATGCAACAAAATGATAACCATGATGAAGATATTTTTTTCTTATTTTTGGATTCTTAAATAATATTTTGAATGCACTTGTTCAATATTTTAGAGAAATCCTAGTTCAATATTTTGCTGGGCCACCTAATCCGGTGAGCATTTCCAAAGGCTTGATGTATAGGAGGACCCCGATTAGGAGACTGAAAGGCTACACTCAAACCAAAAAAGAGAGGGTGGAAAGCTACACAAACTTTTTGACTCATCTTCTCGTAATAAACTTTTCAACAAGTACTCATCAACTACTATATACTAAAGTGACCGGAATCGGTGAAATCTAAGAGCCTCTACCACTGTAGCTACTGTAGCAGTGAGTATGTATATATGTATATATACGTATATGTATACATATACATGTATATATACGTATATGTATACAAATATACGTATATACATATGTATATACATATATACATATGTACATATGTATATACGTGTACATATATATGTAATTTTAAAAAAAATTCTAAAAAATGTCGAAATAAATATTATTTACATTATTAAATCGGTTGAAAAAATCTAAAATACAAAGAAACATATCTAAAACTTAAAAAATATGAAACGAATTATTTTAGGTTAGTATTACTTCTAACTACATGTTAAAACTATGTGCATGCACAAAAGTACTATTATTTTCTCTATAATTAATTGAATGTATTTAATATTAATAATTCCATAAATAAAAATTGAAATGTACAAAATTTGTGAACCTAATTTTTTTAGTCTTTTTTTATCGTGCTCTACATAGTAAAATAAAAACAGGCACGGCGTAGGCGTGCCAATCAGACTGGTAAGACTAATACCAACTCCTCTTCCATCTTCTATATCGATTTGAATCCAAGTCCAATTTAAACTTGAATCTTCTTATCGTCTCCTTATGTGCTTGGACCAGAATACGTGGAGAACAGGCGTAACCCAGCCTTCCTCTTCTCCCTCAGGGTTAACTTAACTCGTCCTTGTGCCAACTAGGAAAACTGAGCAGGAATATCTTTATCCTCAGTCCTATCATCACTCTCATTATCGTCATGTTCACTTGTATACCGAAGCACAAGTAATGTACTTACATTAAGTAGTATAAAGATCTCACCAAGATTAATTGAAGTAACTAGAAATAGATTCACCTGTTGTTGTATTTGTCGTGCTTTTGCTTTAGTCATGGGAGCTACATGTACCCGGTCATTAGAAACTGGAAGCGGGAAATTAGATGCCGCTCTTCAGAAGGTAGAACCTGGTCTTCCTCTTAGAAGGTGGAATCCGATCTTCAATAAATGGAAGCCAGTCTTCAAAAGCTGGAATTTGGTCACTGGCCACAACTTGGTCTCTTGAGGCAGGAACTTGGCCATAGTCACGACTGCCAAAGATGTTGTCGATGACAAGATTTAATATTTATAATGGTTATTACAGTGACGACTAGCTTAATAGGCGACTAGATGAATAATATCATGACCAGATAAACAGTACTACGATAAGATGAACAATACCATCCGCGACTGGATAAATAGTAACACAACCAGATGAATAGTACCACGACATATCATTTATCATCGCCCTAAGAGCATACATAGCCGACATATCATTTACTATCATCCTAAGTGATGGCTAGAAATAGATAATAAGTTGTTCACGATTATTACGCATGAAAGTATTTTTCGGTATGCAAGCTTTACCAAAAACAGAAGGGCATGTGTTGATAACAAGATTTGGTATTTATAGTGGTCATTACAGCGATGACTGACTTAATGCGCAACCATGTAAACAGTACCATGATCGGGTAAATAGTACCACGACTGTATGAACAGTACATGACTAGGGAATTATAACTTTCGACCAGTGAACAGTGATTTCAGACCAGTGAACAGTGATTTCAGACTAGCGAGCACTATCAATGGTCATGACCAATTAGGGGTGGAAATGGATGACAGGAAATTCGAATTATCCGATTCCGTATCCGTTAAAATACAAATATGGGTATCCATATCCGTATTCCTTTCTGAAATGGATACTAAAATGGATATATCCAAATTCGTTTTCGAGATTCGGATTCAAATGTGGATATCTGAATTCGAAATATATCCGATTCGTATCCGTATCCACCAACCAGGGAACCAAATTTTGCTGAAGTTTTAGAAATTTCAGATATGAACGAAATTCCAACCCAATCAAATTGGAACAAATTTCAGTCAAATTTCAGTTAAATTTGATCAAAAATTTAAATTTCCAACATGAATTTTGAACAAAATTTCTTAAATTCCGGCCCAATCAAATTAGAGCAAATTTCAGTCGAATTTTATCAAATTTCATTTAAATTTTTTCAAAAATTTAAATTTTCGACCTGAATTTCGAAGATCGAGTAGATATCCGAATGCGAATTCCTATTCGAACTATCCGATTCGTATTCGTATTCGAGGATATCCAGATCCGTATTCGCATTTGAATTAAAATGTGGTAAATCGTACTATCCGAATTCGATTCCATGCGTATTCGAACAGTGATTTCAGGCTAGTGAGCACTATCAATGGTCATGACCAATGACCAGGCGACCAGTGATCACTGTTTGTTTGCACAGTTGGTCTCCAGACAAATGAAAGAGTTGGTTGAATCTAAGAAGGCCGAACTACATTAAAGTATATTCAGGTAGATATATGAGAGTTTTACCTGTTCAAATAGGAAATATATGTTTATTATAGAAAGTTTGGAGATCAAGTAGGCATAGCTGAACCATATCTGTAAGTCTTGTTTGTTTTGAATTATGAGTCCTGATCTTTTACGGCTAAAACCTACTGCCCTTCAAATATGAGAGGGTCATGGCCGATTGAAAGATACAACAATCGATCAAATAGCAACATGCATCTACTATTTTTCTACCTAGCTCCTATAGTCTTATTACTCCTCCTGCTGCTACTCGTTCTTGATCTCGAAGATCCGTCGCCATAGTGCCCGACTGGGTTTCTCAGGTGCTGCTCACCGGGTTAGTTATCCTTTGTCGATTTGCTCGTAAATCAGTCACTCGTTGCTACGAAAGCGCAATAGTTATCTCCGTTGCAGAACGCCCTGCGTGTGGTGCTACGGATTGCACACGAGGTGCTCGTGTGTTGGAGCGAGGATCCATATTTTTGTGCCAACACATTTTGGTGACTCTGCTGGGGAATCGACTTCTTCAGCCATGGTGCAATATGGACTCAAGATCAATTCCAACAACTTCATCACGCCATCCATCTACACCACGCCCGAGGTACAATTTGCAAGTACATTAAATAGATCTGTTAATGCTGCTATGCCTATGTTCTATAGTCATAAAAGTATTGTGGAAGGATTATATGGCGGTAATGGTATACAATATATCATGTTGAATAATGCCAGTACATCGAATTTTAATCATATTAGTAGCATGCAACAAGAATTTTTACCTCCTAATTCATCAGCAATATTTGCATCACCTAGTGTATCACAAACTAACATACCGATGAATAATCATTATGGCCGAATTGATATGATGGGTTCGGCCAATAATTATGAGCCATCACATGTTAATAATTTTAGTAGTGTATAACAAGAAATTAGACCTCTTGATTCATCGGCAAGTGTTTCACTGTTTATGCTTACACAACAAGTTATGCCGATGAATGAGATGTTTGACCACAATAATATTGATCATTTGGCAAATTATATTGAAATCACCATATGCTACACCATGTGTCACTAGAACGGAGGTTACACCCTATACTTTTTTAGCACAAACATCTGGGCGTGAAAATCAACTAAATCGGAGCTACGAGCAAAAAGTTATAAGCTTTTGAAGTTATGGGGGCTATTCTGCAAATTTTACTTGATTTACAGAGAAATACCGAATTGTTTTTATACTGAAAAAGTGGATTTATGACGCAATAAAGCATTTATTGATTTATTATGCTGTTAAAATATTCCATGGAATATGTCTACGAGCCCTGTGGACCACGGCCTTATGGCCGGTCCATGGCTCACGGTAGACCGGGGCTCCAAGGGTTATTGGCTGGTCTAATTCGGGCCATTGGATGACGATTGGGTGGCTGAGATTCAATTGAGGCGGTGGACGGCGGCGCTGAACGGGTCGGGTGGCGGCCGACGGCGGCGAGTGACCAGAAGCTCGCCGGCGCGACGTAAAAAGGTGCCTCCGGCCACGGTTTTCAATTGCGCTTGGCACAATAGAGAGAGGAGAGGACGGGGAGTCTCACTGTGGGCTCGATGGTGGTGGAGGGGCTCCGGAGATGGCCTGCGATGGAGAGGAAGGCGGCGGTTGACGGAGACACGACGGGGACAACGTTCGGTGGTGAATTGAGCTCCGGGAAGAGTCAGGGTGAGCTTCTTGAGGTCCAGCGACACCAAAAACGGAAGAAATGAGGTTAAGTAAGGTTCGGCCGAGGAGAATCAAGGCGGAGGCAAGCTTCTTACCATCAACAATAGCGGAGACAGTGGCGAGCTCAATTCCGTGCATGAGAAAGAGGGGAAATGGGTGTTTCAGATGAGGAAACTTGCAAGGAGAGCGATGGGGAGCTTATATGCGAGAGAGAGGGAGAGGGATGGCCGGAATCGAAGGGATTGGCCAGCGAAGCTAAATGGCAATAAAGCTTCAGTTTCCATACTTAAGAGGGGCAAATCAAGGGGGAAACAGTCAAAATCAAGAGAGGGGAGGGAGAGGATCACGGCCATGCGAAATAATTGGCGATTGAATGCACGGGGAGGCGCTGAATGAAACAGCTGCGGCGATTCGGGGCTCGGCCGAAGGAGGAAGAAGGTGAGCCGATCGGCGACAGCTCGGCTGACAACTCGGCTCGGCGGCTCGGGCTGGGCCCGCTTGCCAAAGAGACGGGGTGGGGAGGGAGCGGCTCGGTTGTCGGGTAGGCAGGCTCGGTTGGCTTGGGCCGGTGCGAGGAGGAGGGGAGCAGCCCACGGGGAGAAAAGAAGAGGGGTTGGGGGGGGGGAGGAGAATTGGGCCAGGGCAAAAGGAAAAAAAAGGGCGGCCCGCTCGAGAGAAGAAAGAATGGAGGGTGAGGAAGGATGAATGGGCCGAGGAGAAAAGGATTTTGGCCCAAGAGCTCTTTTCCAATATTGAAAACCTTTTCTTTTTAAATTTCAATCAATTTTCAAAAGGGATTTTAAATGAGCAACTTCCTACGAATTTTCGCAAACTTTTTCCATGCATAAAAATCTTATTGCATCTACAACAGTATGAATGCAACAAACATTTAACCAAGGCCAAATTAAATTTAGCAATTAATTTTTCCATCTAAATTGAATAATAAAAAATAACTCCTATTTAATTCTAGCAAAATTTTAAATTATTGCAAAAAATTGAGATTTAGGGTGTTACAAAAATCATCACTAATATTTTATTAGTGACGGATCCAATGATGGGCCATCACAAATGTGACCCTAGGAAGAGACCCGACCAAGACCCAATACTAATGACACATCATTAGTGGCGGGAGAGTAAATCACCAATCAATAAAAATCATAGTGATGGCTCACATGAACGTCCGTCACTAATGATAGAGTCATTAATAATAGCTAGAGACGACATACGTCACAAAAGATAGCCTTTAGGCTACTTAGTGTTGGGGCTAGTCATTAATGACCTGTTAGAATCTTAAGCACTTTATGAGATTTCAACCAGTCATTAGTAACGAGTGATAACTATTACATATCACTAATGCGAAAGTCATTAGTGACGAGTAATAGTTGTCACCTGTCACTAACGATTGGTCAGAATCTCAAGCACTTTATGAGATTTTGACCAATCATTAGTGATGGATGACAACTATGATCCATCACTAATTGCTCATAGAAGTGCTTGAGATTGAGTCATTAGTGACGGGTGGTAGCTATAACCCTTCACTGATGATTAAATGCCACTCATTTCGAAAATTCATAATTTTTTTCATACAGGGTTAGATGATGACAAACTTTATATGAAAATTATATCCCTCGACGAGATCTACAACTTTGTAGTTGATTGCTTTTTTATTTGAAATAATATAGATACATAAATAAATGTTTAAAAACTAGTAGGAATGCTTGAAAAATCCACATATAGGGCCATAAAGAAAACAACTAATTCAAATATTTTGTCGTGAGTTTGGTAAGTCAGATTGATGAAAAGTCTGCATATCACTGACTTTCAGATGTAACATTATGTCTCCAAAAAATTTTAGGTAAATTTGAGAAGGTTAATTTTATACCAAAAACTTCAGAGGTTCCGTCGAGTGTCTTCTGAGTCTTTTTGGGGTTTAAGAAAGTTACAGATCTAAAGATGTGTATTGTTCGGATGCGCCTCCTCATTAGCTTTGAAAGTAGAGGTCGAACGTCAAAATTGAACTCCGTATGCAAGAGTTATGGCTGTTTTACTGAATATTGTACAGATTAGACACAACTTTTTCATACGGAGTCGGATGGAGACAAATTTTATATTGTAGAACTCAACGACATATACAACTTTGCAGTTGATAACTTTTTAATTTGTGGTCATTTAAAGACCCAAATAATTATAACAAAGTTTCAAGAAGCAAGGATTAAAAGGAAAACATATCCTATTATCATCAGTAGTATCACTGTGATGGGATTGTAAGATCGGATCACGTGAGCTGAGAGGTCTTGGGTTCGAGTGCTATGAATTGCACACGTGTGTACATATTTTGTGTGACTTCTGTCTAGTCGGGTGACTAGCTTGTGACTAGTTGGGTGTCACAAAAAATTTCAGGCCAAAAAATGTTTCCTTTTTTGTTTTTTTAAAACATACATCAGTAACGGGTCTGGACTCGACCCATCACTAATGACTTCATCACTAATGTATAGTCATTAGTGACGAGTCCAGATCTAGACCCATCATTGAGGGTTATCACACGTTACTAATAAGCTATTCTGATGTAGTGTAACCTTCACGTTCGGTTGCCTGGCACGCAAATTCCTCCTTCGATCATCAGTCTTCTTGTTGCCTATTGTCATGGAGGGAACAACAACACTGATAGTCCTCGACGCTTGAGAACCTGCTTTCCCCCAAGTAGGTGCATAAGGGAAGGCTGGGCGCAGTGCCTCTATGTCCTCTGAAGAAGATAACTCCTTTGGCATGCAAGACCACTTGATCAGATTTTACACGATCGATTTGTCACCCCTTCTGATGATGAGCTGCTGCAAGACATGTTCAGCAACCTGAAATTTAGTAACAGTGTTAGGAAGTTTAGATATCACTTGAGTGTTGTTGATTGCTTTTTTGAGCTGAGAAACATGGAAAACTGGGTGAATAGAGCTACGGCTTGGTAAATCCAACCGATAAGCCATTGAACCAATTTTGTGCATAATGTGAAATGGTCCAAAGTACTTGAAGGACAACTTATTGCAAGATCTAGAAGCAAGAGAAGACTGCACATATGGCATTGACACTTGTAACTTTAGAAACACCATGTCATTGACAGCAAAGACACATTCTGACCTTTTCTTTTCAGCCTGTTGCTTCATTAGGTTTTGAGCTCTTTCCAGATGTTGCTTGATTACTGATTGCATCAATGATCTTTCAGAAAGCCACTGGTCAACATCAGATACTGAACTAATAACAGATGACTCCAAACCAAAGTGTCTAGGTGGATATCCATAAAGAACTTCAAAAGGAGAATGCTTAAGAGCAAAATGGAAATTAGTGTTGTACCAGTACTCAGACAATGGTAACTACTTAAGCCATTGTTTAGGGCAAGCATGGACAAAACACCTTAAATATGTTTCAAAGCACTAATTAACTCGCTCAGTCTGTCCATCAGACTGAGGAAAGTATGCAATGCTCATGTGTAATTGCATATCTGCTAGCTTAAAGAGCTCTTGCCAAAATTTGCTTGTGAAAATTTTATCTCTATGAGATATTATGGATATAGTTAGTCCATGTAATTTGTAGACATTATTCATGAACATTTGAGCTACATGTGTTGTAGTAGAGGGGTGGACAGTGGCAAGAAATGGCCATACTTTAAAATTTGTCTACTATGACCATAATGCAATTTGTTGTACCAGAGCTGGGTAAACCTTCTATGAAATCCATAGAAATTACTTGCCACAAGAAGTAGGACAAGTAAAGGCTGCAATAAACCAGGGTAGCTAACCCTATCAAGTTTGCCTATTGACGGATTATGCAAGATTGCATATATGTATGAGTTGCTGACTTCATACATTTCCAAGAAAAAAGTTATTTGAGACACCTATAAGTCACAGGGAAACCTGAATGTCCTCCAAGAGCAGAACCATGAATGGTAGCTAGGATCTTAGATTGTAATGGTGGATTGTTCCCAATCCAAATTATGCCCCTATATCTCATAATACCATTTTGTAGAGTAAAATGAGAAATAGCAGTGGCATCAATCAATAGGGCCACCACCATGTGTTGAGCTTTGGGATCATCATTGTAGCCTGCTTTTACAGAGTCAAACCAAATTGGATTTGATGAAGAAACTACCAATAGTTGAGCTGAAGGCTTCGAATGTCTAGAAAGTACATCAGCCACACCATTTTCAGATCCTCTTTTATATACAATTCTATATTGCAAGCCAATAAATTTGCCAATGAGTGTGTAACCTCTGATCTCCCAAATGAGGAAGACTTTTCTGATATGTAAATATGATAAATTCTACTAATTGCAAATATGACCTCCATTTCTCAATAGCTACTAGGATAGCAACATATTCCTTCTCATAACTAGGAAGACCACTTGTTTTGGGGCCCCATGCTTTGCTAATGAAAGCCAAAGGATGACCATCTTGTAAAAGAATAGCTCCTACCCCTTGGTCACTAGCATCAGTTTACACTTGAAATTGTTTGTTAAAATTCGGTAAGGCTAGTACAAGAGTATTCATTAAAGCTTGTTGCGAAGTAGCAAATGTTGTCTCATGAATGGAAGACCATTGAAATATGCAGTTCTTTCTTAGCCACTCAGTCAAAGGCTTGTTGATAATGGCAAAATACTTCACAAACTTTCTAGAATATCCAGCTAGACCCAAAAAGCTTCTTAGCTATTTGACATTAGTAGGTGTGGGCCATTCTTTTATAGTGATTTTGGAACTATCACTAGTAACACCCTTTTCAGAAATCACATGCCCAAATATGCTATTGCCCTTTGAGCAAAGGAACACTTAGACATTTTTACTTCCCAATGATATTTTGCTAGCAGCTGTAACACTTGTTTGAGATGGTCCACATGAGTTTCTAAGGATCTTCTGTACACTAAAATATCATCAAAGAAGACCAATACACACTTTCTTAAGGGTGGTGGTAGAGTAGTGTTCATGGCGTGCCGAAAAGTGTTTGGTGCACCTTACAATACAAAGGCCGTTACTCAAAATTCAAAATGACCTGAGTGTGTTTGGAATGATGTCTTGTATTCTTCACCAGGTGCTAACCTAATTTGATGATAATCGTCCCTAAGGTCCAACTTGGTAAACCAGCTAGCCATAGATAACTCATCCATCAATTCATCAATTATTGGTAATGGAAACTTGCCTTTGATGGTTAAAGCATTAAGGTGTCTATAATAAACACAAAAATGCCAAGTACCATCTTTCTTCTTAACCAATAACACATGTGAAGAAAAAGCATTGTTACTGGGTTGAATAATACCCGATTGCAGCATCCCTTGGACTTGCTTTTCTATCTCATCTTTCAATGCTAGGGCATATCAATAGGGTCTAATACGGATAGGATTAGCACCTTGAATCAGTGGTATATGATGATCACATGATCTTCTAGGAGGTAACTCTGAAGATTCTTCAAAACATGAAGCATAAGCATGAAGTAATTCCTTTATGGCTCGAGGAATTTCTTGAGTATGGCTAACTGAAGGCTGATCAGTAATACTAGAGAGCTCAATCACAATACATTCTAGAATGGAAGGTAGAAGGTCATGAAGGATAATAGAATATCCATTATAAGGAATTGACATCCAGTTTTTACTCCAATGAACTTTCATGGGAGAGAATAATTCTAACCAGTCCATTCCTAGGATCAGATCCGCAATGGTAGAATCTTCAGAGTTGAGTGAAATTTGCAGTCATGTATAAACCATTCTGCCTCAATTAATTCATATGTACACTGCAGTTTACTCCCATTAGTAACTTGCACTTGCAGTGGATGTAAAATTGGAGAAATACCTTGCAATGTAGATTAAATTGCTTCACTAAGAGAAGTATGAGAACTCCCAGAATTAGTGAGGATGAGTAGTGGAACCTGCTAGATATGGTCATTAAGTTTCATAGTGCGAGGGCCTTCAGAACTAGTGACAACAACTTCTGAAATAGCCATGAAAGCTTGATCTAAACTAGTCTCTTATCGGAACTCTGGACTAGAACCTTCTTCAGAATCTGGCACCAAGTCTCAAATCTCTTGTAATACATGTAATTGAACAACAGGAGCACATGTATGAGCTCTATTCCACTGCTCTCCACATTTATAGCATAGCCCTTTAGCTCGATGAAAAGAGTGTAGTGCAGTTAATTTATCTTCAGCTGGCTGAGCTCGAGCAGCTTGAGTTCCCCTTTTGTCTTCAGATGATCTTGGGGCTTTGCTTGAGATAGAAATGGGGAGCGATGGCAATGGTTGAGGACCCCGAAAAGATGACTTGGAGTTCATCCAATTAGACTTGAGAAAGTCTTTACACCATGTCAATTCCCTTACTTCTTCCTGCAACATGGCAAGCACACAAGCAGCATCTACATCTTGGGGGTGCTGAATTAACATCCTGCACTTAATATCATCTCGTAAGGCATCAATAAAGCGCATGGTGTAATAGAGAGGATTAGCGACCAATTTATATGCAGTTAACTAATCGCTCAACTTAGAAAATTGCTCAACGTAAGCTATGACAGTGGTTAATTGCTTTATGTGGAAAAGTTGCCTAATCAGCATGTCGTGTTGATCATGAGCAAATCGGTCATGAACCATTGTGCAAAATTGTTCCCAAGATAACTGACGCACCTACGCTCCACCAATTGAAGCCAGCGAGCAGCGGCACTTGTGAAATGCATAGACGCCTCTTTGATCCACATTGATGGGGACACACTATAAAGACCAAAATAATCCTCACTACAAGACTTCCACAACTTCGGCTTAGAACCATCGAACTTATGGAAGTTCAGTTTCAGCAGTCTACCCATCGTGTCATGTGAACAAGGTGAATGTCCAGATGATGTTCTACTGCCTACGTGATGCAATGCTGAGAAATCATCTGAACAAGAATGAGTATGAAGGTGATCCAATGTACCCTTGACCGGGAGATGAGATAGGTTGACGCCAGACCCAAATCCGATCTCCCGGTGTTGCAGATCAACACGGTGCCCACTTGGACCGATGGTTGGTGGGTCCATTAGGTGAGATGCTGCCACCTTCTCAGGACGATCGAGCAAGCCCGGTGAAGGAGAAGGGTGCTCTAGCATATCACCATCGAGGCGTTTGTGAAGAATTCTGATTTCTAACTTTAGGTTGCTGACCGAGGCTTCGATTTGTGGCTTCCACACACCCATGAATCTGAGGGACTCCTCCAAGAGCTTGAAGTAGTCATCGGGCCTTTGCTCTACCTCGAATGACTAGAATTTCAACGATTGCTTCATATTCTTCATCTCATCCAGGATGATCTTCTTATTGGGATCCATAGCACTGTGCTTCTTCTGGAATCACGTGAAGTGCTTGTCCGACTGCAGATTGCCTGGGACTGGTGTCTCTGATAATAGGTTGTTAGCACATGGATGGATTCACGGTGGGAGATAGGAGAACTGGTTGGGAATGTTTGGTAGCTAGATTATAACCACGGAGAGGTTCAAGTTAGAGAGGACAACATATTAGAAAGAGATGTTCAGATGTGGAAGAAGAGGAAAGTTCTGTTCTACGGCTATGGTTCACCACCAGCTGCAGCCAACACCTTTTAGCACACGAGGTGCACTACCTGCTCACACCTCTGCTACTTGGCCCACTCGTGAGCCCATGTTCGTGATCCACTCGGACCTAGAGACCTTCATGCTCGGTTGCCTAGACCGTGAACTCCTCCTTCAATCGTCAGTCTGCTTGTTGCCTATTGTCAAGGAGGGAACAACAACGCTGACATATTTCTATGGCTACTTCATAAAGACAGAAATTCAATCCACTGGTCAATTGACGAGGAAAAACTATCCAGGCTCAGAGTGGTGTTAACTATGTGGAGTCAAAGAAACTTCTACTCACATTCCAGGGATGTTTTTGCTTGGAGTACAACACCAAATAATTTGTATCAATTTAACACTAATTTACTACAGACAATTAACAAAGCAACTAGGAATGTGCTAAACATTATGCTGATGCAATTTTTGCCAACATCCATTTGAAATTGCAACAGTGCTATTTCAAAAAAATAAAAGATGGTTGATAGCTCTGTAAAATATATTTTTTGAATAGTGTTGTTCTTGTTAAGGCATATACATGCAACAGGGTTGTCACTGATTTTGCTATGCTGGCACCATAGCAAAATCAGTGATAGCCATGTTGCAAGACAAGCACACAAGTTTCTCCAACTCCATTTTTCTTTATCTCCGGTTAGTTATAATCATAATCATGCGTTGCAATACATATATATTCTCATACAAACCAAATTCAACTCCACTCAATCTTCGTCAATGACTCATTACGTATAAACCAATGTACATATCCACTTTGTTTCTCAATCTCCCCCTTGATGAGCTGATTGATAACATACATGAAAAACAAAGAATGAATTGAAGCACAATAACCAATTTTCATATTTAAGTGATCAAAAGACAAAGAAAAAGCAAGAACAAGATCATTTAACATAAGATGGATCTACAAAAGCCCAAAACCTCTCCCCCTTGTGGACAATGGATTTATCAAAAATAAAAAGACCTTATTTTTATCTCTCTCTTGTTATTGTCATTTTTTTATAACGAGCATCATAAATCATTCACATATGAAGCAAAAACTTGATCAAGTTATGCTATAAAAAATAATGGCACCAACTCATCTACGCATGTAAAAATTTAGTGTAAGCACAACTCATCAAGTATACTTAACAATTTATTTGCAAAACATGGTTTTCCAAACTCAACTACTTCAGTCTTAGAAAATATGGAAACTTTAACAATTCATTGTCGTTGAAAAACCTGATTCATTGCTTGAAACCATATAAGATATAATTCACTTGTAAGAAATTATGTGCACCACCAGCTTTACTTTTCAACCGTGCCAAGCCTATGTCAAAAAGACAATTAGAAAATGAAGATAAATAGTTTTGGTTATACACAACTTCTTCCAATTTCGTATCATAGTGCAATGATAACCAATCTTGTAAAGAAGTGTGACAATGCATAGTTCCTTGATCTTTTGCCTGTTAACTATTTTTCAGCATTTAGCACATAACTTTGATAATCCACATTTAGCAATTTTAGAAAAGATCAAAGTAGTCAAGAAAGTTTGACCATGAAAAGATTTAATTTAAGTTTTCATTCTGATTAAAAATGTCATGACTAAAGTACAACGCTCATTACATTTTCATTGTTTTTAATATTCAAGAACCCCCTCCCCCCCTCAAACCAATCATAAAAAAAAATTCAAAAAGATTATTGAAAGAGAGTTCTTCCCTTTAAGCAAAAGAAAAGAATTTTAAAAAATTGCTCCCCCTCACACAATGGCATAGGGATGATACACTCCAAGGTCTCCCATCAGAAAAAAAAACTTGGTTGCATCTATAGGTTTGGTAAAGATATGCAAGCTAGTGATGAGTATCTATGTGGCACACGCGAATGTCTTCCTTCTCATTATGGTCTCACAAAAAAATGGAATCTCACATCTATGTGTTTGGTTCTGGAGTGCTATATTAAGTTATTGGCTAAGCTTATGGCACTGGTATTGTCACACAAAAGTGACACACTATTAAAATATAACCGAACATCTCTTGAAGTAAGTGGCAACCATCCATAAGATCTAAGAACAACAGTTAGCGGTAGCAACATATTCAGCCACAACAGTGGACTAGCTAACACTAGACTGCTTGCGAGAAGACCAACAAATAAGAGAGATAAGTAAGAAATGACAGGTACCCGAGGTGCTCTTTCTATCAATCCTACATCCAGCAAAGTCTGCATCCGAAAAGCCTTGATGAGAAAATGAAGAAAATACAAGAAACCAAATACCATATTCAAGGGTGTACTTGAGTTACCTTAAGATGCGCTTCACCACTTGGCGGTGAGATGTCCTTGGTGATGCATGGAAGCAAGCACACAGACAGATGGTGAAGTGAATGTCGGGTCTTGTTATCGTTAGGTACAAGAAGGAGTCAATCATGCTCCTATACTCTCGCTGTTCTACTATGTCACCATCTTTATTCGGATCAAGTGTAGTTGAGGTGGCCATTGGTGTTGCTAAAGGGCTTCGCATGGCTCATGTCAAACTTTTTTAGTAGATCCTTTGTGTACTTCATCTTGTGGATGAATGTATCTTACTTGCATTGCTTGATTTCAATCTTAAGGAAGAAGTTGAGCTCGTCCATCATTGACATCTCGAATTTCTTGCTCATGGTTTATGCAAACTTGATCACAAGAGTATAAGAAGAGCCACAGAAAATGATAGCATCCACATATATCTGAACAAGTAGTAAGTCATTATCATGCTTGAAGGTGAACAAGGTTTTATCCACTGACCCTATCACATACTCATGCTCAAATAAAAATGTCTTAAACCTATCATACCAAGCCCTAGGCACTTGCTTAAGCCCATACAAAGCATTCTAAATCTTGTATACTCTATGTGGGTATTTGGGGTGCTCAAAACCAGAGGGTTACTTGACATAGACCTCTTCTTCTATAAACCCATTTAGGAAGGCACTCTTGTCATCCATTTGATACAACTTGAACCCTTGGATGTCAAAAATGCAAGGAGGATCCTAATGACATCTAATCTGGCTACTGGTGTAAATATCTCTTCAAAGTCTATCTCTTCTATCTGGCTGAAACCCTGGGAAACAATTCGAGCTTTGTTTCTTACTACATACGTGTCCCCCCTACTTGTTCTTGAAAACCCATTTGGTGCCTATGATATGGATATTTGGGGGTGACTCTACAAGGATCTAAACTTGATTTCTCTCAAAGTTCTCAAGCTCTTCATGCATGGCATTGACCCAATTTAAATCAGAGAGCACGTGTTCGACATCATGGGGCTTAAAAGAAGCAACAAATCAGAATCTGTTGATCAAGAGCTGAAAGGATGCTATCTACAAAGATACTTTCACTCATCTCTTGATCATCTTCATCCTCAAGAGCAGAGCTAGCACATGGGTTATTTCATCAAATGTCACATCACAGGACACAGCAATAGTATTAGTATCAAGATTGTAAACCCAATAAGCATGATCATGAACCGAATATGATGAGGGAACGACTGATCTTTAGAAAGGTAATGTGATAAGTTTATTGGTGGAGTTTTGATGTTGATGATCCAAAGGCTCCAACCAGAACATATCGAGAACCCTCGCAACCACTACACCACTACTCCGTGGTAATTAACCGTGCCAAGACATGGTTGATGTCACCAAGAAGGCTTTTCCTGCAAGTGAATCGAGAACACAAGCAAGAATAGGTAGATGCAATCTAAATATTCCTATACCAATGAAGTGCTTGAGTTGGGGTTTCACAAACTACGATGAAACTATATTAAACAGAATAATCTAAGCTAAACCCATGCCTAAACTACGATGGCTATTGTGTATATACAGGGGGTATGAGGAGGTCGACCTAGGGTTGCGCAACTGTGGAGAGAGGCGTGAACAACTTAGACTCCGACTTTGACACGATTACAAAACCTGGTAGGGTTCAAAACGGTGACGCAGCACCTTATTTCTTTTCCTCTGAGTAAACTATAAGGAATATTTGGTCGAGCTCATATTCATTGGAATGGGTTCATCGTAAGCTTTACAGGATGTCCAAGATTGCCTAAAACAGACTTTGTATGAGAGTTATGCCCGTTTTACTGACATGCTGTCCTGAAACTCGACTTCGACCACGACCACGACTTCGACTACGACCATGACCACGACTAGAGCTCAGCCTTGAGTCCGAGAAGACTTGGCCTTCGAGCGATGATGTCCAGCAGGGGTTGTGATGCTTCTCCTATATTCCTAAAAATAACACAAAACTTAGTAGTATTCTATTCTTTTTACGAAGAACATATAAACAATAAGGGGTGAATTCACCTTGTGTGTATCTGAGGAAGCCGTGCCCTTATCACCCTTCCCTTCTTTACAACAAACTGTCCTTGGTTGCGTATAGAATTATCCTACTCATAGATTTCTACACAAAGTAAAATACGTAAGAAACTCTCGTTATGCAATATCATAAGTTATTTATCAAACAATTCTAATTCTCTTTGAAACAATTGTACTTGATCATCATTGGTCATAGTAAACATCATTGGTACAATGTAGGCATGTATCACTTCTTTCTCCCTTTCTTTAAAAGGAGTGATATTTTCTTGCTCCCCTTCCTTAGAAGAAGTGCCATAGCATGGTAACCTAGTAACAATTTGTATCTTCTGTACAAAGGAAGGTGAAGCAATGGTTGTGGTGCATGGTAGCATCCAACAGCACTCCCATTCCTGTGAACTGCTTAGTGGATTGCAAATAGAACTAGGAAACCTTGACATGACCTTAATATTGCAATTGCAGTCCTCTAAATGTTCACTTTCTGGCACAATAATAAGAGGTTTCAGATTTGAACAAATATAAACTCGATGCACCATATACTCTTATTTTTCATTGTACTTGCTAATAACATGAAAAGTATTATGTGACAAGCATGGAAGTTAGAATTAAGTTTTAATTGCTCCTCTAAACTATTCAGATTACAAAGAACATCAAATTCAATATAACCTAAAGAATTTAGGAAAGATAGCAATGAATTGAATATGTTTAATTTCAAAAAATGTACTCATTCGTAAAACAGAATGAACATGTTCAATGCAAAAGTTATGGTTGTGATATAAGTAAAGCATTACTACACAACTCTTCTTTATCACAAGGAATAACAAGCAAATCATCATATGACAAAGGTAAATCAGCAATAGGATCCACTAATGATTGCTCTACAATAGCATGGGTAGTGGGCAATTTCAGCACATCAAAATATTCCTCACCTAGTGTGAGTGTAACACCTTTTTCATTACCTTTGTTCTCTATCTCAGCTGATATAGGTGCATTAGCATTTGTACCTTGTTGTAACAAGCATGATGTGGCAACTTTCTCTTCTTTCTTCTTGCTCTTCTTCTCATTTTCCTTCTCTGGTTTGTTTGCATTTTCTATGGGAGGAGATGTAGCAGTGGTGGTGTGGCTCTCAAGCAACTTCTTCTTCTCTTCATCCATTTCTTGGTTGATTTTCTTATTCTGCAAAAGGTTAGTGATAGCAGAAGGCAAAAAGCTAGATATATCCTCAATTGAAACTAATGCATCTGTACACTTCAAGTCATCGCATGGCATCTCATTATCATAAATTTCAGCAAGATCAGATTTAGTGGTAAACATAACACATCTTTGCTAATTTTCAGTCAGGCAAACAGAATTAAATGATGACTTGATGGTCATGCCCTTCTCTCCCCCTTGAAGCAAAGCCGTAATTAGCTTTGAACAAGTATGAAGCACTTCTTTCTTCCTGTTCACAACAATGGTTTTGTTGTCCTTGTTCTCTTAACAATTTTCATCTACAGATCTATTGTATTGTTTTAAGTGCTACACTTTCTTATGCAAGTCATATTTAAAAGAGGGTGGAACAAATCTTTTACTCATAGGAACCTTTAAAGCATCCCAGGTAGTAGGTTCTAATTCATCGATGCATACTTTATTCCACCAGATGATGGCAAAACCTTTTAATTCACTTGTGGCATGCCTAACTCTATGCACTTCAGGAACTAAATGATCATTAAATTTCTGTTCCACCGTCATCTCCCAATTTAGATATTTTTCAGCATCATAAGCACCCTCAAAAAATCGTATAGTAAACTTAACCTTAGCAATTGGATCATCATTAACACATGCATTAAGTTGCTCAAAATTATTACCTCTCATATCTTGACAGTTGAAGTTCAATCGGTTCCTTGGTCGTACATCAAATACATCGTGGTTGCGCATCTCATTATCATCGACAACCTTATGTTCATGAGCCGCAACTCGAGGATACACATGCCCTTTGTTCGGTGGGTTGACCAACTGAACAAAGTGTGTATTGAGCATTGCAATACTATCATTTAGTCATTGCAACGTAGCATTTGTTTCCACAAGCTTCCTGTCGATGGAGTCATTAATAGTTTGCCGATGATCATCCAACACCATTGTGAGTTCTTCCTTCAAAACACACTCTGTCGCATCCGATGTTTCTCTTGCCATGGTTAGTAGCAAACAAGAAACAATAAAAACTTATTATCCCTATCAACTACTAGGTGGTGGAGTTTAAAGTGGAATCACTTACTCTCAAGCATCTTACCATGCTCTTGCAAATGTTCTTACCATACACAGCAGTTGGCACAACCGGTGGCTGGTTCATGATACCTTATCGGGTGAGAGTGAGGTAGTTGCAAGGAAGATACTGTTCTGATCGAGAGAACGTGTAGCTTGGACAGGTAATATTTAGTAGCAAGGAATAGCAATTAATGAAATTAGATTAGCAAAGCTGAATAAAAGTCCACAATACTCATCGCATTTGTTAGCCCGAACACGTTCCTAGAACTAGCTCAAGCAAGCTGAAAACTATAACAGACACCAGCACAATGGAACAAAATTTGCAATGCAAACTGATTCCCCTTTTTTCTTGAATTCTCTCTCTTCTTTTTTTTTTGCACTCTTTGCTTCTTCTCTTCTTTTTTTCCTTCTTGCTTTCCTATTTTTTGCTAGTGTGACACAGACTCAATATTCTTCTACTGCTATTTCTAGGACCAGTGAGGTATGTGATGAGGACATCACTCTTTCGGATACACACACACACCGAGTATTCCTTCAACAATAGGTCCATTGACACGAGCTCGTGCACGTCAACTAAATCATGAGGTGAGCTCGTTCCTTAGTGTTCCTTTATATTTTGATAAGGATAGGATGCTACTGAATAATTGTGATGTATTCTTACTTAGAAACATGGGAGAAGAACAGCAAGGGCGCCCAAGCCAAGGTGGAGGTCCAATCAAGTTCGAGTCCGTTTCGGAGTCCAGGACCAGTCTGCACTAAAATCATCGACCAGGACGCATACGGACTCCGTTTTCGATGTTCTACAAATGGTTGGAAAGCTAAGGAGATAAGCTTTCCAACGGCACTGGTCCCATGTCCAAAGTCTTTCTGAGTCAACAGGAATCGTTGAAATAAGTGGACGCCCAAAATCTGTCAGGGTGCTGCGCCACCATATTTTGGGCCGTTGGGCCGTGTAACGTGTTGGAGTCCATTAGGGACGCGTCCAGGGGTCCTTGGCCGACCCTAGTCTTTTATATACAGTAGCCGCCACCCTAATTAGGGTTGGGTTTTGCTTAGATATTGATCTACACACGAATTGTGAGATTTTCGCTTTTGTTCCGGACCGACTAGGCCGCCGCAAGTGTTTGTGGAACCCCAACTTCGAGTGCTTGAATTCTATTCGCAATATTTCAGATTGCATCTTCTACGTTCTTGCTTGTGTTCTCGGTACGCTTGCAGGGATTGAGCCTTCTTGGCGAGGTCAACCGTGCGACACGGTTGATAACCAACGGAGCCGTGGTGTAGTGATTGCAAGGGAGACGATCTGTTCAGGTCGAAGCCTTTGGATCATCAATGTTGACTTCTCCACCCACCGACTTATCGCTACCTATCGGAAGATCAGGCCAACATTACTCATCAACTGGTATCAGATTTTCAGGTTGCCCGTTAGGTAATTTCGTTTTCCCCTTTAGATTAGTCTGTTTTTCATTACCTAGAGTCCAGAAAAAGCCAAAAAAATTCCGTCAATTTCCGCTGCCCTAGAACCCTTTATGCCTTTGCAATTTTTGTTTTCAGTTGCGCGTTGTTGAGTTTGTGTCCATGGTCGAGTCTTGTTGCTGGTTTTAGAGTCGTGTTCTTGGTTTTTAGTCAACGCTCCATGCTGTTTTGATCACACCGCTATCCTATCACCACCATCCCCACCAACAAGTCGAGCCACCACATTACTCGATTTGCCACCACGAGCCGCCTTGTGTTACTTTCCGCCACGCCAACCCTAGATAGGTCGCAAGCTGCCTTGTATCAATTGCCCTGCCACCGCTGCCATCCTTGTTCATCTCACGATCCTATTGCTTGCAATACCTTAAAGAGGTCAATTTCTGCAAGAAGTGCTTGAAAAAAAAACCCTAACTCGACAGGGGTTCAGTAAAACGGCCATAACTTTCTCATACAGACTCGGAATCAAGCAAAATTTTTTTTCACGGACATCTACAGAAAAAGTTACATCCGTTGCTCCCCACTTTGCTGGGTTCCGCCGAATTTTTTTTTCCAAATTCGGCTTGGAAGATTGAGTATTCGAGCCGCGAAGTTTCCGCACGCTTTTCAGAGAACGTGCTTGATTTTCTATAGGCCACATCTTGCATCCGTTTGAGCTGATAATTTCTGTGGTTGTTTCTTGTGTGCTCCTAGTTCAAAAAAAAAATATCAGAAAAATACGAAAAAAAAATTCGTGATTCCTACTAGTGCTAAAAGACAAAAAAGAGGAGCACATAGAGAACACCCAGATCATTGTGCTATTTGCTGTGTCTTTCTCTGATCATCCTTTTTAGCTTTGTTTTAGCTGTTGTGCTAGGACTAGGGACACGTGATAGACCAGCAACCGTGATTCATACTTTGGACACTTATTTAGCTTTGCTCTTCTGATTACAGTTACTGCTAATCCTTGCTACCATATTGTGCCTTCCAAGCTCCACCTCCTTTGATCCGAACAGGTTCACTCTTGCAATCATCCCACGCTTCCAGACTCGTCACCGGTTGTTCCTCCTTGCTGCGTTGGTAAGAACATTTGTAAGAGCGTGGTAAGACGCTTGAGTGTGTGTGATTCCACCTTCCACAACCTAGTAGTTGATAGGAATAATATTGTGTTGTCCTTTGTTTTCTACTAACCATGTCAGGTGATGGCTCTCCGTCGGATTTTAAGGATTGTGTGTCCAAGGAAGAACTTAACAAAGCCTTGCAGGATCATACTAGGCTATTGACAGACATTAGAACAAGCATTGCTAACCTCGTCACGCGAGTCAACGACCTTGAGTTGCGACAGCCACCACAGGATGATGACCATTCACATGATGATGATGATACTAATAATGGTGACAAAGAAGATGGTGAGGTTTTTGTTGGGCAAGATGCGCGTGCTGAGCAACGTCCTCGTGCTGAACAATTACGTCGTGACCAACAACAACGTCGTCAAGGTAATAGAGGTAATAATGTTAATCGCAACGGTCGCGATGATCCTTATTCTAAGATTAAGTTTTCAATGCCTCCTTTTGATGGTGCATATGATGCTGATGCTTATTTGAATTGGGAAATAACGGTTGATCAAAAGTATAGCTCTCATATGGTTCCTGAAATGCATAGAGTTAGACTAGCCACTTGTGAGTTCACGAATTATGCTATTATTTGGTGGAATGGTTTAGTTTCTAGTGGCTTAGAACCTGAATCATGGCCTAGACTAAAGCATGCCATGCGCAATAGATTTATTCCTCCTAATTATACACATGAATTGAAAAAGAAATTGCAGCGCTTAAATCAAGGTTCTAAATCTGTGCATGATTACTATCAAGAGCTTCAAATTGCTATGCTTCATTGTAGTATACAAGAGGATGATGAGGATACCATGATTCGTTTTTACTCCGGGTTGAGACGTGAAATTCAGGACCTTGTTGATTATAAAGATTACAATACTACTAATAGGTTGTTCCATTTTGCTATCTTGGTAGAAAAAGAACTGCAGGGTCGACAACAGGTGCAGAAATTACAGAACAATTTTGGGAGTACATCTACTTCACGAGTACTACCAGGACAAGCAACAACATTCCCTTCTACATCTACACGATCTGCTGCCCCCTCCTCCAACACTCAGGCACGTTCAGCAGGAGCACCACAATCATCACGTGAGGTGAGTAAATCTACTATTTCGCAGGATCCAATGCCACGCTCTTCTTCAGGTGCAGCTACCACGGGTCGTACAAGGGGCATTGTGTGCCATCGCTGCCAAGGTATTGGCCACGTCATGAAGGATTGCCCAAGCCAGCGAGCATACTCCGCAACAGCAGATGGTGGATATGTTAGTCATAGTGACGTCGAGGAAAAATATGCATTTGAAGCTAATCTTGCAGCCGACCATGAAATGGATAGTGAGGGGGAGGAGATTAGTGGTACCGCTGCCACGGAGAGTTATGCATCACGCACCTTCATTGTGAAGCGAGTTTTGAGTTCTCCAATGGGGCAAGCGGAGCAGCTACAACGCCATAATCTATTCCAGACATTCCTCATTGTCAAATATGCACGTGTTCGTACCATAATTGATGGCGGGAGTTGCAACAACCTCTTGAGCTCCGATCTTGTGAAGAATCTTTCCGTGCCAACACGTGCACATCCTCATCCATACTACATTCAGTGGTTCAATAACAGCGGTAAGGTTAAGGTAACACAATCTGTGAGAGTACATTTTTCTATTGGTTCCTACCATGATTATGCTGATTTTGATGTAGTGCCTATGCAAGCATGTTCACTTTTGTTAGGCCGTCCTTGGGAATTTGATACCGATGCTACACACCATGGTAGAAGTAATAAATACTCTCTCATGCACAAGGGAAAGAAAATCTCTTTGCTTCCTTTGACACCTGCTGAAATTGTGCAATGTGATAAAGATTTAGCTGAAAAAGAAAAGAAAGAACGTGTTTTGGAATCTGAAAATCAGCAAGTAGCTCAACCTGTTTTTCCACCTAAGAAAGAGAAGAACACACCTAGGTCCGAAGGCATTAAGTTAAAGGGTGGTGTTATGTTTGCTACTAAATCTGACCTTGCTGAAATTCAAGATAATGATACTTTGTAATATGCTTTAGTATGCAAAGAGGTTTTATTTTCAATTGATGATATACCTAGCTCTTTGCCTGTTGCTGTCACTAACCTTTTGCAGGAGTATAAGGATGTCTTTCCAGCTGAGATACCCTCGGGGCTACCACCATTGAGAGGGATAGAGCACCAAATAGATTTGATCCCGGTAGCGACTTTACCAAACCGCGCTGCATATAGGACCAATCCGGAGGAGACTAAGGAAATTCAGCGACAAGTCCAAGACCTTTTGGACCGTGGGTACGTACGAGAGAGCCTTAGTCCTTGTGCTGTTCCTATTCTTTTGATTCCTAAGAAAGATGGCACATGGCGCATGTGTGTTGATTGTAGAGCCATTAATAATATCACAATAAGGTATCGTCACCCTATTCCTAGGCTAGACGACATGTTTGATGAGTTGAGTGGTTCTATTATTTTCACGAAGATTGACTTGCGTAGTGGTTACCACCAAATAAGAATAAAATTGGGAGATGAATGGAAAACTGCTTTTAAAACTAAGTTCGGTCTATATGAGTGGTTAGTGATGCCTTTTGGTTTAACTAATGCACCTAGCACTTTCATGAGATTGATAAATGAGGTTTTACGTGCTTTCATAGGAAGATTTGTGGTGGTGTACTTTGATGATATTTTGATCTATAGCAAGTCACATGAAGAACACATTGATCATCTACGTGCTATTTTTACTGCTTTGAGAGAGGCACGTTTGTTTGCTAACCTTGACAAGTGCACATTTTGCACGAATAGAGTTGCTTTTCTTGGCTATGTTGTTACTCCACAGGGAATTGAAGTGGATGAAGCTAAAATTGAAGCCATCAAGAGCTGGCCGACCCCTGTGACTATCACATAGGTGAGAAGCTTTCATGGCCTTGCAGGGTTCTATCGGCGTTTTGTGAGAGATTTCAGCACCATTGCTGCCCCACTCAATGAGTTGGCAAAGAAGGGTGTTCCGTTCCAATGGGGGCCAGCACAAGAACAAGCTTTTAATACGCTGAAAGAGAAGCTTACGCATGCACCTCTACTCCAACTTCCGGACTTTGGTAAGACTTTTGAGTTAGAATGTGATGCTAGCGGCATTGGAATTGGAGGAGTGCTACTACAAGGAGGTAAACCCGTTGCTTATTTTAGTGAGAAATTGAATGGGCCATCTCTTAATTATTCGACTTATGATAAGGAGTTGTATGCTTTAGTGCGAGTTTTAGAAACATGGCAACATTATCTTTGGCCCAAGGAGTTTATTATTCATTCTGATCATGAAGCTTTGAAACATATTAGAAGCCAAGCCAAACTGAACATACGTTATGCTAAATGGGTTGAATTTATAGAGTCATTTTCTTATATCATTAAACACAAGAAAGGTAAAGACAATGTCATTGCAGATGCGTTATCTAGGCGTTATACCATGCTGTCCCAACTCGATCATAAGATTTTTGGTTTAGAAACAATTAAAGGATTATATGCTACTGATTTGGACTTTAAAGATGCTTTTGAATATTGTAAAGAAGGAAGAACTTGGAATAAATATGTGCTGAATGATGGATTACTGTACCGTGCTAACAGGCTATGCATCCCAGCTAGCTCTATTCGCCTATTGTTCTTACAGGAAGCGCATGGAGGTGGTTTGATGGGACATTTTGGAGTGAAGAAGACCGAGGATGTACTGGCTGCTCACTTCTTTTGGCCTAAGATGAGGCGCGACGTCGAGCGCTACGTGGCATGCTGCACTACTTGCAATAAAGTTAAGTCTCGCTTGAACCCACATGGACTTTATATGCCTCTTCCTGTTCCTAGTGTGCCTTGGGAGGATATTTCTATGGATTTTGTTTTAGGATTGCCTAGGACCAAGAGGGGGAGGGATAGTATATTTGTCGTCGTGGATTATTTTTCAAAAATGGCACATTTTATACCTTGTCACAAGAGCGATGATGCTACACACATAGCTGATTTGATTTTCAGCGAAATCATTCTCTTGCATGGAGTGCCTAACACCATTGTTTCGAATCGTGATGCTAAATTTTTGAGCCACTTTTGGAGGTCACTTTGGAATAAACTTGGGACAAAGCTGTTGTTTTCAACGACATGTCACCCTCAAAACGACGGACAAACAGAGGTTGTGAACCGCACATTATCCACCATGTTGTGGGCTATTTTGAAAAAAAATTTGAGGATGTGGGAAGAGTGTCTACCCCATATTGAGTTCGCTTACAACAGATCAGTTCACTCCACCACCAAGGTAAGTCCGTTTCAGGTAGTGTATGGTTTTAACCCCCGTGCCCCTATTGATTTACTTCCTTTACCAACATCCGAGAAATTGAATTTTGATGCTAAGACATGTGCTGATTTGATTCTAAAAATGCATGAGTTGACTAAGGAAAATATTGAAAAGATGAATGAGAAATATAAAACTTATGGTAGCCAAGGTTGGAAACATATTACTTTTGAAATTGGTGATCTTGTGTGGTTACATTTGTGCAAAGATATGTTTCCTGATTTGAGAAAATCTAAATTGTTGCCTCGAGCTGGTGGTCCTTTTAAAATTATGGAAAAGAACAATGATAATGCATATAAGCTTGAGTTGCCTGCAGATTATGGGGTTAGTCCCACATTTAACATTTCAGATTTAAAGCCTTACTTGGGAGAAGAAGATGACATTGCGTCGAGGACGACTTCAATTCAAGAGGGGGAGGATGATGAGGACATCACTCTTTCGGATACACACACACCGAGTATTCCTCCAACAATAGGTCCATTGACACGAGCTCGTGCACGTCAACTAAATCATGAGGTGAGCTCATTCCTTAGTGTTCCTTTATATTTTGATAAGGATGGGATGCTACTGAATAATTGTGATGTATTGTTACTTAGGAACACAGGAGAAGAACAGCAAGGGCGCCCAAGCCAAGGTGGAGGTCCAATCAAGTTCAAGTCCGTTTCGGAGTCCAGGACCAGGCTGCACTAAAATCGTCGCCCAGGATGCATACGGACTCCGTTTTCGACGTTCTACATATGGTTGGAAAGCTAAGGAGATAAGCTTTCCAACGGGACTGGTCCCATGTCCAAATTCTTTTTGAGTCAACAGGAATCGTTGAAACAAGTGGACGTCCAGAATCTATCAGGGTGCTGCGCCGCCATATTTTGGGTCGTTGGGCCGTGTAACGTGTTGGAGTCCATTAGGGACGCGTCCAGGGGTCCTTGGCCGACCCTAGTCTTTTATATACAGTAGCCGCCACCCTAATTAGGGTTGGGTTTTGCTTAGATATTGATCTACACACGAATTGTGAGATTTTCGCTCTTGTTCCGGACCGACTAGGCCGCCGCAAGTATTTGTGGAACCCCAACTTCGAGTGCTTGAATTCTATTCGCAATATTTCAGATTGCATCTTCTACGTTCTTGCTTGTGTTCTCGGTACGCTTGTAGGGATTGAGCCTTCTTGGCGAGGTCAACCGCGCGACACGGTTGATAACCAACGGAGCCGTGGTGTAGTGATTGCAAGGGAGACGATCTGTTCGGGTTGAAGCCTTTGGATCATCAACGTCGAGTTCTCCACCCACCGACTTATCGCTACCTATCGGAAGATTAGGCCAACATTACTCATCAGTATGTAGGTCACAAACTTTTTCTAAGACCACTCTCTCTCTCTCTGAACTTAGGCTACCTCTGTTTCAGCTATGGTGGTCAGATCCGAGAAGGTGGGTGGAGTGACTGGTCAGACAATGAGTGGATGGTCGGACCCCGAGTGGTTAGTCGGAGTGATTGGTCGGACCTCAAGTGGGTGGTCGGACCTCAAGTGAGTGGTCGGAGTGACTGGTCGGTGGTCGGAGTGACTGGTCGGGACCCCAAGTGAGTGGTCGGAGTGAGTGGTTGGGGCCCGAGGAGTGGTCAGAGTGACTGGTGGGTGGTCCTGAGTGATTGAGCGGGACCCCGAGTGAGTGGTCAGAGTGAGTGGTCGGGACCCGAGGGGTGGTTGGAGTGACTGATCGGGACCCCAAGTGGGATACAAACTCGGCTATAGCAGACTAGGCAAGCCGAGTAACTCGACGACTAAATTAGTAAAGACTCGATGCTAGAAACTATAACATGATGACTCGACCAGCAACAAGACACTAACGACGGACTCAAACTCAACAACGAAAAAACTGAAAATAAAATTGCGAAAAACACAAAGTGGTTTGGACAGTGGAAAACTATGATCTAAATCCTTTTTTATTGTGGGGTAATTTTTTGGACTCTTGGTAAAGGAACTCGACGAAACAAAAGGGATAACTGAGATTACCTAGCGGGAAACCGAGGCTCTGATACCAGATGATGAGGGTACACCCGATCTTACGAAAGGTAATATGATAGGTCGATTGATGGAGTTTCGAGGTTGATGATCCAAAGGCTCCAACCAGAACAGATCGAGAACTATCGCAACCACTACACCACTACTCCATGGTTATCAACTGTGCCAAGACGCGATTGACCTTACCAAGAAGGCTTTTCCTGCAAGCGAATCGAGAACACAAGCAAGAACAGGCAGATGCAATCTGAATATTGCTAATTATCAATGAAGTGCTCGAGTTGGGGTTTAACAAACCGATAAACAATGAAACTGTATTAAACAGAATAATCTAAGCTAAACCCAAGCCTAAACTACGGTGGTTACAGTGTATATATAGGGGGCATGAGGAGGAGGACCTAGGTTTGTGCAACCGTGGAGAGAGGCATGCACAACCTGGACTCCGACTCTGACACGAATACAAAACCCAGCAGGGTTCAAAATGGTGATGCAGCACTAAACTATAAGGAATATTTGATCGACCTCTTATCCATTGGAAAGGGCTCATCGTAAGCTTTTCAGAATATCCAAGATTGCCTAAAACAGACTTTGTATGAAAGAGTTATGCCTGTTTTACTGACGTGCTGTCCTGGAACTCGACTTCGATCACGACCACGAATAGAGCTCAGCCTTGAGTCTGAGTAGACTTGGCCTTCGAGTGATGATGGCAGGAGGGGTTGTGATGCTTCTCTTATATTCCTACAAATAACACAAAACTTAGTAGTACTCTATTCTTCTTACGAAGAAAATATAAACACTAAGGGGCAAATTCACCTTGTGTGCACCGTGCCCTTATCAGAATAACCTAAAAAATTCCATCGAAAGAACATGACTTAAACTTATCATGATTTTCATGCTTTATGATCAAGCAACAACAATCAAACATTCTCAAGTGTGAAACTTCAGCTTCCTCTCAAAGCACAACTCATAAGAAGTCATATTCAAAATTGAGCGTAAGAAAATCTGATTTGAGATATAACAAGCGGTGCTAATTGTCTCTGCTAAGAACCTCCTAGGAGTCTTATGCTCATCAAACATCATCTTAGTCATCTCAACCAAGGTTCTATTTTTCTTTTCAACTACATCATTCTACTGAGGAACACGAGGAGCAAAAAATTGATGCTCAATGCCATGTTCAAGACAGAAAGCATCAAAGAGAGAGTTCTTGAACTCGGTGCCATTATCACTGTGGATTGCTCTTAATTCACTAGGGAGTTCCTTGAACAATCTCAAAGCTAAGTTCCAAAGTGTGAATACACCTCGTTCTTGCTTGCAAGAAAAAACACCCAAAAATAGCAAGAGTAGTCATCAATAATGATAAGTACATACCACTTTCCATCCGCCGAACGGACTCAGGATGGACCAACAGTGTTGATATGGAGTTCACCCGATCGTTTAATCATCACCAGATTAACTAGTGGATGAGAGGTGGCAACCATCTTGCTATATCGACAAGGAGTGCAAACAAGGTTTTTCTCAAACTTGAGCTTGGGCAATCCTTGGATCAAGTCAAGGCCACTCAACTGTATGAGCAAATCAAAACTTATGTGCACTAGCCTCCTATGACAAATCCAGAGCTGAGAAGAAGGTTGTGCAATAAAGCATTGAGAAGAGCCAAAAAACTCAGAAAAGTCAGCTCCAAAAACTCTCCCAACTTAAGAAATCCAACAAACTAAATTGCCCGAGGAATTAAGAACTCGAGAAGCAACATGCTTGAAGAGCATTTCAAAATCCTTATCCAACAACTAAGAAATAGAAAGCAAATTGTACCCTAGATGCTCCACCAAAGCCACATCTTTGAGAGAAAAACTCTGACTTACCTTTACTATACCTTTGGCCTTCACTCTTCCCTTTTTGTCATCCCCGAATGCGATGTACTCATGCCGCTTCGTCAGAGTGAGGCTGGAGAACCATGATACATCCCGATCTTATGGCGTGAACAACCAAAGTCAATGAGTCACTTGTTCTCTAGGCCTCTACCAGCCTCTTACACAAAGTAAGAAGAGTTCGAGTACTTAGTGCTAGGATTAGTTAGAAATTTCTTGGGAATCTAGCACCGAGTCACTCAAGGAGAAAGAGTAAAAATATGTGTACGTAAATCAGACCTAGCGCGCTAAGGGTAGGTACCACGATGAGAAAAATGTGGGCTGCCAAAATGCTATGACTTAAAATTTTTGACACGCGGACCAAAATCATATGTACCATGGTATGGTCTACACCAGATATCACCTCTAGAAGGAAACTGGAATTCTCAAAAACCCATGAGTGAGAGTGAGGGGAAAAACTCATGTACACCAAAAGTAGGATGGTATATGTTATGAGTGCTCCACTCCCACTCATGCTACTCATCTCTCCTACGATAAAAATAGAACTCAACTAAGTGAACCCCTCTCTGGTAGTAAGTGCAAAGATATTGACTCTCAGGAACTAGAATGATGATCACTCTAAAATCTTTCATAGGGGTTTTCCACTCAAGCTAAGAAGCTCTCCTAGATTGTGTTTGTGGAAGCACTGTTTTCAAAGGTTGTGGCATGTGATTTTTCTTTTTTGGCACAAGCTGTGTGGCACTGATCTTGGATTTTTCAGTCTCAAGGGTACTAGATGTGGTGAACACAGTCTTGCCAAGCCTGTTGTTAGAGCTAATCCTGCCTTATTCGCACACATCTTGGTCTTGGCCAAAATCAAATACATATTGTCCTTGCCTTCTAAGCACTTCTCCAGAAGAGAAAGGAGGTACTCATTTTTAGCCATGAGCTTTTGAACTTGCTCTCTTACCCAGCTGAGTTTTTCTTTAAAGACAATGCAGGTGGAATAATTTGGTTGCACATTCTTAGAACACACATTACTCTCCAATATAGACTCGAACTTGTTAATGCACTTAACGTTCATTTCAACATCCTTTGCGAGCAAAGGACAATTTTTATAAGCACCTAAAAGAGTGGTTTTATACTCCTCCTCAAGAAGCTTCTTCTCAGTAGTCTCAAGCCGATTGATAATTTGAGCATGCAAAGTCTGAAGCTTGACAAATTCAGTCATGGCAATAACACAACTTTCACTCTCCTCTTCCTCATCCTTAGCTCTAGACCTAAGCAACTCAAGCTTAGACACCAAACACTCTAGCTCAGACTTGAGTTCCTTAACCTCTTCAGCCGCACTATGAACCAACATATCTTGACAAACTCGTGCATCAGTTAAATGATCTGCCTCAACAGAAAGCTGATCATAAGATGCTTGTACCTCATGTGAATTAGGCTCGAGGTTGTCATTCTCACCTGCCATGAAGCATAGGCCGGTGAAGTCCTTATTTTCCTTCTTGTTCTTCATGGGCTACTCCTCCTCTTCTGAGCTCTCATCCTCACCTGGGGAAGTATCGATGTCGCAGAGCACCACCATGAAGGCTCGTGAAACCACCTTGGCTGCCTTCTTAGCCATCATGTCGTGGTTCTTTTAGAAAGACTTCTTGTTCTTCATGTGCTTTTCATAATCTTGGTTGAGGTCTCCCTTCTTCTTGAGCTTGGGGTAAATTGCTTTGAAATGAGTGATGTCACCATACTCATAGCAAGCACGAGGACTGCCTCACCTCTAGCCTTGTCAGTTGGTGTAGAAGCGGAAAAATTTCTTCATGATCAACACCAGATCTTCATCATCAAATCCATCCACATGTTCTTCTATAATAGAGACCAAACAAAATAAAGCAAAACCACCAAGTGAAGAGTTAACACAAGAAAAACAACCTCCCGCCTGACTGTCAGTACTAGATCTTGAAACCAATGCCATGTTCTAGGAAAGGGGATTTTCTATACCTATCCTAGCAGCCTTGGCTATCTCTATGGATTTAAGCTTGCTAAACAACTCAACACAAGTCAGGGTATCATAGCTAAAAGACTCCTCAATACTAGAGATCTTCACCTCTCAAATGCTACGGCCAAGAGCAAAGAGAAGCTTGATCGCCATCTCATGATCAGAATGGCAAAACCCTGATGGCTCTAAGATTGCACACAATCCCATCGAGCCTCGCAAACATGACATCTAAAGACTCTCCGGGATTCCGTACAAACATCTGATACTCCTAACTATAAGTGCTCCGACGCCTAGTCTTAATCTGGTTTTTTCCCTCATGAAAACAGTAAGTGTGGACCAAACCTCTCTAGAAGTGCAAAGGTGTTGAACCCTATCAAACTCTCTACGACTCAGATTGGTGAACAAAATATTCCTAGCCTTGTTGTTAGCCTCATATCGATCAGTCTGGGCTTGAGAAGTACGAGCACTAGGAATTTCGTAGTTGGAGTCAACAATTTCCCATATAGCACTTCCATAGCTTAAGAAATAAGCTTCCATGCGCACCTTCCAATACGAATAGTCACGACCCTCAAAGAACAGTATTTCTTCATTTCTCTCCATTGTCACCTATGGATCACAAAGTCGGTTAAGGTCAACTAGTGATTAAACTCGTCTTTGATACCCATTTTTGGACCGAGAAAGGCGATTAGAGGAGGTGAATAGGAGTCTTATCAAATTCTTGGATGGTCTATCCTAATCTTTCACCCAACACGTCTCAAATCAAAAACATAAGCAAGAAACCGAGAGAAACAAAAATACATAAGACATCTCTTAAAAGATTGTTTTGATTATAGCTTTAATGGATGGATCTAAATAATAGGTTCCATATAAACCATTCCAAGTGACATATCTTACAAAATCTTGCAACTCGATAAGTAAACACTCAAATCCAAAGAACTAAGCACTGAGTGAAGAAACTCTCTAAGTTGATGAAACTAGAGTTAAGAAATGGTTCACAACCAACTTATAGATGATTCTTATCCCTGTAGCAATAAGAAGAATAACTTCAACATAATGCAAAAATTCAATTCTCCAAGAAAAATGAAAAACACAGCAAACTGAAAAACTTGCAATTGTGCAAGGGAGCTAAGTGAGAGAAACTAGAAGGAGATGAACACATGGGTAAGATGCAACACAATATTCATTACTTGTAGAAGAACACCCTATTTTCAGCTGATTATAAAGTGGTTTTGGATATAGAACTCACACCTAAACCATAGGCTAAGAATTCCTCTCTTTCTCTTCTGAAACCCCTAAAACTCAACTCTTAAATGGATTGCTCAAGAAAGCTCTCGCAGCCCTCCCCCCATATTTATAGGTCTTGGGAGCTTTCTTGCATCCCAAGCTTCCTAGATTTCTCCATAAACCATAGGCTAAGCATTGCTCTCGAATGTTGGCAAGTCTCTCCTGCTCCTGATCCCTTGGGCTGCCTTGTCACTTGCACCGACATCCTTTTCATTTGACTTTGTCAACACACCATCTTTATCCACATTCTCAAGCTTTGCTTGCTCTCCATGTATACAGCTAGGATCACCCTTAACTCCACCTGACCTCCTTGATCATTCGGGACCAAGCACCCCGCTTAGCCCTGATCATTCTGCCATCGAGTACCAAGTTGCATCCATCACCTACACATCATAAGATAAGCATACAAGTTTCTTCAACTCCATTTCTCTCCATCTCCTGTTAGTCATAATCATAATCATGCATTGTAATACATAGATATGCTCATGCAAACCAAATTCAACTCAACTCAATTTTATCAATAACTCATCACATATAAACCAATGTACATATCAACTTGGTTTCTCAGGCCTAGAGGAGAAGAGGGCAAATCAGGTGAGCTAGAGCGAGGCTAGGCTAGGAGAGAGGGAAGGGTGAGAAGGTTGGGTTGGGCTGGCTGCGCTAACAAAGAAAAGGGAGGAGAGTGGTTGGGCTATAGGCATGACAATGGCCCCAGGTTTTCAACAGAATCTCCTTTTCTCTTTTACTTTTCCTACTTCTTGCACTCCTATACATATGTATGGGTAGACATATATAGTATATACATTATATTATATACTTATAGCAAGCATATATTTACATAAAAATAATTTCAAATGATATATACGTATATATACATATATAGAAGAAACTGCAAGAAAAAGTTAAACCCTTGGTACATATAACTATATACGTGCATACTCTATTTGGTTTTACTTTTATTCCTTTCCTACTGCTTGTATTTCTTCGCAAATATACACTTACATGCATAAATGTATACATACAGTATACCTAGGTTTACTAATTATTACGATGAAACAATATATATATACGGTAGTACAATTCTACACCTCACCCGGCCCAACCCGTTCGTGCACAACCAGAGCGCACCACATGTCTGTACAGACTTGCTCGCACCCTTGCGCCCGCATGCTCGTGCCTGCATGAGCCATATGGCATGCTAGGCACACCTCTCGCGCACTCGCGCCTGCATGCGCCATGTGGCGCGCTAGCTGTGCCTCCCCCGTGTGCTTGCATGTGCTACGAGGCCCGCCTACCCACCCAGCGTGCTTGCTCCCACATCACGTGCCTGCCCAGTAGGTGTTGATAGTTCTCCAGTACTACTGACACTACTGAACAAAATATTGAACACTACTGACACTACTGGAGTACTGAACTACTGAACACTATTGAGCACTACAAGCCTATTCTACACCCTTGATGTTGAATAGTTATTCGATCATGTCCAGCAGTTTAGTGTTCAATAGTTCTAAGTCACAGTACTAATACTACTAGCAACTACTGACAACTAATAACACTAATGACACGAACTACTAAATATTGAACTACTGACAATGTTGAACAATTTTTTAGTAGTTGTCCAGCTACTGACATAACTACTAAACAACAGAACTACTAATGACTATTGAAGAATTACCGGATGACAACTACTGGACACTACTAAACAAGTATTGGATGACAGCTACTGAAAAACTACTGAGCAGGTGGCATGGAAGGAACGACACGTGGCGAGCGTGGCGTGTGCACGCATGGGTGCGTGAGGCGAGCGGCACGGGGACACGTGGCGCATGGGGTGTGGCCCGAGCGCAAGGCACGGTTGGCGCGAGCACCCACACGGGGGCGACACGGGTACATGTGGTGCATGGGGGTGGCATGGTTGGGTTGGGCCGGACAGGGCACACGTGTTAGGCTCGGTGGTGTAGAATAGTATTGTACACACTAGGTGTAGTGTATATATATGCAAACGATTCAACCAAAGCAATCATGGAAATCCAAATTTATCTTATATATACCCATAATTGCACATATATATTATTAGGGCTTTGATTATCCTATTCATTGTTTTTTCTTTGGTGTACACATATACATACATCTATGCTTACCAATGCATATATGCAAGCAATTCAAACAATTTGAATCAACCAAAACAAGTGTGTGTGTATATATATAAGGATAAAACCTTTTTCTTACTGTATTTCATCTATTTTCTTGTCATAAAATAAAGTTTTAAAAATACCCCTATTTGGGGATGTTAAAAAACCTACCCCTTAAGTGAATCTCGTCTTTGAGATTCGGATATACCTTTAAACAAACGAGGAAGTTATCCCTTTTATTCTTTTTCCTCTAAGTGGTTTCTCCATTATACTTAATGCTTCTTCCAATAGTAACTATTCCTCCGGTGCTCATAAATATTTTCTCAATGGGTGCCATTTTGCCCATATCTTTGAAACAATTAAGTTCTCTCAAAGGTGGAACCTCGAGACATACACTATCTCCAACTTCAAAAGTTAACTCTCGACAATGATTATCTACATAACTCTTCTGTCCGAACTAGGCAATCTTTAACTTTTCCTATATTGCCCATACTTGCTCTTCAGTTTTTTTAAGCATCTTAGGTTCAAAAACTTGGGGTTTTTTTTTTCTAGTTTCACTGTAATGTGATGGTATTCTACACTTTCTTACATATAATGTCTCGAATGAAACCATTTGCAAACTGGACTGGTAACTATGATTTTATTAACATTCCGCATAGGGTAGATTCTTACCCCAACCATCACGATTGTGAGGAGCACATGCTTGTAGCATATCCTCGAGTATCTAATTACTCCTTCTGCATGTTCATCTATCGATGGGTAATATGCTGAGCTAAAGTTTAACTTTGTATCAAGAGACTCATGTAGGTTTTGCCAAAATCTTGAAATAAATTTGGTACCTCGATCTGACACTATTCTCTTCGGAACGCCCTACCCTCGATATGTATAGCTCCGCCAACTTAGCTCCATTATAGGTAGTCTTTACCGGTATGAAGTGAGCTACCATAGCGAGGCAATCCACAATGACACATATGGAATCATAGCTTGATTGGATATGTGGTAAACTAACTATAAAGTCTACACTAATCTCTTCCCCTTCTTTCACAACGCTGGCCGCCCTAGTCGTGGTATACCGCCGTCTCCATCACCACCCCGACTGGAGCCGCTACCCTCTACCACGGCCACTGTTAACTACTTGGAACACATCGCCCCCATTGACCATCACTGCCCACCGGTGAGCCTTCGCCACCACAGGGAGTGGTGTCCCTGCTGCCTTGTCATCCAACTCGCCACCCTGCCACTATTGTTGGTCCCACGGCATCCTCGGTCCATTCCTCTGAACTTGCTGGAGCAAGGTAATCCCCACCCCAAACCCTAAGCCCCCACCCCTAATCTTAACTGTTTGTTTAAATTGAGGTGACTGAGAGATTGCAAGTACCTGAGATCTGGCAAATCTGGAGAGAGAAAAGGCATTCAAAGATTAACTCTACGAAAGAAAAATCCTTCACAAGTTCTTACTCGGCATTACAGTCCTCGGATGCTGGGAACTGTAATTCAAGCAGCCTGAGGTTGCAAAGCCCAATCGGCTGGTGATTTGCAAAATTAAAATCAACGGCCCACAGAATGGCAGCGTGTGTCCCGTCCGGCAGCGATCTACTCCGACACCAATCTATACAAGGGACCTGTGGTGGGTTTGCAACCAGACGTCCAGACCACACTTCTGCAGAGTGTCACAAAAGAGAATTGTGGTTTTAGACATCCTTCAAAGCTGCATCTTTTTAAAAAAAAATTTAAATAGTGCCAGCATGATACTAGATGATATCAATATTGTTTCTTCTATTTTTTTAGTTGGAAGCTTCCAGGTCAAATTATGAATTCATCAGGTTACGATAACTTCTTGTGAGAAGTACAAAGAATCCATCCAAACTCTCTTGCTTATCCTTGAGATAATTTTGGCCACGATTGTTCAGCACGGATCGGTTGCACTTGCACATGAAAAAACCCACAATCCCACTCGATTTCAGCCGTCCAGTTCAGAAGTCGACGGACAGGATCAGTTGCTTCTTGGTACCCAGGAATAATTTTTTGTGCTATATTATATAGAGCACGTGGATCCTCGGCCTTCTATTTGTGATGCAACTATTAGAGCAGCCTCCGCACGGTTATATTTGTGCCAGGCAATACGTCCATAAACTACTACAGAAAAATATCGTTGTTGTCAGTTTAAAATTAGTATTACTGTCGGTTTTTAACTAACAATGGTAGTGATAATTCATATTGACTTATAAACCGACAGTAATGATAAGTATCACTGTCGGTTCAAGTCTTGAACTCACAGTGATAATGTATCTATATATGCAAAAATACTGTATCATAAACTCTTCAATATGGGGATTAGCCTAAGTTACACAAAGACTTCAAGTCGAAATGTTTGACGTAGAGTATTTTATATGACGAAATATTTGTTTCACATTTTGCAGTATCCAAATGACAATAGTAAATCTAAAAAATTGTGAAAATACAAGCATCTTGAAGAAAATGTGTTTTCTGCCACTCATTTATATACGTCTATTGCCACATCCTAGCTTAAACAAATGTCAATATCTAAATCTACATTTGTAGTGACAATAGTAAGTCTAAACGAATATCAAAACACAACCATCTTCAATATATTTGTGTTTTTTTGCCATTGACTTAGATCTACCTATTGCTACAATCTTTAACACTCACATAACATTCGCTTCGGAGACGGCGATATGAGCTTGTTTAGATAGGGAGACGGCGACGTCGGCGACGGGCTCGGAGACAGTGAGGGCTCGAGGGGAAAATGTGAGCAGCCATGGGTTGGCTCAAGAGATGGCGAGGTGGCTACGGACTCGGAGACGATGAGGTGGCTACATGGAAGTCGGACATAAAGGGTAGAGACGACCGCAGTGGCAATTGTGATGACCATACCATTTTGATAGGAGCGGCTTCGGGAGATTGGAAACAATGTGAGATGGAGGCAGTTGAATAAGACATGTTGAATTTATAGGAGAATTATCACTAACAGTTTAGAATACGAACCGACAGGCATAATAATTAACGCAGCTGGTTTGTCTTCGTCAATTATTGCTCTATCAATTTGAAATATGAAGCAGCAGTGATAAATATTATCACTATCGGTTAGAAATACGAACTGACAAAGTTACACATCATAATTGCTTATTATTGAATGTATATCTTTTTATACACGTCTTTTTACGAACCGATCACTACCGGTTCTTGCTGTTTTGACTTTTTATATACATCCTGAGCTTACGAGCCAATAATAATATATTTTCAGAGCCTATTATTACTGAACTGACAGTAAACAGGGACATAAATGAGTTTTTATGTAGCAGTGATATACCTTCACATGCCTCCCGCCCGACTTTCTTTCCCATGTCAGGTAGATTTGATATTTTTTGTTTTTTTAAGGTACGTTTTCTATCTTTCTATTACACAGGAAGGGAAAAAAAGAGGTACACATTGGTTGCGTATTGTTGCCTGTACATAGAATTTGGACGTTTCTGTATAGCCCAGCTCGCTGGATACTGGTTGATACTCTGCTGATGATGTTACTAGCGTGCGTGATTAGTGTGTATTAAGGGATAATATGCAGGTTTCATAAGAGAAGCAACAGAATGTGGCCCACAACCAGAATCGCGTCCCATGCCTGTTGGTGACGCGAAAAGTTGCCACGTCAACACATTGAGTACCTTGTGTGTAATATCCAGCGAGTAACACTCAGGATACTCTGGTCGTGGCACTGTGTCGTCGGACCTTCCTCGTCACCCACGCTTGGGAGGAACCCCGTCGGAGCGCAGATGGCCGGCGGCTTATTCTTAGTTGTTGGAATTAAGAACATGTAGCAATATAGATTGAAAAAGAGAACGAGACTATAGGAACTAGGTAAAAGATGAAAGGTAAAGTAGATTGATTTGATCGATTGGTTGATGTCCTTAATCGGTCATAACCCTCTCATATTTAAAGGGCAACAGGTCTTAGCCGTAAGAGATCAAGACTCCTAATTCAAATCGAACAAAACTTACAGATATAATTCGGCTATACCTACCTAATCTCCAAACTTCTATAATAAACATATATTTCCTATTTTAACACTAAAACTCCCATATATCTACCCGAATACGCTTTAATGTAGTTCGCCCTTCTTTAGATTCGACCAACTCTTCCATTCGTCCGGAGACCAACTACAGAAACATAACATGATCACTGGTCGCATGTCCATTGATCATGACCACTGATCGTGTTCACTGGTCTAAAATCACTATTCACTTACCGGAGGTTACTGTTTGCTGGTCGGATGTTACTATTCATATGGTCATAGGTACTATTCATCTAGTTGTAGTTACTGTTCACTAGTCGGAATGATATTTACCAGTCAACCAGGAAACTTCTAAAACCAAAATTCTTCACAACATGCCAATTTTGATCGTCAACACATGCCCCCTGATTTTTAGTAAAGCTTGCGTGCCAAAAAACATATCTTCTCTACTTCTACGTTTCTTAGGGCGATGATCAAGACATCAGCCATGAATACCTTAGGACGATGGTAGCTAATACATCGGCCTTACGTCTTTGCTTATTGATTCACTACATCATTTAACGGAAACTCCGAAGGTAACATAAAAATCGTATTAATATCCATACCTTAGGTTGGTGAAGCATCATTAGCATGCACCTGCGACTCTCCATAATCAAGTAATTCTTCATCTTCCTTGTCACCTTGCATAGGCACCGATGTTGTTGTTGGTAAAGGGGTCGTGGTAGGAGCTTTTATAACATCTAGCTTTGGTCTCCATATTTGCTTCACGAGTTGCATTAGCTTAATCTCATTGAAAGTAGCATCCCGTAGCTTTCCAGCTTGTTGATCCACCAATTCTTGCTTGCGTAACCGTTGTAATCTTCGTTTCTTTGTGTGAGATAAGCCTGAAGGACACCACCTCGGCTGCAAGTACTTAGAAAGCGGTTCACTACTATTTGCTTCATGATTATTAGGCTTCGAATCAACTTGGACATTAGTATGTATTTGTTTAGACTTGACCGATTTATCACAAAAAAACAATTGGTACTTTATCCAGTTCTTCGGCCAATATTTTTATTGAACTAATCTCAATAATATCAGCAGTAGTAGTACTTGCCTTAGCAATATTAGAATCTGAATTTTGAATGGAAACACTACCCTTGTTGGCCCGGTATACTTTTTTCACAACTTTAGCATGTTAAACATCATTAGACCAATTTGTATGCTTTGATCGGTCATAAGTAGGACATGAAATTCTATTAAATACCAGCCTCCGTGGTGTTGTCCACATCAAATAAAAAAGATTAAATTGCATAGGAGGGAGTGGTATCCACATACCGTTATAGCCCAAGTTAGGTAAGGAGGGAAATGCATTGGGGGAAGCATCCATGACCATGGTGCCATACCGAGTGGTGGGTAGACGTTAGTAGCATTATCCTCCCTTGGTTGATGATGATGCCTCACTCCTTACCTTGGAGGTGATCTTGATCGCTTAGCTCCACTTGGCCAATTCACATGAGTTTGAACACCCTTGTATTTCTCATATTTAGATAAGAGTTGCTTGAAAGTGGGCTTGAATTTCTTAACTTTGTCGTGTTTCTTCGCTTCATTGAGTTTCCACTTGCCAACCTCCGGATTCTTTGGCTTGATCATCCTTGGTTTAGCATTAACATGCCCCCTAGTGGTTGAAGTGCCGCAGTCTTGATTCATTTCTTGCCTTCGGTAGTCTTCTCAAGTAACACCTCTTTCAACAAGTTTTTGTTCCCCCCTAAAGGTTTCAGCCTTTCTTCATCATCGATTACATTCTTGCCTTTAGTCGATTCGGCTTGAGTTAGCCGAATTAATATGCTCCTATCTTGGAGATCAACTATATTAACCGGGAATGGTTGAAGGTCCACTTGCATCTCCGAAAACTTCAATCGTCCTTCATTAATGGCCGATTGAATCTGACGACAGAAAACATTGCAATCGTTAGTAGCATGAGAATATGAATTATACCATTTGTAATAAGCTCGCCTCTTTAACTCATCTAATGGCGGAATTACATGACCATGAGGCAGCTTAATCTATTTTTCTTGCAGCAAGTAATCAAATATTCTATCTCATTTTGCTACATAAAAAGTAAATTTAATCTCTTCTTGCTGATTCTTCGGAGGCATCGGCTTAAGAGAAGGACAAATGAATGGTTTAGACTTAGAATACCAAGCCCATTCGGCCACACATACATCAACGTCACCATTATCCAAATTTTCATATTCATATCCAAGCATGTGCACATTAGGACGATCTTCTCTCACTCTATCATTCGAGCTATGAAAATTTCTGGACTCTTTAGCTGGCTTTCTTGAGCTTGAGCTTTTTGTAATACTTGGCTAACATCTAAGAAATCATGTTTCTCTAGCTTTTCTTTTAAATGAGAAAGTAAACTAGAAAAAGCTAGGTCGGTCAAATCTCTATCAGAAATTGTTAAATTAAAACATCAGTTTCTTGTATCTCTAAACCTTTGAATGTATTCAGTAATGGACTCATTATGTTTTTCTGTAACCGATGTCAAATGTGACAATCTAAGCTCAGTGTCCCCAGTATAAAAATACTCATAAATTTTTTGTTCTAATTAAGGCCACGTATAAATAGAATTAGGTGGTAGAGAAGTAAACCAAATAAATGCAGGGCCAGACAATGATAAAGGAAACAATCTCAATTTCAACATACCGCTAGCACTAGCTTCACCACATTGCAAGATAAATTAAGCAATATATTCTAGAGTGGTTCTACCATCATCCCCAGTAAACTTAATAAACTCGGGCACTCTACACCCTTTGGGATATTGAATATTATCCTAGAAATCAGGGTATGGTTTTTGATAGACACATGCTCTACCCTTAGGTTCTACCCCAAAGTGTTCCTTTAAAATACTAGTCATTTGCTCTCTAATACTTTAGTACCCCATAGGTTGCTCAGCCGGGGGCCGAGTAGGAATCACATTAGTTTGTTGCTGCTACCCAAAAGAATCTGGTGGTGTATCATGAGAATGTGGTACAACGGGCTACATACATGGAGTATTTTGTGGAGGCACATTAAAAGAAGCCTCCGACAATGGACCGTAAGGGATGCCAGAGCCTTGTGAAGGTATAGGAGGCGCACTGTCAAGATTTGCATTTGAGGCCAGAGGCTTGACTTTTATAGAGAAACACGAGGGGAAGCGTCTGGGGGTGCGAGACATAACGGCAGCCGGCTTTAATGGTCATTAGGGCCATTAAAGCGGCAGCTTCCACTCTTAGTTGCTGGAAATTGAAAGAGGATGGAGTGGCCACTAATTTTGCTTACTTGATGGATGTCATTGTGCTGGCCTACCATATTGCGATGGTGCATGACTGCACACGCTTTCCCATGCATGGTGTTGTGCAAGGAAAGGAAATGGAGGGGTAGGAAAGCACATGTTGGAGTTTCCGTCCAGAGGAGCATCGTGTGACTCAGGGCATGGTTGATTCACGTGTTGTAGTTATCTGCTGCTTAGTCGTGAAGGAGAAAGCTAACTAGGGGTGAGAAGAGAGAAAAGAAACAGAATGGTGATGTAAAAGAAAGGAAAGGAATGACAACACACATTGGGTTGGATCGAAAGGACGTGAGATGAGATTGTCCAAAGAGGATTTTTGGATGATATAGAGAAAAAGGACCAAAGATTTATCCAACCTTGAAATTCCTTAACCTATTCTAATATTTATAAAAACATTTTTCAACAACGTTATTTTAATATTTTAAAAATCTCACAACCAAAAATCAGAATTTTGGGGTGTGACAGTGGAGTCGCTGCTCCCTTTGATGCTTCAGTTGTATATGGTGCTGAATTTTATGCAGAAGGACATAGCTTGCTGCTCGAGGAAGATGGTGCAGCTGCTTGAGTTGATGGAACAACAACAATGGATGGTGTCCAAGAGCTAGCACGACCTGCAAGAGTGTTGACTCGCATGCTTGCTCAACGTCCCTGCACTTCCCTTTTAGCTTTACAAGCAAGATGAAATAAACGAGTGACAGAATTGTACTGCAATAGTATTATATGAAGCTATTGGCATGTTCATTGAAATTTCATTAACTCGGCTATTCTTATTAGTTACATGTGAAACTGAGTTAATTATACTAGATGTTGTATTTGATAATGCAAAAACAAATGGTGTAACCTCCGGTTTAGTGGCATCTAGTGAAGTAGGCGGTGGTGTCACAACATTGGCCAAACCTACAACATTAGTTCGGCTATAAATTTGTTCCGTCGGCATACTTTGTTGTGTAGGTATAGGTGGTATAAATTTTACTGATAAATCAAAAAGACCTTGCTGAATTCTACCATCATTACTAGAAGTTGAAGCACTAGCATCATATGATAGAGGTTGTTTTAGTGTATCCTTAATATTTTGCATCTCAAGAACCATTGACTCTAAACGGCTGGTGAGTAATTGATTAAAACCCTTAACTAATGCATCAAACTTGTTACTCATAACAACACCTACTTGCTGATCAATCATCAAAGCAACTTTCTCTTCAGAAAGAGATGCGTTACTCACAATGAGAGTTACCTCGAGTTTGGTATAGATAGGCATGAAATCTCCTCCCTTTCAGACGATGCCCTGCCTCGTCTTTTGGTAATACGAAGTGAACGCCCTATCGAATTACGTCTTGTGCCTTTCATATTCTTGTTGTGCCTCCTCATCTACCTCCTCGATGTTGGGCATAATGATGTTGTCGGGGTTGATTTCGAATCCGGTCGTCATGGCTAAGGTTTTAAAATTCAGCTAAAAGGTAGCCGAAAGTTTCTTCCCCAGCCTAGTGGCCAAAAAGTGTGTTGACGCGAAAAAGTTGCCACGCCAACACACTAAGCACCTCATGTGTAATATCTAGCGAGCAGCACCCAGGATACTCCGATCGTGCCACTGTGTCGTTGGACCTTCATTGTCGCCCACGCTCGAGAGGGACCCCGTCAGAGCGCAGATGACCGACGGCTTGTCTTTGATCGTTGGAATCAAGAACAGGTAGCAATATAGATTGAAAAAGAGAACAAGACTACAGTAACTCAGCAAAAGACGAAAGGTACAGTTGATTGATTTGATCCATTGTTGATGTCCGCAATCGGCCATTACCCTCTCATATTTAAAGGGCAGTAGGTCTTAGCTGTAAGAGACCAGGACTACTAATTCAAACCGAACAAGACTTACAGATATAATTTGGCTATGCCTACCTGATCTCCAAACTTTCTATAACAAACATTTATTTCCAATTTGAACACGTAAAACTCTCATATATCTACCCGAATACACTTTAATATAGCTCGGCCTTCTTTAAATTCGACCAACTCTTCCATTCATTCGGATACCAACTGTAGTAACAAACTATGATCATTGGTTACCTGCTCATTGGTAATGACCACTCATTGTGTTTACTAGCCTGAAATCAGTATTTATTAGTCAGTGGTTACTGTTCACTTGTTGTGGTTACTGTCTTCCTCGTCGCGGGTACTGTTTTATCTGGTCGTTGGTACTGTAAATCTGCTTGCGGTTACTGTTTACTACTTTGGAATACTGTTCACCAATCAACCGAAAACTTTAGATAATATACCAATTTCAATCGGTAACGCCTATGTTCACACATAATAGGTGCAGCTGCAGGTCTGTAGTTCTGTAAGATGCAGGCTCGAGTCGTGGTGGAGTGCTTTGTTGGGGCGTTCACATTTTAAAAGAACCCATGATGCACGCGTATTTATGTCGTAGGACGTGCGTGTGTGCATATGTATAAAAAAAAATTCTGTATGCATCATCGTTGTTGCCGCCTAGCTTCGTCCCGTGTACGTGCACACATCCACAGCAAAAATATGAATTTGTATAATATACGTGAGCGTATTTATTAAAATAGATAAATTTTTTTTATTCACGAATCTAGCATATGCATTCGGTACACGGTATGCCAAAAATCCTTTTTAGTACACCTGAACTGTCATGTCATACTTTTTCACTTTTGCTTTTTCACTTTATTCCCTGTCGGCTGATCGGTTTCCTTTATTAGATGTCGGCCGGCTGCATGCGGAGGGAGAGCAGAGTGCGGAGGGAGAGCAGAGTGCTATAAAATGGTAATGTGCGGATTCATTTGAGCAGAGCAGAGCAGAGGGAGCGTGAGCAGAGGGAGTGCGAGCAGAGCTAGCGTGAGCAGAGTGAGTTGGCTACGTGAGGAAGCGCGAGCAGGTGAGCACGAGGAGGTGTAGTGCAGTAGCAGTCGTACACGAGCAGGAGTAGAGCAGCTGTATGCGGAGAGGACAACCTTCCGTAATAGTAAGTACGTAGATTATGTATGTAGTTAATATTTTGATTAGAAAATGTAGTTAGAGCAAGTGGAGTATTTATTCCGTTCAAATATATTGGTTATATGATATTAAGTTGATAAAATAGAGTAGGTATAGTATTTGTATATTTTATGATCTCGTAACAGAATCTACTATAGTATAACAGTAATTTTGCATGTACTTAATATTTAGATTAGAAAATGTAATTGGAGGAAGTAGAGTATTTATTCTATTCGAGTACATTGGTTAAATGGTATTAAATTGATAAAATAGAGTAGATATAATATTTGCATATTTTAAGATATCGTAACAGAATCTACTATAGTGTAACAGTAATTTTGTATGTAGATTATGTATGTACTTAATATTTAGAGTATTATGTAATTAGAGGAAGTAGAGTATTTATTCCGTTCGAATATATTGGTTAAATGATATTAAGTTGATAAAATAGAGTAGGTATAGTACATACATCTAAGTAGTTATTTGCCCATTTACGTTTGTTTAGCAGAGACGTTATGACTATTCATATTTATTATGGAGAATATCCCATTGTTTTGCATAGGAGGCTCGTATCAATTCAGAACTGTCAGCATATAGAGAGTACGATTGAGCTGTCATTGATCTAGAAGGCTTAAAATCACATGTTATGAGCCTTTTACGTGTGAACCAGTAGTCCTACAATGTTGTCTTAGAGGGTGTGCGGCCACAGCTTGTGCCAAACAGCTCGATCATTGTCCATACGTTGTTCAATTTGAGAAGGAACAACGTATAGGCTTTGTACTCACGCAAGACATTAGAGGAGAACTTTGAAATGGGAGTGTACATAAAAAAAGTATCACGACTGGTTCAAGGCAAAGCGGTGCCTAGCATGGAAGGATCAGACCATCATGTGATGCATGATGAGGAGGGAGGGCATGTCGGGGAGGGCACTTCCGGTACAGAGGGACTTGAATTGGACCATGGTGAGGTGGATGGAGGGTGCATGGATGATGAAGCCGGTGGTAGCGGGGATGAAGAAGGTGCTGACAACGATGACCTGGTGCCAACGATCCATTACTTTCATGGTGCTAGGCTACTAGATTATACCATCATTGAGTATAACACCCTATCTAACCGGGGATACTAGAATAGTGATATCCAGGTGGAACAACGTATTCAGAACAGGGAGGAGGTTATCCACTTTATCAACAACTATGCTGTAATCACAAGAAGGGACCACAAGTGCATCCAGTTGTCACACTTGGTTTTAACGGCCAAAACCAGATGCGGCTTATGTGTGCCTAGGATGTTCAACACACATAAGGACGTCACATGTGAAGTAACAAAAGCAATACTTTTACAGAATAAACGTTAAACTCTTACAGCAATTGATATATATTGTCTTCTATGAAGATATCTGCAGCGGAACAGAAGCACTGGTGCCCAACAACACCGCAGGCAACTGACCGGGAGACACGCGCCTAGAACATCACAACCTCATCTTGATAGTCTTCAACATCTTCACTCACTGAGCAGCAGCATCCATGTCGCATGGTATAGGAAAAATAGCAAGTGTGAGCACATGACGCGCTCAGCAAGTGTGGGAAAGATAATGATATGCAGGCTTATACCAAGAATAGGCTAACACATGGTATATTTGCGTAAATGCGAGTAATGAAAACATATTTGGACTCAAAAGCATTAAGCAATTATTAAGTGAATGTAACCCAAACAATTCAGCATCCAGCATACAAGGCTCCCCACCTTGCACACCATAACCTTCTAGTACTCCCTGTACTATAACCAAACCATCTAGTACTTCCTGTACCAGAATCATAACCACAAACATCTAGTACTCCCTATACCAGAACCATAACCACAACCATCTAGTACTCCCTGTACCAGAACCATGACCACAACCAAAATCATAACCACAACCCATAATCACAACCCACTAATCATGTGAGGATCCAAGTCTCTCATAACCGTGAGCATGGCTGTTATAACAGTTTTACACTCTGCAGAGGTTGTCCAGCTTTCCCCACGAGTCAGTGAATTCCATGTTGCCGTGTTCGCGAAACACTTAACACACGCCAGTGGTGTGCCGCCAAGAATCACTGTATGACACTTTCCACTAACCAGAGACTAATCCAGTATGTGTCTGTCCACTAGGTTTCACCGCTAGGCTTTACGCAAGCAAAGCTCCTACCTAGAAGCCCCCTTTTGTGCTGACCCAGCACACACTGGATAGACTCTAATCAGTATGTCACGCCTTACCCATATCAGCCTCGTGGTTGGTACGTTACTTCTTGGGTTGTCGCTCCACAAACTGGTCCTTACTTGGGTTACTTGAGCAAATACTAAACCAACATCATAACCATGACAACCATCAAAACTACTTTGCTCAAGGCCTAAGGTTCCATGTTGCTAGACCATTAACACATTAACGACCACTATTGCATATGTTCATTAGTCAAGATTATGACACTTCCCAGTATCCCAAAAGCATGGCTAAGCAATCTACCCATAAAAGACATCTAACCATAAACCATCTAGGTTCCAAGGGATGATAAGGGAAAATCTAGGAAAAATCCTAACATAGGTGACTACCCATCACATTGACAGATATTGCATGCAATTTTATAAAACAAAACATTTAAAATCATAGGTTCAAGGTGATCAAGGACACTTGCTTTTTTCCCAATGCTGCTCAGTGTTGTCGAAATCTTGGTTTTGAAGTCCCTCGAACTGCTCCAGAATGTTATCGACTAATCACGAGAACTACCGACAAACAACACAAAGGAAAACACTAAAAACAACATACCAAACATCATTAAAACACTTTAAAAACACTATGGTTGGATAGGGATGATTTTAGAAACATTTAGATGCAAGAATCGTCTAAATCGGAATTAAGATGAAAAAAGAATAGCTTTCGAGAGATGGATTGGACTAGAAAGGAAAAACTAGTTTACTGGAGTTATCTTCCTATAGGAAAAGAGTTTATTGTGCAATCACTATGTCAGGCTTGAAACATCATTGCACAGGATTCAAGAAGTGTAGGGCAGACTAGACTTCACTGACTAGGCTAAAGAGAATGATGTGGTGCTGACTTGGCATGCTATGCAAGTACCATCTTAGATTAAAGAAGGGATACGCTAAGGTCTAGTATCGACCACCTATGATGGATCGAAGAGGCGGAAGGTTGCGCTTCTAGGTTAAGGATACTATTGGTCACTCTATGTAGCAGTGGTGGTTCGGGTTTCGTCGAAGATGGCGATCGGGCTTGTGGCCACAAACATCGATGTCGGCTTTAGTGGTGTTTTAGTGAAACGAGGGAAGCATGGCATAGAATGCGGAAAGATTAACTCAGCGGTATGGTTGGTTTTGGAAGGGTTCATCCGAGGTAGCGGCAAAACAACGATGATTGCTTCTAAGTTTGGTGGTGACCGCGAATAGATGCATGAACAAAGATGCTCGCGTTCCAGGAGATTGGCTATGAAATTTGAGGAATTGTTTGAACAAGGATGTTCATATAACCCAGGAACACAATGCTATGGCATGGGTTTTGGTAGATCATCCACTGAGAGGAAGAATGATCAGCATAGATGAGACAGGTGCTGGCTGCGACATGCTGTGGTTGGCAATGGCGTCCTAATTGTGTCGGTTCACAAACAGGGATGGGCTCCTAGGTTCACGTACAAGACTCCATGGGACACGCCGTGACGTGGTTGGTGCATCCATACGGCTTTCGGATTGACGGGGAACGCGAATGCAAATCCGATGCGCGCGCAGAACGCGTCCAGAAACCGGACAGCGGGTATGTCGACCTTGATTTCAATAGTTTGGCTAATCTACTGGCCGACCTGGTTGGTGAGAGCGTGGGGAACATCATGGGACATGCACTGGTGAAAGGGCTTAGTGATTTGACCTCTGGTCGGTCGGGAACATCGATGCCAATCAGCTACAGCGCGGTTGACCTGCAGCTATCCGCGACGGCGACGACCGTGGCGGCGTAGATCGGGCTTTGGCCGGGGATAGGGCTTGGCTAGGGACTTAGTATGATGCTAAAACAATAGTAAGGGAGGAGAAGAAGAGGTTCTCACCTTGCTTTGATGGTGGAAGAAGGAGGATTCGCGGAGAAGACGACGTAGCGCATCACGAGCGGCGGCGGCGGACAGAGCAGCAGCGACTTCTAGGGCTTGGTGGCATGGAATAGAGGTAGGAGAGGGCGTGCAACTCATATATATAGGGCTAGGGGCGGCTGGTTGAGGTGGAGTCCAAACCGAACAGGAGTCAAGTTCGAGTCAGTTACGATTTCTTTTTTCACAGCTCTGTATTCCGAGGATGATATCTCTATTGTCCGGACTCCAAATTGGATGTTTCTTGATTCTAAATTGTATTAATCGAAACGATCTACAACTTTGGTAGTCATTGGAACTTCTGAAAACGTCATCGTAATTTCCAAAAATGCGCCACAAGATAAACTGTTTCAACTCGGACTTCTCTGCGCAGCACTGATTTCGGAGGCCATAACTCCTAGCTCCATTATCCAAAGGAGGACTTCCATAGGTTCAAATCGAAGCTCTCGACGAGAACTACAACTTTGGTATTGTCAATATTTACATTTGAGACAGTTTTGAACTCTAAAACATCATGAGAAGATGAGGCTGTCCAGAACTCCGCGAAAATTTGCAGATTCCATGGATCCTTTGTTAGGCCATCTAGAAGACTTGGCTAAGGGTTTGGACTTGAGCAAGATTGAACTCAAAGACACTTTAGGTATATCTAGGGTTTAGAAAAGAAACTTTTACAGAGAAATTTGAATAGAGTTTGAATTTGAATTGAGCTTGAAATGAATTTGAGAGAAACCAAAAGATAAGGTTGAACAAGAATAGGAGTAGATGACGAATTTGAATTTGGATTTGGGTAGAATTTGAGAAAGATGAGTGATTGGATTTAAACAAGGATTTGGATAAGATTTGAATTGACCTAGAGAAAGATCAAATATAATCAAGAATTGAATAGATGATGAATTCAAATATTTTGAATTCCAACCATTAAGATCCTTAACTTATTCACTACTGAGTTTTGTAAAAACCTTTTCAAAATCTTTTTCACTCAAAACACCAAAGAGAAAAAAATGGAAAAAGAACTCTAATACATTTACCTGTCTCGTAACAAAACTCAGCATGCAATGCACAGAAAATAATAACCTATATTGATTGATTGATTGAGAAAATAGGTTTTAAACCTATACTACTGGTGAAGCTATTCAATAATCTTGAAATTTTTTAAAAAGTTGTAAATTCTGAAAATCAGGGTGTTACACTGGTCTAACCCTATGGAGTATGAGGTCAGGTATATCAAGCACCCGAATTGTCCTTACTTCGTACGAGCACATAAGCCAAAATACGAGAACTTGTGCTGAGTAGACACACCCCACATACATGTAGAGAAGAGGTTGTTAGGAATGTGAGCCACGCTATTGATGCGAGGTTCATAGTCCAACTCCTCATCACCCTTGTTGTCACGAACATATGTTTGTCGCCAAAATCCATTATGGAGGAGGTGCAGAGTAAGACGGGTATGCTGATCAATTACCACACCGCGTGGTGAGTGAAGCAGAAGGCGTTGAAGATGTTGTTTGGAAGTTTTGAAGAGTCTTACAACTATGCCCCGAGGCTGCTGCAGAAGATTGCCATGACCAATCCAGGGACTCAGTGGGCCATGGAGGATGAGCCGATTAGGCTAGAGGATGGGTCATACACCAGCACTGACCGATACCTCATTAGGTTTTCCTGGTCCTTTGCCTAATACATCGAAGCTTTCAGACATTGCAAGCCGGTGGTATGTATGGATGCCACATTTCTTAGCGGCAAGTACCATGGTAACCTAATGACAGTGATGACAGCGGATGCAAACAATCAGATCATTCCTCTCGCGTATGCAATGGTTGAGTGTGAGAACAATGATAGTTGGTTGTGGTTCTTCACCTTGGTGAGGACACATGTCGTCGACAATAGGGAACGAGTCTACATCATCTCAGACGGCAACACGGGCCTCTTGCATGCGTTGGAAGTGCTGCATGACAGCACAAACCACTCCATTGGATGGCCTGATGTGGAGAGAAGGTGGTGCATGTGACACTTAGGTGCGAACCTGTACTCAAGGTACCACAACAAGGGTCTTGTAAACAGGTTCAAAGGGTTGTGTCTTCAGAACTAGCAGGCAAAGTTCAACGAGATATGACGAGAGTTAAATGAGACTACTCGCAAGATGATAGCAGAGTAGGAAGCATAGTAGGACCATCTGCGGACGCAAATGGTGGGGGGCCAAACCACCATTAGCCATTCACGTGCTACGTTTAGCCAGTGGATAGCGGGAAAGCCGGTTGAGCGTTGGGCCTTAATCCATTACACTCATGGTTCCAGGTTAGAACATAGCGTTTGAAAGATCGTATTTTACTTTTGGTTATGAAAATATCCCATCTAAAATTGTTGTCTCTCATATTAGGTATACGATCATGACAACGAACATAGCGGAGGCATTCAACAATGTCCTAAAGGGTGTACACGGCCTCCCGTTGTGTGACATCATTGAGCTCACATTCTATAGTACAGCTGACTACTTTTGAGACTGTGGTATAACTGCAATGGAGTGTAGCACGCGGTTTGCACCTGCGGTGGAGGAAATCATATCCAGAAGGAGGAGTAAGGCACACTTTCATCGGACTAGGATCTACGACCGGGCCAACAATGAATTCGAGATCATGTGTCACTGTCGGTACACTTCAGGTTACAGCGCGGGGGACACCGTGCAACAATGTTAAATTGGCATCCTAAGATGCACACATTCTATTTTCCTTGTGGAGAGATGACCGTAACTTTGCGGGACGTGGCCATGCTGACTGGGCTGCCGATAAGGGGCACCTGTCGGTGAATCAGGAACCAGGGATCCCCGAATCCCGAGGCCAGGCCAGCAATCCGCCACGTGGCGCCATCCCGCGGGGTCACCTCCGTAAGGTAAAAAAGACTAAGTCCCGGGAGAGGGCGCTTGGGGCCACAGTCAGTGGTCCCCGAATGCCAGGGTTCCCCAATGAACTATGAAGACTAAGCGACCAGGAGAGCTAAGTACCGGGAGAGGTGTGCCTGGGGCCACGAGCAGTGGCCCCCCAGGCACCCGAGTACCCCGAGGACTCAAAGAAGGAAGTTCCGGGAGAGAGTGCTCGGGGCTACGTACAGCGGCCCCCGAGCACTCGGTTCCCCGAGGATCTGTACAGTCAAGACCGGGAGAGAGTGCTCGGGCCGTGAACAGTGGCCCCCGAGCACTCAGTTCCCTAAGGACCGAGGAAGGGCATTCTCGGGAGAGAGTGCTCGGGGAGGTGAACAGTGACCCCCGAGCACTCGGCTCCCCGACGATCCAGGAAGCCCCCTGACAGTGGCCCCCACAGGGGTCCAGCGATGAGGTGTCAGCCAGTGAAAGGCCCGAGGCCGTATTTAAGAGAGCGCATGGCCTGTCACCTCCAACTGCTCCTGCCACGCTCGGTGTCAGTTCGTGCCATATTCTGGCAGAAGGGTGTGGGGACATTAAATGCACGAGTCTCATCCTGTACCATCCGGCGCGCCTCGGGATAACGTCGCAAGGGTCGAGGCGTTCCGTCTGCCACACTGCTGTGGCAGGAGAACAAGACAGGGCGGGCACGCCGGGCCGCTCTGCGGCTGCCCGGTGGGCCCTCTCCACGGTGCCCGTTGCCAATGCCATTATGGCGACTGATGACCGGGTGCGGGGCGCGTTTTCAACCCCTAGTCACTTCACACAGAGGCTATGATGACGCCCTTTCCATTTATGGTGCCTTGGAACTCGTGCCCTCTCATTCGGGGCACACTACTGCCGATGGGTATTTAAAGCAGCTGGCATGTGAGGAACCGTCCAAATAGTATTCTAATTAATCATCAGGAGGATCATTATTCATAATCACAACCTCGACGATTAACCAGAATACCATTTCGGTACTCCCGGCACGTGTTCTGTGCCCAGGATCGGAACACATGCCTTCCAACTCAAATATCACAACACAGTTTAATAGAGAGCAAATAATTAAACTGGATTACCATTATTAAACATGCAACTGCTTCCACAATTTACAACAAAAGAGGAACAACAACAACTAAGCAGCGGAAGAAAAACCTATACAACAAAAGAGTATGGAGCCGTATGCCCTTAGGCCCCATACCAAAAGCGCCGGAGTTCGGAGTAGAAGGTGCTACTCCTGCCCGCCACCCTGATCGGCAGGCACAAAGTAGCCGAACACTGCCTCTTCCTCGCCAACCTGAGAACCTGAAAACAACTTAAGGGCAGCACCCCTTAGTACGAAGGTACTAGCAAGTCTTACACAGTATGAGTATATATATTCTCAACTCCAAGGATCATGCATTTAAAGCTGTAGCAAGGATTAAGACATGTTTAAGTTCATTAAGCGGTAAGCAACCTAGACTCTAGGTGTAAGCAACTGACTTAACCGACCACCCACTCAAACCCTGCCAACTGACTGATCAGAACAGATATATAGACAACAAATGTATAAAAGTAAACCATTACCACCAAACCACCGACCACATACCGAACAAACCATCCAAACCAACCATGCCACAACCCACATCGAAACTCTACGACCAAAACATGGTCGCTCGGTGGAGATAAGCGATAGCGATGCTCATGACCGAGAGCGCGGCAGTTCGAACTGATTATACACCCTGCAGGGGGATACTCCTGGACCCACACGACACAGGGACCATACGGCTTGTGCCACCCGCTAAGATGCACACAAGGGGGTACCCATGACAACCTTTCCCAACCAGGCCCAACCATGTGGATCAACCATAGCTCGGCACGGCGGTATTAGAACTACTCCCCGAGCAAACTAATACCGCTAAAAGCCCGGACTCAAACCGGACTCACACCGTCTATGACGAGGCCCACATGACCACGTCTGCGAAGGTAATCGGCTCGCCTACCATTATATCAGTATGTGGTGAGTAAGGTAAGTGCTAAAGCCGACTACACCGACGATCGGTGCTTAACCGGTGTAAGCGGTCTACGGTGTCCGGGTTCCCTTCCCGAACTGCCTGAGGACTCCTCGTGAGCAGATGACACCCCTAACACCGCCCACACCTCGTCTCAACTCACCACTCAACAACCGACACATCATCAACATAACCACAAATGTGAACAGGTAAAAAGCCCTAGGCTCGCGACAACGGTGGACGCCGTCGTCGACTTCTACCGGAAAGCCTAAGTACCACTAAGCATAGCGAACTAAAATAAGACCACGACGACACCACTAGGCTCCAATGGAATAACACATGACACGTGACCGAAATGGAAGAATGCATAGGCATAGGTTCTACCCAACTCGGAACCCGACACATGCAATGTATACATAAGCGTAGATAACATATTAGATTTTCAAATAGACACGGTGCAATATGATAGATGCTTGCCTTGCTGCCCTAGCTGCTGCTGCTCATAGCTACCCGAGTCACGATCACCACTGCGGGAACCTCCGGGGACAGCCTCGTTCGCCTCGTTCGCCGGGTCGAAGTTCCTTGAGAGAATAACGCGTGCAATGCAATAAATGTTATGCAAAGAATGACGTTTCATAGTCTGTAATAACAGTGTAAAGCGCCGCGGTACGAGTTTAACGCACTAACGATTTCCTAATTGAGATTAGGGTTAACCATTCAATTATCCTCGGATTAATTAACGCATAACTAAAGCTTAAATCAATCTAGAATGCTAACTGCGCTAAAAATGAAGGTACATATTTTTATTAAACAGGGAATAAACTAACAAGATTTATAGAATTGATTTCATCAATTTTGGAGTCACCAATATTTAGTTATGAATTAATGGGGCTTTAAGCACATTACATTAACTAAAGAAATTCCAGAATATATTTCATGGTCACTAACAATTTTAACAAGTAGAGCATGAGCATATAAAGTTAACAAAATTTGCTTTACAATTTTTGGAGCCACATTCCATTTCTTATGCATTTTACAAAGCTTCAGCCGATTTATTAGTTCAACAAATACCCAATTTCGCATTTTCCGATTTCCCGAATACTTAAATATCCAAAACCATTCTCCACTCGGGTTCGGCCAGCCGCTGTGACTGACAGTGGGGCCGGCGCAGCTCGAGCGACGTCGCCGGCGGCGAACGGCGGCCTGGATGTCCCAGCCGAGGGTGAAAACGGCACTAGCGCGAGCACGTGGTTACGGCGGGGGCACATGTCTACGCCGGCGATGGCCGGAGCACGGCGAGCGGTGGCGAGGGGCAAGACTAGCACGGCGGCAGCACGACTTTGACGCGCCGACGGCGAACGGCGACGCAACAAGCCCGGCCGAGCACACCTACACGTTCTACGTGAGCGCGTAGACCTAACGGCGCGGTTCCCGACCGACGAGCTCGATAGCGGCCCGACCGGCGGCGTGCATGGGGAGGCGGCGGCGATTCAACCACCGCGGAACACCGTGCCGGCGACCGGGCAGAGAGAAGACGGCGCGCGCATAAGGCGTACAGGAGCATGGGGAAGCTCATCGTGCAGCGGGTTAGGCTGGTGAGGCTGTAGAACAGCGGGGCGACGGGAGACGGCGGAGCCCGGTTGCCGCCGTTGGGGAAGAAGACACGGGCGGCTCCAATCCGCATGGGAAACGGCCGGGGAAAGAGGGGAAACGGCGGAGGAGCTCGGGGCGCTCCTCCCTACAGCTCCACGGGGCTCGGGCTCGATGGAAACCGTCGACGGCGCGTCGGATTTGGCCGGCGGCGCGGCGTAACGTGGCTCTGCTCTGAGGTGTGCTGGGCGACAGGGAGAGCAAGCGAGGAAGAGAGAAGAGAGACACCACGAGAGAGCGTCCAGGGGGGGGGGGGTTAAGGCCGACGACGCTTCCACTCGAAGGCTCGGCCGGTGACTCGACGGCGTGCTGGGTTTACCGGCCACGGAAGTCAACAAAGCCGGCGCCGCGCTCTGGAAGCAGCGCGGCTGAGTGAGGAGGGAGGATGACGAGTGGGTCCCGTATGAACAGTAACCGCCAGGCAAAAATATCTCCACCACTTTAGCCATCCATTTGAACACCTTCCCAAAGTCCAAAATTTGCAAAACAAATTTTGCTGGAAACTAAAACTCATAAGGAACCCATTTGAACTTGTTTGACTCAGAAAGCCTGCACCAATTTCAAATGAAAATTCTCCAAAGAGGCAAGCTTTTCAAACTTGTGCTGATTTTTATGCCTTGAAAACAATCCCCAAAAATTTGGAAAAATTCATTTATATTCTCCTCCTGGCATCTAGTAATTTCTAAAATTATCACCAGCCCTAGGTTCCATAGAAGTTTTAGGAGATGCTTCACAACGCATCAGTTAACCCTGGTTTAACCAAATTCGGTTAAATTTCACATTGCATGTCTACACTGCTCAAAACAAAACAAATGATGCTAATGATGCCCATTAGCACTTAATTACATGTTCTAGAAACTCTGGGCCATGACATGGCAGCACGGACAAAGACAAGTTGAAGGCGAGACAGTAGTGAATAAGTCTGAAAGGTTGAATCTCTCTTACAGGTGCTCAAGCTGAAAAAGCCCGGCAAACTCTGTACGGTTGAAGAGGTTAAGGAAGTAGAGAAGATCGAGAAGTCCAAGAGCACCCAAAGCCAACAGATACACACAGACCGAAGAACAAGGAGCCCCAGGCTCTAGGATAGACAAACATTCTTATAACCAGCAACATCCTTGAGGGACATTCTCAGGGCATTTATAGCATCCATACAGGAATAGGGTGTTACGCCTCCATGTGGCCCGAACCTGTCTAAACCCCCAGTGCATTTACTTCATTCCACACCAGATCATTCCACCCCGCCAGCCATCGCATTCATATCAATTTATTTCTCTGGCAAACATATTCAGAATCATCCCCCCAGCCGAATCTCTAAAAAGGGGTCCCTCAGGATCCCTGCGACAGGAGTTAACCCTCTGACAGCACCCCATTAGTACTTTCACGACCAGCAAAGGAGTAGTGGAAGAGTTATATTCAGGGCAGGTAATTATTTGTTACATAAAGCACTTCATATGTTGCAGTGTTGTTTGTTCTTCATTGAGTCTCTGCATCTTGTAGGTTTAATGTGCAATATGACATGAAGGATGTTGGACTCACCATGCCATGGATTCATAGGCTACAACAGTTTAGTCCTTGCCCACCGGATGCGGATGAGGCTACAATTATCCAGCATTACGAGGTGTACTTGTACATCTTGCTAGGAGGCATTATGTTCTGCAACACAGCAGGCGATTATGTACTTCCTCATTTTGTATGGTTAGTGGGTCAGCTCGCGTTACATCCGTACGAGCCGACACCTTACAGTTGGGGATCTGCTGTGTTGGCCGCTATGTACAATGGATTGTGTGCCGCTACCTAGCGGTCAACGAAGATGGGATCTATTTCTGGACGTCTACACCTTCTACAGCTCTGGAGCTGGGAGTATCTCCCGGTTTATCGACTGTGGGTGAGCAAGACCTACTATCCAGTTTCCATCTCTGATGGCGTTGCTGACGACATGAGGCTCACGATGGGGTATCGATGGATTCATGCCAGCTGTGATGGACTCACCAGCAAGACCATGAAAACTACCCTCGGGCGATCAGTGACCTTGACATCCTCAACGCTGACCTCATGGAGTGGGAACCATGGCGTATGGAACAAGTGGCCAAAATTACGACCGGAGGCCTCATCGCATCCTCTTGTTTTCGTGACTTGGACTTATGGATGACCAGATGCTTCTTGCTGTACATGAACAATGTGGAAGTGTATTCTCCTGACCGTGTACAGAGGCAGTTCTGTCATCGACAGTTGGTGCCAGTACCTCCCCCACGAGACGATGGTCAGGCGCATGAGTAAGCGTGTTGTACGTACCATTATTATGTTGGTGATCCATGTTACAAAATTATAACTGTTTATGTCACGTACACGAGGAGCGCACAGGGGAATGCAGGCACACATGACTCATCGGAGATTAATGCAGAGCACATAACCAGGTGGATGGAGTCAAGCCTAGTGGATGTCGTCGTTCCTACGGGACAGTACGCACGTAGTGGGAGTAACTTTCGTGGTACCGTTCCCGCGCGCTTGCCACCTTACTTAGCGGCAATGTACCGCCAGCCCCTAGACCCTTCCCTGAGGATCGTGCCCAGCTTCTTCATGTGGTGGTAAGTGATGTTGTACTTATAACAATTTTCATTAGTTACACATCCATATTACTGACATAACCCTCAACAAATACAGACCCAAACGGGGTATGAAATGCATACGCATGTGGAGCAAGCAGGTGGGGAACCAAGTGGGTCATCCACGTGAAGGGATCAGAACCCTCTCTGGGATTACATGAGGATGAGAGGGTCTCGCTTGTTGTCCGCGATATGTGGTCTAGGTGGTTGTGCCCCATGTTCAAGGGGTACGACGTACCCGCCATGGACCCGTCCTGTGCCTCCCACAGCAGGCACTCGTCCAGTGCTCATGATGCATAATCACGGGAGACACCTTCGTCTGTGGCCCATCATGTGACACGTTCTTATGCTGAAGCTGAGGAGGTCACGGAGGCTCCTGCTCCCGAGCAGTGTACACTAGGTTCCCAGCACCCGTAGTGGACACAACCTACTCAGGCTACGCAGATATCTCCACTAGTATTATCAACTCATCGTGATGACATCATTGACTGCACACAGCAGATGCCAGCCTGGAGCGGCACACAAGATTTTGACTGGGCTGTTGCATTGCAAACAGGCAGCTTCACCGAGCTACTGAACAGCTAGTACCCCCAATATCCCGATGCACTTGGGGGTTCACAGTGGTACCAGCATGCTAAGACTTCAGCATTTCAGACTCTGTCCGAGCACGTACTACCGGCAGCCACACTCCCACATGACGATCCTACATCATGGTACATGCAGGGCCAAGTTAGCGATTTTGGATACACATTCGGTAGAGTTGCAACATAAAACGGCGATGAAGATGACGAGCAAGGGCACACGTGGCAGGGGCCTGCTCAGGCCGCTGGAATGAGAGCCACACACCCGCCAGACGCTTACACTCTAGGGGATTGCTTGCGGCGTCGGCGTTGTTAATGAGCCAGTGCAGTATATTGTGTACTCATATGTTTTGTGTACTCATGTGTACTATGTGTTATTCACTATATTATAGACTCATCTATACTATACCTTATGCACTGTAGTGTTAAAGTAATTACATTTAATTTACATAATCTTTGTCAAATAATTAGGACACATAACTTATTTATGAGTAACTTATTAAGCATTTGTACATATCAATTACTATATTTCATACATGTTTAATGTTTATTAAATAACCAGCGATTCGTGCTTTGGTGCAGAGCAAAAACGTTGCAGTTAAAGATCAATACATATATGGCAGGATATTCTAGTACTGGCTACCCATCGAGACCTAAAATGATCGATATAGCATTAAATGCCTCTTTGCAGGTTGTGCATGGAGGGAAGGATTATCCCTTCAAAGAGAGCAACCTAATCCAAGCTGTGTCTAAATATCATCCAAGACCGCCATGTTCTACGTTCACCATTCCACTCCTACATGTAACAACCGACGATCTTAGGGCACTCTTGCATGAGCACCGCCAAATATATCTCACGGTGTGCAAACTAGCTGACCATCCTTCTGTACTGGGTTTCCGTATGAGGCAAAGAAGGATGGCAATATTGCACAACCAGTATGCATCCCACATACAGGTTCGTCATTTTCTATTTGGTCACCCTACTTATCTTATTGCTATTGATTTAAATGCTCCTCTTCTGCGTTAGGCGTTCCCAGAAGACACAGAGTTGATCAACAAAGAAATCCCACACTTCTTGGCAATGCATATGCTCTTCGGCGGGGGTGTGATACTTGGTTCGCGTAGAAGACAACAAAGATCAGCGAATCTAAGGGGTACAAGAGCGCCCTCTACTATTCTACCTGAAAATGACGACACCGATGCTGTGATGATTTCATGCCACCAATGCCTTGGCGTTCCACCAGCCATACAGGTGAAGGTTCAATGAACATTACAAGAGGACATTCACACACCACATCGACATGGCGTCCAACCAAAAGCGAAATATGACGTGCTCATACCGTGATACCTCAAGATGATGACGACGATGATTTCATGCCACCTCGACCCCTCCCTCCGAGGCCTCCATCTTCGGAGGACCGTGATGACTGTGAAGATGATGTTGGATGTCCTTGTACCCATCCTCCTAACTTCCAACCACCAACTCGGAGACAACAACCATCTTACCCTGATAGCCTTGACTGGCACAACTGACGTTCTTTCGCTAATGTACGTCGTCACTTTCCGCCACCATCTTGAGATGATCAATGATACAAGGGTTAATGTTGTGCATGTTCAAACATACCTAAGTGTTAAGACTGCCCGCCGCCTTAGAGACTACATGCTTTCTTTCTCATGCATTTTGAAATGTAGAGTTAAATTAGCAAATAATTTTTAATTTTGTTGAAAGTTACTAATTACATAAAATGACAACACACCGGTACATAAAAATGAAGTGCCAACTCACCGAGATAAAATAACAATTAAATTAGCAACTCGTTTGAAATTTAGTTGAAAGTTGCCAATTACATGAAATAACAAAATAGCCGTATCAGATGACATAAGTGAACCGCAGCCGGCCATGACCATATTTGCCAATTACATAAAATACATGCGAAAAAAATCAGGTATTTCGGCTCACTGTGTGCCAAAATACACACTTCCCTGTATTCGGCACACGGTATGCTGAATACAGGTAATTCTCGACACACCGCACTACGACAGAAATGGTCATTAGTTCCGGCTCAAAAGCGCCATCAGTGGCAGTTTTTGAACCAGCATTGATTACTCAGCACTAATAGTCATGGGCTATCAGTGCCGGCTGAAGAATAAAACCTGGCACTGATACAAAGAATATCAGTGCCGGTTCTTAGTAAAAGCCGGCACTGATATTATACATATCAGTGCCGGTTTTTTATGTTGAGCTGGCACTGATAGACCATCCCCCCCCCCCCCTAAAATGTAGCCATTGCAAATGTCACGTAAAGCACATGCACATATAATAATCTCAACACATAATGTATCACACACATACATAATTCATTCTCATCTCATCTCATTCATGCATACGTAACCATGTTATTTCACATGTCATTGACTACAGATTATAACTAATAATAGTTTGCAACAATAGTTCATAATTAACAGAAGTATACAAGAAAAGGGTAAGAAACGATGTCATTCAATTGTTCTTGTTGACCGAGGACCTTGAACTACATTTGTTGCCTTTTGAAGAATCAGGTAACAAACTCCACGGGTCTTTTGAAGGGCCAGATCCGTCAATACACCATTTGGGAACATGGTACCACCCCAACTCTGGAATGATTTGGTCATTGATGAACCCGCAGAGTTGTTCCGGAATTGTGTTGATTCTCCGCAGCGTGAGGATACCTGTTTCCACCTGGAGGTCCTCCAAGTACCAGAATTGAAGAAATCAATCTATTTGAACACTAGTAGGAACTAAAAATTAAACATCAATATCTATACCACTTACCTCAGCTTTTTCTATTAGACTATAATTTCTTTCGGTCCATCCATGCATGAAATCACATACATAGTAGCCACATAAATTGTTGCCCTGGATCTGAAGCCTACAAGGAAAGTCTGTCACGATTCTCCATTCCTTTCGGAATGGAAAGTGACGTCCTTTCCTCTTGACGTAGCGTGTGTACACCCTGTATGAGTGTGATTATTGACCGTAACTAGACTTAGATTCAATCAATTCCAAGTTTACTAGAGCGTTAATGAAATAATTAATTTACAGTTGTAGCAAGCCTATGACGGGTTGGTATTCGGTGGCTAGATTTCTTTTCCCGTCGAGGACAACGATATAGCTGTAGTCAGTCTGGATGACAAAGAGGGCCCAGTGAAATCTACACATATGTCACCGTAGTTAATTAGTTGTAAGTCCTAACGTCGTGATGGCCAAAAAGAGTAGTACAAACATGGAGGAAAATACGTACCCAAAGTTGTAAGGTAGAAGTATGTATCGCTTTAATTGGTGCATTTGAATAGCTTCAAGTGCATAATCCTCGGTTGGCTGTGGATCGGTGGCGATCATCATCTGGTTTATCATCATTGGGTCGAGGAATGCTACATGAGTGATTCCCTTTTGACCGCATGTATGTATCTCCATTCTACATACACAAGAAGTTAAGACATTCAGTCTAATGGCATAAGAATATATACTGTGAATTATACATGTAAGACACTTACAGAGTCCAAAAACTCATGATTTGAACACCGAGGGTGTCTTGGTGGTACAATTGATACATTTCGTCAAAATGAATCCAGTATTTGCCATCCCCATGGAGGAAATCACAATGTCTGTATTTGTACACGAACATACATCTACTGGCCTTCGACTGTTTCAAGTACCAGGCATGGAATCTCCGTATTTGGATTGTTAGCTCCGAGAGGTGCTCGACCATTGGTTCACCAAGCTTAAATTTCCATATAATTTTTCCCATTTCAGCCTTGGACTCATCATAAAGCGCTTCTTTTGTCAATCCAGACGACAGTAGGAAGTCTCTTTCTAATTCTTCCTGTTGTTTTTTTACCTTATCGATCAACGTCTTTTTTAACTACCTTTTACTCATGATGCGCGTGTAGTTAGATTTTTGTAGTGGAGGCTCAGGTCTTGTCATCAAAGAGTCAAGAAACTTGTCGACCACTGCTGGATCCAAATGAATCTTCTCTGACTCCTTACGTTTGAAGTGTGCAGTGACTTCGCCGTACACTATTCTTTTGGTTTCCGCCTCAGTTCTTTCATAAGGTAAGAGGAGATGCCGGCTTCTTAGATGCTGATTGTTGCTTCTTAGCTGCTTCTCGCTGCTGTGACGAAGTCGATTTCTGAGATGACATCAACTTCTGAGGTTTTGCAGGTGCTACCAGCTTCTGCAACGGGAAAGGGCATGGCGATGAAGGGGTTGGAGATGTTCTTGGTGGCTATGGAGGCAAAGGCGGAGGAGGCAGAGGTCCTCTGAGTGGTTGGGGAGGCGAAAGCGGTGGAGGCGTAGATCCTCTGAGTGGCTGTGGAGGTGAAGGCACAGGCATAGATCCTCTGAGTGGCTGTGGAGGCGAAGGCGGAGGCGTAGTTCCACTAGGTGCATCCGACGGCTCCGAACTAGACCCAGACTCATCTGTGTCTTCGCCAAATAGACACCGCTATTTTGGTTAGTGCTCTTGTTGTCTTGTGCTCTCATATAAAATGTATAGCCATTAATGTCGTATGCTTTGTATGTATGAATCATAGTTGACGGCCCATTAGCTAGCATTTCCAACAGTGCATCATCTGTATCTTTATCCATCATGTGTCTATGTAACCAACTGCCGAAATTATCTCTGTGCACTCTTGCAATCCAATCGTCTTGTTGGATTTGTGGACCGTAGCATTTGCACGTGCGCTGGAACATACGGGTCCACTACATTTGCTTGTTGCAAAACCATGAAATGTGCTTGGGTGAATGAAACATAATCGTCAAAATGGACTGAATTGTGACCTAGCGCCCTTTCCCCTTAAGCCTTCCCTCATGGCGAGATACAGGCTTACCAATTTCTTTCAGATCCATGTAGTTGACGGCGAACTCAACGACCTCCTCCGTTCCCCAGCCTTGGGCCATGCAACCTTCCAGCCGACCTCGGTTACGAACATATTTCTTCAGAACTGACATGAACCTTTCGAAAGGATACATCTGATGTAGAAACACGGGGCCAAGGTACTTTATCTCATGCACGATGTGAACAATGAGATGGGGCATTATGTCAAAAAACGATGGACGGAAAATACTCTCAAGCTGGCATATAGTATGGACCACGTCTTCCTGCATCTTTTTTAGTTCGGTCGGATCGATGACCTTCTGTGAAATTGCATTGAAAAACGAACACAACTTTATGATTGGATCTCAGACCTTATCCGGCAGAATGCCTCTAATTGCAACAGCAACCAACTGTATCATCATCATGAGAAAATCATGGGACTTCATGCCAACTAACTTCAAAGTTTTCATGTTCACTAATCTCTTTATGTTGGAGGAGTAACCGGTCGGAACTTTGATTCCATGCAAGAAACTGCATAGGCTCATCTTCTCTTCCTTGCTCAGGGTGTAGCAAGCCGTGGGAAGTTCGTTTGCCCTGTTGCCTAGGATTTTAGGATGCAGAATTTTCCTTAGCTTCATATCTTTCAGGTCCAATCGTGCATTGAGTGTATCTTTTATTTTACCAGGTATGTCCACTAAGGTACCAATCAAGTTGTCAAACACATTCTTCTCCACATGCATGACGTCGATTGCGTGTCGGACCATCAAGTGCTTCCAATAAGGTAGGTTCCAAAAAATTGATCTTTTCTTAAACATTGGAGCGAGTTTTCCAGCTGGGAATTTTGTGCTTCCTTTCCCCTTTCCAAGGACAACTCTTAGATTCTTTACCATCTTATATACATGCTGCCCAGTGTGAAGCTTCAGAGCGCGACAAGTCTCCATTGTCCCGTCAAAAGCTCTTTTATTCCTACGGTACAGGTGATCCAGGCGCAGAAACCAACGGTGACCCATGTATACCATTTTCTTACAATTCTTCAGCCACAACCCCTTTGTTTCATCCAAGCACCTGACACATCCATTGTAGCCTTTTAAAGTCTTTCCCGATAGGTTTGCAAGAGCAGTCCAATCCTGAATCGTTACGAACAACATTGCGTGTAGGTTGAAATGCTCGCGTTTGTATTCATCTCCCACCCGTACGCCATCTGTCCATAGTACAAGGAGATCATCAAGCAATGGTTGGAGATACACATTGATATCGTGGCCAGGTTGATTCGGGCCACTGATCAGCAAAGGCATCATAAGGAACGTCCGCTTCATACACAGCCAAGATGGAAGGTTATAGATACAGAGAGTCACGGGTCAAGTGCTATGACTATTTCTCATGTTGCCAAAAGGATTCATCCCATCCGTACTCAACCCGAACCTTATATTCCTCACTTCAGATTTGAATTCCTTGTATTCTGTATCAAAGTTCCTCCATTGCATTCCATCAGCAGGGTGTCTAAGCATTCCGTCTTTCTTGCGCCCTTCGGCGTGCCATCGCATCAACTCGGCATTCGCTTTGTTGGCAAACAATCTCTTCAAATGGGAGATTATAGGGAAATATCAAACCATCTTAGTGGAGGGTCATCTTCTCCCCTACGTCATCGCTATTGATATCATCAATGTTGTGCTTGTACCTTGATACACCGCAAATGCGACACGCTTCCAAGTCTGCATCCCCGTTGCGAAACAACATGCAGTCGTTTTGACAAGCATGTATTTTCTCTACATCCAACCCCAACGGATAGATAATCTGCTTGGCGTGGTACGTGTTTTTAGGCAACTCGTTGCCCTCTGGAAGCAAGTCCCTTATGAATCGTAACAACTCGTTGAAGCCCTTATCAGACCAACCATTGCTAGACTTCATTTGCAGCAATGTCAGCACAACATGCAACTTGTTGTGCTCTTCCTTACAGCCCGGGAACACCGGTGTTTTAATGTCCTCCTTCATGCGCTCAAACTTTTTGAGTTGCCTATCACTGGTGAAGTCTCCCTCCGTATTGCACAACATTTCGTGTAGGTCGTCACCATCGTTGCCGACAAAAGTATCTTCGAACGCTGACATATCGATGTCTTTGTCAGCCGTCATATCGTTGCCTCTGTCTTCCTCGACTGTGGGCTGCTCTTCATGCACAACCTCCTCATGTTCACCGTGCGCGGTCCAGCGGATATAGCCAAGCTTGAAACCCCTGCGAAGCAAGTGTGCACGGATCTGCTCTATGCTTGAGAACTACTTCTCATTCTTGCAATCAACGCTGGAACATCATATATAGTGATCATCACTCTTCTCTTTTGGCTTTCTGTACGCCGCGGTAGCCCTAAAAAAAGCATCCACGCCATGAAAGAACTCTTGGCCGCGACGGTCAGAGTTGTACATCCATGTCCGATCCATCTACAAATTTATGATTCTCATTAGTTCTACCAATCAATAAAAAACCAAAGAAATGATAACCATGCAATATTTCAAAATGCAAATCTAATTTATTGAATTACCTTGCATCTTGATTGCTCCATGTCAGATGACCCATCACCTTCTGGCACTTGGTCTCGGTCGGAGGACCCACCTTCTAAATACTGCCGTGTCCACTTTGGACTAGTGAGTGGATTTGCCATCCCTACAGCACAATATTCATATTCAATATGTTAATCTTTTTTTTTTACTAATTCGCTACTAGAAAATTTGAGCTAGGTTTCAATCTAGTTAGAGGTGATTTAAATATTTTTTTTTCTTAAATCACTACTAGAAAATTGGAGCTAGGTTTTAATCTATCTAGAGAAGTATTAAGAACAATGTTTTTCCATTTTATGTGTTTTTAAACTAATGAAACATAAATGGTTAGTAAAACATTAACCAAGAAATTATGTTAATCAACTGTTTCATGACTTGATGGTGTTTTTCTTATAGAGGATGATAAAAGAAGCTTAACAAAGTTGGTGTCATCATTTTTGGATTTCTCCTTAATTAGCTATGGAATTAATAATTTATAGCACAATTAATGGTATAAAGGAATTTAAGTACACTTTTCAAGTGTGCTTGTATTTTTAACATGTATATTACATCAATATGAACACAATAAAATTAGTTTCACCCTTTTCCGAGCTCTCACTATTTTTCTACGTATTTTATAATCTTAACAAATTTAGTTTCACTCTTTTCCAAACACAACAAAATTAGTTCCACTCATTTTATTACAATCTAGGTGAACTGGCGAGGAATAGAGAGAAGTGAGGAGAGCATGAGCTACTTAAGAAGGAGGGGATGTCACCATACCTTTAGCCTGGTCGGAGAGTGGCCGGAGGTGGCTGCAGTCGGCGTGGAGGCAGAGGAGAGCACGTGAGGTGCCCGGTCGTCTGAAGAAGAAGGATGGAGAGGGCGCGACCGAGCTCCTTGTCAGCCTTCCGTCTAAGGGAGGGGTCTAGGGCAACGTGAGCCGTAGCTCCTCGTCCGGCTGACCCCAAGCGCAAGGTAGAGCTCTAACAAATGGCGGGAGAGCTTTCTACTTGCAGGAGAAGAAGGCGTGGGCCTTTAATAGACGTATAATTATTAGTGTCAGCCCATAAAACGAACCAGCACTGATACTCAGTATCAGTGACAGCTCATAGTTACAAACTATGTTGTAATAATTGGCACTGATACGGTGCCGGTTCAACCGGGCTCAACCATCGATCGAACGCGGGAAGTTACGAGCCGGCACTGATGGAGCGGCATGGATGACCATTTCTGTTGTAGTGCCATGTGCAGAATACATATGCTAGATTTGTGAATACAGAAAAATATTATCTATTACAATAAATACGCTCACGTATATTGTACAAATTCATATTTTTGCCCACATCCACCTGTTCCCTGCTGTGCATACCCCGTCATCTTCTATCCAAGGACACGTACAAGGGCATCGATGCCCTGGTGCACGCACGCTTTCGGCCTTTGCAGGTGCGAGACTCAAGAGAACTGGAGATGCATGGATGCGCTTGGTTGCCCAGAATGACGAATGGGGAACAACCAACGAAAAATCGATACTGAGAGGCACTTTCATGTAATTCCTATAAATAGAAGAATCATGTAAAGAAAGATGGTAAACATCTAATCGATTATTCATCGAACGGACGTCCTCCCTGCAATCATCGCCGCTAAAGCAGTGTACTCATTGCAACTGGGACAAACTTAGTCACCCCAACTCCCCACTATGAGAACGCTGCTCTGAACGATGCTGTATGGGTCTCAAATCCGTGCTTGCTCCGTGGTTTTACACTCATTTCGAAGGCGTATCTTGTGTATGAATCATATCGTTTCTCGCAAAATTCAGGGGTCCTGAATAGGTCCTGAAACATACGTAAATATTTCACAGGATTTCAGAACACAAGCGTCCTTGCGTGCGTGTGTTGTGTGTGACAGTGAGAGAGAGCGAGAGTATTCTAAATGAACACATATGAAATGGTTACGGGATTACTATAATTTGCCCAGATGATTTCTCACTTGAATCGTGCGATTCTCTCACTCGACCATATGAACGCACCGGCGTTAGGGTTGCCGGGGTTAGGGGCTAGGGTTGCCGGAGCTTCGGTGTCCGGTGGGATTAAAAAAGGGGTTCGGGGGAGGGAGGTAGGCCAGGCGATGGTGTCGGGAGAGATGGCAGGGCAACAAGGCGGCGGGAGACACTAGCCACGTGCGGCGGGAGACAACCAATGGGTCAGGTCGGGGTGGGGGCGTCTGAGCCGACAGGTTAGTGCGGCAGGGGTGGACCGGCGCCAGGGATGGTCGGAGGAGGGTGGGAGGTGGGGGCTGTTTGGAGGTTGAAGATGATGTCAGATCGTCCGATCATAAGATCAAACAGTAGGGAATTCGTGTGAGGGGAGGCAACTTTTTGCCCCGGTGAGCCATAGACAGCGCCAATGGTTATGTTGTGAGCATCATAGACTAAAGGCTAACAAAGGAGCAGATGGAGGGGGCAGGACAAGGCGAATCCTCTACCTTGCCTCCATCTTCGATCTTGAGGAGAGCTCCTCAAGGTGAGGAGGCGGGAGCTCATCCATCGCAGCCAAGGACACCATGCGTGCTGCAAGCTAGAGGTGGTGGTACGCATGGAGGGGGTGACCGCCAGGGAGAGACGATTCAGTAGCAACCTCCTACGCTGGAGACAACAAGCATGCATCTTGCGAACTCGTCGCATGTAAGATCTGAGGTTACTCATGGTGATTTGTTGCAGGGGAGCTCTTGTATTCCATGTAACGATTTCGATCTGGGATTGGATAGTTGTGGGGAAATTTTTAGACATATGGAATGCGAGATCCTACATGCCCTACGCAATCCTCCCCCATCCCCACCCCCCCCCCCCCCGCCAACCTTGCAATGGGTAATTGACACGAAGAGGAGTGGGCAAGCACTAGAGATCAGCGACACATTGTTCGTTCCATCGCCATGGGAGGCGGATTTCTTCAGTTCTGGAAAAGCGGTGGGCAACTGGATCGTGTAACTAATAGAATCCCGTGCGCGAGGAAGAGCTCCACGAAGGAGATCGTCATGGGTATAGGTAACAAGGTAATGAGGACATGCCTAGCATTCACTCATCTTCAAATGAAACTCCACTTGATATAGCTGGTCCAATTACAAGGAGTAGAGCTAAACAATTGCAGAAGGAAATTCATTCTCAGGTGAACGCTAACCTTATGTTTAATAATCAGTCTATGTTGAATGAGCCTATGCTTTTGAGTTCTTGTTTCAATGTCCTTAGGAATGATGGAGTGTATGAACCAGCATGGGATCAAGATGGATTCAAGCCTCTGGACATCTGAACCAAGAAGCCTATGGTGTGCATGAATAAAATGGTGGTTCATCACCTTAGCATGGGAATGCAACCAGAAGCTAGATGACTGACACATGGTACGAATTCCAAGCATCACTGCGGACAGAATACAAGGAGTTAGACGGTGTTCTATAAGTGGATGGAAGCGTCTTCAAGTCTACTTTCCAGCCCATCAAACGGTTCATTATTTGGACGTCCCAATAAGGAGTTATGCTCATTTTAGTAACTGCTGCCAGAAGCTGAAAAGACGCGCGAACCAGCCACGAAATCCATTAGAGCATGCGCATGGAGCCATTTACTCAAAGCTGAACGCCCCTATCTCTATATCTTGTACTAGACAATGAAAAGACAGATCATATTATTTTTTGAATTCAGAATACACAAATTCGTGGAGTTTGTTTATGCGTGAGTCTTGAGAGGCTTGCAACATTTGTTCTTTCGATCCCTGAGGGAGTTGTAGAACGCCGAACTGCGGTTCACCCAGTTCGTGCCTTCACGTCTATAGGGCGTGATTGCGTGGGCTGTTTCGTCGATACGTGGAAGGGTGATTGTCTCGGTAGTTCGTCGCGTGGACAGCCTCGCGGTGCGCTGCCTCTTCACCAGGTCACGTAGCGACAATTTATCAAGTTCGCAGATCCTACGAGAAGATCGGGCCACAACAACTTGCTACACGTGCTGCCTAGGCGTGTGCTTATCATCTGGTATCAAAGCCTCCGTTTCCTCAGTAGGATTGTTCTTGTTTTTGGTAGGATAGATTTTATATACCTACTGTCCACTAATAGCCAAAAAGAAAACCTACAGCCCAAATTCATACGTGCTACTGATTTTGTAGTTTGCTTTATCGAGTTTTAATCCTTTAAGATTTGTCTAGTTGCTGAATTTTTTTTTCCCCCTCATCGTTCTAGCTGATATCTTTGTTCCATCCCATCCTTGATCTGATCGTCATTGCTTGCTGCATATATATAAACAAAAAAATACCCACCCGTCCCACCCTTGTTTTCTACCCGCCACATATTCCCCTCCCGAGTTTCTTGTTTTTGTGCTGCACCATCCATCTTGGTTGATCCTTGTGCGCCCCCTCAGTTGAAAGTTGTGCTGTGTTGTCACAAATGTTAAAAGAAAAGATGTATATTGGTCAAAAGAAGGACTGAAAACAACGAGTTCTTGTTCAAAAAAAAAAAAGGAAAGAAAAGAAATAAAAGAGAATTGTGTTCAGCACACCAAAAAGGGGTTTGGGCAGCAACAAGTTTTGTTTGGTGCAATTGGTGAATGGGTCATTCGCAAGGTGAATGGGTCATTCGCACACCCGAGGCTAGCAAGGTCACCGCAGAAGCCGCTGGGGAGGCGGCCGACGACGGAGGCGAGGCACCCTGAAGGTTCGGGAACCTTGCAGGTGGATGGGCCTTTGGGCCATCAGATTACACGGTTGGGCCAAAACCCCGAGATACGGCCTGTGGCCTAAAGTCACGTTGATATTTTCTCACACTCTGCTCGTCCTCTATCAGAATCGTGGGTGTTGCAGGTGGATGGGCCTTTGGGCCATCAAATTACAAAGTTGGACCAAAACCTCGAGATATGGCCCGCGGCCCAAAGTCACATTGATATTTTCTCACACTCTGCTCGTCCTCTATCAGAACCGTGGGTGTTGCAGGTGGATGGGCCTTTGGGCCATCAAATTACACAGTTGGGCCAAACCCTGAGATATGGCCCGCGGCCCAAAGTGACGTTGATATTTTCTCACACTCTGCTCGTCCTCTATTAGAACCGTGGGTGTTGCAGGTGGATGGGCCTTTGGGCCATCAGATTACACAGTTGGGCCAAACCCCGAGATACGGCCCGCGGCCCAAAGTCACGTTGATATTTTCTCACACTCTGCTCGTCTCTATCAGAACTGTGGGTGTGGATCTCCAAGGCGAGCGTGAGTCTTGGGTTAGGGTTCCCTGCAAGAGAGAGCGAAATCCAACGGCTGGGTGTGAGTGCACGCAAGGTTCGCCAAGTCAGCCCTCCTCCACCCCTTCTTTGCTCCTTCGTGCAAATCTTGAAGGGAGAGGAGATGGCTAGCCGCCCGGACCAGTGGCGTGGGAGGGGATGGGGCAAGAAGAGACCCACCGGGGAAGCGTGGATGGAGGAAGATGACCTTCTCGGCAGGGACTACAAACGAGAGAAGGATCTGTGCCAGAAACTCCTTAGAGGTATGGGGACCTCATAAGATAGGGGGTTTCCACCCCCAACATAGAGATGCTCTGCCATAGAGGGACCAACGTGGTCATCGAAGCCCACATCAGGGGTCAAGGGGTGTTCTCACCAAGGGGGGTGGAACACTTATCATGATCCGTGGAACAATCCTTCTCAAGGCGAGTGGGGGAGCAAAAGCACCGCTCTGGAAGCTCAAGGTCCTTTATGGAACTAGCGAAGAGAAGAATCCAGGAATGAGTAGCTCAATGCAAGCCGGGATCCTTCTCAAGGTAAAGCCTAAAAACCTAGATCTTCTGAGATTATCAAATGATTTAGGTGCACACAGAAAGGGCACCATCAATTGGACTGTACAAATGAACCTGTATGTTATGAATGCAAAAAGGGAGGACATATGGCTATTGAGTGTGTTCCTTTAGCAGCTAGGGACAAGAAGATTAAGATGTTTGGGTTTGCTAATCCTGGCCAGGGCTTCTATAGAATCATCATCCCAGAAACAAAGGCAAAGTCTTTCTTAACCACTAGGGTAATCTCGTGATTAAAGGGGATGCAAATAAAGCTAAGCTTGAAGCTGAACTGAAAAACCTGATTGACCCTAAATGGGATTGGAACATCAGAATGATGGACAAGAATGAGTATCTTGTGGTTTTCCCTCACAAGGAGAGTTTGGAAACATTCTCTAGGCTGTCCATGGTGGAACTAGCCCTTCATGCCCTGGCAATTAAGGTCTCTAAAAGAAATGTTGACCCTGGCATTTCAAGTCTTCTACAAGTTGTCTGGATTAAGATCTTTGGCATCCCTGAATATGCCAAAGAAGAGGAGGTGGTCAAGGAGATCACATCCCTATTGGCTGAACCAGTTGTGGTGGATGAGTTAAATCTGGTGAGAGCTGACCCAATCAGAGTCAAAGTTAATTGCAGAGAGCCCCATAAGATTAGGACTGCTATTGAGGTTTTCTTCAATAAAGAAGGTAAAGAGATGTACTTTGTTCTAGAAAGATTCTTGGGTAAAAGGAAGGAGGATTGTCCCTCCAAACCTGATCCCAAAGATCATGATGATGAGGATGAAGATACTAACATGGATGACTCATACTCTAATGACAACAATCCAAAAAGAGCCTATAAAGGAGACAAAATTAAAAACCAAGAACCAACCAAGAAAGAGGGCTCTATGTCCAAAACCAAGGAATGCCAAAACACTGTGGTTGAAGAGGCTGAAATGCACTATGAAATGGTGGATCCCCTAGCATCATTTGATCCCAAGTAGGGAACTTTGGTGTTGTATACTACCAAGGGAGACATTGAGAAGGAGGTGGCTCATAAGGCCCAAGGTTGGGAGCTTATGGTGCTGACACCCGAAGCTGAGCAACAAGCTGACAAGGGAAGGGATAATCAGGAAATCATGGTGGTCCCAATGGAAGAGTTGACAAGGGAAGAAACATCCCCTCAGACTCTTGTTGGCTTGAACCCAATCAATACTCATGTTCTGAATGCTAAAGCTGAACTAAGCACTAACTGCAATGAAACCCAAAATACTCCCCCATTCCTTGATGACTATGATGATGGACTAGCAGGCCTGGAAACTAGCTCAGGGGGGGGGGGGTGGTCTAGATCAAGGGGAAGTAGACACTGATAGTGCCCCAGGCTGGTCTATTCCTATGGGAAAGAAAACCAGGGGGAGGAGAAGAAGGAGCCAGCCATTGATTGCCACCAGGTTCAGCACAAGAATTCCAAGAAATGGGGCTCCAATTCTGGAGAAAGCAATGGCCAGGAAACAAGCCAAGGACAAGGAGCTCCAAGGTTAGCCCTCTTCTTCTAACCCCTTTACTATTCTTAACAGTACTACTTCAGAACATTTTAGTTCTATATTTATTGAACTAGATGTTGACGTGAAGGATTTAGAGGGGACTATTTCTGCCTTTAAGGCTGAAGAACTTGCTAGAGCAGCTATTGATGAAGCCAACTATAAAAATTATTTGCAAAAACTGGCTAAAAAAATAGGGTGGACGGAAATGACACTAATTTCCTCTCTAAAATGGCCATGGAGGCTATTGATAACACAAAAAGGGGCTTAGCAGATCAAGAACAGGTTGGTGACACAGGGGGTGTACCAACCAGATCCACAAAGAAGGCTACAAACAAAAGAAAGATACCCAAATGCGGTTCCTTTTCTGGAATGTCAGAGGGATTGCCATTGACTGGGAGATAAGATATAAACTTGAACAGGAGATAGAATTGTTGTATCTCATGGATGAACTGGCAACAAAGAGGGAGGCTGGACTGGATTCTTCAAGGGGACAATAATACTAGGTTCTTTCAAATTTGTGCCAATGGTAGAAGAAGGAAATGCTAGATCCTCTTATTGGAAACTGAAGAAGGCACTACCACTGACCAATCACAGTTAGAGAAGATGTAGTGACCTTCTACAAGAAGCTGTTTGGTTCCAATGGAGACCCCCATATTCATCTCAAGGAGGGATTTTGGGGTGTTGCACAACAGCTATCTCTCCAGTACCAAGAAGACTTGATCAAGAGATCTCAGTGGAAGAGATAAAGCAGGTGGTTTTCAACCTGAAAATTGAATCTACACCTGGTCCTAATGGATTTGGAGCCTCTTTCTTCAGGCAATTCTAGGATATTATTAAAGACGGTCTCATAGACATGATGAAAGATTTCTACAATGGGGATCTTGATCTAAAGAGGCTGAACTATGGGGTTATTACTCTCCTCCCAAAAATCAAAGACCATGTGTCTATCAAACAGTACATGCCAATATGTTTGCTGAATGTGGACTACAAGATCTTCACTAAGATGATGACTAAGAGAATCACTCCTTTGCACCCTCATCTAATCAGCCACCAGCAAATCACATTCATCAAATGGAGGAATATCCTGGAGGGGGTTGTGATTCTACAAGAGGTGCTTCATGAATTGAAACAAAGTAAGTCAAAAGGGGTCATCTTGAAGATTGATTTTGAGAAGGCATATGATAAAGTTAGAGGAATTTTCTTCACGAAGTCCTTGTTAGGAAAGGTTTTCATGACACTTGGGTACTTTGGGTGATGCAATCTGTCCAAGGTGGATAGGTATGAATTAACATCAATGGGCAAAGGAGTCCATATTTCAAAACCTATCAAGGGCTAAGGCAGGGCGATCCTCTATCTCCAACTCTTTTCAATCTAGTTGCTGATTTCCTAGGAGATATGTTGGAAAAGGCTGTTTATAAAGGTCTAGTTAAGGGTGCCTTGACTCATTTGACACCAAGGGGGGTGTCTCATGTCCAGTATGCTGATGATACTGTATTGATGATTGATGGCTCAAATTAGTCCATCCTTAATCTGAAGATCCTGCTATATTGCTTTGAGTGTATGTCAGGGCTAAAGATCAACTTCCATAAAAGCGAGGTTTTTGTTTTTGGCATGCACAATGCTGAGAAAGAGAGGGTGCCCAACATGTTAAACTGCAAGTTGGGGATTCTCCCTTTGAACTACTTAGAGATTCCCATCTCAGATCAGCATATAGGGGTTAAGGTTTTTGAACCTATGAGCATGAAGATATATAAGAGACTCTCTCCTTGGAAACAAAAAAAAACATGTCTTTGAGGGGAAGACTAACCTTGACCAATTCCTGTCTGAGCAATCTAGCAACTTATACTATGGGTTTCTACCATCTGCCTACAAGGGTGCACATAAAGATGGATTCCATTGGAGCTAATTTCTTCTGACAAGGGGCTAATGATAAATTTAAATAGCATATGCTGAAATGGGAGGCAGTATATAGACCAAAAGAATATGGTGGATTGGTCATTGCAGATACCATGAACCTAAGTGAGTGCCTACTAGTTAAGTGGATCTGGAAAATTATGAACAATAGTCAGGAGGCATGGTACCAAATCTTGAGAGCTAAGTATATGCTTGATGATTTGTTCTTAAAATCAAAGAGAAGAGGGACTTCTCAATTCTGGCAGGGGCTACACAAGGTCAAACATCTTTTCCAATGGAGGGTCAAATACAAGGTGAATGGAGGAGATAAGACCATTTTCTGGAAGGATGCGTGGTTGGGAAACACTCCCCTTAAAGGTCCAATATCTAGTGCTCCTTGACCTCTGTGAGAACCCAGATGCCATGGTTGAGGAATGTTACAATGATAGCAGTGGACATTAACTTTTAGAAGAACCCTCAACCAATCAGAAAATAACAAACTGCAAGTGCTCTACGCACAATTACAGGAAATTCAACTCAATGAGAGAGAAGATGAAGTGATATGGGCTTTGGATAAATCTGGGAAATACACCACCAGATCCCTGTACAAGTTCCGTATCTTCAGGGGATAACCAGCAAGGGAGGCTGGCATGATCTGGGATAGTAAGTTGCCTCTCAAAATAAAGATTTTCCTATGGCAAGCTGCTAATAACAAACTGAAATCTGCAGCTACTCTGAAGAAGAGAGCCTAGAAGGGCAGTGCGTTTTGTTGTCTTTGTGGCAATTTAGAAATCTTTGATCATATCTTGTTTAGATGCCACATAGCTCATTATGCATAGTGCTGTTTGATTGAATGCTTTGGTTGGAATGAGCAACCCAAATCTATGGATGATATGTTGCATAATTGGATTAATCCGACCTTTAAAAACTCACACAATTTGGGTTTGTTTATGTTCACAGGTTTAGAGTGGGCTGTTTGGAGGCATGCAATAAAATGGCAATTGAAAGGAAAATCCCTACCTCCCCGATTGATATTCTATTTTCTAGGGTTTCATACTTGCAGAAGTGGAAGGTCCTTCTCAAATCCAATGAAAATATGATCATGGAGGCAGCGACGTCGAGAATGATGCAGTGGATCAAATCCTTTGAAGTTAGCTCCTAGTGTTATGATGCTCATGGTTGGCGGCCGATGATCTCAAGGGTGAAGGTTGATGTGTAAAATAGACATCCTTCAGATGTTCTTAAGCTTTGTGCTGTAGGATCTTAACTGTCAGCTGGTCTTCCCAGCTTTGTTTTTGTTTCGTGTGTATTCTGGTTCTATTTGTTCAACATGTTCTTAAAACTCTTTATTGGCTTTCAATAAAAGCTGAGTAATCTCCCATCTAAAAAAATGGTTAGGTTGCTCCCAAAACAAGGATTGGTCAAGTGAGACGACACAAGAGCAGAACATGCGCAGGACCACCGGATACACGCGCCGCTGCACCAGCAGCCAAAAAGGGACAACGAAACAACCGGCTGCGATGGTCCTACTACTCTACTCTAGTTGGCCAACAATATTTGCAGTTCAGTTGCTGAGGAATCGAATCAGAACAAATCGACTTAAACCAATAACCACATGCATGCAAGAAGCACGACCAGAATGGTGGCAGCACAAGCAAGACAGGGGGCTATCTCCTGTGTTTCAGCAAGAAAGGACACATGTTTATACAGCAAGAGAGCATTGTATAAGACACCCAACAGCATATGGCATGCACCACCAAGACCCCCAATGCAAATTACACATGCCAACTACCAAACCACTGTAAAACATCAGCTCTGAGGAGTTTGATAAACGGAAGTCAAGCACCAGCGCAGCATATATATATACACTTGTTTATACAGCAAGAGAGTATTGTATAAGAGCGCGACAAAAAGCCTGAATTCGCAGCGACATAACAGCCATCTCGGAGTCTTTTCTTCTCTCTTTCCTCTTTACTTGATGCTGGATGAATGATTGCAAGGAAGCATCTCCCTGCTTTCCAAAGACGGAAGGCCCTCACTAACCAAAGCACTGATTGGAGGCCACTAATTTTTTTTTTTTTTGGGGGGGGGGGGGGGGCATGCACCACATTTGCAGTGCATGCTACATAGTCTGGAAAGGACCAGGCACCAAAAGGGACTCTGGAATCTGGACCAGCAAAATTGGTAGGGTTTTAGATGCACAGTGCCATTAAATGAAGCAAGCAACTAAGAAGGTGCACTGCCCTAGAAAAGATAGAGAAGATTATGACAGCCTGATGTGATCTTCTAACCACTAGAATTATCAACATTTGACGGTTCTGCATGAACAGTTAGATGATCAGAACGATCAGGTTGGGAAACAATGCTCGCTGGCTTACACAGTAATCCGACCCTTCTAGCGACCAAAAGAGTTTCAAGGAACCACATGGTGAAACATACTGTTGTTGTTAGAATTATTGAGGCCGATCTATATAGTAATTCTTAATAAATCTTAAAGGCTCATAATGGAGAGGTGTTCCATGTTGAAACTCACTCTTTATTAGTACCATATTGTTAATGGAGGTAGAGGTGAAGGTTTTTCTCCCTATATATATGCAAGGACCCCATCTCATTGGAAACAAGTATAACATAGACTGCTAATGGAGAGTAGCCTAAAATTAGGAATACTCTCAGGACCAGCACGTAATAACATAGACTGCTAATGGAGAGTAGCTCTAAAATTAGGAATACTCTCAGAACCAGCATGTAAAAACATTGTTTCTCATACTTTATTTCCTGCAATTCCTAATTTTGAGTATAGTAGATCTAGTCATATGTTGTGCTTTTGTACACATGTCTAGATTATACTCTGATGATATGATCATATCAGTTTATCAGTTTTTGCTCATAAATTATTTATAGATTAAATTAAACCTAAATGTGTCTTATTTTCCAATAATCCAAAAACCTTATTGTAGGCACTTAGGTTTATCAATGACTGATTTTATCAATGTGTCAAAGGTTCTAAGTGTCATATTTGTGTGCAATCAAAACAACCTTGTAAGCCCCACAAGGTAGGCGTGGAGAGAAATTTGGCACCTCTAGAACTCATTCATTCATATTTGTGTGAAATGAATGGTATGTTGGCGAAGGGTGGAAAAAAATATTTCATGACTTTGATTGATGATGCGACTAGATATTGCTATGTTTATTTGTTGAAAACGAAAGATGAGGCTCTAGACCACTTTAAAATCTATAAGGCAGAAATTGATAATCAACTAGAGAGAGAGATCAAAAGAATTAGGCCGGATTGTGGTGGAGAGTATTTCTCTAGTGATTTTGACTTATTCTGTGAGAAACATGAGATTATTCATGAGAAGATGCCGCCCTATTCAACCCAATCAAACGGGATTGCTGAAAGGAAGAACCGCATATTGACTGACTTGGTTAATACAGTGTTAGACACGCAAGATTATCTAAGGCATGGTGAGGAAGGCCCTATTAAGTTCCTATCATGTCCTAAATAGAGTTCCTCTCAAGGATAAGGAGAAAACCGCATTTGAAGAATGGGAAGGGAGAAAGTCATCACTTTCTTATTTGCGCATTTGAGGATGCTTGGCGAAAGTCAATATTCCAAAATTAAAAAGCGTAAGCTCGAACCTAAAATAGTGAATTTTGTTTTTCCGTGATATGCTCATCGCAGCATTGCTTATATGTTTTTAGTGGTTAAATCTGAGGTACCTGAGGTACATATCGATACAATGATAGAGTCTCATGATGCAATATTTTTTAAGCATATATTTCCTATGAAAGATTTACATAGCATGTCTAGACTATCTTTTGAGATAATTTCTGAACCTACTCCACCTCTTGAGTTTATTGAACAAACACATGAGCAAAATCCTGAGGAGGATAATAGTGATGCTCCTCAGAGGAGTAAGAGACAAAGGACTACAAAATCTTTTGGTAATAATTTCACTGTGTACCTTGTGGATGACACTTCAATGGGGGTCGTTGTTAAGGACCGCCGGCGACCCCATGGCTCAGCTAGCCTATGCCCATGGAGCCATACCTCCAAAAGCCTCTATCTCCTAAAGCCATGCCTCTCGAAGCCTCCATACCCAAGGAGCCATGCCTCACTAAGCCTCCATCTTCCGGAGCCATGCCTCCCAAAGCCTCCATCTCCGGGAGCCATGCCTCCCCCGGAGCCTCCATCTCCGGGGCTCGGGCAAGCTTCCCAAAAGTTACAGGGTGAGTCACCAAGCCTCAAGAAAGATCGGGCAGAAGGGGAACACCGGTCATCCTTTCCCTGCAAGGAAGTGACCTGCATTAAATACCTAGATTAGTGGATGCCGCTCTGACACCCCAGTACGTTGGAGGTTATCCTAACACCCCTGACAGCACAACATCGTGCCACAATTAGCGACCGGCTCACCCCTCAGGGTGCAGGCACCACAATAGTTACTATGGTAGATATTTATCCTCTATGCAGGGTAAATAATAGTTATCCAGGATAAAGCTTAGTAAGTCGGTCGGGTCCCAGATATTTGTAGATCGTGATAACTTGTACACTAAGCTATGTACCACCCTATAAATAGGGAGTCGTGGTCATCTGGAGAGGAGGAGGCCACAAGGAGAATGCTTAAGGCAACACGCAGTACACAAAGGTGTCCAAGTGTTAAACCACGTTGTGATACTCCCCCAGATCGATCTATTTTTCTATTGTCAATACATTTGCGGTGTTCTTTTCTCTCAAACTTCATCTCCAAGCTTGAGTCTCCTCCTTAGAAGAAACTCTCGTCGTACTTGCTGTGGCAAGACGAACTCTTGCTCCAACAGTGGCGCTGTCCGTGGGGACTCGAACACAGAAGTGCTAGGAAAGGTAAGATGCCACCCAAGAAAAAGACCACCAAGGCTGCAGCAATGAAAGTCGACCCCCTGGTCATGCCCGTGCGACAATCCGGGCGACTAAACACAAGCTGTGCCGGCGACAGCCCGCCAACCAAGGGAAATGAGGGCCTTACGGCCACCACTGACGCAACCATGACCATAACTGTGGCCAGCACTGAAGGACCCTCTACCCCAGAGACCTAGCTGCAAGGCGAGGCCCTTGCTGCGTCCCTAGGGGTTGCGGCCGGCGCCACGACCGTAAAAACCATTCCAACCAAGCGTCAATCACACCTGGCGACACTCCTTACCCATATGGAGGAACTACAAATGGCCCTACAGGTCGAGCAACAAACTACCCTCACAACCACCGCCGCCACTGTGATGGCTGACGCTATTTCAACCCAAGCCCTACTGGCAGATGAACTCTTTGACACTAGGACCCTGCCCATTCGGCCTCCAGACCTCGGGGCCAGCGTTGCGATGATCCCCTACAAGACTACGACTCTCCCCTACAGGCCGACCTGCAGGCTACACCCTTCTGGGAGGGCTTTCAAACTCCAAAGATACCTAAGTTCAAGGGCAATTCGGACCCCGATGAGTTCGTCCGTTCCTACACCCTCACCATAGATGCCAGCAGGGGCGGACCAGCCACCATGGCTAAATGCTTCCCTCTCACCTTAGAAGGGGTGGTCATACACTGGTTCTAGGCACTAGACCCTGGCGCCATTCATGCCTGGTCCCAACTCTGAGACCTCTTCCGCAGTAATTTCCAAGGCACCTTCGTCGAGCTTGTAACCTCCGGAAGCCTATTCACTATCAGGCAGGAGCCGGACGAAACCCTCCAGGATTACTTTCGAAGGTTCTCCAGACGAAGGCCTAGATTTGGGGCATATCGGACTCTTCGGTCATCGATGCCGCAATCTAGGGCCTAGCCAAAGGCCCCCTATACGATAGGTTGAACTGGCGCCCCATAGACACGGTGGAAGTCCTCATGAGCAAGTTCAAGGAAAATGTGTAGGCAGAGGAGGAAAAACTCTACCAAAGGTGCTCGTGAGCTACCCCTCCCCAAGACATCTGGACTATCTACACCGACGGAGCATACGACTCAATGGGAGCCAGAGCCGGTGTGGTTCTCTTCTCCCCCACATGCCATCAAGTCGAATTCACTGCTCGCCTGGATTTCAAGAGAGCCAACAACATAGCCGAATACAAGCCGTCCTCTGAGGCCTCCGGAAGGCCCGAGCCTTGGGGGCAGCCAGAGTCATCATCCGGTTTGACTCCCAGATCATCGCCGACCATGTTTACAAGAGCTTCCAAGTTCATCATCTGGACATGACAAGATACGAAGCATATCGCAAACGGACAACAGCCAGGAAGATGCCATAGCCAAAGCTACCGCCACGGGTAAAGACCCACCATTAGGCGCCTTCCTCAAAACTCTACACCAGCCAGCTGCTAAAATCCTTAACGAGACGACCTCCACCATCCTCCCCATCGAAACCACCGACTGGAGAGCTCCCCTCTTATCCTTCCTCACTGGAACAGAAGAGCCAGAAGACCTAATCGCGCTATGCCGCATTAAGCATTGTGCCAGGGGCTACCATCTAATAGAAGGCGCCCTTTACAAGACTGGTGTCTGCGCCCCCCTCCTTCGCTGCATTACTAGACAAGAAGGGGCCAACCTCCTCTGGGAGATACATGAAGGCCTTTGCGGCAACCATTTAGCGCCTCACGCCCAAGCTGGCAAGGCAATTCGCCATGGGCTCCACTGACCTACAATCATGTCCAATGCAGAAGACCTCGTTCGCACCTGCCAAGGATGCCAGTGGATGGGACGCCGAAGCCACCGGCCCCCAACGCCCCTACAACCAATCGCTCCTGTTTTGCCCTTGATTCGTTGGGGCATGGACCTCATTGGACAATTCCCCCGTGCCAAAGGCAACCTTCAGTACGCGGTGGCAGCATTGGAATACTTCTCCAACTGGGTTGAGGTCGAGCACCTCACAGTAATCACATCGAAGAACGTCCAGAAATTCTACTAGAAGAACATAATTTGCCACTTCGGTGTTTCACGACAGCTCACGATCAACAACGGCATGCAATTCGACTCTGAACCTTTCAGACAATTATACAATGACCTCGGCATCGAATTATGCTTCACCGTAGTTCAACATCTGCAGTCCAATGGGGTCGTCGAACGGGACAACGGCAACATCCTTTCTGGCTTAAATCGCCGACTCGTTGGCCTAGCTTGAGGCCTATGGGTTGAAGATCTTCATAAGGTTTTATGGTCCCTCCGCACCACTGTCACATGAACCACCGGGCATCCGCCTCCAATATGGCGACGAGGCCATGACCCCCACCGAGATCAAGGGATGCTCACTCAGGGTGCAACTGCCACAAACTACCGGAGAAAGAGAGCTCTCCCTCGATCTCACAGAAGGCACACGGCTCCATGCCGTCCAGAATCTCGATCACTACATCAAGAAAACCAAGGCCTCATACGATCCTAAGGTCGCGCCACGGAGCTTCAAGCCCGGTGACCTAGTACTTCGACGTGCCCTAGCTACGGGAAACGCAACAAATGGGAGGGCCCATACCTGGTCCTCAGGTCTAACATACCCGACTCCTACTGCCTGGCCGATACAGAAGGGACCCCTTCAAACACATTTGGAATACGGAGACCCTCCGCAAATACTATCTATAGAAACCCTGGCCTCAATCCTCTCAAAAAATCCAGAACAATAAAAAACCTTAGGTTTACACACCCACAAATAGCCAAAAACCTAGAGGTGTTACATTCAAAAAAAGGGAGGCCCTTACCCCACCAAACAACCTCACACAAAACCTGTGAAGACCATCCGGCATCTTGAAGGCATTGCCTCCATGTCGGAGAGGTAAAAACCTCCGACATCTTGAAGGCAGCGCCTCCGTGTCGGAGAAGTATATCCCCACGCCATCTTTAAGGCCTGGCTGACCTATGAGGTGGAGAGGCAAAGACCGCTCTAACATCTTGAAGGCTTAGCCTCCGTGCTAGACAGGCATATATCTCTCCACCATCTTTAAGGTCTAACTAACCTACGTGGCGGAGAGATAAAGATCGCTCTAGCATCTTGAAGGCAGTGCCTCCGTGCCAGACAGGCATAAGACCCTCTGTCATCTTTAAGGCCTGACTGACCTGCGTGGCGGAGGGATAACCTCCCGGCATCTTGAAGGCCTAGCCTCCATGCCAAAAATGATTCATACAAAGTAAGGATCCTCCAGCACCTTGAAGACTAAAAGTCTCCGTGCCAAAATAATCTAAACCCTCTGGTACCTTGAAGGCATACCCTTCGTACTACAAGGCGTCACACATCGAAATGTTATTAAACGATATGTTCTTCCCAACTCACGCCCAACACAACACAGTACCCCTCGGATCTCGCACCCCGCAGCCGCTAACAGCCGTAGAGTGTGAAGGGGTTGGGAAGGGCATAGGCGAAGCGTTGATACAATAACAAAGTGTCGATACGATAAATTATAAACGCCAAAAAACAAAGCTAACACAAACTCAAGTTTATTCGTACACGAGATAAAAGAGTTTTTGCATCCAGCTAACCATTGTACATCGAATATATGCTTAGCAAACTTGCTAGCCTGTTACACCTCCCTGATGTGCTACATGAGGACAAGGGTGCTTGACTGCCACGCCTCCTAAAAATACCGCAGGACCTAGAGAATTGACCCCGATAACTGCGCAATCGGGGTCAATGCGAATCCCCTCCACGGAGGGAGCTGCTGCCTAAAATAAAGCCCCCTCAGCCTCAAGAAGACGAGGGATCCGCTAGGAAGGGATACGAATTGAAGGCCGAGAAATCCAGCTCTTCCCCCTACTCCTCCGGCGGGGACTCCGTGGCCTGTACCTCCTCCACCTTCACCTCAGCCAGAATAGGCTCAAGGATTTCCGAAGGCACCCTTCCATCAAAATCCTGGGGGAGGACAATGCATCAGAAGAAGCGTGAGCCAGTAATCTCCTGGAACGCTCGGGCTGCACTCCAGTTATCCTTCAAAATAAAATAGACATCCGGAGTAGACGCAAGGGGGCCCTCCATCTCGATCTTGACCAAAACATCAGCGGCCACCTTCGGATCCACATACCCCTCGGAATCACGGGGCATAACAAAATGACTCCGCTGCCGGATGAATGGAGTAGCCCTATACGCTTCGGACACACTCGATCCCTCCCCGGATGCACCATCCCAGACACGAGCAAGGCCCCCTACCTCTTCGGGCCACCGCACCTATATACACATATCGGACTCCAGTTAGCCTCAAAGGAACGAACATTCTGGAACAACACAGGCGAACCACAAGAAGACAAATATAGTTCTATTAGATAAGGAAAAGACCAAGTACATAAAGCAGAAGGGGTAGTTGACATACTAAGACTTTGATCCTCTTCGGAAAGAAAAGAAAGCAAGAAACAGACAGCCTACAATAGAGCTACACCTCTGGCGCATCCACACACGAATATCGCTCTCACGGAGCAACGACGCGAAGCGAAGGGCCTTCGGAGGTCTGTGGTGCACGTGCCAGGCTCTGGATGAAGGACCGAACCTCCCGACGAAGAACCCGGGCAAAGACCCCCCGGGGTGGCCGAAGTCACCTGACCAGCCATATAGCATAGCGTTATGCTTCGACCATGCCTTGTCTATAAGTTATGGTGAAAGTTCTCCAGAGCCGCGCAAATCTCCGCCAGAGGTGCCTTTGACCGAAAACCCTCGACCACGGAGTCCGGTACCTGCCGCTCCAGTACCTTGAAGGGACCAACCCCCACTTGGTGCAGCAGGGTCAGCTAAAGCGTTGTAGCCATGCATGCGCTGGACCTTGCGTAGGTCTCCACGGCCCTAACCAGGACCTTCGCGGTGGATCGAAGCCAGAAGAGCGACATAACGGACGGCTCCAAGTCAGAGGGTAGCGGCGGACACCTAGCCCCAAGGCCGCTCATAGCATCAGAGGTGATCCGGGCAATGTCCGACTCAAGAGCAGCTAACTCCTGGCACTCCAAGTGCAGTACCGCCTCTGATGCCCGAGCCTCGTTTAGCTCTCGCCGCACCTCATCCAGCGCATGCGTGGCTACGACAAACGGGCTGCGTTGGCCACATCGGTGAACTCCCTCACCTCTCAGAGATCTTCAACAGCCTTCCACCCCTCAGCCTCCGCGCGCTCCCACTTCAAAGCCTCCTCCTGCTCACAGAGCACTGTCTCCCCCTGAAGGTTGCTTCCGGGCCTCCTCCAAGGCCTGACGAAGGCCTTCAACCTCGTCACAAGCCGCGGCCATGGCCTGGTGCCCCCATCTCGCAGTGCCCTCATCAAAATTACTTGCTACGAGACACAGCAGAAGAAGAAAGAGGACCGGATGAGCTACTCAGAACCCGACGTCAGACTCGGCAAATCACAACTCAAACTACCGACCTGCAGGGCCGCCGCTACTAGACGTGTCTCCACTTCCCCCAAAGGACGCTGGGCCAACGATCGCTCGACCCCTCCGCTACGGAGAATGGAAGAGGCCGCAATGAAGGCCCTTGATGCCTTCGGGCGCAGTGCGAAGTCATCAACAGTCAAAACCATGAGGCGAGGGCCCCCTCGGCCACTACGAAGGGACCTTCGGCGGAGGGCACAGTGCCCCCAACACCGACCGCCAGGGCCAAGTCACCAGCCAGCTCGGGGCTCCACAGAAACGAGGCCGCGTCCCATGGGACGGCCTCTAGGGGCACATCCGATGGAGTCCCCGACCCCTGCCGAGGCTCCAAAGCCTCTGGGGAGGAGTCGAAGACACATCCACCTCGATGGTCACTGCAAAATACTAAGAAACACAAATCAAGATTCCGGTGCATGACCAAAACAGGATATAGCTAACGAAGCAACAACGCCTCACCAAGTCCCTCAAAACCTGTCATCGAAGGGCCCGTAACGTCCTCAACGTCCGAACCAGCAAACCCAAAATTGTATTCCACAGAGGCCACACCTCCTCTCTGGCTTCGGCAGTGGCTGGAAATATTCGGAGAGGCCAGGTCCTTCCCGTGGTCACCACCACCGAGCTGACCCTCACCTCCGTACGAATCGCCCGCGCTCCTAACCAACCTCTGACGCTTCCTACGTACTAGCAGGACCTCGGACAACTCAGCTGTCGAGCCGGTATGTGAACCTTCAAAGATAGAAGGCCATCGGGCCCGGAGTGGCCTCGCGCAGAACGCGGGAGCAGCACGCACTGGTTTCCCAGCAGCCTTAGGCTCCACCAGATTCCCCCACGCCGAAGCCTCCACTCCAGGATAAAAGCATATGCAGTTGTACCACTCCCAGCCCTGTGTCAAAGCCACCCGCCACTCCTGCTCTGCGTGAGTAGGTGGGCCCAGGATCACCTCTGCGATCTTCGCCGCACGCTCCAGCGGAAGATAGCTCTCTGAAAGAAAAAGGAGGCTCACATCCGCGGGTTGAAAACAAGAGAAACAAAGAGGACTCACCAGAGCTGACGAGGGTGGGGGCGGAGTACACCTTCGGCCACTCTTCCGCACCTTGCTCGAAGACGTAGTCCCAGTCCATCTGAAGGGGCCGAATGCGCAACATGGTGAACTCCTCCACGAGGTCACACATGCTCATCTTCTCAGCCACCCTCCAAGGAAGGGCCAGTCATGAAGCAAACTGGTCGTCCGTGATCCCTATCTCTAGCTTCGAGACATACGTGATATCTTGGTTTGAGGAGCAAAGGGGATGCGAAGTCTACGTCATAGTAAAATCATCACTGCAACCAGTTGGTGTACCACCAACCACTAATAGCCTTCGCCGGGAAGGCATCGCATACTGCGATCGTATCTGGAAGTTAACACTGCCAAAGCTGAGGGGTCTCTTCATTCCATCGCCCTTGATCATTTTCGGCTGGCAGCTGGCGAAGTGGAGGGCCGCAAAGAAATCCGCCATCCCTTCACACCCCTCTACCTGCATGGCCCACTCGAAGGTGGTTAGGGGGGCGATGGCATTGGCATGGAGCCGATGGGAATCCCAGGCCCCCTTCGAAGAAAGCCTCGAACACCACGACCTCATGGGAAAAAGGCTCCGAAACCTCCTCGTCCAGTGGGGACCGAGCGACGGCCCTAGAGGGAATGTTCCCTTCCTTAACCATCCGGTCAAGCTCCTCGTCATCGATGGAAGACATCCCCAGCACAGTGGTTTGCTGGGGATGACTTCTGCTGGCATGGTGGAGCTCCACCCCTGACGGCGGCCACATCGGCAATGGAGGAACTGGCGCCACCTGAGGGCCCCCTGCCATGGTCGTACCGGCAGCTTCGCTCGCCGCCTGAGTTCCAGCTTTGCTTGGGACACTTGAGCTAGCCATACGGATCGCAGGAGGATGGCAAAGGGCGCTGGACGGCAAGAAAGAAAGAAGAACAACAACCAATAGATGCACACGCAAAGTAAAAACAACTGGAGGCAAAGGGTAGACGAGAACGAGGCGTAGGTGGAAAGGCCGTTCTGGGTAATCCCTTTCCTTATAAAGGTAAGGGAGAGATTACTTCCCATAGAAAAGCGGGCGCATGCCCTGTCTGTTCGCCTGCCAGGCCACGATCATGGGGGAGGAGAACCACCCCCCCTCTGGTGACCCCCAACTACAAGACACCACGCGTCCCACGTCTGCCTGACAAGACGTAACCATGTCTTTCTTCACAGGGCGCATTGAATACCCCTTATCACCAACACCATCAAATGGACAATCCAGATCAAGTGGATCGAATCCTCCAAGACCAGCCAAGCAATACTAGGGACCAGGAGCCATCAACGACAAAGCCAGGGACCGCTGGAGGCCCTGCACCGAAAGAACCACGGGCCCGACCGCTCCATTGGCCTCCCTCACAAGGGGATACTTTTGGTGGTCGTTGTTAAGGACCCACGACGGCGCCATGGCTCATCTAGCCTATGCCCATGGAGCCATGCCTTCCGAAGCCTGCATCTCCCTGAACCATGCCTCCCGAAGCCTCCATCTCTCGAAGCCATGCCTCCCGAAGCCTTCATGCCCATGGAGCCATGCCTCCTGAACCCTCCATCTCTCGGAGCCATGCCTCCCTCGCAACCCCCATCTCCGGGGCTCGGGCCGGCTTCCCAAAGGTTACAGGGTGAGTTACCAAGTCTCAAGAAAGATCAGCCAGAAAGGGAACATCGGTCATCTTTTACCTGCAAGGAAGTGACTGACATTAAATACCTAGGTTAGTGGACTCTGCCCTGACACCCCAGTATGATGGAGGTTATCCTGACACCCCTGACAGTATGGTGCCGGGCCGCAATTAGCGACCGGCTCACCCCTCAGGTGCAGGTACCAAAATAGTTACTATGGTAGATATTTATCCTGTATGTAGGGTAAAGAACAGTTATCTGGGATAAGGCCCAGTAACTCGGTCAGGTTCTAGATATTTATACATAGTGATAACTTGTACACTAAGCTACGTACCACCCCATAAATAGAGGGTCATGGTCATCTGGGGGGGGGGGAGGAGGTCACAAGGAGAACGCTCAAGGCAACACACAGTACACAATGATGCCCAAGTGTAAACCATGTTGTGATACTCCCGCAGACCGATTCATTTTCTACTATGAATACATTTGTGGTGTTCCTTACTCTCAAACATCGTCTTCAAGCTTGAGTATCCTCCTTAAAAGAAACTCTCATTGTACTTGCTGGGGAAGACGAACTCTTGCTTCAACACACTCCCAAGTCTATTTCAAAAGCGTTTGCATCTCCAGATGCAGACTACTAGAAGGAGGCTATTCGGAGCGAAATGGATTCCATCCTCTCAAATGGGACTTAGGAGGTCACAGAACGACCAAATGGTTGCAAACCTGTGTGGGTTGCAAGTGGGTGTTCAAGAAGAAGCTTAAACTTGACGGTACTATTGAAAAGTACAAGGCTCGGCTTGTGGCCAAGGGTTTATACCCAAAAGGAAGGCGAAGACTTCTTTGACACTTATTCACCTGTTGCGAGATTGACTACTATCCGAGTGTTACTTTCCTTGGCTGCCTCACATGGTCTCATTGTTCATCAGATGGATGTTAAGATAGCTTTCCTTAATAGAGAGTTGGATGAGGAAACTTATATGGAACAACCTAATGGGTTTGTAGTAGAAGATAAAGAAGGCATGGTGTGTAAGTTGTTGAAGTCCTTGTTTGACCTTAAACAAGCTCCTAAACAATGGCATGAGAAGTTCGATATAACTTTAACATTCGCATGCTTTTCGGTTAATGAGACAGATAAATGTGTGTACTATCGCCATGGTGGGAGTGAGGGAGTTATATTGTGCTTGTATGTTGATGACATACTGATATTTGGGACAAACCTTAATGTGGTTAATGAGGTCAAGTCTTTCTTATCTCAAAACTTTGATATGAAAGATCTAGATGAGGCTAATGTAATCTTAAGCATCAAGTTAATCAAAGGAGATAATGTGATTACTCTTACATAATCTCATTATGTTATGAAGGTTTTGAATCAGGATAGCAAGCTTTCTCCATCACCTTATGATCTCAGTGTGATACTTTGAAAGAATAAGAAAAGTGGCAGGAACCGACTAACATACTCTCAGATTATTGGATCACTCATGTACCCAACTGGTGCTACAAGGCCTGACATCTTATTTGTTGGGAGCAAATTGAGTCACTTTACTTCTAACCCAGGTGATGAACAATGGTGTCTGCTTGAGCGAGTCATGCGTTATTTGCTTGGTACTATGAGTTATGGTCTTCACTATTCTATGTACCCATCGGTACTGGAGGGTTATAGTGATTCAAATTGGAAATCTGATGCTGATGAGATTTACGCCACAAATGGATATGTATTCACTCTAAGTGGGGCTGCTGTGTCATGGTGGTCTTGCAAATAGACCATCTTGATAATGTCAAATATGGAAATAGAACTCATTGCATTAGACACAGCCACTGTTGAGGCAGAATGACTACGTGAGTTATTGATGGACTTACCTGTGGTTGAGAAACCGATACCGGCTATGCTTATGAACTGTGATAATCAGATGGTTATTATCAAAGTAAACAGTTCAAAGGATAATGAAAAGTCTTCAATACACGTAAAGAGACGATTAAAGTCTATCAGAAAATTGAGCAACTCCGTAGTGATAACCTTGGATTATATCCAAACAGGTAAGAACCTAGCAGATATCTTTACAAAGGGACTATCACGGAGTGTGACAGATAATGCATTGAAGGAGATGGGTATGAGACCTATGTTATACCATAGTAGTAACCCAACCTATGTGATCGAATATCCCGTGAATTAGGACTTGAGAAGAACAAGCTATTGGTCTAACTGGAGGAAAGTACCTTTGTTATTTGACCCACTCGAGTGAAGTGTAATACTCTCAGAGATCTGTAAAGCAGGTTGGATATTACCTTAATATGTTCTATTGGCTTTAAATAGTGAAGATGCTGACCTACAGGACATTCTTGAAAGAACACACCTATATGAGTCTGACTGTTGGTCGCAGTCTATGAGATTTAGATGATATCTAGTAAACTCATGAAGAAACCATGGAGTAAGACTTACGTGCCCACCCGTAGGGTAGCCTACTGACAACCAAATATTAGTTATGACTTTAAGTAAAACTTGCAATTCAAGGTATTGTCCATTGTTCAAGTTGTGAATGAGTGTAGCTTGATGTTCTAAGTGGATGTTCAACTTAATAGTCTTCACTGAAATATTAGTATATCAAACAATAGTGAGAAACTGACAATTCTCTATAGAACTTTGAGATCTATGGGGAATTGTTAGAATTATTAGAATTGACCCATGCAATAATACCTAATAAATCTCAAAGGCCCATATTGTAAAGATGTTGTCTATGTTGAGGCCCACCGTCTATTAAACCATATTACTAATAGAGGTAGAGGTGGAGGGTTTTCTTCGATATGTATGTAAAGACCTCCACCTCATTAGGAACATGTACAACATAGACTGATAATTGAAAGTAGCCCTAAAATTGATAACACTCTTATTACGTGAATCTATATAAGAATTAGAGTTTTGCCTCTTTCTCTCTCGATTGTACTGTCGTTGTAGTCTATTCCATCCTGATGTAAGCGTACACCAACGAACAGGAGATCAGGTCTCTAAAACCCTTGCTCTTGAGATCTTGCACCGAGAGAGGGCGAATAAGGTTTTTAGAAAACACTCCGCACGACTACTCGAGTTCTTCACTACGACTCGTCTTTCTAGTCGCTTGGGTGCTGCCCGCTGTCATCGTCAACAAACTCGGCACGTCATCAGCAGGATCGATCGTGTTGTCAACATAGTGTAACCAGCAATTTCAGCAACCTCCACAACGCAGAACCAGTACGTAAAAATCATATTACTCGTACTTTATTTCCTGTTATCCATAATTTTGAATATAGTAGATCTAGTCATATGTTATGTTTTCGTACATAAGTCTAGATTATGCTCTGATGATATGATCACATCAGTTTATCAGTTTCCGCTCATGAATTATTTATAAATTAAATTAAATCTAAATGTGCCTTATTTTACAACATTTGTTATAAGACATAGTATTTACATTGCTAATTTTAGACATTGGCACAAGAAACGGATACTGACTCACCAGGGACATTAGCAAGCACAAAGCAGGACCCCAAAAACGGTTTGCATCATACAGCAAGACAATTTACAATAGAAACTACGACACACGGTCAAATAGAAAGACATACAGGGAAGTACACAACTTATGCTTGCAATCTAACATATCTTCATCCAAACCCCAAATACAAAAACAAAGAGGCACACATGGATATAAGTAATCCCCTCCTTACATCTTAATTAAGTCCATTAACCTTGTTTTTGAGAATGGGACCTTACAAAGTATAATGTCATCATGTCCATCCTTTTCCTAGTTACGGTTCTTGCTCTTCTCCATGGCTCTAGGAGCTGAAAAACAAGGCAACATTATTGTATTACAAGCTTGTAATAAGCGCGAAAAAAGCGATGAGCAGATTATCTGCCCGATTCATGACAATAAAACAGGGTAAACAGATGTGCATGTCCACAGTAAATGGAACAGATTTGACCTAGTTCAAGCAATTGTGCAAAAACATATATAATATGCAGTTGTGCACAACTGCAAGCACTAGATTCTCTGATATGCCTCAACAGAAAAAGGCATGAACACAACAAATAGTTCCATATTCTACTACATATCACCTGCACTTACCAAGGCCCACTGCATCCGAACCCTTCATGATCCTGAGCCTCCTACAGTTGTCCGTGAACATTCTGCAATGCAACAAAATCAAATTCATAAGTCTGTTAGCTTTTCAAGGACAAAGTTCCTGCACTCCTGGTTCTAGTTCAGAATCCATTGGAATATGCAAAACGTTGGTGGGGCAGGCATGCTATTTTGTGTACGTGCAAATTAGGTAAATAAAGTAAAAATGACATGGCTGTTAAGGGAGAGGATAAAACCCACCCAAACATATGACGGAAGGGGCTGGGATTTGGCATTTATCAACCTGATTTTCCGTTATAGTTTCCCATAGTTTTTTTTACTTTGTTTTATTAACAACCATTTATCTTTCCCATTATTTCTGGAACAATATTCAAACTGCTGAAGAAAAGCTATTTAAGAATCGTCCCTAGAAGTGAAACATGACCAAGCAGCAACAGTTTAACACCCAAAAATGAAACACTTAAGTAACTCAATTAGTAAATTGAATGTAATAACTTTTGAACACACTAAGAAAATCCATCAAAATATCTAAGGCATAAGGGTCTATGCACATGGGGGTAAAGAAGTATTAACTAAACTCACAAATTTGATATTTACAAATTAAAAGCATTCACGTTGCTTGAGATTCTAGTAAATAATTTGACTGTGTTGGGCGGGCTATCATCATCACTCACCGCCACGGGACATCACCGACAAGCATCCAATCTCCATCCTTGTCCTCATAAGTGAGCACAAGTTCAGTCCCATTTTTAAGATCCCTCAGTCGGCAATCAGATAGTCCTCTTCCAGATTTTCCATTAGATTCACTATGTCCTGTAGGGACCAGAAAAAGAAGAATCAAAGTTAGGCCCAGTTCAGGAACACCAGGAATATTTCCAGAATTACTCAGCAGCACTGATGCAGACAGATGTCCCATGGAAAACTAAACTCAGTTTTGTAACCAAAACGGGTGAATAAACAGGCAATATTGTTATTGCAATGTGAACTTATCACTGTGCATTTCAAATGCAAAAGCAAAGGCAATTCTAACATGCTGCAGTTCAGCACAAAACGCATGAAGTAATATTGTGCACGCCAAGTATAGATGCAGTTCTTAAGATGTGGATGAAAGTAAACTATCCGAAACCGAAAGCTTTACTCAAACAGTAACATTACAAGTCATGGAGGATAATATCATGTAACGATAGTTCTCCTGTTGATACACCCTGCAAGAGATATGGATGACAGACAGGGGACAAGTACTAATACAGAAAATAGAAGCAACAGTGAATATTTAACAAACACAATATCTGGTCCTTTTTCTGTATAAATTCAAGCAACAGTTATACTGCAGAAGTACAGTCCATAAACTGCCAAAGATGACAAATTCATGAATTAACAAACAGCATTGTGAAAGGTCTGGCATAAAAGGAAACTAGATCTATTTCTACGGTAAAGACTGCATATGTCCAAGAAAAATTTCATAGGACACAAGTATCCAACTAAATAAGAAGTATTATGCATTCAATGCCGGACAATGCCATTGAGCTCAAGATATATCAGGGCCAACACAAAGAGCTCACCGACGGTAAAGCAGCTGAACATCTTCTCCAGCGCCAGCGACAGCTCCTTGTAGTTCTTGTACATCTCGAGGTCCACCTTCCTGAGGTATGGCGCGCCATCCATGCTAACCTTGACGTAGAGACACCCCTGCGCCGGAGGAGCCTGCTTCACCCCATCATCGTCTTTGCTTTTCGCTGCAGGCAGGTTCATCGCCATGGCGTTCTTCCTGTAACTGCGGATTGGAGGCCATCCTACCACCTGTGCCCTGTTACAGACACTCGAACAGTCAAAACAATATCAATTCAAGATTGCTCTAATCTGCACAAATTACTGAAAATTACAACACAACTTCAGCCGCAAGGAGTTGCTGATTGGTAGTTTGCGAGTACTGAGCGAGCAGAAATGCCCAACTGCAAAACGGAGAGAATAAACACCACGCTAATTGACTAAAGCTTGCTAACTGACTCATTGCAAGGACTCTGGCACATTAGCATCACGCAAGTGGAGACCAGACACGCAAAGGTTGCTTCTTTTCCACAACAGAAACAACAACGAGCACATGAACGGGAAGAAAGCTTCGCCAAATTTGTCAGAGAAAGACAGATTATTTTTTATGTGCAATGTCCTTGTTTTCCTAAACATATATGAAAAAGGATATTCGAGAAATGACTGGCAAATTATTTAGGGAGCGCAGAACGAACTCTTTTCAAGCGAAAAAAAAAGAGAATCAACAATTCGTACCTCAAAAAAGAAGGAATTCGAAGCAAATAAATAATCAATTTTAGTTTTCAATTAAAAAACGCCTAAATCAGCAAAGAACATCAAAGACACAAAAATGCACAGTGAAACATTTCTCATGGAAAACGACAGTAAAAGAAATAAACTCTTGCTGAAGAAGCAGAAAGAGAACTTTTCCTTTCGTTAAAACGAAAATTAAGCTTTTTTTTCAAAATAAAATGAGAAAAACTTAAACCACCAAGGCACCAACCGGCGAACCCACACACTAACCCAAGGTCCCGAGTCCACCTACTTTGCCGCCGGTGCCTGCTCCTTCTTCTTCTTCTCCTCCTCTTCCTCGTCCTCCACCACCGCCTTGCCCCGCGCCGCCACCTCCCGCCGCTGCCCGGCAGGGCTCCCCACAATGGCGTCCGCGAACCCGCGCTTCGCCCCGCCCTTAGGCACCAGCTCCAGTGTCAGAGGAGCCCCAGCCTCCACTTTGCTGCCAACTGCCTCCTCCTCCGTGCCCGGCAGCCCCAGGCGCAGCTCCGTGGCCGCCGCCGCCGGCGACAGCCCGATGTAGTCCCGCTCCTGTGGCAGCGCCATGGCTACCCAAACCCGGAGAGCATCACCAACTACGGAAATCTCGGTTTCTTGGTAGGAAGGGCGAGGTGAAGATGAGAGGTGGCCTTAGAGGTTTCTTGGTTGCTGGTCAACTTGTGAGCTTGCGAGTGGGCAGAGCAAGGAGACATAGGACGAGGAGGCCGGGTTTAACTAGAGGCTCAGTTTATTCTTTTGTTTTGTTTTCTTCAAATTTTTTAGGTGATTCTGTCTTTTCCATTGGGAGTTAGGGCATGAATGTACCAAGAACCAAGAATTCGATGGTTTTTTCCCCGTTGAGATGATAGGTAAGTAGAAAGGTTCTAAATTGATAGTGTGCAAAAGAAGCTATTAGCATTGGCACTGATTGCTACTTTTAATCGACTAGATGAGTGCCGGTGTGTTGCAACGTATCTTAAAATGATTTTCCTGTGCTAAGAGAATTAACCAATACTTCTGTAAGCCAAGTATTTATGATGAAGTGAGAAGGGTCCTTGAAAGCTTGAACTTTGCATTCTTTTGGTTAGATGGCTTATTTATATATAAAAAAAAGTAAATGATGTCAACATATGACAACAAAAAAAAGACAAGAAATTTGATGCTACTAAGGCCAAAAATTATAATATAGAAATGTCTGTAATAAAACATGGTGAATCAAATGAGGTCCCAGTGTATAGAAAAAAATTATTGCAAACCCGAGACCAGTAGATGACCACTATCATTAAAGGAAGAATCACATCATCAATAGCTACATACAAAAAAGAAAGAAAGAAATATGAATGCTACAATACACTGCAAATGTTAATGAAATAATACACAGTGGCAAAACTATTTTCTTTTCATCGTAGATAAGTGGCACTAAATTAAATCCCTTGGCCTAACTGATATCCATATGCTCGTTGACAAGACAGAGAAATGAAAAAACTACAACAATATACAATGACATGGAAATGCTACAATCATATATATTCTGATAAGCTTAGAACATGCATCAACTTATCCAGTTAAGAAAAGCCAGTAGGGAATATCAGAAACTCACAATCAGCAGAGGTAAACCAATTGATTTTGAGGCCTACTTAATTATCTGAAAACCCACCCGCCATTGATCCTGAAATCCTTATCGACTTCCTTAAGTTTTGTTATGAAAAGCTAATCTATGCCGAAGGTGAGACCATTGCAACAAGAACACGGGCATACTGCATTCAAAAGAAAATCGTGAAAGAAAAATCTCCTTAAAGAAAATTTAAAATCTGGTTACAATTTTTTTCCCTTTTCCTCAATTTTTATTGTAGCTTTTGTGAATTAGCTTTCTCATATTTTTTGGATGCAGACGATAGTCATCATTTCATGTGGGAATCAAAATTAGAAGATTCACATATATAATTATATTGTATATAATTTTGAGCTATGCTATGGAAAAAATAAATCGTGATCCAGGATCCAATATTGTATGAATCAATTGCCAATTGTACAGCTATCTGGAACTCATCTTTAGGCAAAGACACCTTCCAACATCATTTCGGCAAAACATTACATACTGTATAAACTAATTCGGACCAACAATTTTGAGATTTGACAGTAACAAATGGAAATAAAAATAAGAGAAAAATAATACCACGCTGGAAGGAAATCTCGAGCAGAAGGAGCCCACATTGTCATGAATATCAGGAGGTAGAACGAAGTTTGGACTTCACCCCCAAACTTTGTGAAACCTTCTAACAGGTCTTATAGAATATTAAAAACATAAGAATAAATATAAGAACCACTACTAAAGTAAAATCAATTCAAGTTAACAATAAAATCTAAAAATAAGCAAAATTGATGAACCATAAAAGTTCCATATGTTGACAAAATCAATTGAAGCCAGATTATGCTAAATCCCCACAGAAGGCCATCATTTTGCCTTGATGAAATGGTTGGTTGCAACACAGCTTAGATCACATAAATAAAGCCAATAACAAATTGAATTGGTCAGCACATAAGGATCAATAGGATGTACATGTTTTGGAAGAAATATGTTGTATTTCTATACTATTGGCATAAATAAAGCCAATAACAAATTGAATTGGTCAGGAACATAAGGATCAATAGGATGTAGATGTTTTGGAAGAAATATACTGCATTTCTATACTATTGGATCAACCACATGTATGCTGCATTGCAACTCTGCAAGCAATCACTAAATGGGATTTCTTTCTGGGAGCACTCTTTAACCAGCCGCACATCAGCTGATGAGTATAGCAAAGGGAAGAATCCAGGTTAAAAGTGCATTGACCAATGGACCACAATCCATACAAAATTAGTAGTAGAAAAGTGATAAATAACTCATCACTACCAAAAAAATTGACATTGTTTCTCCCCTTTTGATCCTTCGAAGTAAATTGTTATTTGTTCATATGAATTTTCTGAGCACTAACCATAAAAAATACTTTGTTCTTGACAGATTACTTCACTTACCAAAAAAATTGGTTCGGAGATTGTACACTTTGAACTTTTAAAGCATAGTAGAAAGAGTGAATGGAGAATTTGCCTAATGAATTCAGCAACCACACCACCTGAATACCTGATCTAAATCATAATTGAGCTATATGCCTATATCTATCCAAATCTGCTGCAAATCTCCACATTACCAAAGTGTCCCACTAAAGCCTATCAAGATCAGACTATCAGATGCCTTCCGACATATTCCATTAAACTAAAGTAAATCGTGCCTTGACTTTTTCTATTATTGCTGACTACTATCCGTCTATCCCAGTAATATCCAACCTATGCCTTGACACTAGTTGAAATAGTCCTCAAAAAAATTAGCAAAATTGTGTTGATCTGTTAATCAAATAACTAATACACAAATACCTCTAAATAAATCACTAATACACCAACGATACTGACACATCAATTGATACTTTGCCTAACAATAGATAGCCTGAATTCTTCAAGCAAAGTGATTAGGCAATAGAAAAAAGAAACCATAGCGGCTATCAATGAGCAAGCAACAACAAGGTTGGATACAGAGGAGAGAAGGTCGCACCACGCCATCTGTTGTACACCATTTGCAATTTAGTTTTGCTACTTCCTACGAACATCATGGCTGTGCTGCTCTCCCCTCCCCTTCTGCTTGTAGTCATCCTCAAAGTTGTAGACAGTGTGCGCATTCCGGAACCCGCCTTGGAAGACGAAAGGCTTCGCGTCCCTGCCAATGATGTTCTCGCCGGTGATGGCCCGGGTGATTTGGATATCGAACTTGCTGACGAGGAGGACCGCGATGACCTGCAGGGAAGATGAGGGACAGGGAGACACTGCAGGGTTTCGTCGAACAGGTTGCGAGCGGGGATGGGATGAGTGGTGATGATTCAGTAGTGCCTACCATGAGAAAGAGGAGGTGGACGTAGAGGAGGGGCGCACTGTCACATCCCAAATCCTTAATCATGCAATTAAATATAATCATGTTTTTTAAGAATTATATATAATTTTGCGTAATTGTAATTCAGAATACTAATGCACTTCGTTAAAATTCAATTGGATAATAGAAAGAAAATTAGGAGAGAAAAGAATAGAAATTGCATTGGAAATACCCATTTTCTCTAGCACGTGGGCCCCACACCTCACTCACTCCCTCTCTCAAGTGGGCAGCACCCCACCTGCCCTGTCTCTCTCCTCCTCTCACTCCCCATGTCCCCACCCGAGTTGCAGCCGCAGCAGCTCCCCTCTCACTCTCCCACTCAAGCTCACTCTCTCCTTTCTCCCAAACTCCGAGCTCAAGTGGAGGGTTCAAGGTATGCATGTGGTACCATTTCATTCTCTAGCTCATGGGCTACTCATCTATCTAATCCATTTTTGTTTTCATGGAAGAATCGAGTAGTTTTTGAAGTTCTTGGCGTTCTTGAGCTTTTTGGAGCAAAAATGGAGTTTTGGTCGAAAATGAGCTCTAGAGTCGTGTTGCTAGTTGATGAGTAAGTTCTAGGACCCTTGAACTACCCCTAACATGTTCTCTTTGGACTTGGAAAAGATCATAACTCGAATCAGCCAAAAATCCACTCGAGAACAGCTTGTTTGGGCTGACCCGGATATTTTGGACTCACCCGGAGACTTTGGATTCAGCAGAAATGGTCCGTTGAATTATGTTCAAAATTGGTTAGGGTTTAGGGTGCGAGAGTGGTTTAGAATCTTTTGGATGGGCATATGCACATTTGTGTAGCATAGATTTATAAAGTGGGTCGAATTACCGAGGGGAAAGGTTGTGAAGAACCCAAGTCTGTGTCACCTGGATAATCCGGTCAAACCCGAAGACTCTGAGTAGTTGCGTTATCGAGTAACTGAGAGCTTCGTTCAGAGCCTTACTCGGAGTGTCCGGCACATCCCGGATAGTTCGGACCAACCTAGAGGTTCCGGGTTAAGTTAGAATAGTGGCTAACTGAGAGCCTTCACAAGAGGATCACCTGGATACTCCGGATTCACCCGGATACTCCAAGCCAATCAAATAAGAAGGCAGCAACCGAGCGCCTCTTTCAGAGGTTCACTCAGAGGATCCGAACCCGGATACTCCGAACCAATCCAGATACTCCAGATGGCTATTATTTTTTAGTTTTTGTTTAGATCATTTAGTATTGCATTGATTCGCATATCATATACTTCTAGCATTTTGTTAAGCATTATGGCATGCGTTGTTGCATTCATTCATACTCATCATTGCACGTGTTCTTGTTTAGCTAACAAGGAGCCGAAGCGGGAGGCGATTGTGGTCGAAGACGACTCCTATCTTCCAAATTTCTGCGAGTGTTGTATGGGTAACTATAGGCAGCTACCTGAGCAGCAAGGCAAGCATCTATCATATTACAACTTTGTCGAATTGAATGAAATCTAAATATTGATAAACTATGCTTATATATAGGTTTACATGTATAGGGAGTTGATGTCGAGTTTTTATAGGTAGAATCTATGTTGATTGCATAATCCCTACCTCAAATTGTTCATCTATATCCTTGTAGCTTTGGTAACGTGAAAAATGTCTAAGAGTCAATTGAAATGCTTAGCAATGCATAGGTCCTCGATAGAAGATGAGCAATTGTTCGCGAGCTTAGGGCTTGCTACTTGTTCATGTATATGGTTATGTGGATGTTGGTTGGATGAGTGGTGAGTATGAGACGAGATGTGAGTAGTGTTAGGGGTGACGGCTGCCTCGAAGGAAAGTCCTGGAGCCAGTTCGGGAGAGGAACCCAGGCACCGTAGACTGCTTGCATCGTTTAAGGTTGATCATCGGGGTAGTTGGCTTTAGCAATTACCTTACTCACCACATGCTGATCTAATGGTAAGGGGAGCCAAATACCTTCGCAGCTGTGGCTTTGTGGGCCTGAACATCGACGGTATGAGTGGGCGGGCTTGTAAGTGATACTAGTTTGCTCCGGGAGTAGTTCTAGTACCGCCGCACCGAGCGATGCACGATCCACACGGTTGGGGCTGGTTGGGAAAGGTTGTCATGAGTACCCCCTTGTGTGCACTTTAGCGGGTGACACAAGCCGTATGGTCCTCGTGTCGTCTGGGTCCAGGGGTATCCCCTGCAGGGAGTATAAACAGTTCGAACTGTCGCACTCTCGATCATGAGCATGCTATTGTTTCATTTGCACCCAGGCGTAGAGTTCTCGTTTGTGGGTGATGGTTCAAATATGTGGTTGATAGTTTGGTTATTATAGTTGTAGGTGATATGGGAACTGGGGGTTCCCAAGTCATGAGGCCAGGACAGCACAGTGCCACGTGGCACCATCCCTCGGGGACCATCTCCCCGAGGGCCCGAGAAAAGATAGTTCCGGGAGGGGGTGCTCGGGGCTATGAACAGTTGGTCCCTGAGTACCCAGAGTTCCCCGAGGACCCGAGAAGAGCCAGTTCCGGGAGGGGTGCTCAGGGCCATAAACAGTTGGCCCTCGAGTACCCGGAGTTCCCCGAGGACCCGAGAAGAGCCAAGTCCGGGAGGGGGTGCTCGGGGCTATGAACAGTTGGCCCCCGAGTACCCAGAGTTCCCCGAGGACCCGAGAAGAGACGAATCCGGGAGAGGGTGCTCGGGGCCAAGAACAATTGGTCCCTGAATACCCAGAGTTCCCCGAGGACCTGAGAAGCCCCTTGTCGGTGGACCCCACAAGGGCTCCACGGTGAGTTGTCAATCGGTGGGAGGTCTGATGCTGCATTTAAGTGGGAGCGTGGCCTATCACATCCAACCACTCCCCCTACGCCTGTCGTACTGAGTACGTCAGTCCTTGCCACCGCCTGGCAGGAAAGTGTGTAGATATTTAATGCGACGGGTCCCATCGCACGTCACCTTACGGGGCCCATAGAGGAAACAACTTGAAGATATTGTCGCTGGGCTTGAGGCGTATCGCCTAGCACCCTGCCGCGTCAGACCGTGTCAGATCTGCTCTGACCGGAGGGCACGTGGGATGTTCAGCGGCTGGCTGGTGACCCCCCTGCACCTGCTAAAGTTAGGGCGTGATGACCGACGGGACCGTCCAATGACACATTTTCAACCCCTGTAACATTAAACTGTAGACCCATAATGGTTGCTTTCCATTTGTGGCTTACAGAAACTTGTGCCCCCGATTTGGGCACGCCGAGCCTCCCCCTCGGTAGGATAAAAGGGGGAGCACTTCGTAGAAAGACAAGTTTTTTAGCAAGTCAAGCCAAGTGAAGGTCCATGAGGATAACTTGGGGCGAATAGAAGTAAGAAGCAAGACCGAAGCTCAAGACTTAGACAAAAAACCTTGTAACACAGAGATCCAGAGAAAGGCATTCCAAGAGCATTAATAGCACATCAGACACACAGGAGTAGGGTATTACGCTCCGTGCGGCCCGAACCTGTTTAAATCCCTTGTGTATTTATTCCTACTAGCTGACGATCATCCGTCCCGCCTAGATCTCATACATTAGCACTAAATCCATGTACAAGGTAGATCCAGAATCAGCCCCCCAGCCGAATCTCAAAGGGGGTCCCTCAGGATCCCCGCTTGCAGTGTTCATCCACCGACAATAGTGATGGATGAGTTGGTTCAGTTTTCTTATATGTTCAAATACTTATGTTACATTTATGTTACAATTTCATTTATTTTTAGTTGGTTATTACAGTGTAAAATGGTATGTTTGGTTAAGTATAGGTGCTCACACATATATGTCTAGATTGCTTATCGCATATGTTTTACTTAACCTTATGGCCTGTCCTTGCTAACAGTCCAATGTATAATCAATGGAGTCGGAATATTATATATCCATATTGTGTAAGTCTTGCGAGTACCTTCGTACTTAGGGTGCTGTCCTTAAATTGATGCAGGTATTGCTACTGTCGAGGACGAGGTTGTTTTTAGCTACTTCGTACCTGCCGATCAGGGTAGCGAGCAAGAGTAGTGCATTTTATTCTGAAGGCGGCGTGTTGAGACAGTGTCTAGGGGCATGTGGCGCCGTTCTCTTTTGTTGTTTATAAGTTTAACTTTTCGTTGCGTAGTTCTTTTGTGGTTAGGAGTTGAGGGATTTTGTCTCCTCCTAGCTCGTTTTTGTTGTAAATTGTTGAAATCAGTTGCATGCTTAATACTTGTAATATAAATATTTATTACTCGCTCTTTATTAAGCTATGTTGTGATGTATACGTTGGAATGCATGTGTTCCGATCCTTGGGCCCAAAACACGTGCAGGGATTACCGGGATGATATTCTGGTTAATCATCGAGGTTGTGATTATGAATAATGATCCTCCTGGTGATTAATTAGAATATTATTTAGATGGTTCCCCACACGCGTGGTGGCGTAGCACTGCAGAGCTGGGAAGCTGGTTGCAGGTAGGAAGCCGCTGTGCTTCGATCAGAGGGGGAGGTGGGCGCAGAGGAGGTAGCCGCATGCCGAGTAGAGGAGGAGATAGGCAGGAGTCAAGCGGAATCGGTGGGATAGGATGCGGGAGGAACAAGGGCCATTGAGGTGGAGGTCGCCACGACAGGTAACACAGTGGCCTAGTGGTGGTGGACCAGGACGATGTTGATGTAGTGGTGGCGTCGTGGTTGCCTCGTGGTGGCGGAGGCAGCACAGAACGGTTTGGAGCTTGTCAGAGGAAAGGAGCGGGAAAGAGAAGGGGTGAGGGAACCAACTCGTGCTTTATCCAACACCGTCAAATTAATTTGGGTAGATAATTATTGGGTGAGAAATAATTATAAGAAAACTCGCGTTTTATAGTATATATAGGAACAAGTGCTAACCATTTTCTAATTGGCATTGCACCACGGAGGTACGTAAATAGTGTTTCACCGGTCTAAAATATTTTGCCCATTTTTGTGAAAAACATTGTATTTTTCATTAAGAAAATAATTAGCATATTTTGAATTGTTGTCCTTGTTTAATGATGCAATAAAAGGGAAAATATTTAGTCGAAACCCTTTTCTCGGTGGAATCACGAAATCACTAAAGAAAACATACTTAGAAGTCTTAAAAAATTCTTCACATGTAGAGATGGGGTGACATACAACCATATAAAATTTCAACACCAAACTCGACTTTGTTTGTGACTTACGAAATTGACAAATCACGGAGAAAAAGACAAAAATACAGCACACGTACTGTTATTGTCCGTTTCTTTGCCCTTTCTCCGACCAGTCCAACTGGCATTCTCATAACCAAGCTCCACTACGCCTTCCCTAGCACCAGCTCTATCGCGCCACAACTGCTGGCCACCGCTAGTAACCACTTCAACGAGCTTCTCTGGTGTTTTTATGCACCATTATTGGGATCCACCTCACGCGGAGCTCACTGCGGCCAGTTGTTATTGTAGTAAGGTGCCTAGGGAGCATGGACTGGGCTTAAACCTCCTAAGTCCTAACTCCACATTTTTCTTTCACTTTTAAGAAAAAGGAGAAAATTGAATATAAAAATTTTGGCCCATCCTTACGGAATTTATTGCTCCGCCGACAACCTAAATAGTGGAGCGTTAAACTTTTTGTTAATTGTGAAACGGTGGGCTATAATAAGAGCTAGATATCAGTACAAGTTTAAGAGTATTTAATTTTGTACGTTTTGCAAGTTCAAATTTGAGAACTCCAGTTTGAGTTCTTTTAGAAGTATATTTTCAAACTCAAAGCTTTGGAACCTAATACTATACATGGAATTATTTGAATTTGTAATTATCATAGAAGTTATGATCAAACTTAGAGTTACATTGATGTTTTTTTATGTGCGCCGGCTAATTTTCTAACAATTGATACGGTGTCTCAGACTTGCGCGCCTGAGAGAGAGAGATACGAGTTGGACTGGACGTGCTGGTTAGATGGACAGATGTGGAAACGCCACCGGAACGATGGAGCCCGCTGGCCAGGCAGCTAATCGATGTGTACGTCCAAGCTTGGAGGTTTGCGCCGCTGCCGCGCGCTCGCTGGCTGCTGCCGACATGGACAGCGACGCGCACGCCCATGGCCAAGCGAGGCCGATGTGCCACCAGCCGACGCGCGCGCAGGGAGAGAGCTAGGTAGCTTTGTTGGTCCATGCACCCATCAATCCATGTCAGTTAACGCCTAATCGGCTGGTCAAGATCGACCGATCGGATTAATGGCGTAGGCTCCCACGCGCGCGCGTGCACGTGTGGGTGGGAGGTCAGTGGTCACTCGGCCGGGCGGGCCATGGCCAGCTGGCCGGCTGACCTCTCAACCTCGCCGCGCATGAGCCGTGAATTGGATTGTTCACGCTAGACCTAACTACATCTATATCCGGGCCTGGTTGCATGTATCTAGGTCGTCAAGAAGAGTGGGACCAACCATGCCAGGGCTGCTGCATCATGAACCGTATCAGCAAACAGCGTAGCTAACACTCGATGAGGTGGAGCAGCCAGAGGAGCAATTCTTATCCGTGGTACATGCAGTAGACGGGGTGCTCTGGATGAGGGGGCGACGGAGGCTGACCCTTGCATCTTCTCTCCGGCGGGCACTGAGGTCTAGCTACGTTCTCGTCGGAGACAGAGTCGGAGGAAGAGGAGGATGGGGAGCGGGAGATTTTCCAAGGAATTAGAGGGTGTTTTGGATCCAGAGAGTTCAACTCCAGCAGTGTTCTCCACTTCGCCAGTAAATGAGGGTGGATCGGATCCACTGTCTGATCAAAGAAGTGGGAAGTGGCAGTAATTTTTGGGGAGCTTATTTAGAGGACGAAGCTGCAGGGGCCACGCCGGAGATATTAATGCCAGTTTTCGTCTGCGGCTCTGGCAGCATGCTTTTCTCTGCAGGATCTACGAACTACGGAGAACTCTTTGAAGACTTCAGATGCTAAGGTACGCTCAGCATTTCATGATGCAGGTAGCTCTCACAGGTCTGCTGCTGAGACGTCGAGTTTCGCCGCCGAGAACCCTTGGGGACATCGCTGTGTCTAAGGATCTGCGACGACGTTCACCTATGACCAGAGTTTCTAACTTCGGTGACAAGGTCTCCGGCGAAAGGTCGCAACGGCCTTCAATGGGTACAGTTCAAATTTCAAAAACATCGTTAGTTTCGGATCGAGACATTGTACTGGATCCAAACACTCAGAGGCCCAAAGGGATGACTGATGTGGGCCTAGTAGTCGTCATCCGAAACGGCCTGAACGAAGCTAGCTTCAGATCCTGCGCCAGCTTGGCAAGTTTCTTCGCTCGTGCTGGCAAACCGAACCCTGTGGCATCGTCGACTGGCCCTCCGCCTGTGCGAGGAAAACAACCCAAGCTTCATTCTCCGAACCCTGGGAGATCGTACCTGGCAGCTGCATGCACGTCGGGGCATGGAGGCGGGTAGTCAGGGTGGCGGCTAGAACGACGGCGGTAGGGGGTGGTTTTCCTGGACCCAATCAAGGTTCTGGGATCGGTGGCAATGATAGCAACTTCGAGAACAATGGTTTCGGCATTCCAAGTTTTGACAACAACTTTGGCAATCAGGGCTTTGGCAATGTCGGGCTCGGCAACACTGGCTTCGGCAACACCGGGATCGGCACTACGGGTTTTTGGCATCTAGGGCTTTAGGTTCATTGTAGGACCTGGCGGTGGCCAGCAGGTATTCAATCCGAGCTTCGGTCTGGTCTTTGGCACTGGACATGGTAGCCATAGTAGCAATGACACGGGTCGTGATGGCTTTGGTGCTGGTTTGCAACGCACTAGAGGCCAACCTTCCGGTTACATAAGTGGTACGGTGTGGCTCACTCTGGAGCTTCAGCTGCGAGTACACAGGCATCGTCTGCGGTAGCTAAGATGGAGGAAACGTCCACATGCACCAAGGTAATTGCAGATGCTACTGTGGCAGCGACAACTGAACCCAGTGATGACAGTGAAAACAAAAAGGGTGCTGACGAAGGGCACGACAAAGACATTGCAAGAAAGCCGAACTCAATGATTAAGAAATTTGCTTTCGGTGCTTCACTAAAGGCCATGCTATTGCTGAATGAAATGCAGTCATCTCATGTGAGGTGTGCGAAAGTAATGCTCATATCACCAATAAATGCCCGTCGATGAGAGGGCCTAGGCCGGTGGCACATGCAATAGGCTAGGAGGGCTTGGTTTTCTATCATATTCCACACCTGCCGATCCAATTTGACGACACTGAGTAATATGGCTTTGGTGAAGGTAGTCGGTGATGTGGGGATTAGTGACGTCCTAAGAAGAGGTGAATTAAGATAATTAAAACTAATCAGCTTCAAAAAATTTATAAGATAAAACTATATTAATTTTTATCTAAATGTGATATAGATTCATCTAATGTGTCTACTCTACCGTTTAAAAACATAAGCAACCTACCATATAAAAAACCTATACTAGGCATTGCGAGGAAATGAAATATACACATGCAATCCTAAACAAGACAAATGCACTAGATAAAAAACAAAATGCGTGAATAAAAATATATTTACTATTACTTTATTACCTTTGGATGAGGAATTTGGGTATATGATGATCAAGATCTTCATTAGTGTGCCTAATCTTGTACACTTGGTTTCTTTGATTAAACTTTCACTTCATCTTGTGTGCTAAGTCTCCAAATCCCCCTAGCTGGCCCATAGACTTCAAGTCTTCTTTGGAATCCAAACTGATTGGGGCCTTTTCATGTTGGTGATGACTTCCTTAGACACCCAAATGGGTTGGTTCCACCTCCGGTCCTTTTGTCCAACCAAGTGTGCAACCACTTTGCCATTGTCCTTCTTCTTAAGCTTATAGTGGTTGCTCTTAATCTTGATCTTGTAATTAAGCTTGGTGTAGATATTGTAGGTCTTGTTTGAAAAGGTCATTATATTCTTCTTCTTTTTAGTCTCCTTCTTTACTTGCTCGCATTGGAAGGACTTGTGACCTTCTTGATAACACTTGAAGCATGTCACGGTGGACCCCTCCGTAAGCTTATTCACCATGTTGTCATGGTTATCTTGAGGACATTGGACATTGTTCTTTCCATTCCATCTTGCTAACTCCTTCTTGAGCTTCTTCAATTCTTGCTTGACCTCAACATTCTCTTATGCAATGAAATCATTACATAATTCTACAACAACATTCTCAACATATGCCTCATTGCAAAGGGGTGAGCTAGATAGATCATTCAAATCATCACAAGAAGTGAAAGCATCTACCTTAGGATTAAAATTAAAGAGACAGGTAGATTACTTTAAAGGGACTTATGTTGAGATTCAATACCCACAAGTTTTGCCTTAAGTTTTTCATGCTCCTTATTTAGCAATTCAAATTTGCTCACTAATTGTTTATAATTAGAAACAAAAGTAACATGAATGTCATTAAGGGCATTGAATTTCTTAAGTTCTTTAGCTTATTTCTTTAAGGCCCTTTGTTGCTCATTGATCAAATCAAGAAGTTATTCTTGTGAGGGGGGATCATCATCGGATTCATCATCACTTACATTATTTTCCATACCTTTGTTCATAAGGCACTTGTGACGACGACATTGAGGAAGAGCTTCTTTTTGAGTAGTGGATGGTGAAGCTTTGATCACTTGAGCTTGAATATTCATCTTCACTCACCCATCTTCCTATGCTTGCAAAAGCTTTGCTTCTTTCCTTTGTCTCCCTCTTGTTCTTGGTCTTTTTATCCTTCTTGATATGATCAATTGTGTTGACTAAGTCTTTTATAGAAATTGGATGATTAATCTTGGCATTGATCCTCTTGAAGTTCTTCTCCAATCTTGAGATGAGCTTATTGATCTTAGGATCCATTTCTTCATCACTTGAGGTGCTTTTCTCATCTTCTTCATCGCTCTGTTCATCTTCATCACCATCTGGTCAGTGCAACCTTCTCTAAAATCATCCATTTCAAACTTTCTTGAGTTCCGCTTCGGTGGCTTATTCATGTATTGCATCCATAAGATCTACTAAAGCATATACTTGACAAACATGTTAGTCCCTTTGACTATGTTGTCATTAATCACAAAAATCACATACATGCCTTAAAAGGGCCATGTTCACTACAGGTGGTTAGCTAACTGATGAGCAGATCATCTACCAAATGCAGGGTCTTGTGCCAGGTAACTGGAATAAAGATCATGGACTCAAACTGCTTCGTGATGCCTTTTCCTTCAAAAGAAGAGTTGGATAGGTTTGTGGCTTATGGTGGAGCGGATGTGAAAGAACCGAGCATACAGGGAGTTTGACTGGAATTTGAGGAGTGGCATGATTAAGAAGAAGGTTTTCCCTTGCCTAAGGTTTGGTTGAAGATTTTCAATCTCCCAAGAGTGCTGAGAAAATTTCCGATCTTATGGGCCATTGGATCCATGCTTGGCGTCACTCAAATAGTTGATATGAAGACCACTAAGAAGAACAACTGTGGTCAAGTGTTTCTTGCTATTATTACACCATCTAGGCTGCCTCGCTCTCTGTCTATCATCATTGGGGATCGTTCCTTTAATCTTCGGTTACAAGTGGAGAAGGAGGTGATTGATGGCAATTTGATGGACTGCATGGACATAGATAATGGCCATAATGATGAATGAAATCAAGATAAACATGGTGATCATGACACACATGACAGGGATCCCAAAAGAACAAAAAATAGACATGCTGGTAGTGCTGATAAGAACAAAGATGTTGCCACGCAACCAAATGATGGCATCCACAAAGCAACCACTCTAGAAGAGCACCTTGAGAAGGCGGGCCATTCCAAAGACAATTTGAAGAGATGATTCATCAGACTATAGAGCAAATTTAGGATCTTGCATGTGAAAATATCCTAGGAGAAACAATAGATCGAGTCATGGTAGAATAGGAGGATGGAATTGTTGCTGGAAATGGTTTTGAGATGGCAACCAACAATTTAAATCAGGCCTTACCTGGTTATGGTGGGCTATTTGGGATGGTGACCTCGTCGAAGGGGGTGGCCAATGGTACTGTAGCGATATAGGATAACACACGAGATGATGCTTCACCAGGGCAGCGAGGTGCTATGATGATGAACAAGCTAGATAACAAAGTGAAGAAGGGCTTATCACATCGTAAAGGACTAGCAAGCATAGGGAAAACTCTGTGGATGAAGGCTCCATAACAAGGGCAATGAGATTGGTGGAAAAAAAATCTCGAAGAACCAAAAGAAGGTATTTTATTTTCAAGTTCTATTTTATCTATGTTTGATAAGCTCATTTCATCAAACATTTATAGCATAGGAGTTTCTATGGGTCAAGATGTTAGTGATGTTACTGAGGCTATAGATTATATTAGAAATAATGTGCTTGAAAGGTTTGTTGTCTCGACAATTAGTAATAAAAATAGTAATAAGAACAAATCATAATTGTTAGAAGATGATGAAGAGTATGAGGAGGGGCTAGAATGCCTCACTCTTAGTCACTTTTATGGGAATTTTTTGGATGATCCTGTATAGAAAGTTGATGGTCACCAGAGTAGTGATTTTCATCTATCTTACAGTAGAAAGAAGTCCAAATCCGCACATACAAAAAAAAGCAAATAACAAATAACAAACTAGTGAGGTTTGATGGAAGGCATGTTCTGGAATAGCAGAAGTCTAAGAGACTTGGCTAAAACTTACTTTTTATCTGACGTATCAATAGAGCAACACCTAGATTTTATTGCGCTCTTAGAAATAGGGAGGGTAGATTTTTCAGATCAGGACCTAAATACCTTTAGTGGTAGTAGGGATTTCCTTTGGACTTGGACCAAACCCTATGGTCATTCAGGGGGATTCTGTTAAGCGTTAATCCAGAAACTTTTGACATAGGTCTCATATACACATGGTGATTATCATATTAAGCTCCAACTTTAAAACAAGTTAGATGGTTTTTAGTGGTGTCTCATAGCAGTGTACAGTGTAACACAACCAGAGGATAAGGAATCCTTTTTGACTGAATTAGTACATTTTTTTTGTAATGAGACAGTACCAATCATGATAGGCATAGATTTTAATATCTTAAGGAGTCCTGTTGAAAACAACGATGATAGATATGATGATCGCTGGCCCTCCTTGTTCAATGCTATAATAAATAGTTTGAACTTGCGAGAGCTAGAGCTATTGGGTCATAAATTCACATGGGTCAATACTTGAGAGGTACCAACATTTGAAAAGCTTGATAGGATACTTGTTAGCACTGAATGGAACTTACAATTCCCAAGCGCGATGGTCTAGTCACTCACAAGAGAAATATCAGACCACACACCTCTTTTACTAAACTCAGGGGATACTGACCGATGTGGTAACCTACAACTATTCAAATATGAATTAAGTTTGTTAACACAAGACAGATTCTTTAATATAGCGGCTCAGGTTTGGCATAAAGGAACATGTGGTACTACTCCAGTGGAAAAATGGCAAATAATATTAGGAGACTACGCCAATATCTTAGGGGATGGGCTAAGAATCTTAGTGGAGCTTATAAAAAGGAACAACATGACCTTCAAAAAATAGGAGACCATGATAAAAAGGCAGAAACTATGCTGCTCCAACCACATGAGCATGATATCAACCAATACCTCAAGGAAAATCTATTACAGGTCCTTAGAGAGGAAGAGATCAATTGGTTCCAGTGATGTAAAACAATAAAGTTACTGGAAGGGGTTGCGAATACAAAGTACTTCTAGTTGGTAGCAAATGACAAACACAGGAAAACTAGAATTTTCCAACTTGAAGATGGAGATCAAATGATTAAAGGAGATAATGAACTCAAAACATACATAAGTCAGTATTATAAGAAACTTTTTGCCCCCCCCCCCCCAGAAGAGTAGTTTCAAATTAATTGAGGATCAAAGAGGGGACATACCACATGTATCTAATGATAAAAAATGAGAGGTTAACACAAGAATTCATAGAGAAAGAGATAAGAGAGGCAATATTCAAAATGGAACATAACAAGGCACTTGGTCCTGATGGTTTCCCTACGAAATTCTACCAGGTTTTTTGGGAAGATATAAAAGTAGACCTCATGAAACTGTTTTATGAATTTCACAAAGGAACCTTGCCCTTATATAGTCTAAATTTTGAAATAATAACACTCCTACAAAAAAAGTCAGAAGCAACACAAATCAGTCAGTATAGACCGATTTGTCTACTGAATGTTAGCTTCAATTCTTTTACTAAAGTTGGTGTCAATAGAATCATTGAGGTAGCACAAAAGGTGATTGACCAACCCAAACTACATTCATGCCTGATAGATATATAATGGAAGGTGTTGTGATACTACATGGTACCATCCATGAAATGCATCGGAAAAAGTTATTTGGTGTCATTCTAAACTTGACTTTGAAAAGGCTTATGACATAGTCAATTGTCCTTTTCTTCAGCAGGCCCTTCGCATGAAGGGTTTCTCCCTCAAGGGGTCCAGTTGGATAGAATAGTTTTTCACTAGGGGTAGTGTAGGAGTAAATGTTAATTAGTCGATACTTCCAAACAAAGAAAGGTTTGTGACAAGATGATCCATTATTACCTATTCTCTTTAATATGGTTGTAGTATCTTAGCCATACAAATAGCAAGGGCAAAAGAAAATGGACAAGTTTCGGGTGTCATTCCACATTTGATAGATGATGGTCTTTCCATCCTATAATACGTAGATAATACTATTCTCTTTATGGATCATGATTTTGAATAGGCTAAGAATATGAATATCTTGCTTTGTACTTTTGAGCAATTATCTGGCCTTAAAATCAATTTATATAAAAGTGAATTATTCTAGTATGGGGAAGCGAAAGAATACGAACACCTCTACTCACAATTGTTTGGATGTGAAATGGGTGAATATCCATTCCGATATCTTGGAATAACAATGCACTATAGGAGGATAAGAAACAAAGACTAGAAAATGATAGAGGATTGATTTGAAAAAAAGCTTAGCACCTGGAAGGGTAAACACTTATCTTACGGGGGCAGGCTAGTGCTCATCAACTCAGTTCTTAGTAGCTTATCAATGTTCATGCTCTCTTTCTTTGCAGTTCCAAAAGGAATTCTCAAGAAGCTAGATTTATATAGGTCTAGATTTTTCTGACAAGGAGATGAACATAAAATGAAGTATAGGCTTGCTAAGTGGAACATTATTTGTAGACCAAAGATCAAGGAGGTTTGGGTATTCTAGACCTTGAAATCCAGAATAAATGTCTACTAAGCAAGCAGTTGTTCAAACTAATAAACGAAGATAGTGTTTGGCAAAAATTAGTAAGAAACAAATACTTCAGTTGCAAAACAATTGCACAAGTCAAAAGAAAACACAGTGACTCACAATTCTGGTAAGGACTAATGAGTGTGAAACCTTTGTTTCTCCATTTTGGAAGATTTAGGCTACAAGAAGGCACTCAAGTTAGATTCTGGGAGGACAAATGGTTGGGAAATAGATCATTTAGATATCAATATTCAAGTTTGTATAACATCGTTCGACAAAAACAAGCTACAGTAGCAGATGCTATTGCATCTAACCCTCTCAATGTCTCTTTTTCGCCGAGTGTTAGTGGAAAGCAAACAAGAGGAGTGGAAGGATTTGATTGATAAGGTAGCTATGGTACAACTCATAGATCAACCAGATACATTCTCATGGACATTACATAAGACATGACTCTTTTTAGTACAATCAATGTATCAGTCTGTTATAGATACTGATCTTATTTGTAATAATCGCTATTTGTGAAAGCTTAAACTTCCCCTACAAATTAAGATCTTTTTGTGGTCCTTAATCAGGGAGTCACTCTTACAAAGGATAACCTTGTAACAACAAATAGGAAAGGTAGTGAAAATGACAATAGAAGATCTCTTCATTGAGTGCCATTTTGCTAGGTTTATATGGAGAGTTAATCACATAAACTTTGGCTTAAGGTCTCCAACTAGTGTAACTAATATTTTTGGCTCATGGTTGCATGGGGTTGTCAATATGGAGCTTAGGAGAGAAATTCTGGTTGGGGATAGTACCATGTGTTGCGCAATCTGGCTTCATCGGAATGATGTAATTTTTAAGAATGCAAACATTGAATCTTATTTGTAGGTGATCTTTAGGGGAACATACTGGATCCATTCTTGGGCTTTGATTCGAAAGGTGAAAAGAATGCAAAGTATGAGAGCTGCATGCAGCCAATTGGAGACCATAACAATAGAGATCTTCACAAAATATGGATGGAAGTTTAGTAATCACATATGTGCTTAATAATTTTCCACCCATGTGTGATGGCAAATTTTGGTTTTTTGTTGAATCTATTATGGTAGCATGTTTGGTTGAACCGCGTAATAAGTATCGGTCACATACATCTACGCATTTAGAGGCTGGGATATTTTCATTGTTTTGATGAAATAGAACTCTGTCGGTGTATCAGGAACCGGGGGTCCCCGAATCCCAAGGCCAGGCCAGCAATCCGCCACATGGCGCCATCCCGCGGAGTCTCTCCCACAAGGTGAAAAAGATCGAGTCCCGGGAGAGGGCGCTCAGGGCCACAGTCGGTGGTCCCAAGTACCTCAGTTCCCCGATGATCCACGAAATCTAAGTACCGGGAAGAAAGTGCTCGGGAAGGTGTACGGTGACCTCTGAGCACCCAAGTCCCCCGACGACCAGAAAAGCTAAGTACCGGGAGAAACGTGCCCGGGGCCGCTAGCGGTGGCCCCCTGGGCACCCAAGTATCCCGAGGACCCACCGAAAGAAGTTCCGGGAGAGAGTGCTCGGGGCTGCATGCAGCAACCCCCGAGCACTCGGTTCCCCGAGGATCCGTACAAGTGTGTCCATGAGAGAGTGCTCGGGGAGGTGAACAGTACCCCCGAGCACTCGGTTCCCCGAGGACAAGAAAGGGCATTCACGGGAGAGAGCGCTCAGGAAGGCGAACGGCGACCCCCGAGCACTCGGTACCCTGACGACCTAGAGAGCCCCCTGGCAGTGGCCCCCGAGGGGCCCACCGATGAGGTGTCAGCTAGTCAAAGGCCCAAGGCCGCATTTAAAGAGCGTGCATGGACTGTCACCTCCAACTGCTCCCACCGCGCTCAGCGTTAGTTCCTGCCACGTTCTGGCAGAGGGGCGTGGGGTTATTAATTGCACGGGTCCCTTCCCGTGCCATCCGGCCCGTCTCAGGATAACGTCGTAAGGGCCGAGGTGTTCCGTCTGCCGCGCTGCTGTGGCAGGGGAACAAGACAGGGCGGGCACGCCGGGCCGCTCTGCGGCTGCCCGGTGGGCCCTCTCCACGACGCCTGTTGCTAGTGCATTTATGGTGACGGATGACCGGGCGTGGGACGTATTTTCCACCCCCGGTCACTTCGCCCAAAGGAAATGATGACGCCCTTTCCATTTATGGTGTCTCGGAACTCGTGCTCCCCCTCCCGTTCGGGGCACACTGCTGCCGGCGGGTATTTAAAGCCGCTGCCGGCACAAAAGAAACAACGGCTTAGTAGTGTGGGAAAACACAGAAAGTAAAAAAGAAACAATGGCTGAGAGGTGAACAACACGAGATAGAACAGAAGAAAAAGAGAGAAGAGAAGATCACAGGCCGAAGAACAAAGAGCCCCAGGCTCTAAGATAGACCAACGTTTTTGTAACCAGCAACATCCTTGAGGGACTTCCTCAGGGCATTTATAGTATCCATACAGGAGTAGGGTGTTATGCCCCCGTGCGGCCCGAACCTGTCTAAACACCAGAGCATTTACTCCTTTCCGCATTAGATCACTCCGCACCGCCGGCCATCGCATTCATACCCATTTATTTCTCAGGCGAACATATTCAGGATCATCCCCCCAGCCGAATCTCTAAAAAGGGGTCCCCTAGGATCCCTGCGCTAGGTAGGGGGGAAGCATCCCTGAATCTATTTATTTGTTTTCTTCCGCAGAAAAAATGGCTGGTGGTCATCGCCTCCAGCGTTCCGGCTCCAGTTCCAGCTGCGAAATGCAGCCTCTCGCACAGGAGGCCCCAGTCGCTGCTGCGTCCCAGCAGCAGCCGTGATCTGCACGCGCGGCGTTCCTCTCCCAAGGGGACCAGGTCGCTGGGCCCAGCAGGACCGCCGCCGCCGTCGCCGGTGCACCATCCGACCCCCAGCCGGTGGCCGAAACTCCTGCCGCCAGGTCCGCGTCTGGACAGCGCCGGGCACCTCTCCGGTGTAGACTCGCCTTCGACGAGGCCAGCCCCGGGAGCACGCTGCTTGCAGCGCACGCTCTCCTCAGGCATCCACCAGTCCAAGTGGCGGGGGAAACCCCGGAGGGCCGCTGGCTCCAGGAAGTCGCTGCCCTGGTCGGCACTGCCCGCCACCAGGTGCTGGCCGAGAGTTCCCGCGCCACCATCCAGTGTGGCGCCGCTAGGACCGGCCCATCGTCAGGTGGCGTTCGCGCTGGCCGGGGGCCTCTAGGCAGAGCACCGCCCCCCTGGCCACTTCTGGAACCCAGGAGCTCCGCTTACACCTCAATGAGCGGAGGGGCATCGAAGACACGCGCATCACTTTCGAGCGCCAGCGGGAGACCCGGCAGGAGGCTGAAGCTGAGGACCAGGCTTCCTCCTTACCGACCCATGATCGCTGGGGCTCCCCGGCTCGCTGGCGTTCACCGCCCAAGGGTGCTGCCCGTGCCGCAGGGTACGGCACCGGGTGCTGTGCCTTCGTCAGTGAGCTCCGTCGGGTCAAATAGCCCACCAAGTTCTGCCCCGAGCTGCCAGAGAAGTACGACGAGTCCATCGACCCCGTCGAGTTCCTCCGGATATACACCACCATTGTCCAGGCGTTCGGTGGCAGCGAAAAGGTGATGGCTAACTACTTTCATGTTGCCTTGAGGGGCTCTGCCCGCTCTTGGCTTATGAACTTACCCCCAGGGTCTATCGGCTCCTGGGATGATCTTTGCCATCAGTTCGTGGCTAATTTTCAGGGTACATTCACGCGCCCCGGCCTGGAGTGTGACCTCCATGCCGTCAAGCAGCAGGAGGGTGAGATGCTGCGGCGCTTTATTCAGCGCTTCAGCCAGGTCCGCAACACTATCCCACGGATAACCCCCCATGCTGTCATTGTCGCTTTCCGGCAGGGCGTCCACGACGAGCGGATGCTCGAGAAGCTAGGCACGCGCTGGCCGACAAGTGCGCTAAGGCGGCGGAAGCTCGGGCTTGGCACGTTCCGCGCCTTGAGCACCCCGCCACCGATCAACCAGGTCCTTCCCGCTCTGATAGGCGGGAAAAGAAAAAAAGAAGGAGGCGCGAGGCCGTCCCCGTCGAGCCAGCCCAGGGCCCCACCCGTGGGCCGGTCTAGGAGCCCGACCACCGGCAAGCACGCCGAGCGACTGTCGACAGAAGGCCTGCGCCCGCGAGAGCCCCGGCCCGAGCCCCTCCTAGGGCTCTGGCTCCCGCAAGGGCTCCGGCTTCCGCAAGGGCTCCGGCTCCTGCCAGGGCTCCCGCTCCGGTAAGGGCCCCCGCTCCTACGGGGCCCGAGCTAGGGAAGTGGTGCCCGATCCACCAGACCAGATGGCATGACCTCACGGAGTGCCGCACGGTCAAGGGCCTCGTCGAGCAGCACCAAAGGGACCGCAACGAGCTCCGCGGGGGTGGCGACGATGAAGCCGCCCCCAACAACGCATAACTCGGCTTCCAGGAGCCTGACCACACCATCGCCTTCATCGACGGAGGCGCCTACACGCCCTCCTCCCGCCGCAGTGTCAAAACCATGCGGCGTGAGGTGTGCTCGGCGACCTCGAGTGAAGAGGCCACGAGGCCTCTGAAGTGATCGGACGCACCGATCACGTTCAGCTTGGCCGACCACCCCGCCAGTACTGCAGGCGTGGGGCGACTACCCCTGGTAGTGTCCCCCACCATCTACAATGTGAAGGTCAGCAGGGTGCTGATCGACGGAGGAGCAGGCCTTAACCTCCTCTCCATGGAGGCTTTCGAGAAGCTGCAGGTGCCCTCCAGGCACCTAAAGCCGTTGCTCCCGTTTTATGGGGTGACGCTCGGGCACTCCCTGCCCCTCGGGCAGGTCGAGTTACCCGTAACATTCGGGAGCCAGGACAACTTCCGGACAGAGAACGTCATCTTCGATGTCGTGGAGCTCCCCCTCCCCTACAACGCCATCCTCGGGCGCCCGGCGCTCGCTCGGTTCGTGGTGGTCACGCACTATGCGTACCTCACGGTCAAGATGCCGGGCCCAGCGGGCCCCATCTCCGTGTCCGCCGAGGCTAGCAACGTCGTCTCCTGCGCCGAGGAGTTATACTCGGCCTTGGTCTCAGCCTGAGCCGAGGTCGAAGGTTATCTAGGGGGCTTGGGACACTCTACATCCAAACCCCGACTCGCTGCCGACGCCTCCGTTCCTACGAAGGAGGTGGTGGTGGGCGAAGACGCCTCCCAGGTCGTCCGAATCGGCGGTGACTTGGGCGGCAATAGGAAAGCGCGCTCGTCGCCTTCCTCCGGGCTAACGTCGACGTGTTTGCATGGCAGCCGTCCGATATGCCCGGGATCCCTAGGGAGGTGATCGAGCACCACCTGGCTGTGTGTCCGGACGCACGACCAGTGAAGCAGAAGGTCCGGCGGCAGGCGCCCGAGCGCCAGGAGTTCATCCGGGAGCAAGTCGGCAAGCTCCTTGACGCCGGATTTATCCGAGAGGTCCTCCACCCCGAGTGGCTAGCAAACCCAGTTATCGTCCCTAAGGCCAATGGCAAGCTCCGCATGTGCGTGGACTACACCGATCTAAACAAGGCTTGCCCCAAAGATCCTTTTCCTTTGCCCCGCATAGATCAAATTGTAGATGCAACTGCGGGATGTGATCTTTTATGTTTTTTAGATGCAAACTCTGGTTATCACCAGATTCGCATGGCTGTAGTGGATGAAGAAAAAACTGCTTTTACCACTTCGGTGGGGACTTATTGCTATGTGTCGATGCCTTTTGGTTTGCGCAACGCTGGGTCTTCTTTCCAGCGTGCTATCCGCATCACCCTTGATTCACAGGTTGGCCGCAACATCGAGGCCTACATCGACGATCTCGTGGTCAAGTCCCGAGACCGCGCCACCCTGCTCGAAGATCTTGCCGAGACTTTCAATAGTCTCCGCACTACCCGCCTGAAGCTCAACCCCGAGAAGTGTGTCTTTGGGGTACCTGCGGGCAAGCTCCTCGGTTTGTTGGTTTCCAGTCGAGGGATCGAGGCCAATCCAGAGAAGATCCGAGCCATCGAGCAGATGCGACCTCCGGCTGGACTCAAGGAGGTTCAGCGTCTCGCTGGCTACATGGCGGCCCTCGGGCGCTTCATCTCCAAACTTGGGGAGCGAGGGCTCCCCCTCTTCAAGCTTCTGAAGAAGACCGGTCATTTCGACTGGACGCCGGAGGCCGAGCAGGCCTTCTGCGATCTGAAGAAGTACCTCACCTCACCACCCGTGCTGGTAGCCCCATCCGAAGGAGAGGCACTACTGCTTTACGTGTCGGCCACTCCTCAGGTCGTAAGCATGGTGCTGGTGGTGGATCGCGATGAGTGCACGGGGTCAGGTGCTGGGTCCCAGCTCTCGGCCGCCCCCGAGCACTCCCTCGTCCTCGCTGCTCCCCCCGAGCAGGGGGTCGAGTCCGAGCACTCGGTTCCCCCCGAGTAGGGGGTCGAGTCCGAGCACTTGGCTCTTTCTGACCAGGGAGTAGATCCCAAGCACCCGGTCAGCCCGGACCACGTCACCGAGCCAGGGGGCTGTAGCAGGTCCTCAGGTGAGGCCACAGTCCGGGCCCGCCGGGTGCAGCAATTGGTGTACTTCGTCAGTGAAGTCCTCCGGGAGGCCAAGATAAGGTACCCCCAGGCTCAGAAGCTGCTCTACGCCGTGCTCATCGCTTCCCTGAAGCTGCGCCACTACTTCCAGGCACACAAGGTCTCAGTGGTTACCACGTACCCACTGGGGCCCATCCTCTGGAACCGAGAAGGCACCGGGCGTGTAGTCAAGTGGACGGTGGAACTGGCGGAGTTCCACCTGCACTTTGTCAGCCGCCAGGCGATCAAAAGCCAGGCACTCTCTGACTTCGTGGCAGAGTGGACGCCCGTCCCTGAGGTCGTCCAAGAAGAAATCTCCACATATCCCGGGCATGATGCACCCGGGTACTGGATTATGCATTTCGACGGTTCCCTCATGCTGAAAGGCGCAGGGGCCGGAGTGGTTCTCACCTCCCCAATGGGTGAAGAACTCCGGTACGTCGTGCAGCTGCAGTTCTGCGCATCCAACAACATGGTGGAATATGAGGGCCTTATCACCGGCCTCCGAGCCGCGGTGGGCCTCGGGATTCATCGCCTCCTATTCAAGGGAGACTCCCAGCTGGTGGTCAACCAGGTGCCGAAAGAGTACCAGTGCACGGATCCTCAAATGGCGGCGTACGTGGCGGCAGTTAGGAAGCTGGAGAAGCGCTTCGACGGCCTGGAGCTTTGGTACATCTCTCGCCGCGACAATGCTCTGGCCGACGACCTCTCCCGCCTGGCCTCCTCCCGTGCGCGAATCCCTGCCGGAGTCTTTGAAGAAAGACTCACACGGCCTTCCGTCCTGCCTGCCGAACAGGAAAAAGGGGAAACCTCGAGCTCAATTCAGGGGACCCCAGCGGCGCCCTCAGTGGGAAGCCCCGACAAGGTGCCGCCGTCCGGTGAGTGCGCTGCGCTTGCTGATTATTCTCAAGATACCTCATGGATGGACGAGATTCGAGGGTACTTGAAGGAAAAGTTCCTCCCCGGGGATGAGGCTTCTGCCGAAAGAGTTGCTCGGCAATCCAAACGCTATGCCATAGTAGATGGCGATCTCTACCGGCGTAGCGCAGGCGGCATTCTCCTTAAATGCATCACCCGGGCGTAAGGCGGCGAGCTTCTCGCTGAGGTCCACGAGGGCGAGTGCGGTGGCCATGCATCGTTCCGCACGTTGGTCGGGAAGGCCTTCCGGCAAGGTTTCTACTGGCCTACAGCCCTCCAGGATGCTTCCGAGCTGGTTCGGTACTGCAGAGCGTACCAGTTCCACGCAAAGCAGATTCACCAGCCAGCTCAGGCTCTTCAAACCATCCCCCTGTCATGACCTTTCGCGGTCTGGGGGCTGGACATTCTGGGTCCATTCCCCCGAGCAATCGGGGGCTATGAGTACCTCTACGTCGCCATCGACAAATTCACCAAGTGGCTGAAGGTGGTTCCAGTCGTCAAGGTGACCAAGAACATGGCGCTCCAATTTATCCACGGTATCACCAGTCGCTTTGGTGTCCCGAACCGGATCATCACCGACAATGGCACTCAGTTCACAAGTGCCCTGTTCGGGGACTACTGCGAAGACCTCGGCATCAAGCTCTGCTTCACCTCTGTCGCTCATCCTCGGAGCAATGGGCAGGTCGAGCGCGCCAACGCGGAGATACTGAAGGGGCTCAAAACCCGGACCTACAACGTGCTCGCAAAGCACGAGAAAGGGTGGATCGACGAGCTGCCTGCCGTGCTATGGGCCAATCGGACACACCAAGTCGCGCTACCGGGGAGACTCCTTTCTTCCTTGTGTATGGCGCTGAGGCAGTCCTCCCTTCCGAGCTCACTCTAGGCTCCCCTCGGGTGCATGCCTACTCTGAAGGCGAACAGGAGCAGCAAAGACGCGACGACATCGACTATTTGGAAGAGCGCCGGTGGCGTGCCGCCGTCCGGGTAGCCCGCTACCAATAAAGCTTGCGGCGCTACCATCAGCGTCACGTCTGGGCCCGGTCTCTCGAGGTGGGGGATCTAGTTCTCCGACGCGTCCAATCACGCGAAGGAAGGAATAAACTGTCCCCTATGTGGGAAGGCCCCATTACCATGATCGGTGTCCCACGAGAAGGCTCCTTTCGGCTGGCTGCAGAAGATGGGCAACCGCTCCCCAACCCGTGGAACATCGAGCACCTGCGCAAGTTCTTCCCGTAGATGGCCATGTTTGCAGGCTCAGGTCAACCAGGCCGGGGGCTCCCCCTCGCCCAAGTTTACCGGGGGCTACCACTAACTTGGTAAGTCACCCAACCTTGTAAAAAAAAATTGTCAATACAATATGTATATCAATGTGCAATCCTTATGTCAAAATTTCATTTTTCTGGATTCCATATGTTTAATCTGTCTGGTGAGATGCTCGATTGTGCGAGAAAAATTCGCTCTCTCATTTTCCCTGTTGATAAAAGAATCCCGATCGGTATGCGCACGGGCAGTTACCGCTGACTTACGTCTATTGTGGTAGGCTATGGTGTTCGGTGTTGTGACAGTCTCCAGGGCACTACCGAGCCCCTAGGGTTCTCGGGTAATCCCATCGCTCGAGCCGCTCGAGTAGTCCGGAGCCTAGGCTCCAGGGGCGGGCTGTCAGTGCTCGGTCTGGTCTGTCATAACCGGGCGCCACCAAACCATAGGACCTCTGGGTTATACCTCTGCCTGCTCTTGTCCGCCGGTCTGGGCATTTGAGAGGTCTCGGGTCAAAAATGAGAGCAGTCCATAATAAGTACCGCACTAACAGAGCGCACCAAGCAAAGAATTTCTCTATTTTTCTCAAGTCACAGATCGACAATCAAAAGTAAAAGTAGCTCGACCGTGAAGGCCTCGGTGCCCAGGTCGCTGCTCGGCCCTAAGGGTCCTCGGGTGGTCCTACTGCTCAGGCATGAGTGGTCGGGATCACCTGATCCGGGCCCCCTTGCGCCCTCCCCTGCTCGGGCGCCCCAGCCGTGGCAACCAAGCTTCCCGGGCACCCCGAGCTCGGAGCGCATGCCCCTCCTGGATAGGTTGGTCGGAAGACTGACAGTTGTCCGGTGAGTGGTTAAATTCAGATGAATTTACATTCAGCAATATTTTGTTCCCGAGTCGTCCTCGGGGGCCCTCGTACTCTAATCTATTCGGCGAGATGGTCTCCTCACGCACAAAACCCTGCCATGTGTCCACTTTTTCTAGAACGACAGAACGAACAGTAGGAAGGTGTACCGTACGTACGGCAATGTCTGACCGAAGTCTTTCATGGTGGTCGTGGTGTTCGGTCCGCTTAAAAGGCCCCGGGCACTACCGAGCCTCTGGGGTTCTCAGGTTATCTCACGGCTCGAGCTGCTCGAGCGGTCGGGAGCCTAGACCTTGGGGGCGGGCTGTCAGTGCTCGGTCCGGTCCGTCCTAGCCCGGGCACCATCAAACCGTGGGGGCTCTTGGTCGCATTCCCGCCCGTACGTGTCTCCAGCCTACCTGTTTAAGTGGTCGCAAAGTGGGAAAGTGTTCACTAGTCATGGCGTGCTCTGTGCTGGATCGATCTATCTCCCGAGCAAGGAAGTTTGTGCCTTTGTCTTTTGACTTAGCTGTTGCGGACTCGCGAGGGCTCGGGGGTTGAACGCGTCGAGAAGGCCGATCGGGGTGATTTCGTTCTCGGGGAAGGAAAGGTTGGGATCGGTCCGACTGAGTACTCCTCGGGGCATCAAGTGAAAACAGCAGAAACTTCATCAAGCACTCAGAAGAATACTGGAGTTGCGACCCCAAAGAAAGGCTTCCATTATATTCACAAAAAAGGACAGCTATTCTGAGGCATCACTCCCATATTTACATCAAGACAAAGAAAAAGAAAAAACTACAAAAGCCTACTCTAAGTCAGAGCCCTCGCCACTGCTCCCCGAGTCTGGAGTCGGCGGCGCCTCTCGCACAAAGCAGGCCGCCACCTCGACGGCGGCGCCCCGAACTGCCTCCCGAGCGGCCTCCTCCTCGGCTTCGACCACCCCTTCCCGAGCCAGTTCCAGCGGGAGGTTCGGGTCCCGACTTCGGTAGCAGGTCACGACATGTTCGGCCACTGCCTGGGCCAAACCACGCCCTTCCCGGGTGGTGAGTTCCTGGATGGCCTGGGGCAGCACCTCTGAAAGCCAAGGGCAACCCGGCCGAGGCCAGTCCCCTTTGCCTCCACGTCGACTCGCCCGAGCCCTGCCACCCTCATGGACTTCTGCGTCTGCCGGAGGATGTCTTCCATCATCCGCTTCACATTAGCCCGTTCGGTCTCGGCGGCCTCGAGCTCCTCCGTCGTGCGCCGTAGCCGCTCCTCGAAGCCCTGTCCCCCGGTCGCACTGGACGCCTAGGCTTCAGCCCGCTTCACGCGCTCCACAAGGGCGGAGAGGGCCTGCTCGCAGGGGGTCAGCTCGGACTCCCACTTGGCAGCCCGCTCCTCCTGAGCGGCCACGGCCATCACCGCTTCAGTAGCGTCCGTCTCCCGAAGGATCAGCAGTTCCTCCCGGGCTTCCAGGAACGCCATCGTGATGCCGACGTTGGTCTCCCTGATCGCGACGTCCTCCTCCCGGCCTTGGAGCTCCTCCTCCCAGTGTTGGAGTTCGGCTCGGACCTGGTCAGCCTCGCCTTTCAGGCGGGCCAATTCAGCCTGGGAGGCTTCCGCCGCCCTCTTGCGGGCCAGGACCACCTCCTCCCACGCTTGCGCCTGCATCTCCCTGGCGAGCGCCTCGGCAGCCTGCTGCTACGATGCCTCGGCCAGGCGGGCGGCTTCTTCCCGTTCCCGCGCGGCCTCTGCGCGGGTGCCCTCTAGGGCCTTCCGCTCCTCCTCCAGGGCGCGCCGCTCGCCCTCATTGGTGGCGCGCGCCGCGGCGACGCGGGCCTCAAAAAGGCGCCAGCCCGCGACAAGCCGCGCCCTCTCCACAGCAAGGGCGGTGCGGTTCACCTCAAGCTGCGTCATCTCCCCTGCCACGACCGCCTCCAGCCGCCCGATCACCACCCGGGCGCTTCCCAGCACGACTGGGAGGGGGTCGGTGGGCTGGCTAGGTGACGGCTGGGCACTGGGTCCCCTGCGAGCCTCCTCCGAGGGGCTCAGGGTCCCCGAAAATTGTCATGCAGGCACCGCCCATGACGAGGTCGACTGCCCCAAGCTCGACGCACTAGGGGCGGACTCAGCCGGCGCCGGCTGCTCGAGCATGACCGCTGCCACCCACTCGGGGCTGGGCGGCGCCTGTGTTTCCGACTCGGTCGGCACGCTCGGTGGCTCTGGCTCCACCAGCGCGCTTGGCTCAGGCGCGCTCGGCTCGGGAGCTGGAGCCGGCCTTGGCGCCTCCACCGGTGGCCTGTAGAAGAAAAACGAAGGTTACTCTCCAAAGCCGCTCCGGGCGAGGTATGCTCACGAAGAAACGGGGGAAAACTTACGCAGATTTGGGTCCTCGGTATTGCCATCTCGATGCCGGGATCCTGTACCCCGGGCCTGATGGCGTGGGCCTGGAGTCCTCCATCCTCCTCTTCCGTTGGGGGCTCTGCGGGGCCGCCGTGCGGTCTCCGAGCTCCAGACCAGGCCAAAGCAGATCAAAGTCTGGTTCCAGAACCGCAGATGTCGTCCCCACCGACGGCCCCGCGCTGGACGACTGACCGCCCCGGCCTCCCTCCTCACCAGGCGACGGCGACGGTGACATCGGGGATGCCGGTGCAGGAACGAAAGTCCGGGGGCGCTTCCCTCTGTCCCCCGGCGCTATCACTGCCCCGCTGTCGGTGGCACCTTCTTCTCCAGCTTGGCGGCTGCTGCTCGCAGCGGCCTCACCGCTGGCCTGCGGCTCACCACTTGTGGCCCCCGGGTCACCGGTTTGCGCCGGATCGCTTGCGGCCTCCTCACCGACCGCCTCGTCCGCCCTGGGGATCTGAATGGTCCTGGGGTTTCGGCGCCCTGGCCTGTCGACCAACCCCTGGGCGTCGAACTCCAGCTACTTCGCCTACAGCGCCACCCGGTCAGGATTGGCGCAGAGCGCTAGCTCCTTCCACGGGAGCTCCGCCCGGCTCAGGTCGTCCACCCCGATCACCACCCGGAGCAGGCCCCTCAGCGCCGGCCTACCCAGGTCCCACTCCTCACCGATCTGGGTCCGGGTGATGTCCTGGGGGCTGGTGTAAAACCAGCAGGGCCGGGCCCGCTCCCGCAGGGGCGCCAGGCGGCGGCGCAGGTAGTCCGTCACCACCATCACCGAAGTAAGCCCGGCCTGGCACAGGAAGTCGATACGCTCCAGGACCGGTGCCATCCGCGCATCCATCTGCGGCGGCACCTCCCAGGTCACCTTCTGGGGTTCCGCCGCCATCTTCGGCAGAGTCAAACGGTCGTGGGGGCTGACGTCGACGTAGAACCAGTCGCGCCGCTAGTCCTCCCACTTGTTCCGCAGCACCTGGGTAATGTATTGCTCCCCCAGGCCGTCCCACAGCCGAAAGTTGCAGCAACCGGCGACGTCCGCAGTGGAGAGGCCCCTCATCTTCCTGGCCAATCGCAACACGAAGAAGTGCCGAAAGAGCGTCACCGACGGCGGCACCCCCACGAACATCTCACAGAGGTGGGCGAAGACCGCCAGGATGATGACGGAGTTGGGGCTGAGATGCACCAACTGGATCCTGAACGTTTCCAGGATCTGAAGAAAGAACGCTGAGAATGGCGGCACCAGCCCGGCCGCCACGAAGGAAGTAAAAAGAACAATGTGCCCCGGCCGGTTCGCCACCGGCGGGAAGCTCGCTAGCGCCACCACCGAGGCCCCCCGCTGGACCTCGGGGATCATCAGCTTCCGAACCCTGTCCGCCGCCTCCTCGTTCACTAGCCAGGACTCCGGCAGTATATTGTCGGGGGTGTGGTCGCGGCGGCTTCCTCCTGCTCTCGACATCTCGTCGGGGTGGGGGATGATCTGGACGGTGGGGGAAGAAGGGTGCTTTGATCACCTAAGGAAAGTCTAGGGCTCAGGAGCGCAAAGAAGGCAAGAGCTTGATCGCAGGATGGCGTAAAGAGGGGGGCGGTTTGCTCCCCTCCTCCTTTTATACCCCAGGGAAATTCAAACGTCGCCTGCCGCAGCGCGCTCAGCGGGACGGTTTCCTCGGTCAGCGCAACCGCCAAGTGAATCTCCCACAGGTCATGTGGTGTCAGCAGTTGCCAGGCGTATTTTCCTCGATTTGCGCGGTTGCCACGCGTGCCGCCTGCCTCGTTATCACGCGTCGCCTGTCCCGTTGTCACACGCCTCGGGAGTCGTTTGGACGCGCGTTCGTTCGGCTCCCCGTTGGGCCGTACTAGAGGCCCGGACCGGTGGGACCACCGTCTAAAAGCTCACCACATGGCGTCAGTACCGGCTTCGGCCTCGTTGACGACGAAGGGCCCATCCGCAGTCTCTGGGGCATTGTCTGCCAATGGGCCTGGGGGCTACTGTCAGTATATCAGGAACCGGGGTCCCCGAATCCTGAGGCCAGGCCAGCAATTAGCCACATGGCGCCATCTCGCGGAGTCTCTCCCGCAAGGTGAAAAAGATCGAGTCCCGGGAGAGGGCGCTCGGGGCCACAGTCGGTGACCCCCAAGTACCTCAGTTCTCCGATGATCCACGAAATCTAAGTACCGGGAAGAAAGTGCTCGGGAAGGTGTACGGTGACCTCCAAGCACCCAAGTCCCCCGACGACCAGGAAAGCTAAGTACCGGGAGAAACGTGCCCGGGGCCACTAGCGGTGGCCCCCTGGGCACCTAAGTATCCCGAGGACCCACCGAAGTAAGTTCCGGGAGAGAGTGCTCGAGGCTGCGTGCAGCAGCTCCCGAGCACTCGGTTCCCCAAGGATTCGTACAAGTGTGCCCGGGAGAGTGCTCGGGGAGGTGAACAGTACCCCCGAGCACTCGGTTCCCCGAGGACAAGAAAGGGCATTCTCGGGAGAGAGCGCTCGGGGAGGCGAACGGCGACCCCCGAGCACTCGGTACCCCGACGACCCAGAGAGCCCCGTGGCAATGGCCCCCGTGGGGCCCACCGATGAGGTGTCAGCTAGTCAAAGGCCCAAGGCCGCATTTAAAGAGCGTGCATGGCCTGTCACCTCCAACTGCTCCCGCCGCGCTCAACGTCAGTTCCTGCCACGTTCTGGCAGAGGGGCGTGGGGTTTTTAATTGCATGGGTCCCATCCCGTGCCATCCGTCCCGTCTCGGGATAACGTCGTAAGGGCCAAGGCGTTTCGTCTGCCGCGCTGCTGTGGCAGGGGAACAAGACAGGACGGGTACGCTGGGCCGCTCTGCGGCTGCCCGGTGGGCCCTCTCCACGGCGCCCATTGCCAGTGCATTTATGGTGACGGATGACCGGGCGTGGGATGCATTTTCCACCCCCGGTCACTTCGTCCAGAGGAAATGATGATGCCCTTTCCATTTATGGTGTCTCAAAACTCGTGCTCCCCCTCCCGTTCGGGGCACGCTGCTGCCGGTGGGTATTTAAAGCCGCTGGCGTCACAAAAGAAACAACGGCTCAGTAGTGTGGGAAAACACAGAAAGTAAAAAAGAAACAACGGCTGAGAGGTGAAAAACACGAGACAGAACAGAAGAAAAAGAGAGAAGAGAAGATCACAGGCCGAAGAACAAAGAGCCCCAGGCTCTAAGATAGACCAACATTCTTGTAACCAGCAACATTCTTAAGGGACTTCCTCAGGGCATTTATAGTATCCATACAGGAGTAGGGTGTTACGCCCCCGTGCGGCCCGAACCTGTCTAAACACCAGTGCATTTACTCCTTTCTGCATTAGATCACTCCGCACCGCCGGCCATCGTATTCATACCCATTTATTTCTCAGGCGAATATATTCAGGATCATCCCCCCAGCCGAATCTCTGAAAAGGGATCCCTCAGGATCCCTGCGATAGGAGTTCACCCTCCGACAAACTCCCTTTATCTAAAAACACTCGATGAGGTCGAACGCTATAGCTGCTTAGCTTAGAGTTTAATTTACAGGCTACGAACTTACTCAAGTTAACCATCCGCTGACATCTTACCCATAAATGATCCAAAATACTGTCCAAATGATGTCCTGTGGAGACGGGAAAAATTGAATCCTATTGATACCCCTCCTTCAAGGCTGGAGTCATATCCTCATACTCTATATATTCCATGGTAAACACCTGACTAGGGAGAAAGTTCAACTGTATCATAATGAATTGGTATGCTTCGATGTATTTTGTTGAAGTAACATTTTTTAATGCTGCACAATAAATTCTTCCATAGTACAAGCTGCAACCAATACAGGAAATCGAAGAGACTTTTGTACCGCACGTGAGTCTCCTAGGCATTGATGTATATTAATAAGGTAAAATCCATTTTACACTCCTGCACTGTTGACAAAGTCCGATTTTCAACCTCAAACTACAATACCAGACACAAACACCTCAAACTCTTCAAACCGTTCACTTTACCCCTAAAACCAAAACCACATGGGTTTTGCTACCATGGCATCCATGTCATCAGATTTCACTGGCTGGTACCTCGCACCTTGGTGCATGAACGCACACATGAATGGATGTTGTTAAAGTAAAGAGAAATCAAGAGATTGAACATAGTAGATAGTGTAAACTTCGGTTGATTTCATTGATTAAGTAGTGTAGATTTATACCAGATAAATAGGTGCCCGTTAGGGGGGGATCCCTCCCCAACGGGAGGGAAGACAACGGCCAGTGGTGGTTTTCTCTCTGAAGAGATCAACTGTAACACTCCCCCTTGATCGATTCATCATCCGTATATTAATCAATGAAGAAATCCTCTAAAAATCCCATGGGAAAAATATGAGAAGAAAAGGATTGATTACAATATACCATTGAAAAACTCCTTGAAATCCCAATGGGGAAAACATATGAGAAAATGATATGACATATATGCTTGCATTGATATTGCCTCATTAAAAACCTTATATGAGAAAACTAGAGAGTAAAACTCATAAAGGGAAAAATAGTGCAATATATATATGATCTAATGATCATAAATAGGTTATAACTTAGGGATTCACTCCCCCTAAACTATGCAATTCTCAAAGTCTGTGCATGCCAATTTTGTGAATGCATTTTTGGAATATTAAAGTTGGCAGTGACTTAGTGAATAAATCTACTAGAATTTCACATTACTTTGTTTGCAAGATATTGTGGCAATATGCTCTGTGATATTGCACTTTATATAACCTTTATCATTTGAGCAATACAAGCAATATTATCTTGATAGATAATTGTTGGATATTATGATGAATCTATACCACATGATCCTGAAATATGATTAATCATTCTGCAAAGCAATAAACTCTCTTGTGATGCTTCATATAATGTAATTATTTTAGAATGATCAGGAGAAGTAGAAACTAGAGTTTGCTTTTGATGACTTCTATCATAAGGTTGTACTACCATGTAGGAAAATAGAAAATAGAACCGGACAAACAATAGGGCAGCATTGGTATATCCTACCATGACCATATCTTGATATTCTGATAGAATAAATCAAGATCCTTTGTACATTGGAGATACCAGAGGATACTCCGTAAGTAAATCATATGTTTTTTTGTTGGAGCTACGATGTATCTAAACAATAGCTGACCTGCAATTGCAAATTCAAAATTGGGTGTGGTGCAATTCGTAAGATATCTGAGTGCTCCAATCATACCAGGATATGAAACTTCAGGTTCTGATGTCACCTCATCATCACATTTAGGTCTGAATGGATGTTTATCCATAACAAAGGATCTAATGACCATATGTGCTTTAGATGAGATTCCTTATGGAATGTGCTCAAGTTATAGACTTAATAAAAAACTTGGCTTTAACCAAGTATTTGATGTCAAACTCCGTCTTAAGATGATTGTTGTCTCTTCTATGCCATGTGTAGTAAGATGATACAAAATACAGTGAGGGATTACTTAATGAACATACATGGACAATCATCATTTGAGTAACCCATCAGAAGAAGGAACTCACTTAGTCAGTTGTACCATATCTTGTCTGAGTGATTTAAGTCATATAGTGACATTTTAGTTTTACACAATACATGTTGTGATTTGCTCTTGGATTTGGAATTTAAACCATTCAGAGGCATATAGATATCTGAATCTAGTGAACCATAAGATTTTATGGTCACTACATCAACTGCATGGATAAATCCATTTATACTGCTAAAATACTAGATATTAGAACTTAATTCCACATATAACTAGAGAATATGTTATCATAAAAAATCGATGTTAGATCTCTACATGAACCCTTGTGCTACATGCCTCGCTTCGTATCTGCCCACCTCATTCTTTTGAATGAATAGACCCATTTCGCTTCTAGTGGGAAGTCTTAATGAAGAATAGGTATTACAGAAGAAAGTGACCCATTTTGCTTCCAGTGGTAATTGTTAACAAAGAGTATGTATTACAGAGGTAAATGCTTCTCTTTTCTTAAGCGAGTGCAATTCTACCTCAATTGCTTCATTCTATTTGGTCCAGCCTGGGTGCTAGAGGAACTCTGCCATGTCCATGGACTTTAGCCTAGATCCAATTGAAGGTCTTTATCAATTTTTGAGGAGAAATATAATGTCGACAAATTGTAGTCTTTTATTATATGATTCAGAGGAATCAATATAGTTTGTGGATTTTAGATAACCCTTCTAACTCCACGTGATTTCACACAACAATGGAGTGAGGGTGTTTTGATGTCCTAGCATATAATTTTGTGCGCACATTTATGCTGGGTAATGGATAGCATCCATTAGGTGTCTCTCAACAAGAGGTTGAACTTCTTTTACTGATTTAGAAGATATTTTCATTAGCTTCCGCAGTACTTAAGAAGCATTATTTGTGCCTAGATTTGTCCCCCTCTTATTTTTATTTAGGAGATGAGTAGTTTTATAAGGCAGCTCTACTCTTTCTAATGCATTGACCGCATGGATTAGTAACACCCTTGTGATTAGTAAATGCAATTGGCAAATTATTTGTAAAGTGTTGCAAATTTATAATTCTCTGAAATTTTTGTTCAGATTTTTTAGTACATGGATCTAAGGACTAAAGATATTCTTTGTGGTATATATCTCCCCCTAATGCCAGAATAATTGTCCTTATCAAAATATAATCAGCATACCAAGCTGCATTTAAGTATCCTATTAGGAGTTTGAGGTATTTTATCATTGACACAGATTTATACCTCACCTAGATCCCCAATTTCTTGTGGGACAATAGATTTATACTTCAATGGTGATATCGGTATATAGAGAGTATAACCAAAATATTGCAGATGGGAAATTCTTTGTTGATTTCCACGTACTAACTGCAATGAGGAAATTGCATGATATGCAGGTTGTCGGATTTGGATCAAATTCGTAGCATGTAATAACACATGATTCAAACAAGAGGTTGGTAAATTTAAATTTTGTTAGAAGTGGTCATGCAATTAAGTTAACTCTCTTCAAAGGAGATTCAACGACACCATTTGAGTATGAACATAAGGTACATAATGCTCTATATTGATATCTAGAGCCATACAAGAGGTATTGAATGCCCGTGAAGAAAATTTACGGAATTATCCATTCAAATGGAGTTTATCCTACGTCCAGGATAATTTTCTCTTAATTGGATAATCGGAGAAATTAATTTTAGCACAAGCATGGTTTATTAGAGAGGATAAATACACATGCAGGCATCTTATAGATGCTTTGTGGAGCATCATAAAGTACCATAAATAGTCCAGATAATGGCTGAATGAGACAACATATTTTTCTTTGATAGTGGTCAAAAAAATTGAGTTGCTCATGTTTAATTTAAAAGTAAGAGGGCATCAAAATTAATTTTCATGTAACACAAGAGATACATACTTATGGCACAATAGGGCCTCAATATCAATTTGCATATGGCACAAAAGGTGAACACTTATGACACAAGAGGGCCTCAAATTTGATTATGGAAATTATTTGCATCATTTTATGTAGTGACCAATAGAATTGACAATAATTTTTCGTCATTATCCATAAATCATGATGGCTAAGGCAAACATGCTAATCTTGAATTTATCAAGATTTTAAAAAATTATTGTATACGCAAGGGGTGTCCCGGGATTGAAATATGTGTAATGCATTCAAGATGATATGGAAGAATTTTTCTCAAGTGCTTGCTTGTCATATATGTTGGATTTGGTGAGAAATAAATATTCATCACCATTCTCAATTTGGCATACGGGAACCATTTAGACTGATATCTTTATAACTGAATAAGGTACGAGTTAAATCAGGACACAAGAGTATATCCATGATCATTAAGTATGTACCCATAGGGAGAATAATTGTGGCTTGATTCAAATCCACAATTAGTATATCGCTCCTAGAGGAAGGTCCAAAGAGCGAGTGGATGATTCCATAAAAAAAATGCAAAGTTGCATATTTGGAATGCTCGGGAATAATATCCCGCATTCTCTAGTGGTGGAGTTATGGTGGCAATATTCTTCTGGGCAATTAAATTGAGTTTGACATTTTTGGCCCAGGTTAAGGAATTGTAGCCATCCAATGCAAGTTTTGAAAAATTCTGTTAATGAAAATGTCAGCCATGTCCCACGTGAAATGGCATGGATTAATTTATTAAGAGAGTAAATTAATAGCAAATGTTATAATTGCTTGTACAAAAATGCTAAATATCCGAAATGATAAGTGATGTAGACCTTGATATAGTGCACGCGATAAAATCACTACTATAAATATTCTAGATGGAATAGGTGACAGAAGTCATTGCCAGCATATAGATTTTGTACGAAAATGTGGGATAGATAAATTGAAGGTAGTCACGAAAATGGTGTAGACCTCCCAGTATTGGGTGAGATAACTCATTGCTATTAACATGGACTCCGTCCAATTAAGAAGAACAACACTACAGTCGCAGCCAATATCAAAGTCTCCAATACTTTGTGCTATGCCAACATTGTTTCGAAGGTAATCTTCAATTTAATAGCATTTTGCAATTTTCTATGAATCTTTTAAGCAAAGGCTTAAATAAATCATGACAAAAAATATTATTGCAATTAAAAATGTGCAATAAAGATTGCATGGAATAATGTGTGAAACAAAATTGCAATATATTAAAAGCCAAGGTATTACTGAGGTAATACAGGTAAAATGCAGTAATATATATTATTTTTGCAATTTCTGAAGACTGGATGGTCTGAAATGCCTATTTAAAAGAGGTAAATAAACATAACGTAATGTATGTAAAAGCTGAGAGCTTAAATAGAATAATTACAAGTGCGTAATATTTTCATTTTTACAGTGATGTCCTAAAGGACTTAAAAGTACAATATAACTAAGGTTATATTCAATCGTGTGCAATATAATGAAAACAACAGGGGTTGTTATGCATTAGTACACATTACTATGCAATTCCCGACGACCTGAGGGTCTGGAATGCAAATTTGCAAAAGGTAAATAAATTGGATACAATTACTGTAAATTGAGAGGACTTAAAAGCAAGAAATATTATTATAACTAAAGTTATAAAAACTTGTGCACAATTATTGTGAAACCTGAGGGGTTTTTGTTAAAATGTGTTGCCCTGGGCTTGAAGCCCTTCAATGGCCCATGTGGTTGTTCAGCCTGGCTCAAAGCCGTCGGAGTGGAAGAGCCTAATTGGCGCACAACTTGACGCAGCCCACTAGCTGAGCCGACCTGATAGCAAGTGAGCACCCCAAAGCAGGGCACATGGCCCGCAACAGCATACATGACCTGTTGTTCCTTCGACCAGACATGACCTACTACGGCAGGCACGTGATGGCTACGTAGGCCTGCACGGCCAATGGCCCATATTGCGGCATGGCCCCACAATAGGCCTAGCCTATGCGAGGCAGTAGGCGCCAACTACCGCTGTTGACTGGCGTCAGCTGGCCAGACACCGTTGCCCCCGGATGGACACTGTGCCACCATTGGCATGCGTCGATTGGTAGGCCGCCGACGGAATGATGCTGCCTTGGTAAGGGTGTGCGGCCGCCATCGAGGGTTAATTGCCACCTCTAGATTGCACAGTGCTAGTGCCCGCCACTGCCTCCACCTTAGGCGTCGTCGGCGAATCCATTGGATCTGGGCAAAGCGACCACAAGATGGAGCTGCTTGGCTAGCCATCGTCTTGAGGACAGAGCTACCACCGGTGTGTTGCAGTCTGTCAGTGATAGCACATCGTCAGAGGCCAGGATGCAGGATACGTTGCTGGAGGGTGTTCAGCCGGGGGTTGATGGAGAGCGATGGAGCCGCCGGTGCCGCTATGGTGGTGGCAACCCAGTTCGAATGCAGTGGGATCTCCATCACCAAGCCATGGTGGTGACCTAAAAAATGTTGTTGCCATTCGGGGCACACAGGGGCATCGACCGCAACGACAACGGTGAGGAACACGACGTAGAGGACGTCATTGACGATGAAGAGAAGAAGTACTAGAAGAACTGCAGTGGCAATCGTCGTAGTGATTCTCTTGTTCTCTGAAAAACCATCTTCAGCTTCTGTGATCATCGACTTCTTCTTAGGTGCATCTATGAGCATCATAAAGTACCTTATGTGTACACGCTAAAAATTGTCTAGCTGAATCTTTCATCAAGAGAATTAAATTAATTACTATGAGCATCATAAAGTACCTTATGTGTACACGCTAAAAATAGTCTAGCTGAATCTTTCATCAAGAGAATTAAATTAATTACACAACCATTATTCTAGAATTGCAATTTTCTAACCTAATGCATGCAGTATTACACGCTGCAAACTTATTTGACCAACTGCATATCATATGGCTTCCCCATTGTAGTTAAGTATGTGGAAATCAAATAAGTATTTCTCATATGCAATAATTCGGCTACATATATACCGATATCACCACCACAACGTACATCAATGGGCCCTTACAGGATATTGAAGATCTATATGAGGTATATTTTCCATCAATCATAAAATACCACAAACCCCTAACAAGGGGACTTATTTACAGCCTGGTATACTGATGAGGATAATTTCTAGGCATTAGAGGGAGATCAATAGTACCACAAATAATGCCAGGAAATAAATTAAAATGCCACATGCATTCAATCCTTAAATATGAACATTTAGTCTATAGATCCATGCTAAAGAATCTAAACATGAATTTCAAAGATTCATAAATTTGTAACACATTGCAAATTATATGCTAGATGCATTTACTGATAACAAAAGTGTCACTAAATCATATCCCCGTACTCCATGCGCCAGAAAGAGTTGAGGTACCTAATAAAACCACTGAACTTTGAAATGCAAATAAGAGAGGGAGAAGTATAGTCACAAGGGATAATGCTTTTTATAAGTATCTGTGGAATTAAAACAGTAAATACAGATCAATCTTATACTCAATGTCCAAGGCCTATAAATGTTCAACATCCACCACTCAGCATAAATGTGTGCACTAATTTAGGTTATGGAAAATCACGAGTTAGAAATGGTAAATGGAATATCCATTAAACTATGTTGGTTTAGGAGAATCATACAATAGAAAGACTAAAATTGTCGACAAATATATCTCCTCGAAAATTGCAAAAGATCTTCAATTGGATCCAAGCCAAAAGTCCATGTCCGTGGCAGGGTGCCTCAAGTACTCGGACTGGTACAAATAGAATGAAGCAATTAAGGAAAAATTGTACTCACTCAATAAAAGAGGTATTTACCACAGTAATGCCTACTCCTCAAAATATCATCCCTGTGGGGTTAAAATGAGTTTTCATCCACAAATGGACTGAAAACAATCAGATGGTGAGATACAAAGTGAGGGTTGTAGCACAAGGGTTCACGTTGAGACACGGAATTGATTTTTGATGAAACATATTCTTCAGTTATAAGTGGAATAATGTTCTGATATTTAATATCATCGACATAATTTGGTTGCTTGATTAGGAAATCTATATGAAAGTCGCTGGAGGGCTTAAAATTCCATTTTCAAAAATAAATCACAACATGTATTGTGTAAAGTGACTTCATGGCTTAAAACAGTCAGATAAAATATGGTACAAACCGACTGAATGAGTTCCTTCTACATAAGGGTTACTCAAATGATGATTGGTCATATGTGTTTATGATGAAATCCTCAAAAGGATTTTAAATCATCTCAGTGTATGTAGGTGATCTCCATATCATCGGAAATACACAAGAAGCACGCAACCATCTTAAGACATAATTTGAGATGAAACATTTGGGTAAAACTAAATTTTGCTTATGTCTACAACTTAAACATATTCTCTCAGCAATACTTGTATACTAGTCTACAAATATCCATAAGATATTGAAGAAATTCAATATGGATATATCATCCAAATAAATATGGCCATTCAATCCCTTGAAATGGATAAAGATCCATACAAATCTTGGGATGATGAAGATATACTTGAAGTTTCATATCTCAGTACCTTTAGAGTGCTAATGTATCATGCAAATTACAACATGCCTAATATTGCATTTGCAGATAACTTGCTAGCTAAACATAGTGCAAATCCAACAAAATGGTTGGATATCTAGATTCTAGTTGTTTATCTGTACTCCTTAATACCAGATCATAGATAGACTTTGTATTCTTATAGAGTGGAAAAGCATTTTCATGGAAGTCATCAAGATAAGACTCTCATGACTACTTCCACTAATTATTCTAAAATAATTATATGAACCATCACATGAATATGCATGACTTCACAGAATGATTAACAACATACAAGAATTGTGTGGTATTCGTTCATCTCAATCATCTACCATTAGCTACGAAGATAATGTTGCTTGTATTGCTGAAATGCATACATGTTATATAATGAGCAATATCACAAAGTATATTGCCTCAAAAATATTTTATCCTCATGAATGACTTAAATGAGGAGATAGATACTTTGCAAACGATATCATGCAGTAATCTTATAGATTTATTCACATAGTCTATACCAACATATTCATTCCATTCATTGAATTGGTATGAGACGAATTCAAGAGATGCAAAGTTCAGGGGGAGTAAATCCCTAATATATAACCTGTTATGATCCTTAGATAATAAATATTGTACTATTTTCCTTTATGAGTTTTTTCTAATATGGTTTATGATATAAGGTTTTTAATGAGGCAATATCAATACAAATATATATGTCATATTATTTTTTTTTCTAATTTTCCCTACTAAATTTTCAAGGAGTTTTTGATGGCATATTACGAATATATATCTTCTCACTTTGTATATATGTATAACAATTGTAAATGAATGAATATACAGTTTTCAATGTCTACTCATTCTCTCAATTGTGATTAAGTATGGTTCTCTCTCTTAAAAGATGAACGATGAACTGTAATAGATGTATGCAATCCACTCTAGTTCCATCCCATCAGGGCAATACACCGGCATGTTGAGCATGGGCGATCGCATAGGCCCCCCACAATTAGGGGGCAAAATTTGCTATAGACACAACTAAACTTGTGGCTTTTGCTACAGGATATGATTTTTTTTTTAATGTATGTTGTCAGACACTACTAAAATGTGGCTGTTAAAATACAATATCCCATGCTTTTGGTGAGAGAAATTTTGGTAAATAACGTTGGATGCCCCTATCTCACCGCGTGCCCCCTCTCGTCTCGTTCCCCATTGCCATTTCTCCACTTTCGCCTTGCTTGAGAGCCGCCGCCGCCCCCTGCCTGAGAGCCATTGCCGCCTTGAGCGTGAGCCGCCATTGCCCTTCACAAGATGCGCTACCGCCCTCCCTAGAGGCTATAGCCCGGCTGGCCTCCCACCGCCCTGTGGTCGGGTTGCAGCCCGATTGCTGAGGCTTGTGCCGCGCTGAGGTGATGCCGCCGCCCAGTAGCCAAGCATTGTTGTGCTTGTTCCTACAGCTGCTACCGAGCGCGTCCGTCTGAACGCCTATGTCACATTATTCACGACACCGCCTTGTGCTGCGTTGCTGTCCGACCAGGCTATGTTCCAGTTGCCGCCGATGCCGACTCCCTCTACACGCTCAAGGTGCTCGCCCACGTCCTCTCCACCGACCGAGCTTGCCACCGCCTTCCAAGGCTCGTCCACCATCGACCCACCGGAGAGGAGATCGTCAGGAGCCCCTGAAGCCTTGGTCGCCATCCATTTTCCCTCTCCCCACTGGAAGCTGTCGCGCTGCGGCCTTTCTTCTCCACCTCCGACCAAAGGACCACATGTGCCGTCACCAAATTCATCCTCCACGGTGAGCTATCATTGTCACGTCCCGAAATCCGTAATTGTGTGTTTTAATCCTAAAACATGCAATTTCAGCTTCATGTTCCAGTTTGGGTCACTGGAGCACCTCACTTTGAATCAATGAGGTGGGAGAAGGAAACTAAGAGAAATAAAGGAGCTAGAAGCAAGTCTGGACTTTTCCTCTAGGTAAATGGGGCCCACTTGGGTGGAAAATATCTCTCTATAGGTGGGCAACAACACTCTCTCTCCCCCTCAACTTGCCCATACGTACTACTCACCCACTCCATCAGATAAGGCTTTTTGAGGAAGCAAGTTGGAGTTGGCTGTCTCTTACTCTCTCTCTTAGGCTCCCTTTTTCCCCTTTGGATCCCTACCTCTGGGAGCAAGATCAAGGTACGTATGTGGTACTCACGTGACCACCAGCTCAAGGACTACTCGTCCATCCAATTCATTTTCAGTTTCCCCGAAGAAATTCGAGCTGGTTCTGAACTTGTTTGGTGTTTTTTTGGGAGAAGCAAGGAAGCAGCAGTTTTTCCTCTCTTCTCCAAGCCATTTTCCGTCGAACAATTGGCGGTCACCAACCTCAGCAAAGGACATTGGGTGAGTCTGCTAGGCTCCCATGGCAAGTATGCTCATTTTGGTTGGATAGATCTTGAATCTGGAACTAGGGTTGCAAAGTTCTTAAAGTTCTTTAGTCTGGGAACAAATGAGGATTTATGTGGATTTGAGTTAGGAATCATGTTACTAGGCAGTTGAGCAAAGTCTAGACTCTGTACATCTTCCTAGGCATTTTTACTTTTGGTTTAGAGAGACTCCCAGGTTAGTTTAGCCCAGTTTTTCCCCTCGTAATGGCGGCGGTTCTGGAGCTGCACGAGGCTGGTACTGTAGCGCCCTCGAGTACTGTTCATCCCGAAGCACTGTAGCCCCCGAGCAATCCGGGTACTTTTATCCCCGGTACCCCGAGACTGTTCACCCGAGCACTGTGGAGAGTCCTGTTCATCTCGAGCACTGTAGCACTCCGGGTACTGTTCACCCGATCACCCCGAGAACGGCTCGTCCCGAGTACTCTGGGTACTGTTCATCCCCGAGTACCCGAGCATTTCCCATCGGGTGCCCCCAGCACTGTTCACCGGTACCCTGAGCACTGTAGCAGTGGTCGCAGGGCGGTTATTAGGTTTTTCTGGAAGTTGGTAACTTGTAAAATTCATAGTTAATTCGTACGAAATTCCAAACTTCATGATACCAGTTGCGTTGGTTTCGTATGAACATGAACTACATGTTAAAAATGTTGAAACTCATTAAATACGTTCTGATAATTTATTTATTAATTAAATGTATTTCAGCTTAGTTAAAGCACAAATAATCAATGCCATGTTCGAAAGTTGTGAGACCACTTGGAAAACTCTTGTTTTGGACAGTGCGATCTAGGAAAAATATTGTCATGTATTGTGGAGCATATTTTTCTTATATGGTCGCATTTCATACATGCTCATTACATTGCACGCGTTGCTCTCTATATTGAACGCCGATCCGTCGATCCCGGAGGCCGTGGGCGATCGTGAGGCGCCCCACCTTTCTGATCCAGGGCAGCAAGGCAAGCATCTATCATATTGCACCGTGTCAATTCAAAATCTAATATGTTATCTACGCTTATGTATACATTGCATGTGTCGGGTACCGAGTTGGGTAGAACCTATACCGATGCATTCTCCCATTTCGGTCACATGTCATGTGTTATTCCTTGGAGCCTAGTGGTGTCGGCGAGGTCTAATTATAGTTCGTTATGCTTAGTGGTACTTAGGCTTTCCGGTAGAAGTCGACGACGGCGTCCACCGTTATCGCGAGCCTAGGGCTTATTACTTGTTCACACTTATGGTTGTGTTGATGATGAGTCGGTTTGGTGAGTGGTGAGTTGAGACGAGGTGTGGGCGGTGTTAGGGGTGTCATCTGCTCACGAGGAGTCCTCAGGCAGTTCGGGGAGGGAACCCGGATACCATAGACCGCTTGTACCGGTTAAGTACCGACCGTCGGTGTAGTCGGCTTTAGCACTTACCTTACTCACCACATGCTGATATAATGGTAGGCGAGCTGATTACCTTCGCAGACGTGGTCATGTGGGCCTCGTCATAGACGGTGTAGTCCGGTTTGAGTCTGGGCTTTTAGCGGTATTAGTTTGCTCGGGGAGTAGTTCTAATACCGCCGTGCCGAGCTATGGTTGATCCACATGGTTGGGCCTGGTTGTGAAAGGTTGTCACGGGTACCCCTTGTGTGCATCTTAGCAGGTGGCACAAGCTGTATGGTCCCTGTGTCGTGTGGGTCCAGGAGTATCCCCTGCAGGGTGTATAATCAGTTCGAACTGCCGCGCTCTCGGTCATGAGCATCGCTATCGCTTATCTCCACCGAGCGACCATGTTTTGGTCGTAGAGTTTCGATGTGGGTTATGGCATGGTTGGATTGGGGTGGTTTGGTCGGTATGTGGTTGGTGGTTTGGTGGGAATGGTTTGCTTTTATACACTTGTTGTTCATATATCTGTTCTGATCAGTTGGTTGGCAGGGTTTGAGTCGGTGGTTGGTTAAGTCAGTTACTTACACCTAGAGTCTAGGTTGCTTACCGCTTAATGAACTTAAACATGTCTTAATCCTTGCTACAGCTTTAAATGCATGATCCTTGGAGTCGAGAATATATATACTTATACTGTGTAAGACTTGCTAGTACCTTCGTACTAAGGGGTGCTGCCCTTAAGTTGCTTTTAGGTTCGCAGGTTGGCGAGGAAGAGGCAGTGTTCGGCTACTTTGTGCCTGCCGATCAGGATGGCGGGCAGGAGTAGCACCTTCTACTCCGAACTCCGGCGCTTTTGGTATGGAGCCTAAGGGCATACGGCTCCATACTCTTTTGTTGTATAGGTTTATCTTCCGCTGCATAGTTGTTGTTGTTCCTCTTTTGTTGTAAATTGTGGAAGCAGCTGCTTGTTTAAGTATTGTAATACAGCTTAATTACTTGCTCTCTATTAAACTGTGTTGTGATATTTGAGTTGGAAGGCATGTGTTTTGATCCTGGGCACAAAACACGTGCCGGGACTACCGGAATGGTATTCTGGTTAATCGTCGAGGTTGTGATTATGAATAATGATCCTCCTGATGATTAATTAGAATACTATTTAGACGGTTCCTCACAATCATCCAATCCCTCTCTTCCATGTCCTCCTCATCCCTTGGAGTATCCTTTTGATCCTACATCGTCTTGGTTAAACAGCCCATCGAGTCGCACCGGCCATTTCTCCGTCTACTAACCTCCATGGCTGTCGCGAGCCACCTCACCGTCGACTGACTGCTCTAAGCCATCCCTGACTAAGCCGAGGCCACGAAGAGCCTTCCAACGCTCCATGGATGCCAATGACCTGGCCATTCGGCTCGAGCTCGACGATAGCCGGCCCTCCGCCATGCGACCTCGCTCCATCGTGCCACCTCACTGTCGTTGACTGTGCTCTGGTAGGGCCTGTCGGCCGAACTCCCCCAGGCTAAATTTGCCTTTGTGTGCTCCACGTGCTGCTACCCTCCTTTGGCCAAGCTATGGCTCAACTCCCCATCAATCCATGGCTGCTATGAGCTTTGCCGTCAATCGGACGCTCTGAGCCATTCACGATCGAGCCGAGGCCGCGTAGAGCCTCCCCATGCTCCTGATGCTAATGCCCGTTGCCATTTGGCTCGAGCTTGACAACGGCTGGCCCTTTGCCATGCGACAAGAACATTTGGGAGGGGATGAGGAAGGAGAAGAGAAAAGGGAGTCGGAGGTAGAAGATAAATCTGACATGCGGGTCCAAGGGCAAAAGTGACATTTGATCCTGTTTCAGAGCGCATATTAATATTTAATGCCTATGATGTCTTCTGGAAAATATTCATATTTCTAGAGTGTCCATCAGCATATATAAAAAAAAAATCATATCTTACAAGAAAAGTCACACTTTAGTAGTTGTGCCCTGCAGCAAATTTTACCAAATTAGAGGTAGCGCTAGTTAGTTGTATTTGGTATCTAGCAGCTAGCAGTGTTTATCTTCCCTTTTCCAGCCTGTCCCCACGTCTCTCTCTCTCCCTTCGTTGATTCGTCATCGATTTCCTGCCGCACTTAGCTCCTCAATCACCGTGAGAGTTAATCCCTCCCCTCTTAATTCTCCTCCTACCATGTAAGTCGCGATAAATTTTGTAGTCCTGTTGGTGGCAATTGATCCAATCTACTTATTCTCTGTTTCTTCCTGAGGTAACGTCCATAGTTTTTGTTCTCCTGCGTTCCAATCTCGTTCTGCTGATCTCTTCGAAATTTGCGTCGATCGGGCTGTGCTAAGCCAGTTGGTTGCCGAGGGCAAGCTACAGCGCCAGGGGCTTGGAGTCTCTGGGTTGCAACTCGACCATCAACATCAAAGGCTCAAGCAAAAGCACGTTGTTTCTTGCCGAGCATGAACTTGATGTATTTATATTCACATCTTCAGTTTTGCAGAATATTGGGTGTCAAAATATAATTGAAGGTTTCATTCGAAAACAAACTAGATGGTTCAAGGTTTTACTCATTCATCATTGCAAATAAAAATAAAAATATGTTGTCTATTGCCATTTATTAAACACAGGGCTTAAATTTTGCATTTTGCACCGGGCCCAGAATTCTCCCCAACGGCCACTGCTTTCCATCCACAATTTTTTAAAATAATACACAAATTACAAGAATTACAAAAAGGAGTTTGCGCGTCTTGAGGGCTCAAAAATTCTTTCTCGCAACACCAGAATGCAAAAATAGATTTTTCACATTCTGATTGCATAAAAAAATTTATTCGCATTCTTAGCACGTGAAAATATTCTTTTCAGATCCTGATGGCAAGAAAATATGATTTGCATGGTAGAAAATATTTTTAGCGCCATAAAATTATTTTGCTTTTGCATTATGCAAATTAACATATTTGTTATACGGAAAATCGGTAAATATATTTAAATATTATTGTATGCATGAAAAAATATTTAGTGAAAATTTTATTTCTATCACCAGAAAAGATATTTAGCACGGAAATATTATGTCATTTTTTTATTTGCGATTTAACTTATTTCTTATACGGAATGAGAAGATAGAAAAATCGTAGAATCACTTGTCCGATAATAGTATATAGCTGATAAACCTTACATGAGAGGCTTTAAATTTTTTTGACAATAGTAGTTGTAAAATATAAGTATCATAGAACCCGATATACGGAAGTTACATACGCTGATGAACAATACATGGGATAAGGGGTTTATTTTCGTAGCGCGAATCGACCCTAACTATAAAAAGATGACGACAACAAATGTTGGTATGTACGGTACATCTAAAGACTAATCTAATAGTGTACCGCTGCTAAACCTAACATACCTTAAGGAATGAAAATAGGTTGGGTTACAATAGATGTTCTCTATTGAGTGCACCTAACCCTTTCACAGGGAATCAGGGCCCTCTGCGTTAGCGCGATGGGTCCTTTCCTGCTTTCTTTCCCTCTCTGCTTCGCATGCTTTAGTTGTGACGCGCTCCTTCGTTGTCTTTCTCATACGCTCCTCTTCTTGACGTTTTAGCTGTAGTTCCTCCCGCTCCACCGTATCTCCCTGTCAACTCACCGCTTCTAATGCTCATTTTGCTCCATATCCAACCATTCCATGAAGTCACAGATAGATGGAGGAAATTGGATAAATGAAACAAGAGGGGATATTAGTAAGATAATATATGAAATCATATAGAAAGTGTCATAGGAGTGATCTATGTCATTTCACTGGTGGGTACTCATATGATCCATGTCGAGGTAAGTCATATTGGTAGTTGGCGCACATAAAGAAGCGCCTACCATAGGTGTAGTGATGAGTAATGTTGGCTTGATCTTCCGATAGGTAGCGATAAGTCGGTGGGTGGAGAACTCGACGTTGATGATCCAAAGGCTTCGACCCGAACAGATCGTCTCCCTTGCAATCACTACACCACAGCTCCGATGGTTATCAACCGTGTCACGCGGTTGACCTCGCCAAGAAGGCTCAATCCCTGCAAGCGTACCGAGAACACAAGCAAGAACGTAGAAAATGCAATCTGAAATATTGCGAATTGAATTCAAGCACTCGAAGTCGGGGTTTCACAAACACTTGCGGCGGCCTAGTCGGTCCGGAACAAGAGCGAAAATCTCTCAACTGTGTGTAGATCAATGTCTAAGCAAAACCCAACCCTAATTAGGGCGGTGACTACTGTATATAAAAGACTAGGGTCGGCTAAGGACCCCTGGACGTGTCCCTAATGGACTCCAACACGTTACACGGCCCAACGGCCCAAAAGATGGTGGCGCAGCACCCTGATAGATTCTGGACATCCACTTGTTTTGACGATTCCCGTTAACTCACAAAGAATTTGGACATGGGACCAGTCCCGTTAGAAAGCTTATCTCCTTAGCTTTCCAACCATGTGTAGAACGTCGAAAACGGAGTCCGTATGCGTCCTGGGCAACGATTTTAGTGCAGGCTGGTCCTGGACTCCGAAACGGACTCGAACTTGATTGGACCTCCACCTTGGCTTGGGCGCCCTTGCTGTTCTTCTCCCGTATTCCTAAGTAACAATACATCACAATTATTCAGTAGCATCCCATCCTCATCAAAATATAAAGAAACACTAAGGAACGAGCTCACCTCATGATTTAGTTGACGTGCACGAGCTCGTGTCAATGGACCTATTGTTGTAGGAATACTCGGTGTGTGTGTATCCGAAAGAGTGATATCCTCATCATCCTCCCCCTCTTGAATTGGAGTCATCCTCGACGCAATGTCATCTTCTTCTCCCAAGTAAGGCTTTAAATCTGAAATGTTAAATGTGGGACTAATCCCATAATCTGCAGGCAACTCAAGCTTATATACATTATCATTGATCTTTTCCACAATTTTAAAAGGACCATCAGCTCGAGGCAGCAATTTAGACTTTCTCAAATCAGGAAACCTATCTTTGCGCAAATGTAACAACACAAGATCACCAATTTCAAAAGTAATATGTTTCCGACCTTGGCTACCCATAAGTTCTATACTTCTCATTCATCTTTTCAATATTTTGCTTAGTCAACTCATGCATTTTCAGAATCAAATTAGCACGTGTCTTAGCATCAAAATTCAATTTCTTGGATATTGGTAAAGGAAGTAAATCAATAGCGGCACGGGGGTTAAAACCATACACTACATGAAACGGACTTACCTTGGTGGTGGAGTGAACTGATCTGTTGTAAGCGAACTCAATATGGGGTAGACACTCTTCCCACACCCTCAAATTTTTCTTCAAAATAGCCCGCAACATGGTGGATAATGTGCGGTTCACAACCTCCGTTTGTCCGTTGGTTTGAGGGTGACATGTCGTCGAAAACAGCAGCTTTGTCCCAAGTTTATTCCAAAGTGTCCTCCAAAAGTGGCTCAAAATTTTTGCATCACGATCCGAAACAATGGTGTTAGGCACTCCATGCAAGCGAATGATTTCCCTGAAAAACAAATCAGCTATGTTTGTAGCATCATCGCTCTTGTGACAAGGTATAAAATATGCCATTTTTGAAAAACGATCCACAACGACAAATATACTATCCCTCCTCCTCTTGGTCCTAGGCAATCCTAAAACAAAATCCATAGAAATATCCTCCCAGGGCACACTAGGAACATGAAGAGGCATATAAAGTCCATGTGGGTTCAAGTGAGACTTAGCTTTATTGCAAGTAGTGCAGCGTGCCACGTAGCGCTCGACGTCGCGCCTCATCTTAGGCCAAAAGAAGTGAGTAGCCAGTACATCCTCAGTCTTCTTCACTCCAAAATGTCCCATCAAACCACCTCCATGCGCTTCCTGCAAGAACAATAGGCGAATAGAGCTAGCTGGGATGCATAGCCTGTTAGCACGGTATAGTAATCCATCATTCAGCACATATTTATTCCAAGTTCTTCCTTCTTTACAATGTTTGAAAGCATCTTTAAAGTCCAAATCAGTAGCATATAATCCTTTAATTGTTTCTAAACCAAAAATCTTATGATCGAGTTGGAACAACATGGTATAACGTCTAGATAACGCATCTGCAATGACATTGTCTTTACCTTTCTTGTGTTTAATGATATAAGGAAAAGACTCTATAAATTCAACCCATTTAGCATGACGTTTGTTCAGTTTAGCTTGGCTTCTAATATGTTTCAAAGCTTCATGATCAGAATGAATAATAAACTCCTTGGGCCAAAGATAATGTTGCCATGTTTCTAAAACTCGCACTAAAGCATACAACTCCTTATCATAAGTCGAATAATTAAGAGATGGCCCATTCAATTTCTCACTAAAATAAGCAACGGGTTTACCTCCTTGTAGTAGCACTCCTCCAATTCCAATGCCGCTAGCATCACATTCTAACTCAAAAGTCTTACCAAAGTCCGGAAGTTGGAGTAGAGGTGCATGCGTAAGCTTATCTTTCAGCGTATTAAAAGCTTGTTCTTGTGCTGGCTCACATTGGAACGGAACGCCCTTCTTTGTCAACTCATTGAGTGGGACAACAATGGTGCTGAAATCTCTCACAAAACGCCGATAGAACCCTGCAAGGCCATGAAAGCTTCTCACCTGTGTGATAGTCCCAGGGGTCGGCCAGCTCTTGATGGCTTCAATTTTAGCTGCATCCACTTCAATTCCCTGTGGAGTAACAACATAGCCAAGAAAAGCAACTCTATTTGTGCAAAAGGTCCACTTGTCAAGGTTAGCAAACAAACGTACCTCTCTCAAAGCAGTAAAAATAGCACGTAGATGATTAATGTGTTCTTCATGTGACTTGCTATAGATCAAAATATCATCAAAGTACACCACCACAAATCTTCCTATGAAAGCTCGTAAAACCTCATTCATCAATCTCATGAAAGTGCTAGGTGCATTAGTTAAACCAAAAGGCATCACTAACCACTCATATAGACCGAACTTAGTTTTGAAAGCAGTTTTCCATTCATCTCCCAATTTCATTCTTATTTGGTGGTAACCACTACGCAAGTCAATCTTCGTGAAAATAATAGAACCACTCAACTCATCAAGCATGTCGTCTAGCCTAGGAATAGGGTGACGATACCTTATTGTGATATTATTAATGGCTCTACAATCAACACACATGCGCCATGTACCATCTTTCTTAGGAACCAAAAGAACAGGAACAACACAAGGACTAAGGCTCTCTCATACATACCCACGGTCCAAAAGGTCTTGGACTTGTCGTTGAATTTCCTTAGTCTCCTCCGGATTGGTCCTATATGCAGCGCGGTTTGGCAAAGTCGCTCCTGGGATCAAATCTATTTGGTGCTCTATCCCTCTCAATGGTGGTAGCCCCGGGGGTATCTCAGCTAGAAAGACATCCTTATACTCCTGCAAAAGGTTAGTGACAGCAGCAAGCAAAGAGCTAGGTATATCATCAATTGAAAATAAAACCTCTTTGCATACGAAAGCATAGCACAAAGTATCATTGTCTTGAATTTCAGCAAGGTCAGATTTAGTAGCAAGCATAACACCACCCTTTAACTTAATGCCTTCGGACCTAGGTGTGTTCTTCTCTTTCTTAGGTGGAAAAACAGATTGAGCTACTTGCTGATTTTCAGATTCCAAAACATGTTCTTTCTTTTCTTTTTCAGCTAAAGCTTTATCACATTGCACAATTTCAGCAGGTGTCAAAGGAAGCAAAGAGATTTTCTTTCCCTTGTGCATGAGAGAGTATTTATTACTTCTACCATGGTGTGTAGCATCGGTATCAAATTCCCAAGGACGGCCTAACAAAAGTGAACATGCTTGCATAGGCACTACATCAAAATCAGCATAATCATGGTAGGAACCAATAGAAAAATGTACTCTCGCAGATTGTGTTTAACCTTACTGCTGTTATTGAACCACTGAATGTAGTATGGATGAGGATGTGCACGTGTTGGCAAGGAAAGATTCTTCACAAGATCAGAGCTCAAGAGGTTGTTGCAACTCCCGCCATCAATTATGGTACGAACATGTGCATCTTTGACAATGAGGAATGTCTGGAATAGATTATGGCGTTGTAGCTGCTCCGCTTGCCCCATTTGAGAACTCAAAACTCGCTTCACAATGAAGGTGCGTGCTGCATAACTCTCCGTGGCAGCGGTACCACTAATCTCCTCCCCCTCACTATCCATGTCATGATCGGCTGCAAGATTAGCTTCAAATGCATATTCTTCCTCGACATCACTATGACTAACATATCCACCATCTGCTGTTGCGGAGTATGCTCGCTGGCTTGGGCAATCCTTCATGACGTGGCCAATACCTTGGCAGCGACGGCACACAATGCCCATTGTACGACCCGTGGTAGCTGCACCTGAAGAAGAGCGTGGCATTGGATCCTGCGAAACAGTAGATTTACTCACCTCACGTGATGGTTGTGGTGCTCCTGCTGAACGCGCCTGAGTGTTGGAGGAGGGGGCAGCAGATCGTGTAGATGTAGAAGGGAATGTTGTTGCTTGTCCCGGTGGTACTCGTGAAGTAGATGTACTCCCAAAATTGTTCCGCAATTTCTGCACCTGTTGTCGACCCTGCAGTTCTTTTTCTGCCAAGATAGCAAAATGGAACAACCTATTGGTAGTATTGTAATCTTTATAATCAACAAGGTCTTGAATTTCACGTCTCAACCCGGAGTAAAAACGAATCATGGTATCCTCATCATCCTCTTGTATACTACAATGAAGCATAGCAATTTGAAGCTCTTGATAGTAATCATGCACATATTTAGAACCTTATTTAAGCGCTGCAATTTCTTTTTCAATTCACGTGTATAATCAGGAGGAATAAATCTATTGCGCATGGCACGCTTTAGCCTAGGCCATGATTCAGGTTCTAAGCCACTAGAAACTAGACCATTCCACCAAATAATAGCATAATTCGTGAACTCACAAGTGGTTAGTCTAACTCTATGCATTTCAGGAACCATATGAGAACTATACTTTTGATCAACCGTCATTTCCCAATGCACCATCAAAAGGAGGCATTGAAAACTTAATCTTAGAATAAGGATCATCGCGACCGTTGCGATTAACATTATTACCTCCATTACCTTGACGACGTTGTTGTTGGCCACGACGTAATTGTTCAGCATGAGGACGTTGCTCAGCACGCGCATCTTGCCCAACAAAAACCTCACCATCTTCTTGGTCACCATCATTAGTATCATCATCATCATCATGTGAATGGTCATCATCCTGTGGTTGCTGTCGCAACTCAAGGTCGTTGACTCGCATGACGAGGTTAGCAATGCTTGTTCTAATGTCTGTCAATAGCCTAGTATGATCCTGCAAGGCTTTGTTGAGTTCTTCCTTGGACACACAATCCTTAAAATCTGATGGAGAGCCATCACTTGACATAGTTAGTAGAAAACAAAGGACAACAAATATTATCCCTATCAACTACTAGGTTGTGGAAGGTGGAATCACACACACTCAAGCGTCTTACCACGCTCTTACAAATGTTCTTACCAACGCAGCAAGGAGGAACAACCGGTGACGAGTCTGGAAGCGTGGGATGATTGCAAGAGTGAACCTGTTCGGATCAAAGGAGGTGGAGCTTGGAAGGCACAATATGGTAGCAAGGATTAGCAATAACTGTAATCAGAAGAGCAAAGCTAAATAAGTGTCCAAAGTATGAATCACAGTTTCTGGTCTATCTCGTATCCCTAGTCCTAGCACAACAGCTGAAACAAAGCTAAAAAAGGATGATCAGAGAAAGACACAGCAAATAGCACAATGATGTGGGTGTTCTCTATGTGCTCCTCTTTTTTGTCTTTTAGCACTAGTAGGAATCACGAAATTTGTTTTTTTTGGTATTTTTCTGATATTTTTTTCTGAACTAGGAGCACACAAGCAACAAACACAGAAATTTTCAGCTCAAACAAATGCAAGATGTGGCCTATAAAAAATCAAGCACGTTCTCTGAAAAGCGTGCAGAAACTTCGCGGCTCGAATACTCAATCGTCCGAGCCGAATTTGGGAAAAATTTTTTGGCGGAACCCAAAAAAGCGGGGAGCAACAGATGTAACTTTTTCTATAGATGTCCGTGAAAAAAAAATTTGCCTGATTCCGAGTCCGTATGAGAAAGTTATAGCTGTTTTACTGAACCCCTATCGAGTTAGGATTTTTTTTCAAGCAACTCTTTCAGAAATTGACCTCTTTAAGGTATTGCAAGCAATAGGATCGCGAGATGAACAAGGATGGCAGCGGTGGCAGGGCAATTGATACAAGGCGGCTTGCGACCTATCTAGGGTTGGCGTGGCGGAAAGTAACACAAGGCGGCTCGCGGTGGCAAATCGAGTAATGTGGTGGCTCGACTTGTTGGTGGGGATGGTGGCGATGGGATAGCGGCGTGATCAAAATAGCACGGAGCGTTGACTAAAAACCAAGAACACGACTCTAAAACCAGCAACAAGACTCGACCACGAACACAAACTCAACAACGCGCAGCTGAAAACAAAAATTGCAAAGGCACAAAGGGTTCTAGGGCAGCGGAAATTGACGGAATTTTTTTGGCTTTTTCTGGACTCTAGGTAATGAAAAACAGACTAATCTAAAGGGGAAAACGAAATTACCTAACGGGCAACCTGAAAATCTGATACCAGTTGATGAGTAATGTTGGCCTGATCTTCCGATAGGTAGCGATAAGTCGGTGGGTGGAGAACTCGACGTTGATGATCCAAAGGCTTCGACCCGAACAGATCGTCTCCCTTGCAATCACTACACCACAGCTCCGATGGTTATCAACTGTGTCGCGCGGTTGACCTCGCCAAGAAGGCTCAATCCCTGCAAGCGTACCGAGAACACAAGCAAGAACGTAGAAGATGCAATCTGAAATATTACGAATTGAATTCAAGCACTCGAAGTCGGGGTTTCACAAACACTTGCGGCGGCCTAGTCGGTCTGGAACAAGAGCGAAAATTTCACAATTGTGTGTAGATCAATGTCTAAGCAAAACCCAACCCTAATTAGGGCAGCGGCTACTGTATATAAAAGACTAGGGTCGGCCAAGGACCCCTGGACGTGTCACTAATGGACTCCAACACGTTACACGGCCCAACGGCCCAAAAGATGGTGGCGCAGCACCCTGACAGATTCTGGACGTCCACTTGTTTTGACGATTCCCGTTAACTCACAAAGAATTTGGACATGGGACCAGTCCCGTTAGAAAGCTTATCTCCTTAGCTTTCCAGCCATGTGTAGAACGTCGAAAACGGAGTCCGTATGCGTCCTGGGCGATGATTTTAGTGCAGGCTGGTCCTGGACTCCGAAACGGACTCGAACTTGATTGGACCTCCACCTTGGCTTGGGCGCCCTTGCTGTTCTTCTCCCATGTTCCTAAGTAACAATACATCACAATTATTTAGTAGCATCCTATCCTCATCAAAATATAAAGGAACACTAAGGAACGAGCTCACCTCATGATTTAGTTGACGTGCACGAGCTCGTGTCAATGGACCTATTGTTGGAGGAATACTTGGTGTGTGTGTATCCGAAAGAGTGATGTCCTCATCATGTAGGAGATATTCTGGGACTCGTGAAGCCTATAAGGGTCACCACAAAAGCACATCAGTAGTTCGACCCCTTAAGAGATGAAAATCCCCTAATGTTTCTTGGATGGGCTTAGTGGTACTGAGGAAGACATTGTAATTGAGAGAGATGAGAAATGAGTGGTCTTACCATGGTTGAGGATGGGATCCTTTATGGTGGCTAGGGGCTAGTGCATGGTTTGAGTGCATGGGCATGGCTGGAGGCTGGAGCATTTGTTGACGAAGGGCATCAGATACTCTGTTAAGCTCATCATCGTGCGTCACGGCAGGAAAAACCTATGCATGATTCAATGCTACAGTGCGATGAGGTGATGAGTTGTTGCAGTTCGATAATGGGCCAATGTAGTCTAGCGAATAGACCTTTCAATGCTACCCCTTATTGAAAAGAATCTGATGTTGCCTAGATGGGGGGGGGGGGCGGCGGTGAATAGGCGGAACCTGAAAATTTTACAAACTAAAACATAGCGGATGAACAAAATGCATACTCTCCATAGAATTTTGCTGACTCTCCGCAATATGCGGAAGTTCTGAAGAAATATACGGATACTAAAAAATGCGCCTATGCAATAACAACGTGAATCAAGCCCAAGAGTTACCAAGCGCTAGAGGATGTGTTCCAACCTTTTTCTCCAGATACTTGCAGCTCAAATCTTACAAAGAGATAGATCGAGTAGAAACCCTAAGAATCAACGGATACAAGATTATGTAACAAATCACAAGTGAGACACAAGGATTTGTTCATCAAAGTTCGGCCACTCCACAATGAAGTACCTATGCCTCCATTGAGGAGCTCACAAAGAGCCAAATCTCTTCCAACCCTTTCCTCACCCAAGTGATGACAAAGATCAAGCTATGGTTACTTAATTAGTAGGGGGTAAAACAAATGTCCCGAGGCTCACCAAAAGATTAGGAGCTCGACGGGAAATGCCTAGCCGTCTAGGTGGATGAACCACCAAGAGTAACAAATAAGAAATCACTGACTTGATGAAGAAAATAAGTGCTCAAAGATTGGAGTTGTTCTCTCTTGACCTAGATCTCTCTCCCAACTCTCTTGACCTAGATCTCTCTCCCAATCCAACTCTCAAAACTTTGCAAATCTCAAGCTAAAGCAAGGTGGGGGAGAATGCTTTTGGCTCTAAAGTTGTTCACCTTTTTGAGTAAAGTAGCAGCCAGCCAAAGGGGGGAGTGATGAGGTAATTATACCCAGTCCCAAAAACTAGCCGTTACAACTGTCAGAATGTGGACTCTCCACAAAAATGAGGAGACTCCGCAAAAGTGCAGACCTTCTGCACACCCTTAGTTAACCCAAACTCCGCAAAAGTGTGGTCTGTCCGCAAAAATGTGGACATTCCACATTTGCACATCTTTACAACATAAGGGCTAACATAGATGCAAGTGTAGTGTTCGAGGTGTCCCTCATAGGTTGTTAGATCTTTTGAGCACTATTTCTATGCAAAGAAGTAAATTTCATATCCCCTTTACTAGTATGGCATCCTAAACTCAATTTCAAAAGATAAATGAATTTAAAACTATACAATCTATGAGCCACTTTTCTTTTTCCTTTTTTTTGGGGGGGGGGGGTTCACCATGCATCAAATTCTCAATTAATTGAATTACACCTGTCCATACTTCATAAAACTCATTAGTTATTTAATTGTTTTGTTATTATCACCAGAACCCACTTAGGGGTCTAGATGCACTTTCAATCTCACCCTTTTTGGTGATTGATGACAATCCAATTAAAGCTTACAAAAGATGTATATAATTAAAGATTTTGAATCCTATGATATAGAGAGCTCCCCCTAAAATGTGCATATGAATGAACTTCAAAAATTTTAGCCTTAAATGCAAATAGCATAATTTTAGGATAGTGTGGAGACTCCCCCTATATCATAGCATCCGTGGGGTGCAAAAACGATAGGTGTATAAGATCATAAATAAACGTGATGCGCATGACACAATATGCACACCAGTAATTGAAACTTATGTTAATGCATGGAGGCTCTGCAGAGATGTTTGAACTCTCCGCAAAAATGCAGATACTCCGGACATTTTTGTGGACTCTCCGCAGTTGACAGATTTTAATCAAAACATATCTTAGCACAAGAATATATGAGTTCACACTAGCACAATAAGACTTACTAGCACACCACAATCACACAAGTTCATGCCCACCACCACACACAAAGGATAGAAAGAGTTATTACAAAATGAGTACATGAATAGATAGATAAGCTTTCTCTCCCCCTTTGGCATCAAGCGCCAAAAAGGGAGAAAATGAAAGACTATGAAGATCAGCATCTACTCGTCATCATCCTCATCCTCGGCCTCGTCCTTGTCCTCATCGTCATCATCATCTTCTTGATAATCGCCCTCTTATTCACTTTCTTCTTCTTCTTCTATCTCACCATGAGTAGAGCGAGAACATGAGAGCGGGGAGTGGGAGGAGGAACCTCTTCTTCTTCTTCTCGATCCGCTGCCTCCCACTTGGCTAACAGATCACCAAAATTGAGCACCTCTCAATGAGGCGGGAGGTGGGAAGTGCTAAATTCCCTTTGATTTCTCTTACTTCTCTTCGTAGCTCATTTATTTCTATGGCATTATACTTGCACATATTGAAGATTGAGCGAAGCACACTCTTGATGTACTTGCCACAACCACGAGAGCCACCACCTTGAGATTGCGAAGAGGAGGGCGCACGAGATAGAGGTGGGGCTGCATGGGATGAGCTTGAAGCATGAGATGGACTAGAGGATGCCTTCTTCTTCACAAGGTAGGGCTCGTGAATGCAATCCTTTGGGAAGGAGATCTTTGTAACCTTCTCAATGATATACCAGATATACAAAGCATATGGAAGGACTTTCCTTGCATCATCCATGGCATCACAAAGCTCGACCCAAATAAAATCACCAACACTGAAGGGTCTTCCATCGGGTCCCATTTTAAGAAGAATGTTCCTTGATATGCCATGAATCTTAGTCCCATCTCCCTTCTTTGGGTATATGGTCTGGTGAAACAGAAGATTTAGAAGTGATAAAACAACTTCAAACCATGAGTGGTGCTAGCGGCCATTCTTGGGTCCTCATACATCTCACCCAAGTCATACTCCTTGATCTTGTTCTCAACATGTATGGTACCGTGTTCATGATCCTTTGAACTAAGAGCAAGAAGACGTGAAAAAGTCATATAGTCTATGCAATAGTGAATTCCAAGTGTTGTCCAATGAACCTCGTTCTTGCAGGTGTTGAAAAAGAAAGAGACATGGAATTGAGTAATGATTTCTTCATTCCAATTATACTTGAATCCCATGATATCTTTCATTCCTTCCTCCGTGAAAGCATCAAAGACTTTATCAAAGATGGGATCATTTGCTTCTTCCATGTATTTCCAATCTATGTATTGCATCGGGACAATGGGCTTGATTTTGCTTCGGTAGATGACTGATAGATAGAAGTCAAAATAAAATTGGCATCAAAACTGTCCATCTAAAGACTCATCTTTAGGCCACAAGTAGAGGTCATTTTTCCTCTCTTTCTTGACCACGAATCCCTGATTCTTGTAGCTCTTTGGCAGTCAAGGATCATAGGGTTTGTTGACTTGAGGAGAATGCATCTTAGGAAACTCATTGTATGTCACTTGATCCCTTCCAAACTTGAGATCAATATGTGGAGGAGTGTTAGGAGATGCCCTTGGATCAATTTGCTTGCCCAACAGTTCTTCATCTCTTTTCGCTTGGGTCTTGTGACTCCCAGCTCTTCTAGCAACAACAACATCATCATCACCACCAACACGAGGTTCCACAATGTGAATGCCCTGACTGCCACTCCTTCCACCTCGCTTGGAAGTTTGCTTCTTTGCGGCAATCTTAATATGACCACTACCTACCCAAGCCGTGCGAGAACCACCACCTTCATCTAGCTATTCTCCTGCCCTAAAAGTGATATCGGTTTGATACGGCTCATTAACGGGAGGTCCATAGCCTTAAGCTTGAGGGTCATGGCGGCATTTAGTACGAGATTGAGTTGCCGGATCCCTTGGGTTTGGATGTTCCATCACAACTAAATGATAAAAAGGGTGCATAAGCTATCGAAGATATTGGAACAAGATTCAAGAAGAAAATCATGGCTTAGACCTTGTTCTGCAAATTTTGGAGTATCCACAAATATGCGGACTCTCCGCATATCACAGACCAAACCATAAATCATGATTTTGAAAGATTTTATCAAGGGATTCAAATGCCATTAGAGGTATGAAATAAAAGGCACCTACTGAGGATATCTACCAAAGGAATTTCACTCTAGGGAAAACAACAAAGAGATCGGGCAAAAACTTGTTTTGTCCCCTAAGAGAGAGAAAGGAGGTGAACTTGAGATCAATTCGCTGAGCTTTATAGAGAATCCGCACTTGAAGGGCTGGTCTTGATGCAGATGCGGAGTCTCCGAAGATTTTATCCCAAAAACACCGGAGATGGAGATTTGAGTGGAAGAACTTGAGAGTGAAGTGGAGAGCATGAGAGAGAGGGGCACCAGTGTGAAGGATTGAATAACTGTTGGAGAGAGAGAGAGAGAGAGAGAGAGAGAGAGAGAGAGAGAGAGAGAGAGAGAGAGAGAGAGAGAGATTTTAACCCACAGGTAGGTTAAAGGAAATGAAAGACAAATAGATTGTTTAGTCACTGCAAAATTGTGCGAAGTCTCTGCAAATAAGTGGACTCCCTGTGGAATTTTGCAGACTCTCCACACTTTGTCCAACAGGAGGGAAAATATAGATTTAAATGAGGATTTGAGATAGAGATGTGTTGTGATGGATATGACAAATCATACCACTTGTGATTAGCCAGCAATCAACCAATCATAACTATAAGTGCAAGTGACATGTTGTGATCAAAGATCAAAGATTCAAATTTTTATTAAAAACACACAACTCTAAGCTATATTTTAGAAAAACTCCTATCTAAAAATCAAAAAATCTACAACAATCAATTGTATGCAATAAGTTAAGCCACGTTGCGAGAATCTAGGATATTTAGCTCACTTCTCAACTCACAAAACCTTTGCTCGTCTAGTGGCTTGGTGAGGATATCGGCTAGTTATTGTTCTCACATGACGCATATCGATATCCCCTTTGGATGAGTGGTCTCTCAAGAAGTAATGTCAGATGTCTATGTGTTTGATTCTTGAGTGTTGCACGAGATTGTTGGCTATTTTTATATGGCACTCTCATTGTCACACAAAAGTGAAATTTTGGATATATTATAGCCTTAGTCTCTCAAGGTTTGCTTCATCCAAAGTAGTTGAGCACAACAAGTGCCTGCGACAACATACTTGGCTTCAGCGGTGGATAGGGGTATGCAATTTTGTTTCTTTGAGGATCAAGATACCAAGGATCTATCTAAGAATTGGCAAGTCCCTGAGGTACTCTTCCTATCCACTTTGCAATCGGCATAATCGACATTCGAATAGCCGATAAGGTTAAAGTTTGAACCTTTAGGATACCATAAGCTAAGGTAAGTGGTATGAACCAAATATCTAAGAATTCTCTTAACGGACACTAAATCGCACTCTTTTGGAGCAACTTGAAATCTTGCACACATGCACACACTAAGCATAATATTAGGCCTAGATGCACAAAGGTAAAGTAAAGAACCAATCATGGAGAGATATACCTTTTGATCCATGGCCTTTCCATCTTTGTTGAGATCAAGATGTACATTTGCTTGCATAGGAGTCTTGATAGGCTTGACATTTTTCATGTCAAACTTTTTGAGGATATCTTTGATGTACTTGGTTTGACATATGGAAGTCCCTTCCTTGATTTGTTTGATTTGAAATCCTAGAAAGAATTTCAACTCGCCCATCATTGACATCTCAAATCTCTTGATCATGATCCTACTAAATTCTTTATAAAACATTTTATTAGTAGAACCAAATATAATGTCATCAACATATATTTGGTAAACGAATAAATCATTATCAACATTTTTAGTGAAAAGAGTAGAATTGGCTTTGCCTATTTCAAGGACATTCTTGATAAGAAAATACCTAAGGCATTCACACCAGGCTCTAGGTGCTTGCTTAAGTCTATAGAGTGCCTTATGAAGTTTGTACACATGATGAGGATACTTTTTGATCTTTAAATCCGGATGGTTGCTCCACAAATACCAATTTGGAAATTGGTCCATTAAGGAAAGCACTCTTCATATCCATTTGATATAGCTTGAAATCATGGTGAGTTGCATAGACAAGTAATATATGAATTGACTCAAGCCTAGCTACGGGAGCATAAGTCTCACCAAAATCCAAACTTTCTATTTGTGTGAAGCCTTGAGCAACCAATCGTGCCTTGTTTCTTGTCACGGTCCTATTCTCATCTTTCTTGTTGCGGAAGACCGACTTGGATCCTATAATATTTTGCGTGGGTCTTTCCACCAAGGACCATACTTCATTGCTTTTGAAGTTGTTCAGTTCCTCTTGCATGGCCATCACCCAATCCGGATCTCCGATTGCATCTTGTACCTTCAAAGGTTCTAAAGAAGAAATAAAGGAGTAATATTTATAAAAATTTGTAATTCTTGAACGAGTAGTTACCCCCTTTTGTATATCACCAAGAATGTTGTTGACCGAGTGACCTCTTTGGATACTTTGGTTGACTCTTGGGTGTGGTACTTGAGACTTAGCTTGAATGTCTCCTTCTTCATTATCAAAGAGGTTATTTGAATCACTATTAACTTGATCTTGACCTTGATCTTGTACATCTACATTTGTCTTCCCACCATTCTGGCAATGCGCGGACTCTCTGCATATTTCTGCATATTCTTGCGGGACCTCCGCACTTTGCCGTAGCTGAGGATGTTTCACCTTTTTCTTTAGCCTCCTTTTGATCTTGAGCTTCCTTGGGCCTTACTTCACCAATGGCTAGCTTCTTGATTGCTTCACATGGAGGTTCTTCATTTCCTACAACACTTAGATTAACTTGGTCCACTTGAGAGCCGTTAGATTCATCAAATGCTACGTCACGTGCGATTTCAACATAACCGGTGGTTATGTTGAAAACACGGTATGCGTAGGCATTTGATCCATAACCAAGCATAAAGCCTTCATCAACCTTAGGAGAAATTTTAGAACTTTTGGCTTCCTTATTTAGAAAAAAAGTATTTACTACCAAAGACTCTAAAGTAAGACACATTTGGCTTGTTACTGGTTAGAAGCTCGTAAGCGGTCTTCTTCAATATCTTGGGAGATATAACTGGTTGATGGCATGTCATGCAGTATTGACAGTCTCTGCCCAAAATTGATCTGAAATCTTGTACTCATCAAGCATAGTCCTTGCCGACTCTATGAGAGTTCTATTCTTCCTCTCGATAACTCCATTTTGTTGAGGGGAGTAGGGTGCAGAGAACTCATGGTTGATCCCTTCTTCATCAAGAAACTCTTCAGCTTTTGTATTATTAAATTCACTTTCATTATCGCTTCTCACCCTTTTGATCTTCACATCAAATTCATTTTGAGCTCTTCTAATAAATTTCTTGAATATTGCTTTTGTTTCACTCTTATTGTGCAAAAAAGAACACTCAAGTGAAATGAGAATAATCATCAATAACAACCAAACCATATTTATTACCACCAATGCTTATGTAGACGATTGGTCCGAATAAATACATGCGAAGAAGCTCCAAAGGCCTTGTGGTCATCATCACATTCTTGGCGGGGTGAGGAGCTCTTACTTACTTGCTCGCTTGACATGCACTACAAATTCTATCTTTCTCAAAAGAAACATTTGTTAGTCCTAGGATGTGTTGCCCCTTCAGAAGTTTAGATAAATTCCTCATGCCAACATGGGCTAGTCGGCGGTGCGATAGCCAATAGACTTAGCAATCAAGCAAGTTTGAGGTCTCACTTCATCTATTAAAAAATCAATAAGATAAAGCTTGCTCTTCAATTGATCGGCGAAAGCTATTGAGGAGTCTTCCCTTCTAGAGACAGTCACACACTACGCCAGAACAACACATTAGTGACAGGTGATAACCATCATTAGTGACGGTTCCTCAGCCGTCACTCTTATTGTGTCCCTAATGATAAAACATTAGTGACAGGTTGGGACCCATCACTAATGACAATCACCAGTAACGAGTCATAATTGAGACCTGTCACTAAAAGCGTCTCCTATGACCTGAGCAGGCCTGTTGCCTGTCACTGTGAATGTCATTAGTGATAGGTGTATGTACCACCCATCAGTAATTATCAATCCCCAGTGACGTGTAGCTTTCCAACTGAGTCATTAGTGATGGTTTCTTACTACCCGTCATTGGTCATAGACCGAGTCATTAGTGATGGATTCTTAGCACCTGTCATTGGTTACTGAGTCATTAGTGATGGGTAGATTTCCATCCCATCTCTAGGACTCGGTCATTAGTGACAGGTGTATTTACCACCCGTCACTAATTAACTAGAACTAGTGACGGGTAGCTACAACCCATCACTGGTAATATGAGTCATTAGTGATGGGTATCATTTCAACCCATCTCTAATGACTGAGTTCCAGAGATGGGTTGAAAAGCTATCCGACACTGGGACTCAATCATTAGTGATGGGTGAATTTACCACCCATCACTAATAGTCTCATCCTCTGAAGGGATTTAACTTTTTCCTGGTTGCATCCTGAAGCAATGTTTGAATTTGGCAGCCGTCTTCTCCTGCAAATTTCGGTAGCACCTCCCCGCTGTTCTCCAAATACATGTCTTGACAACGAGCCGAGAGGGTATGTATCCGGAGAACAATAAGGAGACACCACCAAAATTCTCTCTAGAACCAGACAAGAGCACAAAAACCTACTACTCGGGACACATATCCTCGAACTGTCCAAAGTACGTGGACAATTCAGGAGCATCTTCTTATAAATATGATGAGTTGCCAAGTCATATTTATAATCAAATACTCCCGAATGGGAGACGTAGGTTACACATGTACACTAATTAAGGGGGATAATCCACATCTATCAAGATCTGGGAGAAAGAGGAGACTCGTTGATTCCAACTCAAACCCTAGAATCCACCATGCAAATATGAGCAAGAGGAGGAGGAGAGGGAGGAGGAAAACCTTCAAAGGCTAGGGATAGACACCAACTTCAAATCACCGAGATTTGATTTGGCCTCAACAGAATCGCCAAAATATTGCCCCTTTCCTGAGCAGCCACGGTGGACAAACACTATCTGGTCATGCTACTCAGTGAATAAAATAATAGTAAACATCAGTCATTAGTAGCAGGTTATAAGAACATCCATTACTAATGAGTGAGCCATTAGTGATTGGTCTCATAATAACCCGTCACTAATGAGTGGCCTCGGCAGGGAGCCGCCAAAGCTACATTTATTGATGGGTTATAAAGACACCCGTCACTAATGACTTAATATTAGTTATGGGTTATAAGGACATCCATCACTAATTATTTAACATTAATGATGGGTGATAAGGATACCCGTCACAAATGACACATGCAAAGATCGACTTCTACAAACAAGAGAAGTACATGTTTGCAAACAGAGAGTACTTCAACATCCCATTTAATAGAACATAACTGAACTTTAATGGATGACATCCTAAAGCAATGTCAGGATTTGGCAACCATCTTCACATTGCATAACACAAATATACATCTAGAAAATTGCATTTAACTCAAGTCAATCATACAATATAGTTATGCATACTACTTATGCAAATATCCATACAGCATTACATTTGAGCATTTGTCGGAGCACATAACCTCTGATATTTAAATAGTTGAAATCTACAATACTGTATCCTAGTACTTCATTGATATACATTAGCGCATGAATTAGTGCACTCTCTTATTTAACATAAGGGGAGTCGACCATCTTGCTGTCGTATTGGTCTCGGACATGGGATATGGCTTCTCGTGCTGCATCTCGAACACCGGCAGTGAAGGTTGCTCTTGGGGTCATTGCGGAGTGGATGCCTACAATTCGACGAACATCCATTCCTTCATCTTCGTTTCGCTCGTAGTCATAGATGGTGACTTCTACCATCCACTCCACATATGTAGAGTATTGCTTCTTAATTCCCATGTAGATCGGCTTCTGCATATGTCCAAGTCCAGAGAGTATTCCCCACAGTAGGCGAGGGAGGTGTCCATGTTGTGGAAAGTGGGGTCATCAATCTCCTCTTCAGTTGGAACACGTTGAAGAATGGGTGGACGTTCTCCAGTTGACTTGCGAGCGGTAAGCAGTTGACGAACCATCTATAAAGGAGAAGTTAGGATGTAAGAATTGACATTAAGGGAAGCAAGAGGCGAGTATGAGGACTAAGAAAGACTTCTATGGGTTTTAGACGAACTAGGAGAGACCTTACAACGACCATTTATCTAGGCTTGCGATCCTACAGTCAATATAACTCTAATACCACCTCTATAACACCCGGTTTTAATGGATAAAACCAAGTGCGGCTTATGTGTGCCCAGGAAGTTCAACACACATAAGGACGTCATAGGTAAAGTAACAAAAGCAATACTTTAACTTACAATCGTTCACTTCTTACAAAAGACTTCACCTAAAAAACTTTGAAAGCTAAATGATGGTATCTAAACGACGGCAGCGGGATGAAAGCTTCGGCGACCAAGCACTCCACAGCCTCTGACCGGAAGACACGCTCCTAGAACACCAGGTCATCGTCTGGGAAATCTCCAAAATCTTCCACTGAGCAGCATATGTTTTGTAGGAGATAGCAAAGGTGAGCACATAGAGTACTCAGCAATTGTGGAAAAATAATGATATGCAGGCTTATATCAAGAATAGGCTAACACATGGTATATTTGCATAAATGCGAGTAAGTGAAATAGTAAAGTAATTGAAAATCATTAAGCACTTGTTAAATGAAAGTTATTCCCAAACCATCAACCAACTATCCATCCAAGGTAACCATCCCTAAACCATCACCATCCGGTACCTCCTGTATCAACAAGTCCATGATCATAACCATCTAATCATGTGAGGATCCAAGTCTCTCATAACTGTGAGCACAACTGTTATAACAGTTTTTACACTCTGCAGAGGTTGTCTTACTTTACCCATAAGTCATGATTTCTATGTTTCCATGTTCATGACACACTTAACACATGCCAGTGGTGTGCCGCTAGGAGATCACTATGAAGCATCATCCATTGATTAGTGTAACACTCTGATTTTCAGATTTATCAAATTTCTAAAAAATTTCAAGATTGTTGAATAGCTTCACCAGTAGTATAGGTTTAAAACCCATTTTCTTAATCAATCAATCAATATAGGTTATTATTTTCTGTGCATTGCATGCTGAGTTTTGTTAGGAGCTAGGTAAATGCATTAGAGTTCTTTTTCTTTTTTTTTCTCTCTTTGGTGTTTTGAGTGAAAACATTTTTGAAAAGGTTTTTACAAAACTCAGTAGTGAAAAAGTTAAGGATCTTAATGGTTGAAATTCAAAATCTTTGAATTCATCATTTATTCAATCCTTAATCATACCTTAACCTTCTACAGGTCAATTCAAATCTTATCTAAATCCTTGTCTAAAGTCAATCTCTTCTCTTTCTCAAATTCTACCAAAATCCAAATTCAAATTCCTCATCTACTCCTATTCTTGTATAACCTTATCTTTTCGTTTCTCTCAAATTCACTTCAAGCTCAATTCAAATTCAAATCCTATTCAAATTTCTCTGTAAAAGTTTCTTTTCTAAACCCTAGTTATACCTAAAGTGTCTTTGGGCTCAATCTTGCTCAAGTCCAAACCCTTAGCCAAGTCTTCTAGATGGCCCAACAAAGGATCCACGAAATCTGTAAATTTTCACGGAGTCCTAGACAGCCTCATCTTTTTATAAAGTTTCTGAGTTTAAAATGGCCTAAAATTCAAATCTTGATAAAACAAAAGTTGTAGGTCTCGTCGAGAGCTTTGATTTGAACCTATGGAACTCCCCTTTTGGATAATGGAGCTGGGAGTTATGGCCCCCGAAATCAGTGCTGCGCAGAGAAGTCCGAGTTCAAACAGTTTATCTTGTGGTGCTTTTTTGGAAATCAAGATGACGTTTTAAGAAGTTCCAATGACTACCAAATTCGTATATCTTTTTGAGTACTACAATTTAGAATTAAGAAACATCCAATTTGGAGTCCGGACGATGGAGATATCATCCTCGCAATACAGAGCTACGAAAAAGGAAACCGTAACCGACTCGAACTCGAATCCAATTCGTGTTCGGTTTGGACTCTACCTCAACCAGCCACCCCTAGCCCTATATATGAGTTGCACGCCCTCTCCTACCTCTATTTCATGCCCCCAAGCCCTAGAAGTTACTCCTACCCTGCCCGTGCGTCGCCGGAGCCGCCGCTGCCGCCGCCGCCCGTGATGCGCTACGTCGTCTTCTCCGCGAATCCTCCTTCTTCCACCATCAAAGCAAGGTGAGGACCCCTTCTTATCCTCCCTTACTACTGTTTTAGCATCATACTAAGTCCCTAGCCAAGCTCTAGCCCCGACCAAAGCCCGATCTACGTCGCTACAGTCATCACCATCGCGGACAGCCGCGAGACAGCCACGCTGTAGCTCATTGGCATCGATGTTCCCGACCGACCAGAGGTCAAATCACCAAGCCCTTTCACCGGTGCATGTACCATGATGTTCCCCACGCCCTCACCAACCAGTTTGGTCACTAGATTAGCCAAACTACCGCAATCAATGTCGAAATACCTGCTGTCCGGTTTCTGCACGCGTTCTGCGCGCGCACCGGATTTGCATTCGCGTCCCCCGTCAATCTGAAAGCCGTATGGATGCACCAACTGCATCACGGTGTGTCCCATAAAGTCTTCTACGTTACCCTAGGAGCCCATCCCCGTTTGTGCAGCGACACGATCAAGACGCTATTGCCAACCACAGTATATCGCAGCCATCACCCGTTTCATCTCTGCTGATCGTTCTTCCTCCCAGTGGATGATGTACTAAAACCCATGCCATAGCATTGTGTTCCCAGGTTATATGAATATCTCTATTCAAACGATTTCTCAAATTTTATAGCCAATCTCCTAGAATGCGAGCGTCTTCTTTCTTGCATCTGTTCGCGGTCACCACCAAACCTAGAAGCAGTTATCGCTATTTTGCCGCTATATCGGATGACCCCTTCCAAAACCAACCATACCGCTGAGCTAGTCTTTCCGCGATCTACGCCATGCTCCCCTCGTTTCACTGAAACACCACTGAAGCCGACATCGATGTCTGTGGCCACATGCCCGATCGCCATCTCCGACGAAACCCGAACCACCACCGCTACATAGAGTCACCAGTAGTATCCTTAACCTAGAAGCGCAACCTTCGGCCTTTTTGATCCATCATAGGTGGTCGATACTAGATCTCAGTGTATCCTTTCTTTAATCCAAGATGATACTTGCATAGCCCAAGTCAGCGCCAGATCATTCTCCTTAGCCTAGTCAGTGAAGTCTAGTCTGCCCTACACTTCTTGAATCTTGCGCAATAAAGTTGTTAAGTGATGAGCAATGTTGGCCTGATCTTCCGATAGGTAGCGATAAGTCGATGGGTGGAGAACTCGACGTTGATGATCCAAAGGCTTCGACCCGAACAGATCGTCTCCCTTGCAATCACTACACCACACTCCAATGGTTATCAACCGTGTCGCGCGGTTGACCTCACCAATAAGGCTCAATCCCTGCAAGCGTACCGAGAACACAAGCAAGAACGTAGAAGATGCAATCTGAAATATTGCGAATTGAATTCAAGCACTCGAAGTCGGGGTTCCACAAACATTTGCGGTGGCCTAGTCGGTCCGGAACAAGAGCGAAAATCTCACAACTGTGTGTAGATCAATATTTAAGCAAAACCCAACCCTAATTAGGGCGGCGGCTACTGTATATAAAAGACTAGGGTCGGCCAAGGACCCCTGGATGCGTCCCTAATGGACTCCAACACGATACATGGTCCAACGGCCCAAAAGATGGTGGCGCAGCACCCTGATAGATTCTGGACGTCCACTTGTTTCGACGATTCCCGTTGACTCAGAAAGAATTTGGACATGGGACCAGTCCCGTTAGAAATCTTATCTCCTTAGGTTTCCAACCATGTGTAGAACGGCAAAAACAGAGTCCTTATACGTCTTGGGCGACGATTTTAGTGTAGGCTGGTCCTGGACTCCGAAACGGACTCGAACTTGATTGGACCTCCACCTTGGCTTGGGCGCCCTTGCTGTTCTTCTCCCGTGTTCCTAAGTAACAATACATCACAATTATTCATTAGCATCCCATCCTCATCAAAATATAAAGGAACACTAAGGAACGAGCTCACCTCATGATTTAGTTGACGTGCACGAGCTCGTGTCAATGGACCTATTGTTGGAGGAATACTCGGTGTGTGTGTGTATCCGAAAGAGTGATGTCCTCATCATCAAGCCTGACACAGTGATTGTTCAATAAAGCCTTTTCCCATAGGAAGATAGTTCCGGAAAATCAGCATTTCCTTTTCAGCCTAATCCATCTCCCGAAAGATGTTCTCTTTTCATATTAACTCCAATTTAGGGGATTCTTGCGTCTAAATGTTTCTAAAATCATCCCTATCCAACCATAGTATTTTTAAAGTGTTTTAATGATGTTTGGTATGTTGTTCTTTGTGTTTTCCTTTGTGTTGTTTGTCGGTAGTTCTCACGATTAGTCGATAACATTCCGGAGCAGTTCGAGGGACTTCAAAACCAAGATTTCGACAACACTGAGCAGCATTGGGTAGAAGGCAAGTGTCCTTGATCATATTGAAACTATGTTTTTAAATGTTTTGGTTTTAATAAACTGCATGCAATGTCTGTCAATATGATAGGTAGTCACCTATGTTAGGGTTTTCCCTAGATTTTCCCTTATCATCCCTTGGAACCTGGATGGTTTATAGTTAGGTGTCTTTTATGGGTAGGTTGCCTAGCCATGCTTTTGGAATACTAGGAAGTGTCATAATCTTGACTAATGAACTTATGCAACAAAGGTGGTTAATGTGTTAATGGTCTAGCAACATGGAACTTTAGGCCTTGAGCAAAGTGGTTTTGATGGGTAATATGGTTATGATGTTGGTTTAGTGTTTGCTCAAGTAACCTAAGTAAGGACCGGTTCGTGGAGCGACAACCCAAGAAGTAACGTACCAACCACGAGGCTGATATGGGTAAGGCGTGACATACTGATTAGAGTCTATCTAGTGTGTGTTGGGTCAGGACAAAAGGAGGCTTCTGGGTAGGAGCTTAGCTTGCGTAAAGCCTGGCGGTGAAACCTATTGGGCAGACACATACTAGATTAGTCTCTAGTTAGTGGCAAATGTTATACAGTGATTCTTGGTGGCACACCACTGGCGTGTGTTAAGTGTTTCGCGAACACGACAACATGGAATTCACTGACTCGTGGGGAAAGCAGGACAACCTCTGTAGAGTGTAAAACTGTTATAACAGCCGTGCTCACGGATATGAGAGACTTGGATCCTCACATGATTAGTGGGTTGTGGTTATGGTTCTGGTACAGGGAGTACTAGATAGTTGTGGTTATGGTTCTGGTACATGGAGTACTAGAAGGTTGTGGTTTTGGTTATAGTACAGGGAGTACTAGAAGGTTATGGTGTGCAAGGTGGGGAGCCTTGTATGCTGGATGCTGAATTGTTTGGGTTACATTCATTTAATAATTGCTTAATGCTTTTGAGTCCAAATGTCTTTTCATTACTCGCATTTACGCAAAAAAAATACCATTTGTTAGCCTATTCTTAGTATAAGTCTGCATATCATTACTTTCCCCCACTTGCTGAGTGCGTCATGTGCTCACACTTGCTATTTTCCCTACACCATGCGACATGTATGCTGCTGCTCAGTGAGTAAAGATATTAAAGACTATCAAGATGAGGTTGTGACATTCTAGGCGCGTGTCTCCCAGTCGATTGCCTGCGGTGTTGTTGGGCACCAGTGCTTCTATTCCGCTGCAGATATCTTCATAGAAGACAATATATGTCAATTGCTGTAAGAGTCTAACGTTTATTTAATAAAAGTATTGCTTTTGTTACTTCACCTGTGACGTCCTTATGTGTGTTGAACATCCTGGGCACACATAAGCCGCATCTGGTTTTGGCCATTAAAACCGGGTGTGACAATTAGGTCCTGGTACTCCAACAAATGCCAGCTAGGTGTCTAATCAATATGCTAAGCGTTACCTATATCAGCCTCATGGTTGGTATAGTAGTTCTTGGGTTGTTGCTCCACGAACCGGTCCTTATATGTGATACTTGGGCAAAGACTATCCAATAGGGAGATAACCAATAGAAACCTAACACCTCTGCTTGGAACGTATCCACAAGCCCACCACCATTATCAAACCAACAAATTTCTTGGAACGTATCCACAAGACCACCACATAAACCACCATAATCAAACCAACTCTTTGCCCAAGTCCTAGGGTTCTATGTTGCTAAAATAAGTTCATCATCACCCTTGCATTTATCTACTGAACATGTATATGACACTTCCCAACATCCCAAAAGCAGGGCTAAGCAATTCTACCCATAAGACACCTAATCATTAACCCCTTAGGCTCCGAGGGATGATAAGGAAATATCTAGGTAAAAACCCTAACACAGGTGACTACCCATCAAATTGACAGACATTGCATACAGTTTATAAAACAAAACAATTAAAAACATAGGTTCAATATGATCAAGGACACTTGCCTTCTCCTTGCTGCTGCTTAGTGTATTCTTGCTTCTGGTCTTGTTGTTCCTCAAATTAATCTGGGACGTTGTCGACTAATCGCACAAATACCGGCAAACATACAAACAATATACACTAAGAACAGAGTACAAGACAAAAGAATGACAAGATAAAACCTATCTAGAAAGAAAGAGCACTGAAAAATGAATCTAACGGCGCAAGAATCGCTTAAAACGAAGCTACAACGAAAAAGATATGCTAAAAACAAGTTTAGGGTTTGTTTTAATTAAGAAAAGAACTTAACTATAATTAATAGAAAGTTTTAGGGACCTTTTTGTAAAAATTGAAGGATGTATATGCAATTTTTTAATAGTTTAGGGACCTAAGTTTAAAAAGATAGGGCTCCTTTGCAATTATAGAAAAGCTCAGGTGCTAGACTGCAAAGTTACCAATTAAAGGAATTATGTGGAATTATTTTTAGATTGAAAAATCTCTTTTAAGACGTGGCTGCTGACTGGCTTGACACATAGGCAAGAAGATTGAGGTGGCATGGTGATGTGGCAAAGGCGGCTGACTGGGTTCAAGCATATGACACGTGGCGTTATTTGATTGGGTGCTGAAGGGGTACGGTAGGATCTAATCTAAGCCGTGCAGATATGATCCAATGGCACTGAGGGGATCGGGCTGTCAGGGAAGAAGAGCACGGCGACGCCGAGGGGACTGCGGCGGCGCGCGGCTGGAAGGTTCACCGGTATCGGGTTCCGGCTTGTCGACGGCGACGACAAATAGCGCTACAGAACCAGGAGAGCACAGGGAGTCTGTTTTGAAGCTTACCGAGGGCTAGGCGGCACGGGAAGGTGGTCGTCGACGATGGAGGCGGCGGTGAAGCACGGGTACTCGTCGGCGAGGGTCTTTGGTGGTCAATTAGCGACGGTGAGGCTAGGAAAAGCTTTTGGGCAAGCACGTGGCTGCGAAGGTGGGCTCGGACGGCGCTGGACAGCTCTGGAGCTGCGAAGCGGCGAGGTTAGTCGAGCGGTGGCACTAATGGCGGTGGGGAGCTCGGGTTTCACAGAGATGCGATGGAACTCGGTGAGATGGCTTGGCGAAAAACCGAGGAGGGGTGGGGCTACTTATATAGGCAGCTCGGGTCTTCTCAAGGGCGGCAGCGTACTCGATTCGGACTCAGCCGCGTACTCGTCTTGGACTCGGCGGCGAGAGATCAGACGGGAGAATAAGAATCCGAGGCGGGTGTCCCACTGGCAGTGGCTCAAGTGATGACGGCTTTAGTGCGGGCATCTTCGAGGGCGCACAGGCGCGCGACTGGGCCGGCTCGGGTGCGTGGCGTGGCCCAGGAAACGGGGAAGAAAACCGGCTGGCGTGGAAGAAGCGCCAGAAAGAAAAGGAGGCGGCCCAAGTAAGGTTTTTATCCTTTTCCTTTTCAATTTGATTTTTTCTAAATTTATTTGAAGTTTAAATTTGAACCAAATTCATTCAAACAAAGACCAAACCACACAGAGAAAAACACTACATGCCTATGGTCAGCATGGATGCGCAATATTCAAATATATTCTATGTGAAATTGGTTTTTATTTTATATAAAATAGGGTTTTGCCTTTTCAATTGTTTAAACTAAATTTAAACTCTAGCAATTTTTATGAAATTTACAAAAGTGAAAAAATTAGGGTGTTACACTACCCGAGCTTGAGATTTCACTCGTGCAGAAGCTCGCCGCCGAACTTCAAACGTGGCAATTACGAAGGTATATTAGTGTGTTCTATTATGTTTGTATTTCCTTGTCATTTTATTACTAGCTCTCATATCTGTGCATCTCACGGGCTCAATGCAAACATGCGGAAAATTAGGAAGCCCACGCCCGAAACGTGGAAGCGCAAATAGATATGTTGCAAAAGCCTGCTGAGAGAGCCGAAGACCACAAACGGGAATTGTGCGCCGAGCGAGGGAAGCCGAGGCGTGCCTAGAGCAAATCGAGAAGGAACTTAGCATCTTACGCTCCGAGAAACAGGGCACCGAAAAGGAGGTCAAGTGCTTGCGCCAAAATTTGCAATCATCCAAAGCACAAGTCTCTGACCTGTAGGCGCTTTGCACCACAGAGACCGCTAAAGCACATCAATTGCAAGAAGAGCTGAACGAGACGAAGGCTTTGTCCGAAGATGCCTTAAATGCACTTGGGGAGTTGGAGCCGAAGGCCATCGCCACATGCGAAGCTATCAGCAGCACCTTTGAAAGGATTGGTGCTTTGGCCACGCCCCCAACACTCGATCGGGCTGGGTGGTCTTATAAGTTGGATTAATGAAACCTGCGGGAGCCTTCTCCCAACAGCTCAGTTATATGGCGACTTCTGTGCGATGGTTTCAGCCCAAAGCCTTGTCCAATCAATTGAAATTACAGGTTGCGACCATCACACTACGCTCCAGAAGCACACCTTCTGATACCCAACGGACATGTCTACTTCGGCCGTGTCAAGGGCATTGAAAGCCACTGCCCGATTGTTCACTACCAATTATTGGTGCAGACACGGTCGTGATCTTGCCCTTCGGGAGGCGGAGATGAATCGCCAGCGAGTACGCTTCTTCTTACTACCAATTTTGTTTAATTTTTCTAGTCGTGTGCGCTTTGAAGAAATATTTCTCTTGCAGGCAAAGGCAAGGGACGATCCTTCGGCTAAGGGTACGACCGCAGCGGCCGAAGAGACTGGGAAGGTGTGACGAATTAGCACGAAGCTTCATGTTGTTTATTGAAATTTTGTTATAACCTGAGACGATGTAACATATATTAACGATGTAATATATACTATTTTTATTTATTGCGAAATGTTCTTGACTTTTTGCGCTCCTTGCGCAGGTCCTCCCTTCGAACAATGCGCATGTAGCTGAAGTGGCTGTTCCCGTTACTATGATGAGGGACAAGTTTTTTTGTGTCTTGGTCTTGCTGGGACTCCTTTCACCGCCGCCATCCAGATATTGAGTTCGAGCGGTATTGGGAGGCGAAGTGTAGGTCATACGATGCGATGAATAATAGGACCAAAGCCTTTTGGAAATCTTTTAGCCCTTCGGCTTTGGTTACCTGCAGAGCTAAGCGCAACTCGCATCAAATTGCACGCGGAGATGTCGAACCTTCACCTACGCTCATTAAACTGAAGGTTGAGCCCAAAGATGATGACGGACTCCCGCCTCACCAGGCTCAGCTTTGCTACCGCCGTGGGCCCTCTTTGTAGCTGGTGCAACACACCGAAGGTGAGGGTGCCCTTCATGCATCTCCCTCGGCTTCGTCTTATGTTGGGTCCCCACTGGACCCAACTATGCCTTTTAATGCTAGTCAAGGCATAGCCTATCAATTTGGTTTTAGTCGGTGGTATAAGGATTTTGTTGATCCTGATATTGATCCTATGCGGAATAAAAAAGTGTTTTTTATAGTTAATTGTTCATTTTTTGGGCGTTTGAGTTGTTTCTTCGGTGGCACCGCGCTTGAAGTGTGTTTTTGACAGACGTTTCACAATGCTTTTAGAGGTTTGGAACACTTCACAATAACTTGAGGAAAGCCTCCCTCGGTGAACGCTGTTCACCCGACTTTAGCTGTGGGAACCAAGTACCTTCTGCGGAACGTTTTCTTGAGTGTCATTCCCGATAATTTATTTAGGGTGCGCTTCGGTGGTGATGAATGTTTAACATCTGAGAACGCCGTCCCCCCCCCCCCCTGACTTTTTGCCGTAGGTACCTTCAGCAATAAAAGAAGTGTTGTTCCGAGAACGCCGTCCCCCTTGACCTTTTGCCATAGGTACCTTCGGCTGATGTAACTTTATTATTTGGTGTGAGGGCAGGCACTCTTAGCCCCCAACTTTTTAGCGAAAAGTCCGCCACCTTCGTTCAGGTCTAGCAGCACTTTGGTGTTTCTTCCAAAGGTTTGTTTTTCCTTCGGTGCGAGGGCAGGCACTCTTAGCCCCCGACTTTTTTGCAAGAAGTGCGTTGCCTTCTTTTGGGTCGAATGACACTTCTGCTTTTTCTTCCGAAGGTTTGTTTTTCCTTCGGTGCTGGGGCAGGCACTCTTAGCCCCCGAATTTTTAGCAAGATGTGTGCCGCCTTCTTTCGGGTCGCGTGACACTTCTGCCTTTTCTTCTGAAGGTTTGTTTTTTCTTCGGTGCAGGGGCAGGCACTCTTAGCCCCCGACTTTTTAGCGAGAAGTGCGCCGCCTTCTTTCTGGTCGAGCGACACTTCGGCATTTTCTTCTGAAGGTTTGTTTTTCCTTCGGTGCAGGGGCAGGCACTCTTAGCCCCCAACTTTTTAGCGAGTAGTGCGCCGCCTTCTTTCAGGTGAACCGACACTTCGGCATTTTCTTCTGAAGGTTTGTTTTTCCTTCAGTGCGGGGGCAGGCACTCTTAGCCCTCAACTTTTTAGTGAGAAGTGCGCCGCCTTCTTGCGGGTTGAGTGACACTTTGGCTTTTTCTTCCGAAAGGTTTGTTTTTCCTTCGGTGCAAGGGCAGGCACTCTCAGCCCCCGACTTTTTAACGAGAATTGTGCTGCCTTCTTTCGAGTCGAGCGACACTTTGGTATTTTTTTTAGGTCAAAAGGGTACGTTGTGTTTTATTGACACTTCGCACCTCAAGTTGTGCTGTCAACTTCTGGCGCACCCCTCGTCGATTGGTGTGCCACCTTGTTCTAAAAGGCTGGCATACTTCGATGATAAGTTATTCATACTCAAACCAAGTGTTCTTTTTTGGGGGTATTTCCATTATATCGATGTTTAAAAGGGTGCCTGCCTCATTAAAAACCTCATGCCTTAACGAAGGGGTCCCCCTGTGAGGAAAAGAGTGCAGTTCCCGTACATTTTGATTACATGAAAAGAAAATTACATAAAACGAAAATTACATAAACTTTTCCTTGGGATAGATTCTTCGCCCAGGGGTGCAAAGACCTTCACCACTATCACACATAGAATTTGCGAAGGTTATCCGCATTCCAAGTATGTGGGAGCTCCTCGCCCTCCAGAGTAGCCAAGTGATATGAGCCGGGCCTTAACGACCTTTTGACCAAGAAAGGACCGTCCCATTTGCTCTGTAGTTTTCCCACTGATGAGGCATTGCCGAGTCTTCGCAGCACCAAATCTCCAAGGACGAAGTTCTTTAAGGATATTTTCTTATCTCTCCACTTTCTTGTCTCCTCCTGGTACTTGTTCCAATTTTCGGTGGCATGCAATCTCACTTCCTCGAGGGCCTCGTTTGATGATAACCCTTTGCTTTGCTCTGATTCGTTTATGACCCTAAATGATTTGTTCACGCATTCGTCCAGAGTCATTGCCTCCTCTCCGAAGAGCAGGCGAAACTGTGTAAAATCGGTTGGTCTTGTTACCGTTGTTCTTATAGATCAAAAGATCTTTGGCAGCCCTTCGACCCATTTTCCTTTCGCTAGGCCTTGCAGTCGCTTCGTGACACCAGCGAAGATGATACCATTTGCTCTTTCGACAGCTCCATTTAACTGTGGGTGGTATACAGATGCAAAATGGACTTTGATCCCCAAGCCTTCGCAGAAGTGCCTGAATCCTGCACTGTCAAATTGGGTGTTGTTGTCTATCGCCACTTCACGCGGGACTCCGAAACGACATATGACGTTCTGCCACAAGAATTTTTGGATATTTTTTGATGTTATGTTTACGATCGGCATTGCCTCCACCCACTTGGAGAAGTACTCGACCGCAACGACGGCATACCACAAGTTCCCTGGGGTGGCTGGCAGCTGGCCGACAATGTCATTTCCCCAACGTGTTAACAGCAAAACTGGTGGGATTAGTTGCGTCTTCGCTGAAGGCCTGTTTGACCCCTTCACCCAGAATTGGCACTGTATACAACTTCAGACTATGTAATCCGCATCACTGAGCTCCTTCAGCCAAAAGAATCCCTGTTTGTATACCTTTCCAACTAAGGCTCGTGTACCCACATGCGAGTCACACAGTCCACCATGAATTTCTTTTAGCAAATTCTGCCCTTATTCCTGAGATATGCACTGCAACCAAGGTGCATAGACTCCGGCCTTGTACAAATTGTTTCCCACAATTTTGTAATTTCTAGCTTTTTGGGCTATATGCTTCGCTTCAACATTATCTTTGGGCTCGTAATAACCACGAAGGTAAGCCATTATTGGAGAGCGCAAGTCTTCACTTTTAATCATAGCAACGGAACATGTTGTCCGCGAAGAGTCGTCGATGGCTGGCATGGTCAACTTTTGGTTGAATACATCTGGTGGTATAGGCAGATTTTGTGTGGTGACTTTGGTGAACTCGTCTGCTTCAAAGTTGCCATTTCTCGATATACTCTTGACCGTGAACCCAGTAAGTACTTTTCCATACTTCGGAGTGCTGCCTTGTACTTAACAAGCTCTGGTTCTTTTGCCCGAAACGTCTTGTCAATCTAGCTTGCTATTACTTTGGAGACTGTCTTAACCAGCACCATTCAGGCACCAAAAGATTTCGCCTTGCGAAGGCCAAGGAGGACGACTTCATACTCCGCATTGAAATTCTAGTCTGGCAGCATATCTTAATTTTACGCCCGAAGGTGAAGATAATACCGCCGCCACACCTGCTCCTGTAGCCCCCCACGTCCCATCGCAATAAGCGATCCAGACTAGTTCTGACAGTTCTTCTGCCGGGGCTTCGGCTAATAGCATCCATTCTGCTACGAAGTCTGCTAACGCTTGGGATTTCATTGCCGTTCTTGCCACAAAAACTATCATGAGTTGGGCGACTTCTGCTACCCCTTTCACCATCCTTCCTGTAGCTTCTCTATTTTCAAACATGTTGCGAAGGGGAAGGGAGGTTGGTACTATGATCTTGTTAGCTGTGAAGTAATGACAAAGCTTGTGAGATGCCATGACTAGTGCGTATGCTACTTTTTCCATTTCGGTGTAAAATCGCTTTGGCCCTGAAAGAGCTTCTGACATGTAGTATATTGGGAACTACTGTAGTTTGTTGTTTCTGTGCCTCTCCTGCACAAGTACCACGCTTACTACCGAAGGGGATGCCACTATGTACAACAACAAATCTACGCTGGAAAGGGCTATGAGCTTCGTCAGATAGTTCTTCAATTCATCGAAGGCTTCCTTCTGCTCTGTGCCCCATCTGAATGGGTTGGAGCTTTTTAACGTTTTGAAGAAAGGTAGACTTCATTCTGCATATTTTGCAATGAACCGATTTAGTGCTGCCAACCTGCCTGCCAAGTGCTGTGCTTGCTTTCTGCTCTGTGGAGGTTTCATGTCTATTATTGCCTGGATCTTTTAGGGTTCCACTTTGATGCCTCTCTTCGACACCAAGAACCCTAATAGCCTTTCGGACTGTCCTCCGAAGGTGCATTTTTCTAGATTCAACTTCAGTCCCACCCTTCGCAAACTTCCGAAGGTTTCACGCTGGTCTTTGAGATGTTGGCTTCTTCTGGCACTCTTGACCAGTATGTCATCAACGTATGCTAGGACATTTCACGCTATCTATGAGCTTAGCACTGTTTGCACCAACCTGGTGCAGGTTGCGCTAGCATTTCGGAGGCCGAAGGGCATCCTCACAAAGTAGTATATGCCGAAGGAGGTTCTGAAACTTGTCTTCTCTTCATCTTCCTTTGCCATCCAGACCTGGTGGTACCTCGAGTATGCATCTAGGAAACTTAACATTTCACAACCAGCCGCAGAGTCCACCAGCTGATCAATTCTAGGTAATGGAAAATCATCCTTCGGACAAGCCCTGTTTAAGTTCATGAAGTCTACACACATTCTCCACTTACCATTGTTTTTCTTAACTAATACTGGATTGGCTAGCCACTCTGAGTGCAACACTTCACGTATTATGCCAGCAGCGAGCAGCTTCTTTACCTCAACCTTCGCTGCTTCTTCCCTTTCACTCGAAGCTTTCCTGAGCTTTTGATTCCTTGGCTTCTCACGAGGATCTACATTTAAACTGTGCTGAATGATTTCTCTACTGACTCTTGCATGTCCTTTGGATACCAAGCGAAGACATCCTCGTTGCTGCGAAGAAACATTATCAGTTCTTGCTGGTCCTCCTCTGGGGCCTCCGCCCCTATGGTGATTTTTTATCTTGTTTTTCTTGATGTAGCAGCACTATTCTAGTTTCACCCTCCAGTATAGCCTTCGCCACCTTGTTTACCTTTGGCCGTATCTCGCTCTCCTCTCGATCCGCTGAAGGTTCTGTCACCATATGGACATTTTGCCTTCCTATAGTGATTCCCACTTCAATTCTTCGGGCCACTTGCTGGTCTCCAAGCACCGTTATGACACCTCCAGGACCAGGCATCTTCATGCACAAATATGAGTGGTGCGGTATTGCTCCGAATGTGTTCAGGACTCCTCGACCGAATATAGCATTATATGGATAGTTGATGTTGACCACATCGAAGGTAATATCCTCTGTCCGGAAATTTGTCCCTTCGCCAAATGACATTGGGATTGTTATCTTTACCAGAGTGGTGATTACGTTCCCGCCGAAGCCTAGCAATGGGGATCCAGCCTGGTCTAGGTCACTTCGATGTAGACCCATTTTGTCGAAGGCATCCGCAAAGATGATATCCGCGGAGCTTCCTCCATCTATCAAGATTCTATGCACTTCGTTTCCCAAAATGTTTGCTGTGATCATGAAGGCATCCGTGTGCGGGTAATCTAAAACCCTCATGTCATCTTGCGAGAATGTAATGGACACATTGGACCATCTTGAGTAAATGTAAGTTGGCCCAACACCAACGTAGTTGACCCTTCACACGTATTCTTTCCGCTGCCTCTTAGATTCTGTCTCCTGATTAGATCCTCCTGAGATCGCTAACACCACATTGTATCCACGATTTACCGTGTTCACAGACTTCTTGGTGGTGCTTCGATCGGAGGCCTTGGTGGAGGCAGAGGTAGCTCCCCTTGCAGGGTCAGTTGCCTCATTTGATCCAGCTGAGCCGAGGCTGCAGGGGCATATTGTTGTGGCACAAGCATCGGTCACCATTGGTTGGCAAACGTCATGCCCGGGTTGGGGTTTTCCCACGCTTCACCTTGCCTGAATTGTGCGGAATGGTGTATGATTCTTGCTATATCGAAGGATTGCTTCACTAAGCTCTCTTTCATGGCCATAACCTGCAGGCACTGCTTGCTCCTGTGGCCGGCTCCTTCGCCATGTAACTCACAGTAAAACGTGGTCGAGTCCTGCAGAACTCGTCCACCTCGGCCTCCTCGGCCCCTTCCTCTGCCAGCTCAGCCTCCTCGAGTAGCCCCACTCTGATCTTCGCTTGCCGCTTGAGCAGCTTCAAAGGGGCTAGAGTCTATTTGATTGACCTCTTTTTGCCTTGTTGTATAGTCAGATACTTCGGCTTTCCTCGCATGCTGCAATCTATCTCTAGGATGGCCAGTGCCTGCCTCCCTGGCCGACGTATTTGTTTTTACTACTTTTGAGGCTACCATTTCATTTTTCCTCTGAAGATGGTCGAGCTCGGATCTTTCATATTCTTCCATCTTGTTGAGCAACTCTTGTACACTCCCTGGCGTTTTTCTTGTAAGCTTTCCTGCTAAGAGTATCCCTCGGATGCCCTGTATTGCTGCGTCGATAATTGTGTCTTCGCTCAGCCCCTTTGCTTGACAATGTATGTGTACGAAGTGGCGCATGTAGCTCTACAATGTTTCTGTTGGCTGTTGCATCAGTGTGAAGAGGTCACACGCGGTGATCTTGTCTGCGCAATTTCCCTGAAAGTTCCTGTACAGGGTATTACGCAATTGTTCCCATGAGTAGATGGATTCCTGAGGCAACACAGAGTACCACGATCTTGCTATCCCTTTTACAGCTAACACAAAGGCCTTCACTAGTGTTGCACCGTCTCCTCCGGCGGATTCGACTGCCGCTTCGAAACTCATTACGAATTACCTTGGTCTGACTCTTTGTCAAACATTACTACTCTGGGCATCTTGAAGCTAGAGGGCCACGGTTGGTTCTGCAGACCAATGGATAGTGGGGATTCTGGGTCTCCCGCAGATGACCGCCGCCGAAGGTCCTGCGGAGGTCGTGCCGTGTCTTTGGACGGTGTCACATGGCGAGTTGTTTCCTCCGCACGATGCAGCATATCAATTTCCTCTTGCATTTCTCCAATGTCTTCCTAGCTTCCTCTACCCGCCTGCGATATTCCGCAGCTTTTCAGCTTGCTGCCAGGCTGTCTAACATGCGCTTTTTCTGCGCAATCTGCCTTTCCAGCTCTTCAGCTTCTAGCTTGGCTGTTCTTTCCTCCTGTGTTTCGTCTTCGTTTTCATACTCTGCGAAGTCATCCAGGTCTTCCCACTCTTCGCCTCGCGCCTTCCCTCCTTCTTATGATGAAGGCTCATAGGATGCATGATCGCTTGCTTCCGCGACTCGCACCATTGCTGCATTTTCTTGGACGGCCACTCCGTGCCCATCCTCATTGCTTCCTAGTGGCACAACATCAACACCGTAGTGCTGTTCGCGCCCACCCGAGGCTCCTCCAGCCGAAGCATTGCTCGACCCTGGTAGCGTTGAAGGGGGTCAATTGTCCGAAGCCCTGGCTGCAGCCAAAGGTTCTAGCAACATCTTCGATGCACCAGTTGGCTTCGTCTTCTTCTTGGGTGGCATGGCTTCGGTCCGTTCAGTCCCCACGGATGGTGCCAACTATTGGAACCGATGTCCCAAACAAGGAGAACCTTCGCTTATAGGGAAAGCCAAAGGCTTATAAGTGTGACATGTGTTTGGGGTAAATTGTCTCAATTCATTCCGCCCGTCTCGGATACAGTATGGCTCTATTTATAGCCCGTACTAAACCACTCCACGTGGGGTTTACAGTTTTTACCCCCTTACCTGCTATATTTTTGGAATATTCAGGGGCATTATGGTACAATCGAGCGTATTTACATAGTTACAACTCTGGCCTGCGTAGTTAAGTGGACCTCAACATCCAGTCATAGTCTTCGATCGACCACAAGATTCCATCGAAGGCTGCTTAGCTATCAGCCGAAGGTTCACCACGGGCTTCGCTTCTCCCCTTTGACGCCATGAGTCGATCCTCGGTTCCAGTCCGAAGACGCGCTGCTACCTTAGCCCATTCAAAGGCTAGCAAGACTGCCGGTGTAGTCTTCAGCTTTCGACCGATGGCTCGCTGTCGCCTTCACCGACGCGGGTAGCTGGGACCACGGGATGCCTCCGGTCTTCGACCAAAGGATCGTCCGAGTCATCGCCTGCACGGATGATATATTTAGAGGGTAAGGATTTATATGAGACACTTTTCATGCTATTTTTCAGTGCGTTTGTGCAAGGAGTTGATCTCACTTAAGATCTGCTGCATGAGCTCAAGTTCGAGTGATGACATGGGGTTTTGCCTGAAATATTGCGTGCAATATGACGGGATGTTATGGTGGGAATTTTTCTCTCGGAATCGATGCATACAGCGAGCTATTTTGTTGCATATTTTTTAGATGTTGTAAACATTGACTTGAGATGTTGCAAATGCTACTTTGAGATGTTGCAACGAACTATTGGAGCGTCTGATGGATCCACTACTATAGAACACCACATATCTATCGGTCCATCAATACCGGTTCTTAAACTCCCCACGGGCGAACAACCACTGAGCAGTTAAGAACCGGCATTGATAGTCACTATCAATGCCAGTTCGTGGTTGGAACTGGCACCAATTTATCAATGCCGGGTTCATATACCAACCGACACTGATGGGGCGTTACAATATAAAGCCCTCCTCCCCCAAATGCGACCAGAGCCACCACAAGCCCACCAGAATAGCGTCGTTCACCATTTTTGCCATCTCTACTGTTGGAGGAATCAAGATTTGGAAGAGTCAAGTACTCTAAGGTTAATAAGGTGTTCTATATTTCTTTTTTAGATGGTTTACTTGGTAGATTGCTCTAGGGTTGATGCTTAGTGCTTGTTCTACGGTTTTGGATTTAGAGATGCAATTGAGATCTAATTTAGGAAAAGTTTGCAACTTTGTTATTGTTAGATGTATAGAGATGATCTACATTTAATTCTTAGCTGGATTTAGTTGTTATATTGCTCTAGATTTGAATTTAGATGGTTATTCTTTGTCGTTGAATTTTGGAATTAGCAAAAGCTCCAATATGATATAAATTAGAGAAAGATCGATATTTTGTCATTGTAGATGATTTAAGGAGTAGATTAATAGTTACATGTAAATAGATGTGGGTGTATACATTAAAATCTATGGACAATTGCAAATTTGCCACTACTAGAACCGTTATTGCCATTAAAAAATTACAAAAATACCACTAGAACTGTCATTCGAGTGGCATTCTTACAAAGAATAAAAAATCAGGGAGGTATTTGCAAACGCCCCTACAATTTAGCTCTAATTTTCTAGTATGTGGTTTGCGTATATTTTCAAAGTCTTGAATTTAAATAATAATCTGGTGGATTTTCTCTGTTCATTAATCAACATAGTCAATTTAATATAATTGATAGAATACTGTGTTGTAGGGATAGCACGTCCACCCACGGGTCGCAATCGGACACGGCAGCCTTTGGAGGCGGGACCCCTGACTTAGCCCAAGTACCGGAAGGATATGGTCCCTCAAATAGGGATCAATCGAGATGCAAGGTAATTCAATGAATTTGTTTTAGATTTTTAAATGTTTAATGATTATAAGTTGAACGTGTTTAATTATAATGATTTGCAGATGGACCGGTCATGGATGTACAAGGATTGAGGGCCAGAGTTCTTTGTTGGCATTAGGGATTTTCTAAGGGCTGCCGTAGTGTACAAGAAGCCAAAAAGGAAGTGTGTCAATCACTATATATATTGTCCATGTGTCGACTGCAAGAATGAGAAGCAATTTTCAAACATAGAGCAGATATGTGCACACTTGATTTGCAGGGGTTTCAAGGCTGGCTATACCCGTTGGACTGAGCACGGTGAACGTGAAGATGTTGGGTGTGAAGGGCATCCAACATTCGAAGAAGACATAAGCAACGATATGACAGCTAACGAAGACTTCGATATATCAGCATTTGAAGATACTTTTGTCGAGAATGATGGAGGGGACACTTTTTCTGGTAACAATGAAGACGGCTTAGAGCAAATGTTGCGCTATGGGGAGGGGGACTTCACCAGTAAAAGACAACATCAAAAGTTCCAGCACATGGTAGAGGACTCTAAAATACCAGTTTACCCAAACTGTAAACATGAGCACAGCAAGTTGCATGTGGTGCTGACACTTATGCAAATGAAGGCTAGAAATAGTTGGGCCGATAATGGTTTCAATGAATTGTTAGAATTCTTGAGGGAATTGCTTCCAAGTCTGCATCATCGCCACGAAACAACATACAGTCGTTTCCATATGTATGTATTTTCTCTACTTCAAATCCCAACGGGCAGACAACCTACTTGGCATGGTAGGAAGTAGAGAAAATGCATGCATGTGGAAACGACTGCATGTTGTTTCACGGCGAGGATGCAGACTTGGAAGCATGTCATGTTTGCAATGCACCACGGTACAAGCGCAATGTTGATGACATCAAGAGCGATGGCGTGGGGGTGAAGAGAAAGAAGAAAAGACCCCCTGTTAAGGTGGTTTGGTATTTCCCTATAATCCTTCATTTGAAGTGATTGTGCTAACAGAGCGAATGCCGAATTGATGTGATGGCACGCCGAATAGCGCAAGAAAGATGGAATGCTTAGACACCTACTGATGGCATGCAATGGAGGAGATTTGATTCAAAATACAAGGAATTCAGAGATGAAGTGAGGAATATAAGGTTCGGGTTGAGTACGGATGGGATGAATCCTTTCGGCAACACGAGAAATACTCATAGCACTTGGCCTATGACTTTCTGTATCTACAACCTTCCACCCTTGGATATGCATGAAGTGAAAGTACCTTGTGATGCCTTTGCTGATTAGTGGGCCAATCAACCAGGCAACAATATCGATGTGTACCTCAAACCATTGGTTGAAGATCTTCTTGTATTGTGGAAAGATAGCGTATGAGTATGGGATGAGTACAGACGTGAGAATTTCACCCTACGTGCAATGCTATTCATAACGATTTCACATTGGCCCACTCTTGGTAACCTATCAGGGTAGATTGTAAAAGGGTACAATGGATGTGTTAAGTGCTTGGAGGAAACGGTGTGCGTTGGCTGACGAACAGTCGAAAAATGATCTTCACAGGTCATCGTAGGTTCCTTCGTCCAAATCACCCATACCACAAGAATAAAAGAGCTTTTGATGGGACAGTGGAGCATCATCGAGCTTATTCGCACTAGAGAACAGGTATTTAATATGGTAAAGATACTTAGAGTTGTACTTGGAAAGGGGTCAGGCAGTAAAAAATCCTAGCTGGGCAACATGCTCCTATGTGGAAAAAGTTATAAATATTTGGGTTGTTGCCTTATTGGAAGTATCTTATGGTCCGACATGCAATCAACGTCATGCACGTGGAGAAGAATGTGTTTGATAGCTTGATTGGTACCTTATTAGACATATCTGGTAAAACAAAAAATACACTAAATGCACGGCTAGACCCGGAAGAAATGAACCTCAAGAAGGACCTACATTACATATAATTAGACAACGGCAAAAAGAAACTTCCCACAACTTGTTACACTATGAGCAAGGAAGAGAAGATCCACCTATGTGGTTGCCTGCGTGATGTCAAAGTTTCGACTAGTTACTCCTCCAATATTAGGAGCTTAGTAAATATGAATGATAAGAAGTTAGTTGGCATGAAGTCTCATGATTGTCACATGATGATGACGCAGATGCTTCCAGTTGCAATTAGAGGTATTCTGCCGGATAAGGTCTGACACCCAATCATAAAGTTGTATTCGTTCTTCAACGCAATTTCATAGAAGGCCATTGATCCCAAAAAACTGGCAAAGCTGCAGGAAGACGTGGTCCATAATATATGTTAGTTTGAGACTATTTTCCCTCTGACATTTTTTGATATAATGCCCCATCTAATTGTTCACATTGTGGGTGAGATAAACAATCTTGGTCCTGTGTTTTTGCATCAGATGTATCCTTTTGAAAGGTTCATGGGGGTTCTGAAGAAATATATTCGTAATCGAGGTTGCAGGACGCTATTGGCGCTTGATGCGTCCCGACGACCGCTTCCTGCCCTCAGCATTTTTTGGGGGTGGGGAGTGGGCCGGAAGAGGCTAGAAGCAAGGTGCACCGTGGGCTGGAGAGAGAGCTCCCGGTGCGCAAGGAAGATAGGATGGCAACTGCAAGAATGGCGTGGGGGGTAACTATTCGTTGCCCCTCTCCTTTTTATATCGTGGGGAATTCAAACGGCACATTCCTCGGTGCAATTTGCGAGGTGCATCTCCCTCGATCCGCGCAGTTGCCAGGCGCACCACCCTCGATCCGCGCGATTGCCACGCGCGCCTCCCGCCTCGTTATCACTCGCCTCAGAAGTCGGAAGGGCATGCGTCCTTTCGGTTTCCCACCTAGGCCATACCAAGAGCCTGGGCCAAAAAGACTACAAAGACCGCCGCAAGAGTTTGGCACCTGATGACAAGCCACGTGGCACCGATGCTGTGATCAGCCTCGAAGAAATAGGGCCCCATCCGCAGTCTCTGGGCCATCGCCTGCCGATGAGCCCGGGGGCTGCTGTTGGTGACATGGGAACCAGGGGTCCCCGAGTCCCAAGGTCTGGAGAGCAGAATGCCACGTGGCGCCTTCCTTTGGGGACCATCTCCCCGAAGCCCGAGAAGACCCAGTTCGGGGAAGGGTGCTCGGGGCCATGAACAGTGGTTCTCGAGTACCCATAGTTCCCTGAGGAACCGAGAAGACACAGTACCGAGAGGGGTGCTCGGGGCCATGTACAGTGGTCCCCGAGTACCCATAGTTCCCCGAGGACCGGAGAAGAGCCAGTTTCGGGAGGGGTGCTCGGGGCCATGAACAGTGGTCCCCGAGTACCCGGAGTTCCCCGATGACCGAGAAGAGACATATCTGGGAGAGAGCGCTCGGGGCTATGAACAGTAGTCCCCGAGCACCCAGAGTTCCTTGAGGGCCTGAGAAGCCCCTTGCCGGTGAACCCCACAAGGGCTCAGCGGTGAGGTATCAATTGGTGGGAGGTCCGATACTGCATTTAAGAGGGAGCGTGGCCAGTCACTTCCAAGCACTCCCCCCACGCCTGTCGTACTGAGTACGTTAGTCTCTGCCACCGCCTGGCAAGAAGACGTGGGGACATTTAATGCGACGGGTCCCATCGCATGTCACCCTGCGGGGCCCATAAGGGAAACGGCTTGGAGATATCGTCGCTGGGCTCAAGGTATATCTCGTGTCCCCCTGCTGTGTCATACCAGCTCTGACCGAGCGGGCATGCAGGGTTGTTTGGTGGCTGCCCGGTGGGCCCCCCTGCACCTGCTAAAGTTGGCGTAATGAGCGACAGGACCGGCCGAGGGCGCATTTTCAACCTCCTCTAACATCAAACTGCAGCCCCATGATGGTTGCTTTCCATTTATGGCTCATGGGAACTTGTGCCCTCCTTTCTGGGCACGCCAAGCCTCCCCTAACAAGATAAAAGGGGGGGGGGGTGCACTCCGGAGAAGAACAGGTCTTGACACGCCTGAATAAGCCGAAGCATACGGCACACAAGTCTAAGAAGCTGAGCAGAGGTTCACCAAGCTCAAAGCAAGACCGAAGCTCTAGACTTAGACAAGAAAAACCTTGTAACACAAGAGATCCAGAGAGAGGCATTCCAAGAGCATTAATAGCATACACACTGGAGTAGGGTATTACACTCCGTGCAGCCCGAACCTATCTAAAAATCCCTTGAGCATTTACTCCTACTAGCAGACGATCATCCGTCCCGCCTACATCTCACATACTCGCAGTAAATCCACGTACGAGGTAGATCCAGAATCAACCCCCCGGTTGAATCTCAAAGGGGGTCCCTCAGGATCCCCGCTTGTGGAGTTCATCCTCCGACAGATACAAACTCAAACTCTTCTACTACCTTTTCTAGGTCCAATGAGGTGAGCAGATCACAAACGTTTTCCGAAGATACGGGTATAAAGGTAATGTGACACAAACTCAAACTTCGGAACTTTGGATTGCTCTATTTTTGCTATGGAGTTGCTACTCGAGCTTTGTTGGAAAATGCTCGATATGAAGGTTCATGGGGATGTCGGAGAGCAACTAGAAACAGAAAATCTCCATCTAGATTGTGGAGGCGAAACCGAGTAGGTGGTAGAATTCGAGTAGTGGTCGAACCCAAGTAGATAGTCGAAGCGGCTATCGGTCGAACCCGAGTAAATGGTCGATGTGACAAATGGTCAAACCTGAGTAGGTGGTTGAACCTGAGTAGATGGTCAATACAACTAGAGGTTGAACTAGAGTAGGAGGCCGAAGTGACTAGTGGTCAAACCCAAAATACTCAACAACTAAAATAGCAAAGACTCGACACTAGAATCTAGAACACGATGGCTAAGACCACAATAAAGACACTGACAATGGGCTCAAACTCAACAATGCAAAAACTGAAAACAGAATTGCAAAAGGCACAAAGTGGATTGGATGGCGGAAAAACTAAGATCTAAATCTTTTTGTTGGGCAATTTTCTGGACTGTAGGTAAATGAACATGACTAAACAAAGGGGATAACTAAAATTGCCTAACATGCAACCAAGGATTTGATACCACTTGATGGGAGTATGCCTAATCTTCCGAAGATAATATGATAACTTGATTGGTGGAGTTTCGACGTTGATGATCCAAATGTTCCGATCAGAATAGATAGAGAACCCTCGCAACCACTACACCACTACTCCGTAGTTATCAACAATGCCAAGATACGATTGACCTTGCCAAGAAGGTCTTTCCTGCAAGAGAATCGATAACACAAGCACGAATAGGTAGGTGCAATCTAAATATTGCTAATTACCAATGAAGTACTCAAGTTGGAGTTCCACAAACGGAACAAGCGGTGAAACTATCTAAAACAAAATAATTCAAGCAAAACCCGAGCCTGAAATACAATGACTACTATATATAGGGGTTGTAAGGATATCAACCTAGGGTTGTGCAGCCATAGAAAGAGGCATACACAACCTGGACTCCGACCCTGACACGCTTACAAGACCTGACAAGGCCCAAAACGATGATGCAACAATTTATTTCATTAACTTTGACTAAACTATAAGGAATCTATGGTTGATACTATATTCATTGGAAAGGTCTTGTCATAAGCTTTCCAGAAAGTCCAAGAATGCCTCAATTGGACACCATATGCAAAAGGTATGCCCATTTTGTTGATGTGTTATCTTGTGACTCGACCTCCAGCTCGAGTAAAGTTTGGAGTTCGACTAGGACTAAACTTGGAGTTTGAGTAGACATGGTCTTCGAGTGATGTTGTCCAAATGAGCTTGTGATGCTTCTCCCATATTCCTAAGTGTTGGGGGGAAAATAAACTAGCCTGAGGATAATGGTTGAAGATCACGATCCAGGTCCCTCCAGAGCCTTGATCTCCGGACCCTCTGTTAAAAGCTTGATCTTTGATGTCATCAAATCCCTTCACGGTACCCTTTCATACCTACGAAGCCTTCCCTTGGCACCAGCGACTTGATCTCCCGAAGCCTCCCAAAACACGACCTCCTGAAGCCTTGGTCCTCCGAAGCTTCGGCCTCCCGAAGCCCCAGCCCTCTGGGGTCCTGCTTCCCAAAGCCTTCATCACCTCCCGGTGACTAACATTAAAGGCCTAAGCTAATGGACGCCACTCTGACACCCCAGCATGATGGAGGCTATCCTGACACCCTTGACAATTCGGCGTCGGGCCACAATCGATGACCGGCTCACCCCCTTCAGGACGTAGGCACCACGATAATTACCACGGTGAATATTTATCTCCCCAATAGGGTAGAAGGTAGTTATCCAGAATAAGGCCCAGTAATTTGGTCAGATCCTGGATATTTGTACATTATGATAACTTGTACGCCAAGCTATGCACAGTACTATAAATAGGAGGCCATGGTTTTCTGGGCAAAGGAGACAGGGGGAGGAGGATGGGCAAGATAGCAAAAAAAAGACACAAAGGTGAAAACACACCAAGTCACGCTGTGATACTCCTCCCAGAGTGATACATTTTTCTACCATCAATACATCATGGTTTTTCTTCCTCTTAAACTTCATCTCCAAGCTTGAATCTCCTCCTTAGAAGAAACTCTCACCGTACTTGCTATGTCAAGTGCTAAGAGAGGTAGGAATCTACCAGGAAAACCACCAAAGGGTTAGCTAAAACCACCATACCCGCCGTTGCAAGCATGCAACCATATGCATGGCTGCCTCAGCCATACACACCGTATGCATGCTCCAGCCCTGCTGCCGTGTGGGACGGCGTTCCTCCAACCTTGGCTAACTCGAAACCTTGGGTCGGTATAGGAACTCCAGACAGCGCGGAGGCCTTCCAACCTCTGCACGACGAAGACCTCACCGCCTCAGGAGAGGATGCGGCCAAAGCCACGGCCAAGCAGGCAGCCTTCCAATGGTTTTGGGTGGTCCAACCCAGGAGTGCTCTCACCTGGGCTTGGCCCCAGGTATCCCCTTCGACTACACCTGGGATACCCTGAGCGAGCCAACATCTTCGGAATGTCTATCCACCTAGCGCCCTCCTTGGGCCCCTCGGGGGAAAGAGGGTTCCAAGGAGATGGAGGGCTCCAGGGTGAGCAGTTCCCAACAGCGCCTCTGACGCCACCCTCGCAACGCCAACTGTGCACAGGGAACCCCTAGCCCACCTCGTCCGAGGAGGCATAGTTAGAACCACTTCGGCCCCAAAGGCCGATGCACCGGGCAGCCTCGATGGTCTTCCAAGGGGGGAGCAGACCCGGGGGAAACCATAAGCTCTAGGACACACCACCTTTGACAACGACCCCAATGACAACTCCAAGCTCCAGTGCCCCCGGATGCACACGGGTGCATCCTGCACGGACCAGGGCATGGCCACAACACCAACGACCAGAGTACCTCCAGAGCCGGGCATCAGCTTAGGGTTGATGGGGTCGCGGACCACCTCTCTCGACTAACCTTTGACTATGCCTCCAACATGCCATCGCCTGGCTCTGGATGGATTACTTCTGGGACCGGGCAACGGCTAAAGGCTGAGGGGGTCAAGTACCGCCTCTCCCAGCCTAGCCACAAGCTTCGAGGCCACCAAACCTCACAATAAAGGCCTTATTCCTACAAAGGTAGGCTCACTATTAACCACCAAGTAGTTTACCTAGTGATCCATCTTTCATACGGCCAGGTTAGAGTCTCTTGGAGGCCTCCAACCTTACTGCTAGAAGTCTTTTTTCAATAGATAGTCAATAGGTAGAAGTAGTGGAACTTAAGTTATATTCTCACTTAGCATGAATAGTTATATAACCTAGCTATGTTTTATGCTACAACTAGCTTTTTATTGCCAACAGTAGACTGTAAAACTTAGCTAGTATAACCATGCAAAATCCCTACACTCCCTCAGACGCATCGTGCCTAGGTCGCCTGGGGGGCGAGTCTGCCCAAGTTTCCTGGAAGGCATTGTGCAACCTCGGAAGTGTAGTTGCCATGTATCAAGGGATTTCCTTGACAGACTGTGTTGCGGCACCACCCGTAGGACATCTTCGGGTGGCGTGACAAGCCCACGTACCGCGGACATAGCATGCCTAGGTCAAGTGGAAGGCAAGACTACCTAGATTTCCCGGAAGGCTGTATCACCCAGTTTTAAAGGAACAAAACCGGGCACAACACATGTATGCCAGGATCAAGTTTCATACATGTGCTTACATCGTTAGTAATATCATCACAGTGCCTTTATTACAACATCGTATTTAACTTAATACAAAAGGACCCGAGGGTCTAAAGAAAACACAGCGGGGAAAACTAAAGGGTCTTCAGAGTCAGCGGCTCCATCTTCCACAAGCGCCGACCGGGGGCAACACAGCCTAGAACAGCAGTTCTGGGTCGAAGTCATCATCGAAAACTCCAGCTTCATTGCCAGCTTCTGAACAGCGGTAGGATGCAGGGTAGGGGACAACAAGTGTGAGTACAAAGATTGTACTCCGCCAGTGTAGGGAAAAACATGATATGTGGCTTATGTCAAGGAATGGACTTTGACACTGGCTAACAGCACTAAGCAACTATGATCTGCCTACGACTCCAACATCAGGCATCCTATTTACTAAGTGAAAAGACACGACTATATCCAAAGGTTCGACTCATCGGATTCCATCCGACTACCAAGACTCACCAGATAATTACATTACCTGGCTACCCCAACCCACCATACCAAACCATGACCCCAACTAATCCTGAGGAAGTCCAAGCTCGCTCTTATCCGTGAGCACGGCTGATCGACCAGATTGACACTCTGCAAAGTTTGCACTGCTTTTCCCACGAGTTGTGATTTCCTTGTTGCTCCAAACTTCCAGGGTGTGGAGTAGGGGTCTCACTACAAGGCCTTTACAAAGCTCCCTCTAACCCGTAGGCACCCACTGAGGTTTCACCGCTAACAGGCAATTACATTGCTGCAGAAGCCCCCTCTTGTGCCACTATACTGACCTATGGTGCCCACGAAGCTAGAAGGTAACGAATTAGTTGGCCAGGCTGTACCCATATAGGTCTCGTGGTTGTGTGGATAAAACTTGGTTACATGCCCAAGAACCGGTCCTTAGGACCCCACACAGATACAAACACAAACATGCCATAGGCTCCACCTCAAACCATCCATTCTGTTGGGGAAAAACCTATACCATGTTGCTACAAAAAGAATTACCATCTCCCAACATTGTTGCATAGTTCATTAATCAATATTAAGATTTCCCAACCAAGACTGCGCTAGCATAAACTACCCATTTTCATAACATGATGAACAACGGTGACAAGGAAAATATTGATTCAAAACTAGTAAACCCTAACATAGGATTCATGTTTAGACAAGCATGCATTCTGAAGGTTGAAAACTACACCTGCAATTCTAAAATAGGATAAATACACTCAAGGTCACTTGCCTTCGACAGGGTGCTGCTCAACGTCTTCAAACACTTGATCTTGCGGATTCTCGAACTGATCACCTCCTAATTGACAGACCGGAAAAGACATACAACACGAAAACCTAAGAACAGTACACCAAATAGTATTGAAACTAGACAAAAACCCTACAAAAAGATTCTACACGTCGCTACGAACATTTGGGCGCAAAAATCGCCCAAATCAGAGCTAGAGCAAAAAGTATTGAGCTTTTGAAGTTATAGGGGCTATTTTGCAAATGTTACTTGAATTTCAGAGAATTACCGAATTGTTTTTATACTGAAAACCTTATTTATAAAACAAATCCAGGAGTTTCTATAAAAGTACAGGGCTTTTATAAGGTTATAGAGAAATCTAGGGGCTAAAGTGCAAAAATACCACTTTTCCCTAATTAAAACAAATATAAATCTGACTGGGTAAATGGATGATGATGTGGCATTGCTACGCGGGCAAAAAGGATGAGGTGGCCAGCTTATGTGGGCGATGAGGTGGCAGTTCTTTGCCGACTGGGATTACATAACACACGTGGCGACACACGATTGGCTCAGCGAAGGGGTAAGGCTATATCTAATCGTGGCCGCCCACGAGAGATTCGACGGCCAACAACGGATGAGGGAGAAAGGGGCGGCCGGCGGCAACAGAACACGGTGGCGCCGCTGCGGGCACGACCGGAGGATCGCCGGTGAAGCACCAGATTATGCTACGGGCTACCAAATTCAACGGGAAAAGGCTCAATCGAAAGAGACGGCGACAAGGAGTCTCACCAAGGGCTTCTCGACGGCCGGAAGAGCTCGGGGACGGCGAGCGGTGATGAGGAGGCGACGGTGGGCTCGGAGCTCAGCGGGAATGGCTTCCGGTGGTGAAGGGACGTCGAGGAGTGGTGGGGTGGACACCACGGGAGCTCACGGATCCGGAGATGTCGTCGGTGAGGGCCGAGACTGCTCGGACGTGGAGATCCTGCACGGTGGAGCTCCTCGTCGGAGCTCAGGAAGAAGGCGATGCCGACGGAGAAACCGAGCGGAAAAGAGGGCGTGAATGGGTGGAGAATAAGCGGAACCTCACGGAGGTGGCCGAGGGCGGCTTAAATGGGCGCGGGAGCGATTGGAACGGCCGGGCGCACGGAGAAACGGCCAGTGACAAAAATGGCCATAAGAGCGTCGGTTTCCCGCATTCAATCGAGCAATAGAGAGGGGAAACCGTCGGGGAGGAGGGAATAGGGGGCGTGGAACCCGGCAACGGTGTTTAATTGGTGAGATAGTGTGTGGGGCGGCTCGGATTTGAATCGGCGGTGGTGTATTTTGGGAAAAAATGGCCGGCGGCCGGAGGTGGGAGAAGCAGAGCCGTGGCTCGGGCGAAGTGGCTTGGCGCGGGGCGGCTCGGCGCGGGCCCCGCACGTCGGAGAGGGATCGGCGGATGAGGCCGGCTCGGGAGCGGCTGCAGGCCGGCTTGGCCAAAGGGCCAGCGCGGGGAAGGAGGAGGCGGCCCACGAGAGAAGGAGAAGGGGGAGGGAAGTTGGGCCGAGGGAGAGAGAATCGGCCTAAGGGCATTTTTCCTTTTAGAAATTCTTTTTCCAATTTGATTTTCAACAATTTTCATATAGGGGTTTGAACGAGCGATTTCTAGCGAATTTTAACAAAATTTTCCACACAATAAAAACCTTAATGCATCTCTAATGGCATGAATGCATCAAACATTATCCTAGGACAATTTAAACTTAGAAATTAATTTTCCTACTGAACAAAATTGCAACCACCTATTTAATTTCTAGCAAAATTTTAAATTATTGCAAAAATTGAAATTTGGGGTGTTACAAAGGCATTGCATAGTCTCGGTAGATAGTGAGACCCACACACCGCGGGCGCCCCTTATGCCTAGGTCACCTGCAAGGAAATTATGCCCAGGGTGCCCTGGAAGGCATTTGCATAGCCTTGGGTGTCGAAGCCATGCCCCGAGGGATGTCCCCGGTGGCAGAGTTGCCGGTGTAGCATATATAGGTCACCTGGAAGGCAAGACTACCTAGGTATCCTGAAAGGTATTGTGTAGCCTCGATAGTGTGTAGATGCGGTTATCAAGGGACTTCCTTGGTAATGTAATTGCGGCGCCCCCGGGGGATTTCTCCTGAGGCATGACAAGCCCACGCACCAGTAAGAATCACTTGCCTAAACCCAAGGTCACCTAAAAAGGTTTCGCAGAGGGTAGGTTTTGCCCTGGTAGGAAGTGGAGCCCACACACCGCGGGCGTAGCATGCCTAGGTCACCTGGAAGGCAAGACTGCCTAGGTTTCTTGGAAGGTATTGTGTAGCCTGTATAGTGTGTGGACGCCGCATATCAGGGGACTGCCCTGATGTGAGGATGCGGTGCTCTGTGGAATGCTGTCGCAAGGAATCCTCTCTGCATGAAATGCTTATATACCGCGGGTGTCGCTTATGCCTAGGTCTCCTGCAAGGCACATTATGCCTAGGGTGCCCTGGAAGGCATTGCATAGCTTCGGTCATATAAATGCCATGTGCCAGGGCACATCCTTGGTGGACAGTGTTGCGGTGCACCCTAGGCGTTTCCTCGGGAGACGACAAGTCTCCACACCGTGGGCGTAGCATGCCTAGGTCACCTAGAAGGCAAGACTGTCTAGGTTTCCTGGAAGGTATTGCGTAGCTCAATAGTGTGTAGGACCTTCAGCATTAATACATGCCAAGGAACCTTACAAAAACCTCTAACAAAAATGGAGAGCCTTACAAAAACCTCCAACAAAAACGAAGAGTCTTATAAAACCTCTGGTAAAAATGGAGAACCTTATAAAAACCTCTGACAAAAATAGAGAGTCTTACAAAACCTCCGGAAAATAGGGAGCACTTTACAAAATCCTCTGACAAAAATAGAGAGTCTTACAAAATCTCCAGCCAAAACGGTGAACCTTATAAAAACCTCCGACAAAAACGGAGAGTCTTACAAAACCTCGGGCAAAAACGAAGAACTTTACAAAACCTCTGACAGAAATGGAGAGCTTTACCAAACCTCCAGTAAAAACAGAGAGCTTTACCCAACCTCCGATAGAAACGGGGAGCTTTACCAAACCTCTAGCAAAAACAGAGAGCTTTACCAAACCTCTGGCAAAAACGAAGAGCTTTACCAAACCTTTGATAAAAACGGAGAGCTTTACCCAACCTCCGATAACAATAGAGAGCTTTACCAAACCTCTGGTAAAAATGAAGAGCTTTACCAAACCTCCGGCAAAAACGGAGAGCTCTACCAAACCTCCAATAAAAACAAAGAGCTTTACCCAACCTCCGGCGAAAATAGAGAGCTTTACCAAACTTCCGCACAACAGAAGCCTTACAAAACCTCTGGAAAAATGAAGAGACTTCCAAAAACCCCGTGATGGAGATGTTTTCCTGAAACTTTGCCGGGCGAAAAGGTTCTGAAAGGACCTAACGGGAAAAGTACCTCAGCATCTTGAAGGCTAATGCCTCCATGCCGAAGGGATACGAACCCCGCTAGCCTCCAAAGAGCACCACACACAGATCAGAGGGGTATAAAAATCCCCCTCCCTACAGGGAAAGGTATGACCTGCGTGACTCAAACACGTATGGTAAAAGGTTAAATCATTACCCTCCCATATCCTTTAAAAACACATTTCATATGTCATCTTATGAGTCTTATGCTAACATTTAATAAAAGCCCACGCTTCATGGTATGGGAAACATAGTGGAACCCTCGACTATCCATTGCAGAGACTGCAATTCATGGCAGCGGTTAAGGGCCAAGGGGGTCGTGGACCACATCTCCTACCTAGCCTTCGGCTTTACCTCCGACACGTCGTCACCAGGCTCCAGACGGAATATCTCCAAAGCCGGGCAGCAACTAAGGGCCAGGGGGGTCGCGGACCACCTCCCCCACCTAGCCTTCGGCTTTGCATCCGACGCATCGTCGCCAGGCTCTGGACGAAATACCTCTAGAGCCAGGCAGTGGCTAAGAGCCGAGGGATTGCGAACCACCTCTCCCGCCTAGCCTTCGGCTTCATCTCCGACACGCCGTCACTAGGCTCCGGACGGAAGCCCTCCAGAGCTGGGCAGCGGCTAAGGGCCGAGGGGGTCGCGGACCACCTCTCCCACCTAGCCTACGGCTTCGCCTCTGACACATCGTCGCCTTCAACCCGGGCAGTCGCTAAGGAACCCGAAGGGTCAAGGACTACCTCTGGAGCTCGTCTCCAAAGGTTCCAGATGGATTTCGCTAAGTTAGAAATCTGGAATAAATTAGGAAGACGATACCATACTCAAGTCAAGGTTAACTGCTTGCTTGTAGGGCTGTGGAGACTCCAACCAGGTAACCCTGGCTTTATAAACGGGCCATGTGACCACATAGGTCCGGAAGATGAAGCGGGATGAACACCACCGTGTACCCCCTATTGAACACCTAGGGTGGCCAAGGCCATATCCGGTTTCCCTCCAACACGTGGCAGCGCTCCATGATGAATGCCTCGTTTTCTCGCACGGACATCCCATCACATTAATAACTCAAACCCCTTTTGGCGCGTGACAGGATGGTGGGCACAAGACCATAAATGACCCCCCGCATTATCCAGTCAGAACACGGCAGTAGTACATCTTGTCCTGCCAGGAGAACGCGTGGGATTCTCCAAACCCACACGTAACCTCTACTCTAGCGACCTCAAAGGACAGAGAATTGCCATCAGACATCCATGATACTATACCAGGCTGGGGTTGATTTTTCCTCTGCATCCTCTCCCCCCTCCGAAACATCAGGGCCTAAGAATGAGGGGGTACTGTTGGGGTGAAAATAAACCAACCTGAGGATAATGGTTGAAGATCACCATCCACGTCCCTCCAGAGCCTTGATCTCTGGACCCTCTGTTAAAAGCACGATCTCTAATGTCATCAAATCCCTTCACGGTACCCCTTCGTACATACGAAGCCTTCCCTTGGCACCACCAGCTTGATCTCTCAAAGCCTCCCAAAACACGACCTCCCAAAGCCTTGGTCCTCCGAAGCCTCGGCCTCCTGAAGCCCCGGCCCATTGGGGTCCTTCTTCCCAAAGCCTTCACATCCTAATTCCATGCCTCCCGAGGCCCGCCTTCGCGAAGGCAGCAGGGTGAGTCAGCAGGCCTTGGGAAAGATCTGCTGGAAGGGGAGCATCGATCGTGCTTTGCTTGCAAGGAAGTGACTGGCATTAAAGGTCTAAGCTAATGGACGCCGCTCTAACACCTCAGTGTGATGGAGGCTTTCCTGACACCCCTGATAGTGCAGCGCTGGGCCGTAATCGGCGACCGGCTAGCCCCCTTCAGGGGGTAGGCACCACGATAATTACCATGGTGGATATTTATCTCTCCGATAGGGTAGAAGGTAGTTATCCGGGATAAGACCCAGTAATTTGGTCAGATCCTGGATATTTGTACATTATGATAACTTGTACGCCAAGCTACACACCGCACGATAAATAGGAGGCCATGGTCCTATGGGCAAAGGAGAAGGACGGGCAATATAGCAAAAAAAAAGACACAAAGGTGAAAACACACCAAGTCACGCTGTGATACTCCTCCTAGAGTGATACGTTTTTCTACCATCAATACATCATGGTGTTCCTTCCTCTTAAACTTTGTCTCCAAGCTTGAGTCTCCTCCTTAGAAGAAACTCCCACGTACTTGATGGGGCAAGACGAACTCTTGCCCCAACACTAAGTAACAAAACATCATAAGAATTTAGTGGAAACCTATCCAAGAAAATATGAACGAGGAACGAGTTAACCTAGTGGTTCAATTGTCGTGCATGTGCTCTTGTAATTGGTCCTTGTATCTCTTGAGTAGTGTTGCACGTATCCGAAGGAGTGATGTCCTCATCATTTGCCAGCGAGTGAAAGCCGAGCACTAGAAACCATCCAGTTTGCTACAACCTTTGAAGATACCTGAATGGAAATGGGAAGAAATTGGTATGGATTTCATAGTTGGTTTACCACATACCCAATCAGGCTATGATTCTATATGGGTTATTGTGGATCACCTCATGAATGTAGCTCACTTCATCCCAGTTAAGACTACATAAAATGGATCTAAGTTAGTAGAGCTATACATGTCAAAGATTGTGTGCTTGCAAGGAGTTTCGAAGAGAATAATGTCGGATCGAGGTACCCACTTTACCTCTAGGTTTTGTTAGAACCTACTTGAGTCTCTTGGATATGAAATTGAAATTTAGTTCGGCATATCATCCACAGACAGATGGACATAGAAAAGTGTAAATCAAATAGTCGAGGATATGTTACGAGCATATGGTCTTCACAACTGTAATAGTTGGAACAAGAATTTACCTTGCGCGGAATTGTTGTATAACAATAGCTACCAGTGCAATTTATAGATGACTCTATTCAAGGCATTATATGGAAAAAAGTGTAGAATGCCTTTGCATTGGAGTGAAATTGGAGAAGGCCAAGTGTTTGGACTCAAGATACATAAAGAAGCTAAAGAGCAAGTACAGGCAATACAGGAAAAAGTTAAAGACATCTCAATCTAGACATAAGAGGTATGCAGATAACCATTATCGAGAGTTAACTTTTGAGATTGGAGATTATGTATATCTCAAGGTTTCACCTTTAAAAGGATTTTGTCATTTCAAGTTAGATGCAAACTAGCACCTCGATATATCAGACCATTTAAAGTGATTGCTAAATGTGGAGAAGTGGCTTACAGTTGGAGTTGCCGCCTAAGCTAGAGGATGTGCATGATGTATTCCGCATATCACAGCTGAAGAAATGTCTAAGAGTGTCAGAGGAATAGTTACAATTGGAGGAAGTAGATCCTCAAGAGAATCTGACCTATTCAGAATACCCAGTCAAAACGTAGAGATAGTAGAGTGTGTGACTAGAAGAAAGGTCATACGTATGTGAAAAGTACAATGGAGTCACCACACTAAGGATGAAGCAACTTGAGAACAAGAAGAAGAATTAAAGGCATAGTTTCCTCATCTGTTTGGCGACCAGCTAGAATCTCAAGGACAAGATTCAATTAATGGGGGTAGGTTTTGTAACAGCCTAAATTCTGAAGGTTCAGAATTAAATAAATCATAAAGTATATATATACGTGCTTATACATACATGTATGAGTATATATATGAAAGGACTATTTTCGTTAGATGAGAATACATATATATAAACAAATGATTGCTTGTTGATTGCTTATGTAAGCTAATATATATGTGTTTAAAGTATATGATGTATATATATATATACAAGAGAATACAAAGAAATAGAAGAGAAAAGAAAAGAAAAGGAGAAATAAAATATTAAACTCACCTTGGGCCAAAACCCGCGAGGTATCCCATCTCTTTCTCTCTTCTCTCGGCCTGCCTGGCTTCCAGCTCGGCCACCCTTTCCTTCTCTCTTTCTCTTTCTCTCTTGAACTGACACCAGACCGGCCCATCTTCTCACACGTCAAAGTAGCTAGCCCATCCTTGTCTCCTTCCTCTAGCTGCTCTCTCCTCCTCTCTGTGTGCTGTTTAGTAAGAACAAGACAATGGTGACCGCGCAGTGAACTTGCCAAGCCTGAGTCAGACTCCACCCGAGTTCGCTAGAATGCATCCACCTACGTGTCATGAAGCTAAAGTCCGAGCTGGTTTCAAATGAGCCCCACATGAGGAGATTGAACTCAAGTTCAACCTACCGATTGAAGGACATGAACGAAATTAAGCTAGGATTGGAGCTCGAGTGCTTCTAGAAGATGGGTGGTTGATTTCCTATGCATTTTGCGAACTTTTTGCCTAACTTAACTACACCAGAGCCCAATTTGAATTGAAGATCAGCTTGGAAAGAGGAACACAAAGACCGTTGACTCTAAAACCCTAATCGTATCAACTTAGGACTCACCGATGGCCCTGGGTATAAATGGAGACCCCCTTGACCTTCTCTGGAGCATCATGGAGCTTTTGCCCAAATCGCCGAGGACAAATAGCCACCGGAGCCTCATCACCGATGAGCTCCATGACGGAAAATCGCAGCCTCACGTCACTAGCCCCATCCTGACATTGACGTATGCCCTAGCTGAGTTTGCCATCTCTACCAAATGCTTTCCGCCGCTCATCGGAGCCTTTGGGCCAGGGGAGCTCAACTCTGATGAGGGTCCAGCCAAGCGCCGTCGTTCAATAGTTATCGTCGCTGTCTATCATGCCGGAGATGGGCATGAACATGTGATAGCTATCAGATTAGAAGGGAACGACAGGGATTAGGCTAACCCATACCAGTTCAATAGATTGACCTAGATCTGTCCATCGCTCGATCAACGGTTAGGATTTAATGAATCCCTAACGACATCAAGATGCCTGTTAATGTCGTTTGTTGCAACATCAGCGCTTTTGCATATGTGGCAGTGCCACATCAGCGATGTGCACACGTGGCAAACACAATCGCTTTCTTTTTCTTTTTCTTTTGTTTTAATGTCGTGCTCACATGATAAATCGTATATATGACACAATAATTTGGTTTTCATTACAAAAATAATTCTAAAAGATAGGAATAATTTGAAAATAAATTCTAGTAATGTTTAATAATAGTTTAATAGTTTTAATTAATTATTTTTAATGTTTCTATATAGTTTTATAATTCAAATAGATGTTAGAAATTTTAGAAAAATCCTAGAAAATTCCAGATGACTCTGGAAAAATTCTAGAAAATTTCTAGCAACATAATTTCATCTATAGATAATCTTTTTGGTCATGTTGTAAACTTTCAGAAGCTATAACTTTTAAGTCATAGCTCCGTTTTGACCCATTCTTTTGCCGAATTGTTCGAAAAGGTGTGGTCTTATGTGTGATGTTGTTTGTTGTGTGATATTTGGTTAGTTTTTGGATCTTATTGTTTATGTGTTGCCTTTTTTGGTTATGTTTGCTAGTAGACGCTAATATTCTAAAGGAGCTAGAATGACTGCAGGATCAAGACTTTGAATACCAACTGAGTACATTGAAGACAAGTTGAGTTCTTAAACATATTTATCCCAGTTTTTTAAAATGTTTATTTTACAAACATGCATGCTAATAATTTTATCAGGAATCCCAAGAGTTAGAATTTACCCTAGTTTTTCCTTATCATCCTTGTAGCCATGGTATGGTTTTGGGTTATGGAAGGGTAGATGATGCTTAACTTTGCTTTGAGAGGGTGATCATGATAATTGCACTACGAACTACATAATGGTCCTATGTAACAATGCTAAAAGATGGGGTATATTTTTTATCAATATTGTATGGGAATTTGAGCAATGGTTTGTTGAGACTGTTATATGAGGTATGGTTGGGATGTAGTAGTCTTGCTAAAAATCTAAGGACTAGTTCGTGGAGTGATTTTTCCGAGTCAACAATACAACAACAAACCTGGGCTAGTTTGGGCCTAACCAATTAATTTGCATACTCTTAACATTGTGTAGACCATCCGGTTGTGTGGAACGGAAGTATGTGATTCCAGGATGTTCCAACGGCGCAAAACGGAGCTTCTGTTGATGAGGTTTATTCACGCAGAGGTGAAACCTTAGCGGGTATGCACGTGCTGAGAGGGGAATTGTAAAGGCTTTGTAATGATTTCCTGGTCTCACACCTTAGGATTATGTAATTGTTTGATCAGCATGGGCACAATGGATAATCATGACTTGTGGATAAAGTGTACAACCTTTGTAGAGTGTAAAACTAGTTAATTAGCTATACTCACGGTTACGAGTGGCAAGAAAAACCTCATGTGATTAGAAGTAGGTTGTGTTAGGGAACGGGTAGGCTGCACTAGCGCAAAACAAAAATTTCTACCACAGCCAATTAGGAAACCATGGGAATAGAGGATCATGGATCATTACCACTAGACACGCAGTGCAATAGAAGAATAGTCAGAGCAGACCGGTCTAGCGTCATGCACATCGATGTGAAGGAAGCAGTCAAACTCAACACGGTTGTTGTCGGTGGATGAACACCGCGAGCAGGGATCCTGAGGGACCCTCTTTGAGATTCGGCAGGGGGGCTGGTCCTGGAACTACCTCGTACGCGAGATTAATGCGAGTGGGAATTAGGTAGGATGGATCGTCAGCTAGTAGAAATGAATGCACCAAGAATTTAGACAGGTTCAGGGCGTGCGGAGACGTAATACCCTACTCCTGTGTGTCCAGTATGCTGTCAATGCTCCTCTCCTTTCGTCTCCCTCTTTTTCTTTTTTCTTTTTTTCACAAAGTGCTCCCCCCTTTATCTACCAGGGGGAGGCCCTTTAGCGAGTGCCCAAAATGAGGGCACAAGTTCCCGTAAACAATAAATGGAAAGTGACCATCATTGGTCTATAGTTGATGTTACAGAGGGTTGAAAATACATCCCTCGGACAGTTCCATCGGTCTACGTGTTCCAGCATTAGCAGCGCAGGGGCGCCCACCGGCCAGCTTCTGAGTACTCTGTCATGCCCGTTTGGTCAGAGTAGGTCTGACGCTATTTGATTTAACAGGGAGATAAGCCTCGAGCCCATCAAACATATCTTCAATCCATCTTTCTTCATGGGACCTGCCGTATTAATTGTGCCAATGCCTTTCTGCCAGGCGACGGTAGGGACTGACATATTCAGAGCGGCATGCATGGGGGAGAGTGGTTGGATGTGACCGTCGACGCTCCCCATTAAATGCGGCATCGGGCCTCCCACCGACCGACACCTCATCGTGGAGTCCCTGCAGGGTCCACCGGCATGGGGCTTGCCGGGTGCTCGGGGCTCTCTGGGTGCTCGAGGACCAACTGTTCTTGACCCCGAGCACCCACTCCCGGACCGTGCTTCCCTCGGGTCCTCAGGGAGGTGGTCCCCGATGGAAGACGCCGTGTGGTACGCGCTGTTCGGGCCTTGGGACTCGGGAACCCTCGGATCCTATATCACCAATAGCAGCCCCTGGGCCCATCGGTAGGCGATGGACTAGAGAGTGAGGGTGCAGCCCTATTTCTTCAAGGCCGATCACAGCATTGGTGCCACATGGCTTTCTATCACCCGGTGCCGAAATCTTTGCGGGCCCGAGCTCTTGGTATAACCCAAGGAGGAGCCGAAAGGGTGCGCGCCATTTCAACTTTCGAGGAAGGCGACGATGAGGCAGGAGACGCCCAGGCTTCCGCGCGGACCAAGGAAAATGTGCCTCGCTTATTGCGCTGAGGAATAAGGCGTTTGAAGTTCCAGCGATAAAAAGGGGAGAGGCAACAGACCATCGCCTTCCTTCATCGCCATTCTTGCCTTCGCCATTCTTGAGCACTGGGAGCCTCTCTCAGCCTTCAGTGCATCTTGACTCCAGCCACTTCCAGTGCATTTCCCACCCTTGAAAATGCAAAGGGCAGGAGGCGGCCGTCGGGGAGCGTCGAACGACGGTGCCATTCTACCAAAATCCTGCCTCTTTAATGAGGAGGGCGTGAAGAAGGTGCGGAGGCTTATGGTCCCCGCTGGCCAGCGGGGAGCATCGGTGGTGACGCCAGCCACCCATCCGCTCGCCCCGCGTGGGCTGGTGCAGATCGTCATTTTCGCCTCTTTCGTGGCCGCCGGTCTAGTGCCACCGTTTTCAGCATTCTTCATGCAGGTGCTGGACACCTACGGCGTCCAGTTGGCCCACCTGAGCTCGAACTCGGTGGAGATCCTGGCAGTCTTCGCCCACCTCTGCAAGATGTTCGTAGGGATGCCACCATCTGTGGCACTGTTCTGGCACTTCTTCATCCTCCGAGCGGTCGAAAAGAAGAAAGGGTCAAACGATGTAGAGGTCGTGGGCTACTGTAACTTTCGCCTGCGGGAGGGTGTCGGCGACGCCTACATCTAGTAGGTGATGCGTGGCAAGTGGGATGACTGGCGCTAGAACTGGGTCTATGTTGACGTCAGTCGCCACGACCGCCTTTTGCTACCCTCGGTCGCTGGCGGAATCCAACAAGTGGGTCTGGGAGTCCGCTCCTGTGGAGGATGCCCGCCTGCACCCAGTGCTGAACCGCATCGAAGATCTGCATCGGGCGGGGCTCACCTCACTAATGGTGGTCATTGACTTCCTGCGTCACTGGCTGGCCCCCCTGAGGGAACACGTCCGTCCCGCCTGGATGTACACCGGGTCTCACGATATGACGAGTACGTGTATAGGCGACAGTGGGAACCTCGATGAGGGGGCCCTGGCGGCGCTGCTCAAGGTGATAATCGGCGTCGAAGACCTCGCCCAAGCGGTCCTACCACGTGAAGACCTAGCGCTCTGTTTGTACCCGGGCTGGACGGCTCTGTAGGAGTTGATGCCGATCTTTGATGCCCAGGGGCCGACGGACCGCACGAGGCGCCTAGACCCTGGGGCACTACACATTCCTGGGGTGGATGATAATGGAGGGCGGGGCACTACCGCAGATGATGGCAGATCGCTGAGCCAGTGTGCAAGGGGAAGCGTTCCTAGTTGCCCATCACCCTACCGTCCTCGCCCTCTCTGTCGCCATCACCTCCGCCATCCCCCCGCCGAGTCCCTCGGCCAACTGCTGGTGGCGCGACGGCCAGTGGCCGAACTGGCCAGCCCTCAGGAGCAGGTCCCGGGGTGGATGCTGGGGCCAGTTCACAATGACCTGGGGGCCAGAGCCCACCCCAAAAGAGGAGAAGGCAGGAGCCCAGGCCGGAGGCCCCTGAGTTCTAAATCCCGCAGTCCCGATGGCGGTACCACAGTTCAAAAACCATGTAAGCCCCTTTTTTCTTCGAGCTCGTTTTTCTCGTGTTTTTGCTCGGGGTTGACCTCTTCCCGTTCAAGGCCGCCCAAGGGCTCTTCAGGAAGCCGAGCATCTCCCGAGCAACCGAGGCCTCCCCCTGGCCCTGAATTGAGAGGCCAGGCTAGCTCTGCCCTGAGCACTCTGACTGGGGAGGAGCTACCAGCTTCAGGGGAGGCCGTCGCGACAAGGGTGGCACTGGCACGGCCGTCATCTGGTCGCCGAGTGCCTCTACTGAAAAGGCGCGGAGTCAATTCAGCTCTCGGCCATCCCCTGGCTAGGCCCCAGAACCCCTCCCCGAGGTGCTGAGGAGTGCTCGGGAGGTCATCGGACGGCTTGAGGCGGCCATCGCGGCGGAGAGGGCTGAGCTCAAAGAGGAGCGCGCCACCCTTGTTGATGAAAGGGGCCGGCTGGAGGAGGCCCGCAAGCTCCTAGAGACCCATGTGGCCATGGCCCGCATGGCTTATGAGAGGTCCCTACAGGAGCTGACCACGGAGTGGGAAGCCTTGGAGGAGGTCCGCGAGGAGGCCGTCGCCGCACAGAAGGAGGACAAAGGCTTGGGGCAGCTCGTGGCGAAGCGCGACCAGGCGTCGAAGGAGCGCGCCGGCGAGCTGGCCACTCCTGAGGAGCAAGTTGCTTTGCGCAAGAAGGAGGTTGCCTTATGGGAGGAGGCTATTGGCAAGAGGGAGGAAGCCTCGCTATCTGCTGAAACAGACCTCCGCCGCCAAGGCCAAGATCTCAGACACGACCGCGCCGATGTTCTCCACTAGGAGGAGCAGGTTGCGCTGCGTGAGATGGACACCAACCTGGTGTTGTCAGCGCTCGCCGCCTGGGAGGAGAGCCTCGCCAACCAGGAGGCACGCGTGACTGCTCGAGAGCAAGCCATCGAGGCCCGGGCTGAGCAAATAGAGCGGGCCCGCACCGAGGTGGCTGCAAAACTCCAGGAGGCACAGGCCACGAAGGATGTCCCCACCGGCAACAAGGGTCTTGAAGCTCAGCTGAAGAAAGCCAAGGAGGATCTTAATGTCGTCCGCCAAGAGCGAACGCATGTTAAAGCGATGATGCAGGACGTCTTTCCGCAAGCGCGGGGCTCCGTGGAGGCGTTGGGCTTGGGTCCATGACGGTGGGTTCCCAAGGGCTGGACACGCTAGGTCATCTTGCCCTTGGGTTCTCGGAGATCGCTCGGCGCCTCAAGGCTCTCCCCACCACGGTCCAGGAACTGGCGACCCAGGAGGGGCGTGCGCTGGCCTAGGATGTGGCCGAGCACATTCTCACCTACTACCGCAGGCGAGACCCTGCCCTCCCACTGGAGCCAGTGCGGCAGGGCGTGGTTGAGGCGGATGAAGACGCTGCTCAGGCAGCTGTCCGCGAAGTTGCCACCGAAGTGGCAGAATTTTTTGTGTGGGAGCCGGGCCTAGGCAGAGATAGTGGTGATGACGCGTGATCTCCTTCATGGCCCGCAATGAGTTAGGGTTTCTCTTCTTTTTGAAAGTTGTAATTCTGGAAGTGATTCCCTGTTGATTGGCTCCCTTCAGTATAGTAGAAGCCGCCCTTGGAATCGTACTCCGTTTTGTACTTCTCCTTCCTTGATTTCGCTTGTACTAATGCCTGGGGTGGCACTGACCAGGCCGAGCACCGGCAGTTTACCCCCGAGAACAAGGTTCCCCTAGCCACTCATGCTCAAGCATAGGATCCTGTGCTCAGGGCGTGCAGCCCCCGGGCTCTTGCGGGTACGCTGCTGCTGAGTCAAATGGACACAAACTGTTTTGCTCGGGAAGTGAGTCCACTTGGCACGGTACCCGCCGTGACTCGTGAACGCTTTTTGTCTCGCGACCTCTCAAACATATAGACCGGAGACGCGCACAAGCGGAAATGCAACCAAGATTCCCCATGGCTCGGTGGTGTCCGGGGTAGGACTAACTAGGCTGAGCACCGATAGCCTGACCCCAGGGACTTGGTGGTCCCAACCACTCATGCTCGAGCGGTAGGACTACCCGAGAACCCTAGAGACTCGGTAGTGCTCAGGGTACTACCATGTCAGCTGGGCACCACAGCCTACCATAAAAGACTTAGGTCAGCGATCGCCGCCGCCTGTGCGGTACACCGACTATGGTTCATCTTTGTCGTTCCGAAAAAGCGAATACGAGGGTGAGGTTTTGCACGTGAGGAGATCGCCTCGCCGAGCACATTAGTACTAGAGGGTTCCGAGAATAACTCAGGAACAATAGTTATTACATATGTATGAACGGAAATTCACATGACTTTTTTATGAAGATACCCCAAGTAGTAACTTACCGAGTTGGTGTTAGCCTCCCGGCCGACCAGGCTAGGAAAGGGTGGATGCCCCGGTGCTTAGGGTGCCCGGGAACGTGGATTCCATTGTGCAAAGTGCTTTAGCCCCCAGGCCGTCCTTTTAGCACCCGAGCATTTCCCAGGGGCTAGGTTGTCCCGACCACTCATGCCCGAGCAGTAGGATTACCCGAGAACCCCAGAGGCTCGGCAATGCCCTGGGTACTGATGCCCTGGTACTTGGGTTGCTTGGTTCTCGAGAATTTCCCTGGAAGCTTAAATGGGCATGGTTTCTTTGCTTGGTGCGCTTTGTCACTTTCTCTCATTTTTCACCCGCGTCCTCTCAAAAGCCCAGACCAGTGAAGTGCACAGACGGAGATACGACCAAGAGATCCCATGGTTCGGTGGTGTACGGAGTGGGACTAACCAGGCCGAGCACCGACAGCCCACCCCCTTGGGACTAGGTGGCCCCGACCACTCATGCTCGAGCGGTAGAACTACCCGAGAACCCCAGAGGCTCGATAGTGCTCAGGGTATTGCCACAGCAACCGGGCACCATAGCCTACCACAAAGGACTTAGGTCAGCGATCGCCGCCTGCGCCGCATACCGACTGGCATCCATTTTTTGTTAGCGGGAAAACGAGAGAGAGCGTGTTTTTCACGCGTGAGTCGAGCATCAAATCAAGTAGATTAACACATGGATTCCAGAGAAAAACTCAAAACAAGAGCAATATAGGTGTATATTAATGATTCATACAGATGTGACAAATTTAAATAGCAAGTGATAACTTACGTGGTTGGTATCGGCCCCCGGCCAACTTGGGCAGGGGAAAGACCCCTGGCATAGTTGGCCCGAGCACAGACACGCTTACCTATGGATAAAATTTGCGAAGGTGCTCGATGTTCCATGCATTCGGGAGAGGCTGTCTGTCCTCTATGGCCAATCAAAACGAGCCTTGTCGTGGGGTACTGGTCACGACGAAGTGGCCTTCCCACATGGGGGAGAGCTTGTTCTTTCCTTCGCGAGTCTGAGCACGTCGGAGAACCAAATCCCCAACCTCGAGCGATCAGGCCCGGACATGGCACTGATGGTAGTGCCTCAGGTTCTGCTAATATCTAGAGGCTCGGGCGGCAGCTTGTCGCCGATGCTCTTCCAAGTACTCGATGCCGTCGCACCTTCGCTGTTCTTGTTCACCCTCCGAGTATGCATTCATCCGAGGCGAGCCGAGTGTAAGCTCAGAGGGAAGGACAGCTTCAGCGCCGTAGACGAGGAAGAAAGGAGTCTCCGTAGTGGCTCGGCTTGGCGTGGTCCAGTTGGCCATAACACAGTGGGTATCTCATCGATCCACCCTTTCCCATGCTTTGCAAGCACGTCATATGTCCGGGTCTTGAGCCCCTTCTGTATCTTAGCATTCACACGCTCCACTTGTCCATTGCTACAGGGATGAGCAACAGAGTCAAAGAAAAGCTTGATCTCGAGGTCCTCGCAGTATTCCCTGAATGGGGCACTTGTGAACTGGGTGCCATTGTCGGTGATGATCCTGTTCGGAACACCGAAGTGACATGTGATGCCGTGGATGAATTGGACCGCCGTGTTTTCGTTGACCTTGATTACTGGGACCGCCTTCGGCCACTTGGTGAACTTGTCGATAGCGACGTACAGGTACTCATAGCCCCCGACTACTTGGGGGAATGGACCCAAGATGTCCAGCCCCCAGACCGCAAAGGGCCAAGACAAGGGGATGGTATGAAGAGCCTGTGCTGGCTGGTGAATCTGCTTTGCATGGAACTGGCACGCCCTGCAGCACCGAACCAGCTCGGAAGCGTCCAGGCGGGCTGTTGGTCAATAGAAACCTTGCCAAAAGGCCTTCCCGACCAGCGTGCGGAACGATGCATGGCCACCGCACTCACCCTCGTGGATCTTGGTGAGGAGCTCATTGCCTTCTTCCCGGGTGATGCATTTCAGGAGGACACCGTCCATGCCACGCCGGTAGAGATCTCCATCTACTAAGGCATAGCGTTTGGACTGTCGTGCAATCCTCTCTGTAGAGGCGTCATCCTTGGGAAGGATGTTTTCTTACAAGTACCATCGGATCTTGTCGATCCATGAGGGTTCTTGAGGACTACCAGCAAGTGCAACGCACTCATCGGGCGGGGGCACCTTGACGGGACCTCCCACTGAAGGTGCGGCCTGGGTCCCCTCGGCTGAGCTCGAGGGTTCCCCTTCATCCTGGTCGGCAGAAAGGATGGATGGCCGAGTGAGCCTTTCATCAAAGGTTCTAGCTGGGACGAGCACCTGGGCAGAAGCCAGGTGGGAGAGGTCATTGGCCACTGTGTTGTCGCGGTGGGGTATATGCCGCAGCTCAAGGCCGTCGAAGTGCCTCTCCAGCCTCCTGACTTCTGCCATGTACGCCGCCATCTGCGGGTCCACGCACTATTATTCTTTTGATACTTGGTTGACTACCAGTTGAGAGTCACCTTTGACAAGCTGATGAGGACATCACTCTTTCGGATACACACACCGAGTATTCCTCCAACAATAGGTCCATTGACACGAGCTCGTGCACGTCAACTAAATCATGAGGTGAGCTCGTTCCTTAGTGTTCCTTTATATTTTGATGAGGATAGGATGCTACTGAATAATTGTGATGTATTGTTACTTAGGAACACGGGAGAAGAACAGCAAGGGAGCCCAAGCCAAGGTGGAGGTCCAATCAAGTTCGAGTCCGTTTCGGAGTCCAGGACCAGCCTGCACTAAAATTGTCGCCCAGGACGCATACAGACTCCATTTTCGACGTTCTACACATGGTTGGAAAGCTAAGGAGATATGCTTTCCAACGGGACTGGTCCCATGTCCAAATTCTTTCTGAGTCAACAGGAATCATCAAAACAAGTGGACGTCCAGAATCTGTCAGGGTGTTGCGCCACCATCTTTTGGGCCGTTGGGCCGTGTATCGTGTTGGAGTCTATTAGGGACGTGTCCAGGGGTCCTTGGCCGACCCTAGTCTTTTATATACAGTAGCCGCTGCCCTAATTAGGGTTGGGTTTTGCTTAGATATTGATCTACACACAGTTGTGAGATTTTCGCTCTTGTTCCGGACCGACTAGGCCGCCGCAAGTGTTTGTGGAACCCCGACTTCGAGTGCTTGAATTCAATTCGTAATATTTCAGATTGTATCTTCTACGTTCTTGCTTGTGTTCTCGGTATGCTTGCAGGGATTGAGCCTTCTTGGCGAGGTCAACCGTGCGACACGGTTGATAACCATTGAAGCTGTGGTGTAGTGATTGCAAGGGAGACGATCTATTCGAGTCGAAGCCTTTGGATCATCAATGTCGAGTTCTCCACCCACCGACTTATCGCTACCTATCGGAAGATCAGGCCAACATTACTCATCAACTGGTATCAGATTTTCAAGTTGCCCGTTAGGTAATTTCATTTTCCCCTTTAGATTTGTCTGTTTTTCATTACCTAGAGTCCAGAAAAAGCCAAAAAAAAATTCCGTCAATTTCCGCTGCCCTAGAACCCTTTGTGCCTTTGCATTTCTGTTTTCAGTAGCGCGTTGTTGAGTTCGTGTCCGTGGTCGAGTCTTGTTGCTGGTTTAGAGTTGTGTTCTTGGTCTTTAGTCAACGCTCTGTGCTGTTTTGATCACGCCGCTATCCCATCGCCACCATCCCCACCAACAAGTCGAGCTACCACATTACTCGATTTGCCACCGTGAGCTGCCTTGTGTTACTTTCCGCCACGCCAACCTTAGATAGATCGCAAGCCACCTTGTATCAATTGCCCTGCCACCGCTGCCCTCCTTGTTCCTCTCGCGTTCCACAAACAGTTGCGACGGCCTAGTCGGTCTGGAATAAGAGCGAAAATCTCACAATCTGTGTGTAGATCAATATCTAAGCAAAACTCAACCCTAATTGGGGTAGCGGCTACTGTATATAAGAGACTAGGGTCGGCCAAGGACACCTGGACGCGTCCCTAATGGACTCCAACACATTCACAGCCCAACGGGCCAAAAGATGGTGGCGCAGCACCCTGACAGATTCTGGATGTCCACTTGTTTTGACGATTTCTATTAACTCAAAAAGAATTTGGATATGAGACTAGTCCCGTTGGAAAGTCTATCTCCTTAGCTTTCCAACCATATATAGAACGTCGAAAACGGAGTCCGTATGCGTCCTGGGTGACAATTTTAGTGCAGCCTGGTCCTGGACTCCGAAACAGACTCGAACTTGATTGGACCTCCACCTTGGCTTGGGCGCCCTTGCTGGTCTTCTCCTGTGTTCCTAAGTAACAATACACCACAATTATTCAGTAGCATCCCATCCTTATCAAAATATAAAGGAACACTAAGGAACGAGCTCACCTCATGATTTAATTGACGTGCACGAGCTTGTGTCAATGGATCTATTATTGGAGGAATACTCAGTGTGTGTGTATCCGAAAGAGTGATGTCTTCATCATCCTGCCCCTCTTGAATTGGAGTCATCCTCGACGCAATGACATCTTCTTCTCCCAAGTAAGGCTTCAAATTTGAAATGTTAAATGTGGGACTAACCCTATAATCTGTAGGCAACTCAAGCTTATATGCATTATCATTGATCTTTTCCACAATTTTAAAAGGACCATCAGCTCGAGGCAGCAATTTAGACTTTCTCAAATCAGGAAATCTATCTTTGCGCAAATGTAACCACACAAAATCACCAATTTCAAAAGTAATATGTTTCCGACCTTAGCTACCATAAGTTCTATACTTCTCATTCATCTTTTCAATATTTTTCTTAGCCAACTCATGCATTTTTAGAATCAAATCAGCACGTGTCTTAGCATCAAAATTCAATTTCTCGGATGTTGGTAGAGGCAGTAAATCAATAGGGGCACGGGGATTAAAACCATACACTACCTGAAACGGACTTACCTTAGTGGTGGAGTGAACTGATCTGTTGTAAGTGAACTCAATATGTGGTAGACACTCTTCCCACGTCCTCAATTTTTTCTTCAAAACAGCCCGCAACATGGTGGATAATGTGCGGTTCACAACCCCCGTTTGTCCCGTCGGTTTGAGGGTGATATGTCGTCGAAAACAGCAGCTTTGTCCCAAGTTTATTCCAAAGTGACCTCCAAAAGTGGCTCAAAAATTTTGCATCACAATCCGAAATAATGGTGTTAGGCACTCCATGCAAGCGAATGATTTCCCTGAAAAACAAATCAGCTATGTTTGTAGCATCATCGCTCTTGTGACAAGGTATAAAATGTGCCATTTTTGAAAAACGATCCACAACGACAAATATACTATCCATCCCCCTCTTGGTCCTAGGCAATCCTAAAACAAAATCCATAGAAATATCCTCCTAAGGCACACTAGGAACAGGAAGAGACATATAAAGTCTATGTGGGTTCAAGCGAGACTTAGCTTTATTGCAAGTAGTGCAGCATGCCACGTAGCGCTCGACGTCGCGCCTCATCTTAGGCCAAAAGAAGTGAGCAGCCAGTACATCCTCGGTCTTCTTCACTCCAAAATGTCCCATCAAACCACCTCCATTCGCTTCCTGCAAGAACAATAGGCGAATAGAGCTAGCTGGGATGCATAGCTTGTTAGCATGGTATAGCAATCCATCATTCAGCACATATTTATTCCAAGTTCTTCCTTCTTTACAATGTTCAAAAGCATCTTTAAAGTCCAAATCAGTAGCATATAATCCTTTAATTGTTTCTAAACCAAAAATCTTATGATCGAGTTGGGACAACATGGTATAACGTCTAGATAACGCATCTGCAATAACATTATTTTTACCTTTCTTGTGTTTAATGATATAAGGAAATGACTCTATAAATTCAACCCATTTAGCATGACGTTTGTTCAGTTTGGCTTCGCTTCTAATATGTTTCAAAGCTTCATGATCAAAGTGAATAATAAACTCCTTGGGTCAAAGATAATGTTGCCATGTTTCTAAAACTCGCACTAAAGCATATAACTCCTTATCATAAGTCGAATAATTCAGAGATGGCCCATTCAATTTCTCACTAAAATAAGCAACGGGTTTACCTCCTTGTAGTAGCACTCCTCCAATTCCAATACCGCTAGCATCACATTCTAACTCAAAAGTCTTACCAAAGTCCGAAAGTTGGAGTAGAGGTGAATGCGTAAGCTTCTCTTTCAGCGTATTAAAAGCTTGTTCTTGTGCTGGCCCCCATTGGAACGGAACTTCTTTCTTTGTCAACTCATTGAATGGGGCAATAATGGTGCTGAAATCTCTCACAAAACGCCGATAGAACCCTGCAAGGCCATGAAAGCTTCTCACCTGTGTGATAGTCCCAGGGGTCGGCCAGCTCTTGATGGCTTCAATTTTAGCTTCATCCACTTCAATTCCCTGTGGAGTAACAACATAGCAAAGAAAAGCAACTCTATTCGTGCAAAAGGTGCACTTGTCAAGATTAGCAAACAAACGTGCCTCTCTCAAAGTAGTAAAAACAGCACGTAGATGAGCAATGTGTTCTTCATATGACTTGCTATAGATCAAAATATCATCAAAGTACACCACCACAAATTTTCCTATGAAAGCACGTAAAACCTCATTCATCAATCTCATGAAAGTGCTAGGTGCATTAGTTAAACCAAAAGGCATCACTAACCACTCATATATACCGAACTTAGTTTTGAAAGCAGTTTTCCATTCATCTCCCAATTTCATTCTTATTTGGTGGTAACCACTACGCAAGTCAATCTTTGTGAACATAATAGAACCACTCAACTCATCAAGCATGTCGTCTAGCCTAGGAATAGGGTGAAGATACCTTATTGTGATATTATTAATGACTCTACAATCAACACACATGCGCCATGTACCGTCTTTCTGATGAACCAAAAGAACAGGAACAGCACACGAACTAAGGCTCTCTCGTACGTACCCACGGTCCAACAGGTCTTGGACTTGTCGCTGAATTTTCTTAGTCTCCTCCGGATTGGTCCTATATGCAGCGCGGTTTGGCAAAGTCGCTTCCAGGATCAAATCTATTTGGTGCTCTATCCCTCTCAATGGTGGCAGCCCCGGGTGATGAGGACATCCCAGCCATCCGTAACCCGAGTGCATCGGTTACGCCGGCTGTGTCACTTACACCATCGGTTACGCCACAAGTTACACCAAGTCCAACTAAGGTTACACTTCAAGAGACAAGTGCAACACCGGTTACACCAAGCAAAGCCATGGATACACGCGCTCAAGCCTATGAAGGACCCGTTACACGCAGCCGTGCAAAGTTACTCCAACAAGAGGTGCATACTTTCCTCTTTCGGTTACACCTTGATATTGATGAGAATTATATACTGCCTAAATCGTGTACTCTTATGTTACTTAGGTTTACACAAGAGGCGACAATATCGGGTTACATCGAGGACGCTGAGGGTTACGCCAAGAACACCAAGGCGGCTGCTCCCGAGGAGAATGGGTTACGCGCCAAGACCCAATGTTACACAGCAACTGCTCCAACTTCCAAGGCAAAACTGTACCATCTCGGGAAGAGACGGGGGTCATAATATACATGGTTGGAAAGTGCTTCAAGTCTAGTTTCCAACGCAACTGACGGCACGTCATTTGGACTTCCGAGCTAGGAGTAATGGCCATTTTCGTGAAGACTGCGCAGAAGACCCCGAGACGCGCGGGAATTAAAGACCATCTCGGGAGTGCTTCACCTGTTGGCCTTCCACCTTCCCAACGTGGAGACTTCAGTTCATACTTATCTTAGAGACTTGTTACTAGTATAAATACCCCTATGTACTGCTGCAAAAGACAATTTAATTTTGATCATTTTGAATGAACACATAACCTGTATGGTTTGCAGCCGAGCTGCTGAGTGCCTTGCACACCCCTGTTCTTCCTTGTTCTTCCTGGACTTGTGAAGAGATCCCTCTGGGGTCCTCTACTTCGTGCTCTACGGTTTCCAGTACGGCTGCACCGTTTTGTGTGGATTAGTTCCGGTTTGTGGTTCTGCGGTCGTTCGGAGATCGAGTCGAAGTCTTCGCGGTTTCGGTGCCTCTCTCCCCGTCGCTTGGTCGCATCCAACCTTGGCAGGTATAAAGCTAGTTATCCTCCGCTGTTCGCAGCAAGTTATCTTGTGATTTCCAACCTACTGTCATGAAGATCGGGCCACCCCGAGGAGGTTTCCATCGGTACCTTGCTGTTGGTGATCTCCGACCCTTATCATGTGGTAATCAGAGCTATCGTTGTCACGGTAGGTTTTGTTATCACCTACTTATCTATCTATTCGTTTACCATCTACTACTGCTTTTATCCATCACATATATTTGTTTCGCCATATCCTACAGTCCACTAAAAAGCCAAAAAAAAAATCCTATAGCCATTTCGTGGTACTGTTACTTTGTGTTCGTTTCGTTCATCTTGTTGCTAGTCACCATCTTTGTTCTTCCGCCGTACTCTTGTTTAACTTTTATCCGCACTCCTCATATGTCATCGTGTGTTTGCTGAAAAAAAAAATCTGAAAAAAAAAGAGTGTGAAAAAAGTATAAAAAAAAAGAAGAAGAAAAAAAAAGAAAAAAAAAGCAAAGAGGGCTGTGGTGCACTGACAGCAGCATTTACACATCATTTGAACGGTTACACCACTTTGTTACAGTACCATAGCCTCCCTTGAACAGCCACCTATAGCTCCACAAAAAGCCGTAAACCGGACCTCTCGTTTCGTAATCCTTTCGACCGCTTAATCACAGCTGTGTTATACCACTTTGAGCACATTCACGGTCCTTGAGAACGAGCAAGAACTTGGGTAAGCAAGAGGTGAGATTGTGTGTTTCCACAAATTTACCTATTCCACTTTTTCTTGCAACTAGTCTAACATGGCAGGATCCAATTCGAGTGTTCATGGTGGGAACCACGGAGATGAAGAACCCCCTGTTGCACGGGCTGAGCTACGCCAAATGACCAACTCGCTCTTGGAGGCGATGGAGAGGATGTTCAACGAACATCTTCCTGCAGCGGGTGGTCGAGGTCCACAACATCAACATGAAGACAATCACCGTGAAGAATTTGGTGATGAAAATTCTGGTTTTGGTGCTGGATTTCATGGCCGCAACGGCAATGGTCGTGGTGGTCATGGTGGAGGGTGTCGTGCTGATTTTGATCAGCGTGGTGGTGGACGGCGTGCTGAATTTGATTATCAGCGTGGAGGAGGACGTGGACGTGATCGTCGTGTACATTTTGATGATGAAGATGAAGTTCATGATGAGTATGAGGAGGGATTTGATGATAATGAAAATCCTTTTGGTCACCATAGGCATTTTGGACAGCCACATGAACATCGTCGTGGTGCTGGTCATGATGGGGAAAATCATCGTGGTCGTCGCAATAGAGATGATCCGGATAGCATTGCTCGTGTAAAGTTAAGTGTCCCAAAATTTTCAGGGAAAGAAAATGCTGATGCTTATCTTGAATGGGAGGAGCAATGTGATCAGATTTTTAGAGTGCATAATCTTTCTGATCAGAGGCGTGTCAACCTTGCTTCTGTTGAGTTTTCAGGTTACGCTCTCACATGGTGGAACCAAGTTCAAGAAAATCAACGTGTGTTGGGACGTGATCATATCAACACATGGGCTGAGATGAAGAGAGTGATGAGAAGACGCTTTGTGCCATCAAGCTATCAGCGTGACCTCCGCAATAGGTTACAAACATTGAGACAAGGATCAAAATCTGTTGATGACTACTTCAAGGAGATGGAGTTACTCTTGGTGAGATCTGGAATTAGAGAAGATGAAGAGTCAAAAATGGCAAGATTTTTGAATGGTCTCAATGAAGAAATTTCAGGTTTTGTTGAGATGTTTCCATATCATAATTTGCAAGACCTTGTTGATCAAGCTATGCGCACCGAGAGGAAAATTCAGCAAGAGGGACGAAGAAGGTCTTATAGGAGCCAATCAATTTCAGCCCCATGGCGTCGGCAGCAGCCCGGTACCTCTGTTGGTGGGGGAAGATCACAAGGAGTTGCTGCTAGGCCTTCTCCATCCATTGGTGCTGCAAAGACAACGGTTTCTACTGCTTCTTCACCTGCAATTCAGCAAGAACAGCGACGTCCTGCTGCAAGTACAGCAACCCCTTCTGTTGCATCAGCTGCTGCTTCTTCTTCCCATACCCGAGGCATTGTTTGTCACAAGTGCCAAGGTCGAGGACATGTTGCTGCTCAATGTCCTAGTCGAAGGACCATGATTATGAATGAGCAAGGTGAATGGGAATCTGAAAGCGAACCTGAGGAAGAAGCTCCAATATATGATGAAGAAATTATGCAAGATGAAGGTGATGAAATTCAACCTGATGATGGAGACAATAATTGCTTCATTTCTCGCCGAGTGCTTAGTGTTACTGCTGTCCAAGAAGAGAATAATCAGCGGCACAATCTTTTTCACACCCAGGGCATGATCAAGGACAAGTTGTGTCGAATCATTGTTGACAATGGCAGCTGCAATAATATTGCAAGTCAAGAATTAGTTGAAAGATTGGGACTGAAACAGCGGCGCCACCCTTCTCCATACAAGATGCAATGGTTAAATGATTGTGGTGCGCTGCGTGTAACAAACATTGTGACCGTTCCCTTCTCCATTGGGCGGTACAATGATCATGTGGAGTGTGATGTGGTTCCAATGGAAGCATGCCAATTGCTGTTAGGAAGACCTTGGTTGTATGACCGAGATGCTCAGATTTGCGGTCGCGCCAACAAGATTGTTCTCATGTACAAAGGAGAGTGCATCACTTTGCTTCCTTTGTCACCGGAGGAGATTGTGAGAGATGATCTGAAAAGAAAACAGCGAGTGAGCGAGAACCACTTGCGAGTGACCCACAAACATAGTGAAGGAGTGTTTCCAAAGCCAAATAAAACTCCACAGCTGCAAAGAACCGAGCCAAAGGGAAAAGAGGGTTTAGTGATGATGGCTAGGAAGGGGGATTTAAAAGAATTGAGTGAACCCAATGCTGTGTTCTATGTACTCCTGTACAAGGACAATTTTCTTGTCACTAACGACTTACCCTCTACTTTGCCTAGTGCTGTTTTTGATGTGTTACAGGAATATGAAGATGTGTTTCCTGAGGAAGTACCACCAGGGCTGCCACCAAAGAGAGGAATTGAACATCAAATCGATCTTGTTCCTGGTGCTCCACTTCCTAACCGTGCACCATATCGCACCAACCCGGAGGAAACAAAAGAAATTCAGCGCCAAGTGTAGGAGCTCATCAACAAAGGTTATGTAAAGGAAAGTCTATCACCTTGTGCTGTTCCTGTCCTTTTAGTTCCAAAAAAAGATGGCTCTTGGAGAATGTGTGTTGATTGCCGAGCCATTAATAACATCACCATAAGGTATAGACATCCCATACCTCGACTTGATGATATGCTTGATGAGCTTAGTGGTGCTATCATTTTCACCAAAATTGATTTGAGAAGTGGCTACCACCAAATCCGAATGAGAGAAGGAGATGAATGGAAAACAGCCTTCAAAACCAAGTTTGGGCTGTATGAATGGTTGGTAATGCCATTTGGTTTGACCAATGCACCTAGCACCTTCATGAGATTGATGAATCATGTGCTTAGAACTTTCATTGGCAAGTTTGTTGTTGTTTACTTTGATGATATCTTGATTTACAGCAAGTCTCTTGATGAACATGTTGAACATATAAAATGTGTGCTTGCTGTTTTGAGGAAGGAATGCTTGTATGCTAACCTTGCCAAGTGCACCTTTTGCACCGACAAGGTTGTGTTTCTTGGTTTTGTTGTTTCAGCTCATGGCGTGGAGGTGGATGAGGAGAAGATCAAAGCTGTTCGTGAGTGGAAGCCTCCACAAAATGTGAGCCAAGTGCGAAGCTTCCTTGGACTTGCTGGCTTCTATCGTCGGTTTGTGAAAGATTTCAGTTCTATTGCTGCCCCCAATCAACGAGTTGACAAAGAAGGACATTTCATTCCAATGGGGGGAAGCACAAGAGAAGGCATTTGAAGAGCTGAAAAAGAAGTTGACATCAGCCCCACTCCTTGCACTTCCAGATTTTGGTAAGACCTTTGAGATTGAATGTGATGCAAGTGGTGTAGGGATTGGAGGCGTGCTCATGCAAGAAGGAAGACCCATTGCATACTTCAGCGAAAAACTAAGTGGTCCAACTCTGAATTATTCAGTTTATGATAAAGAACTTTATGCTCTTGTGAGGAGTTTGGAAACTTGGCAACACTATCTATTGCCCAAAGAATTTGTGATACATTCAGACCATGAATCTTTGAAACATTTAAAGGGCCAATTAAAACTGAACAAAAGACATGCTAAATGGAGTGAATTCATTGAGTCTTTTCCTTATATTGTCAAATACAAGAAAGGAAAGGAAAATGTTGTTGCAGATGCTTTATCTAGACGTCATGCTTTGCTGTCCCAACTTGATGTTAAAATTCTTGATTTGGAGAACATAAAAGATTTGTATGCTACTGATTCATTCTTTGCTGAACTATTTGCAAAATGTTGTGATGTCAAGGGATGGGAAAAGTTCCATTTACATGATGAATTTTTGTTTCGAGCTAACAAACTTTGCATTCCAGATTGCTCTGTTCGCCTAATGCTTTTGCAGGAAGCTCATGCCGGAGGACTTATGGGCCACTTTGGTGCCAAGAAAACGGAGCAAGTGCTGGCTAATCATTTCTTTTGGCCAAAGATGCGGCAAGATGTGGAGAGACATGTTCTTCGCTGCATAACATGCCACAAAGCTAAGTCACGCTTGAACCCTCATGGTTTATACACCCCTTTGCCTATTCCTAGTGTTCCATGGGAAGATATTTCTATGGACTTTGTTCTTGGTTTACCTCGAACAAAGAGGGGGAGGGATTCAATCTTTGTTGTGGTTGATCGTTTCAGCAAAATGGCACACTTTATTCCCTGTCATAAGAGCGACGATGCTTCACACATTACTGAATTGTTTTTCAGGGAAATTGTACGTCTACATAGAGTGCCACGTACCATTATGTCTGATCGTGACACCAAGTTTTTGAGCTACTTCTGGAAGACCTTGTGGGGAAAACTTGGAACAAGGCTGCTGTTCTCTACAACGTGTCATCCTCAAACTGATGGGCAAACCGAAGTTGTGAACCGCACGCTATCAACTTTGTTGCGAGTTGTCCTAAAGAAGAATCTGAAATTGTGGGAAGAAAGCTTGCCTCATGTGGAATTTGCATACAACAGGGCGGTACACTCAACCACAAAATTTTGTCCATTCGAGATTGTTATGGTTTCAAACCTACTGCTCCCATCGATCTTTTGCCTTTGCCTATGCAGGAACGTATGAACTTTGATGCAAGCAAGCGAGCTGAATTTGTAAAGAAACTTCATGATCGAGCAAGAGAAAACATAGAGAAGATGACCAAGCTGTATGAGCAGCGTGCAAACAAAGGGCGCAAGAAGATGTTGTTTGAACCAGGAGACTTGGTTTGGGTGCACCTACGCAAGGACCGCTTTCCTGAACAACGCAAGAGCAAGTTGCAGCCCCGAGCCGATGGTCCATTCAAAGTGCTTCGCAAGATCAATGACAATGCATATGAAATTGATCTTCCAAGTACTTATGGTGTGAGTACAAGTTTCAACGTCGCCGATCTGTCTCCTTTCTTTGGATTGGAAGAATCGAGGACGACTCCTTTTCAAGAGGGGGAGGATGATGAGGACATCCCAGCCATCCGTAACCCGAGTGCATCGGTTACGCCGGCTGTGTCACTTACACCATCGGTTACGCCACAAGTTACACCAAGTCCAACTAAGGTTACACTTCAAGAGACAAGTGCAACACCGGTTACACCAAGCAAAGCCATGGATACACGCGCTCAAGCCTATGAAGGACCCGTTACACGCAGCCGTGCAAAGTTACTCCAACAAGAGGTGCATACTTTCCTCTCTCGGTTACACCTTGATATTGATGAGAATTATATACTGCCTAAATCGTGTACTCTTATGTTACTTAGGTTTACACAAGAGGCGACAATGTCGGGTTACATCGAGGACGCTGAGGGTTACGCCAAGAACACCAAGGCGGCTGCTCCCGAGGAGAATGGGTTACGTGCCAAGACCCAGTGTTACACAGCAACTGCTCCAACTTCCAAGGCAAAACTGTACCATCTCGGGAAGAGACGGGGGTCATAATATACATGGTTGGAAAGTGCTTCAAGTCTAGTTTCCAACGCAACTGACGGCACGTCATTTGGACTTCCGAGCTAGGAGTAATGGCCATTTTCGTGAAGACTGCGCAGAAGACCCCGAGACGCGCGGGAATTAAAGACCATCTCGGGAGTGCTTCACCTGTTGGCCTTCCACCTTCCCAACGTGGAGACTTCAGTTCATACTTATCTTAGAGACTTGTTACTAGTATAAATACCCCTATGTACTGCTGCAAAAGACAATTTAATTTTGATCATTTTGAATGAACACATAACCTGTATGGTTTGCAGCCGAGCTGCTGAGTGCCTTGCACACCCCTGTTCTTCCTTGTTCTTCCTGGACTTGTGAAGAGATCCCTCTGGGGTCCTCTACTTCGTGCTCTACGGTTTCCAGTACGGCTGCACCGTTTTGTGTGGATTAGTCCCGGTTTGTGGTTCTGCGGTCGTTCGGAGATCGAGTCGAAGTCTTCGCTGTTTCGGTGCCTCTCTCCCCGTCGCTTGGTCGCATCCAACCTTGGCAGGTATAAAGCTAGTTATCCTCCGCTGTTCGCAGCAAGTTATCTTGTGATTTTCAACCTACTGTCGTGAAGATCGGGCCACCCCGGGGAGGTTTCCATCGGTATCTTGCTGTTGGTGATCTCCGACCCTTATCACCGGGGGTATCTCAGCTGGAAAGACATCCTTATACTCCTGCAAAAGGTTAGTGACAGCAGCAGGCAAAGAGCTAGGTATGTCATCAATTAAAAATAGAACCTCTTTGCATACCAAAGCATAGCACAAAGCATCATTATCTTGAATTTCAGCAAGGTCAGATTTAGTAGCAAGCATAACACCACCCTTTAACTTAATGCCTTCGGACCTAGGTGTGTTCTTCTCTTTCTTAGGTGGGAAAACAGATTGAGCTACTTGCTAATTTTCAGATTCCAAAACACGTTCTTTCTTTTCTTTTTCAGCTAGCGCTTTATCACATTGCACAATTTCAGCAGGTGTCAAAGGAAGCAAAGTGATTTTCTTTCCCTTGTGCATGAGAGAGTATTTATTACTTCTACCATGGTGTGTAGCATCTCGGTAATTGCATGCCTATTTCGACACCTTTTATTTGAAATAAAATTATCTTCAAGTCAATGTCCTACTAATGAAAAACACAAAGATTGCATGCCACATGTTCTTTATGCTAGTGCTGCTAGAAATCTCATGTATGTTATGATTTATACTTGACTATATTTGGCTCATGCAGTAGTGTGGTTAGCAGATTTATGCATAATCTTGGCAAATAATATTTGAATTCTATTAAGTGGATTCTTCATTATTTGAAAGATACTGCTAATTTTGGCTTGATGTTTCAAAAGAATAAGGTGAAGGCTAATAATGTTATTGGGTTTGTTCATTCTGATTATGCTAGTGATCTTGATAAACGAAGTTCTATTTCTAGATGTATCTTCAATTTATGTGGTTAAGCCGTCAGTTGGAAAGCTATTATTCAGTCAATTTCTACTCTTTGTACTACTAAAGCAGAATATATTTTAGTCAGTGAAGGTATTAAGAAAGCTATGTTGTTGTGAGATCTAGTTTTCGAACTTGGTATTCCACATGATATTATTATTGTTTATTATGGTAGTGAAAGTAATATTTGTTTGACCAAGAATGATATTTTACATGCCAAGACCAAGCACATATCAATACCAATAACCACTTATGCATGATATTGTTTCCCAAGGGCAAGTTATTGTAGGGAAGATACATATTGAAGATAATCCCATAGATATGCTTACCAAGTCACTCCCTAATACTAAGTTCAAGCATTGTCTGGACTTAGTAGGTATTTGTGGTGCTTAGTAGCCCTTTGGGGTTTCATAGAAACTTTCTACATGAACATATTTATAGGGATTTTTTAGTCAAGGGGAGGTTTGTTGGGATATGCCTCAAAGAAATAAAACTTAGTCAGATATGACATCAAAAAGGAGTCTATAAATATGGACTACCATAATAGAGAACTGCTGCAGAAAGGGTCATCCCTGCCCCTCTTTCATTGTTGGTTCAGTAATAAATGATGGTGATAATATATCATTACCAGTTTGTGAGCTCCAGGCGCACATAAAAAGTCAATCCATCATGAACCAACAGTCATAGTGATTATCACTGCCGATTCTTGTTATGAAACGATAGTGATACATCACTGCTAGATGGTAACACGAACCAGCAAAGGTATTCAAATTATCCCCATTAGTTCTTTGCAAGAACCAACAATGATATTAGTTGATCAAAACATGTGCCTTTAATAACCGACATCAAAAGATGTGCCTTTAATAACCAATAGTTCAACAAATGATGTGCCTTTAATAACCGACAGTGATATTAATTCATCAAAATATCTGCCTTTAATAACCCACATCTCGTCTCATTCTTACCAACTCTTCATCCCAACATCATTATCATGGTGAAAATAATTAAGCCTATAGCTCGCAAATGATAGAACTCCAGTGACATATGCATTGCTAAGTATTTCAGATAAATTTTAAGTTAGACATTAGCATTGTTGTCTCTAGGTTAAAAGTATTGGGATCAACAATAACAAGATAGGAATAAATACAACAAGATAGGCTCTACCCAATTCCCGACATCAACTAGCTAAATATGCATATACGACACATAGCAATATCTAACAGATTGACCACCAATTCACCAAAATATGGGAGAAATATGATAGACACCTTGCCTTGGTGCTCAGCTTCACAAACAAGATCAACGACGAAATTATTCTCAAAAAAACCTAGTCACTCTCCAGTTCATCGATCTCTAAAAGAGGGAACGTGCATCACACTAAGCATGATGAAAGGCCATAAAATATGCTTTCTAATGCATGATCATGAAAACATTTGTAAACAAACATTTGAAGAGATTAGGCTAGAAAGGATATAAGCATCACAAGAGATAAACAAGGTTCACTGTGTTATGGGTGGCTGGCAGTTAGATCATGAGGGTCGTATAGAGAGGAAATCAATACTGAGTAAACCTGGCAGTAAGACCAGACTAATGGAGGTCAGACCGCGGGGTCTGGTGGTCAGACCAGCCAAGTGGCGCCTGAATATAGAGTCCGACTTGAGTCTAACTGGCCAAGTCTCATCTTGGTGGTCAGACCAACCCTCATGGTGGTCATACCGCTAGGCCTGGCCGGCAGCACCTCAACGAGGTCACTGGCGAAGGCTCCGGAGATACCTTCAACCAAGGGTGGTACCAAAATAATCTACAAAACTACGTTAGTGTATTTTAGGTGGTTTGGGTGACATGCATGGGGCCAAAAGCTTGGTCTACATGGATCAGCATTGATGGCTAGGTGGAGCTCAGTCCTATGGCTATGAGGCATGGAGGAAACTCATGGAAAATGATGGGACAAGGGTTGGGGAGCTTTACCTTGGTGTGGGGAAGATTTCTTGAGGGTTCGCCAACTCTAGGGAAGCTCCAAAGTGGAGATTGACTCCGGGATGCTCTAATTGACCTAGAGGTTGAAGAAGGCATGGGAAGCTTCTCCGGTGGGAAGAAAGTAGGGAGGAGCTCGGGGAAGTCTTTGGGAAGCTCAAGGAAGCCATCTCCATCCATCTCTAGCCATCATTGTGGTCGAGGTGGAGCTTTCCTCTCTCTCTCTCTCTCTCTCTCTCTCTCTCTCTCTCTCTCTCGATTTTTGGGTGAAGAAGGCTTGGGGCTTGATCCGGCGAGCGGATGCTTCGGGATGAGCTCAAGCATGATATTGGTGACCTTCTCCTTCGATCTTCAGCTTCCATTGAGCTCGAGGTGGAAGAATGGTGAGGGATCCTCTCTCTCTCTCTCTCTCTCTCTCTCTCTCTCTCTCTCTCTCTCTCTCTCTCTCTCTCTCGGGTAGGGATAGAATCAACGAGTGAGGGAGTGAGAGGTGATCAATGGGTCTTAAGTGGCATTATGTGCCTTGGTGGTCAGACTGTGGGGAGGCCCGGTCAGCCAGTGGGCTAACCCACATGCTGAAAGCTCTCCCTCCTTTTTCCCTTTTGTACAAAATCTTCCCCCTTTCCTTCTTAAATGTTTTTTAGGTATTTCTAAAAATTTCTAAACAATTACCACTCATAAGCATATGGTGGGAACTCACGTTGATTAACGACGTAACATTTTTCAAAAACATTTTTGAACACTTATAACAAAAACCAAAAATATGAGTTATGATGCCATGATGCATATGCATGCTTGATGACTAGGTTACGGTTTTTGGGATGTGACAATCCTCCCCCCTTAAAAAGAATCTAGCCTCGAGATTCAGCAAACTCAAGGGAGAGTGTGATGGGTCAAATATCACTACAAAGTGGGAAATAGGAACATCTTGGTAAGAAGACGCCCTAAGGGTTTGGTTCGACATGTAAACTCATCGAACATCACGAACAGAAACTCATCGAACCTCTCTATGCTCTGGTAGCTAGACCATAGCTAGGCCTGGTTAGACCATGGCACAGTGGTGGTTGGACCACAATCATGGTACTTAGACCACCATTTGGATAGAGGGGATTTTGCTCTGGTTGACTCTCACGGTCAGACCATGAGCTGGGCAGTCAGACCGCCATGCGGACTCTCACAGTACTGCACACATCTAGCAGTCATACCGACAGGGCATGGTTGGACCGCCAGGAGGGGTCTTTTCTTAGCTGAGATTGTTTCTAAGTGTGTTCATCGGAAAAATTCCCAAATGTAAAGATGACATAACTATGATCATCCTACAACAGGGGAGAATGCACAATCAAGGATAAGGTGGTGCATGGGTATGCATAGCCTAGCTCACTTCTCATAAACACATTTTGTGCAAAGTCAACAGTCACACCACTGGCACTGGTGGTCAGACCGCTGGGAGGTCTATCACCAGGGATGTATTTCCAACCCACGTTCTACACATGTTACACTTTTTAATAGCAAACAAAAAAAAAGATCCAACATCCATGACTACATTACACTTAGGGGCATAATATAGCTAATTAACCGTCCTATTGTCTGAGAATAAGAAGCTGTGGTCTAATTCGCATTACCTAAGTTCGACTATCTTTAGTAAACTGGCTTCAGTTCCTATGCACCTATTTAGCTAATACCCTAGCGTAGAAGATGTGCTTCTCGTACATCTCCATCGTGTATTGTCTTTGTAGGTAGCTCCTGCCATTGCATCATGAGCTAGAATAGCATGAATTTGAGAGAGAGGACCAATGGCAAAGTGAGGAACAACAGAACATAGACCAAGAATTAGATAAGACACAAGTCCTTAATAAAAAAAACCGGAACTAAGTATGTTTTCAACTCGCCCTTAATCCATCAGAGAACAAGGTAAGTTAGAGAACAAATTGAGTCATATTAACAAGCACAAGAAAAGAGGTAGCTCTAAGAAAAGGAAGGAGTAAAAGAGAGCACACACTTAGAGTGTGAAATTAAGCATTAATGAGTTTCTGTAATGATGTTGACATATTTTACTTAAAACTACCATACTACTCTAACCTATGGTCAACCATGCTATGAGGACCCATCCAAATTGTATTCGAATTAATCAAATTGGATGATCATTTAATAAGATGATAGGTAGCACACATCCGTCTCTCAATGTGTCACGTGCTAACCCACATCTTACCACAACAATCACAGCCACTAAATGATTAAAACGAATTCAATCCCGATAGTCCCGATATGTGTGTTTTGATAATTCCCAGGAAAGCTATTATCCACACCTATCTCTACCAACATGTATATCACAACATCATGATTATACCAAAGCTCAAATAATTACATATTGATAAATTAAACAAAATACAAGTATCATCTAGCATAATTATACATAAATAGCAGAATAACATCTAAAGAAAACAAAGACTGGTGGAGACATTTGCCGACAAGGAAACCAATCGGGGTTAGTAACGGTATAGCAACTACTCATCACCACACTACTCTCAGTGGGGGCATAAGTAACCAACTTCTAAACTTTTTCTACAAAACAATCAACAAAGCACGGTGAGTACGAAGGTACTCACAAGTCTTATTCGTATGGATGTATATATTCTCGACTCCAAGAATAATGCATTTGGATGATTTAGCAAGGAATAGGCCACAAGTTTAAATTGAATTATGCGACAAGAAATTGATCTAACAAATTAAATATGTGGGCACTTACTTATCCTAACTCTTGGTCTATCCTAGCCTAACCATAAGAACATTACCATACTTACATATGGACATACTCTCCTCAACATAAACCTTCACTAGCCACTTCCCAACACACCACATACGACCACCATCGGAACCCTACAACTGATGCGGATGGACATAAGCGTGCTCATGACCAATAGGGGAGTACATATTTACCCACAAGACACAAGACCACCCTCCATACAACCCATCGGTTACAAGTGATAATTCATGATATAACCGTTCACATACTCACCTCGAACCTTTGTTCCTATGACCTAGTATGTGGAGGCCACCTAGGTCTACTCCCAGAGCAACCTTAGTTTCCTCTACAAGCCTCTCACTCACATCATGGGTGCATGAGTCAAATGAATGCAGTGACTTACGATACTTGGCTCATCCTTACTCTATTTGGATATGTGGTAGCATGGAATGGTGCTTAAGCTACGGCACCAACGATCGGTGCTTAAATGATGTAAGCGGTCTATATCATACGGGTTCCTCTCCCAACCTGCCCCTAGAACCGCCCACCTCTCATCTCATTATCATCAACTCTTCATCCCAGCATCATTATCATCGTGAAAATAATTAAGCCTATGGCTCGTGAACGATACACCTCTCGACTTGTACCGGCGGCCTATGCATTGCTAAGAATTTCGAATAAATTTTAATTTAGATATTAACATTGTTATCCCTAGGTTATAAGTATTGGGTTCAACAATAACGAGATAGGGATAAATGCAACAAGATAGGTTCTACCCGGTTCCTGACATCGACTAGCTAAATATGCATATATGACACATAGCAATATTTAATAGATTGACTAGCAATTCTCCAAAATATGGGAGAAATATAATAGATGTTTGCCTTGGTGCTCAACTTCATAAACAAGATCAACCATGAAATTCTTCTCAAGAAAACCTATCACTCTTCGGTTTGTCAATCACTAAAAGAGGGAAAGTGCATTGCAATAAGCATGATGAAAGGCCATAAAATATGCTTTATGATGCATGATCATGTAAACATTTGTAAAAGAACATTTGAAATGATTAGGCTAGAAAGGATATAAACATCACATGGGATAAACTAGGTTCACTATGTTCTAGGTGGCTAACGGTCAGACCGTGAGGTGGGGGTTAGATCGTGAGGGTCAGACAGAGAGAAAATCGGTACTGAGTAAACCTGGCGATCAGACCGAACCCATGGTAGTCAGAGTATGGGGCCTGGCGGTTAGATCAACCAAGTGACAGTCTGACTCCTGACTATAGATTCTGACTTGAGTCTAACCAGCTAAGTCTCATCCCAGTGGTCAGATCGGACCTAGCGGTGATTAGACCGCTGGGCTTGGATGGCAGCACCTCAGTGAGGACATCGGCGAGTGCTCCGATGATGCCTTCGGCGAAGGGTGGTACCAAAACACTCTACAAGACTAAGGTAGTGTATTTTTAGTGGTTTGGGAAACATGCATGGGCCAAAAGCTTAGGCTCCATGGACTGATATCCATGGCTAGGTGGAGCTTAGTTCTATGTCTATGTGGAGTGGGGGAACTCGTTAAAAACAAGGGGAAAAGGGTTGGGGAGCTTTACCTTAGTGTAGGGAAGCTTGCTTGAGGGTTGGCTGGCTCCAAGGAAGCAGCGATGTGGAGATCGACTCCACGATGCTCTAACCGGCCTAGAGGTGGAAGAAGACGTGGAAAGCTTCTTTGGTGAGAAGATGGTAGGGAGGAGCTCGGGGATGCCATCTCCATTGATCTCTGGCCATCATGGTGGTCGAGGTGGAGCTCTACTCTCTCTCTCTTCTGGTTTTTGGGTGGAAGAAGGCTTTGGGCTTCCTCCGGCGAGGGGATGCCCGAGGATGAGCTCAGGGATGATGTGGGCAACATTATCCTATAATCTTTGGCTTTTGTTGAGCTTGAGGTGGAGGAATAGTAAGGGATCCCTACTCTCTATCTCTATCTCTATCTCTCTGATGGGGTTAGAATGAACCAGTGAGGGAGTGAGAAGTGGTCGATGGATTTTAAGTGGTATTCTGAGCCCTGGTGTTCAAACCATGGGGAGGCCCGATCATACCTTGAGCTCATCGATGTACTGAACGTTCTCCCTCATTTTTCCCTTTTCTACAAAATCTTCCCCCTTTCCTTCTTAAATGGTTTTTTGGACTTCTTAACCATTTCTAAACAACTCCCACTCATAAGCATATGGTGGGAACTCATGTTGATTAACGATGTAACATTTTTCCAAAACATTTTTGAACACTTAAAACAAAAACCAAAAACATGAATTATGATGTCATGATGCATATGCATGCTTGATGACTAGGTTAGGGCTTTTAGTGTGTGATGTCAACAGGCCGACAAAAGCACAACAGAACAACAAGGTGCGAACATGTCACACCTGGTTTTAATGGCCAAAACCAAATGCAGCTTATGTATGCCCAGGATGTTCAACAACAGGTGAAGTAACAAAAGCAATACTTTTATTAAATAAACGTTAAACTCTTACAAAATTGATATATATTGTCTGCTATAAAGATATCTACAGCGGAACAGAAGCACTGGTGCCCAACAACACCGCAGGCAACTGACCGGGAGACACACGCCTAGAACATCACAACCTCGTCTTGATGGTCTTCAACATCTTCACTCACTGAGCAGCAGCATACATGTCGCATGGTGTAGGGAAAATAGCAAGTGTGAGCACATGACGCGCTCAGCAAGTATGGAAAGATAATGATATGCAGGCTTATATCAAGAATAGGTTAACAAATGGTATTTTCGCGTAAATGCGAGTAATGAAAAAATATTTAGACTCAAAAGCATTAAACAATTATTAAGTGAATGTAACCCATACAGTCCAACACCCAGCATACAAGGCTCCCCACCTTGCATACCATAACCGTCTAGTACTCCCTGTACTATAATCAAAACTACAACCATCTAGTACTCCCTGTACCAGAACCATAACCACAGCCATCTAGTACTCCCTGTACCAGAACCATAACCACAGCCATCTAGTACTCCCTGTACCAGAACCATAACTACAACCAAACTCATAACCACAACCCACTAATCATGTGAGGATCCAAGTCTCTCATATCCGTGAGCACAGCTGTTATAACAGTTTTACACTTTACAGAGGTTGTCCAGCTTTCCCAACGAGTCAGTGAATTCTATGTTGCCGTGTTCGCGAAACACTTAACACACGCCAGTGGTGTGCCGCCAAGAATCACTGCATGACATTTGCCACCAACTAGAGACTAATTCAGTATGTGTCTGCCCACTAGGTTTAATTGCCAGGCTTTACGCGAGTTCAACTCCTACCCAGAAGCCCCCTTTTGCGCTGACACAACACACATTGGATAGACCCTAATTAGTATGTCACGCCTTACCCATATCAGTCTCGTGGTTGGTACGTTACTCTTGGGTTGTTGCTCCACGAACCGGTCCTTACTTAGGTTACTTGAGCAAACACTAAACCAACGTCATAACCATGACAACCATCAAAACCACTTTGCTCAAGGCCTAAGGTTCCATGTTGCTAGACCATTAACACATTAACGACCATTGTTGCATATGTTTATTAGTCAAGATTATGACACTTCTCAACATCCCAAAAGCATGGCTAAGCAATCTATCCATAAAAGATACCTAACCATAAACCATCTAGGTTCCAATGGATGATAAGGGAAAATCTAGGGAAAACCCTAACATAGGTGACTACCCATCATATTGACACTGCATGCAATTTTGTAAAACAAAACATTTAAAAACATAGGTTCAAGATGATCAAGGACACTTGCCTTTTACCCAATGCTGCTCAGTGTTATCGAAATCTTGGTCTTGAAGTCCCTCGAACTACTCCGGAACATTATCGACTATTCGCGAGAACTACCGACAAACAACACAAAGAAAAACACTAAGAACAACATACCAAACATCATCAAAACACTTTAAAAATACTATGGTTGGATAGAGATGATTTTAGAAATATTTAGATGCAATAATCGTCTAAATTGGAGTTAAGATGAAAAGAGAACATCTTTCGGGAGATGGATTAGACTAAAAAGGAAATGCTGATTTTCCTGAACTATCTTCCTATGGGAAAGGTTTTATTGCACAATCACTGTGTTAGGCTTGACAACATTATTGCGCAAGATTCAAGAAGTGTAGGGCTGACTAGACTTCGCTAACTAGGCTAAGGAGAATGATGTGGCACTAACTTGGCATGCTATGTAAGTACCATCTTAGATTAAAGAAAGGATACGCTGAGATCTAGTATCGACCACCTATGATTGATCAAAAAAACCAAAGGTTGCGCTTCTTGGTTTAGGATACTACTGGTGACTCTATGTAGCGGTAGTGGTTCGGGTCTCATCGGAGATGGCAATCAGGCGCGTGGCCACAGACATCGATGTCGGCTTCAGTGAAACGAGGGAAGCATGGCATAGAACGCGGAAAGACTAACTCAGCGGTATGGTTGGTTTTGGAGGGGGTCATCCAAGGTAGCGGCAAAACAATGATGACTGCTTCTAGGTTTGGTGGTGATCGCGAACAGATGCAAGAACGAAGACGCTTGCGTTCCAGGAGATTGGCTATGAAATTTGAGTAACTGTTTGAACAAAGATGTTCATATATCCCGGGAACACAATGCTCTGGCATAGTTTTGGGTAGATCATCCACTGAGAGGAAGAACGATCAGCAGAGATGAGATGGGTGATGGCTGCGACGTGCTATGGTTGGCAATGGCGTCCTGGTCGTGTCGCTGCACAAATGGGGATGGACTCCTAGGGTCATGTAGAAGACTCAATGGGACACGCCGTGACGTGGTTGGTGCATCCGTACGGCTTTCAGATTGACGGGGAACGAGAATGCAAATCCGGTACGTGCACAGAATGCGTCCAGAAACCGGACAGCGGGTATGTCGACCTTGATTACACTGGTTTGGCTTCTCTATTGGCCGACCTGGTTGGTGAGGGCATGGGGAACATCATGGGACATGCACCGGTGAAAGGACTTGGTGATTTGACCTCTGGTCGGTCAGGAACGTCGATGCCAATTGGCTACAGCGCGGCCGTTTTGTCAATATTTGCATTTAAGGCCGTTTTGAACTCTGAAACGTCATGCGAAGATGAGGCTGTCCAGGACTCCGCGAAAATTTGTAGATTTCGTGGATCCTTTGTTGGGCCATTTAGAAGATTTGGCTAAGGATGTGGACTTGAGCAAGATTGAGCCTAAAGACACTTTAGGTATATCTAGGGTTTAGAAAAGAAACTTTTACAGAGAAATTTGAATAGTGTTTGAATTTGAATTGAGCTTGAAGTGAATTTAAGAGAAACAAAAAATTGAGGTTCAACAAGAATAGGAGTAGATAAGGAATTTGAATTTGGATTTGGGTAGAATTTTGAGAAAGAGGAGAGATTGGCGTTAAACAAGGATTTGGATAAGATTTGAATTGACCTGGAGAAGAATCAAGTATGATCAAGGATTGAATAGATGATGAATTCAAAGATTTTGAATTCCAACCATTAAGATCCTTAACTTATTCACTACTAAGTTTTGTAAAACCTTTTCAAAATCTTTTTCACTCAAAACACCAAAGAGAAAGAAAATGAAAAAGAACTTTAATGCATTTACCTGGCTCCTAACAAAACTCAGCATGCAATGCACACAAAATAATAACCTATATTGATTAATTGTTTATGAAAATAGGTTTTAAACCTCTACTACTGGTGAAGCTATTCATTAATCTTGGAAAATTTGAGAAATTTGAGAAATCTGAAAATCGAGGTGTTACAGAACATGACTACTAACTCTACTCCTCATACACGTCTTCATCTCCTGTGAAGTTGGCATCATGTCCTCATCTGAATAATAGCAAGGATGAGTATGAAAGGTACTCAGCAAGTCCTATACTATTGCAAGGGGTCGATAGATGCATAAAGGATGACTCAAGGACAAGGCTTCACGGTTTAGTTTTTAAGCATCAAGCAGTTTCATGTAGATATCCAATTATATTCTCTACTGTTAACTTGAAATAGTTTAAACAAGGTAACAAGGTATATCTGGGGGTTTTTGGTCATGAGAGGGGCTACACCTCACTCTACAGACCTTATCATTGTATATGTTACACCTCCAGTACCACACAGCTCCTGGTGGATCGAGCTAGCAACCTCATTTTACGGACATCTAGTCCACACACTCACTCATCAAAGATACACACGTCCCGAATATAACCAAGTGAGGTCATTGCTTTCCATGTCCATGAACATAGACACGGATATTCGAATAGATTTACACTATGTAGAGGTTGTACATTGTACCCACAGGATATGCTCAGCGTCCAACCGTTGCAAGTAGACGAGTGAATCATACCGAGACACTTCAATCACCTTCCATTGCTAGACTATACTATGAGACACCCCATATGCTTCTGGTCTATGTAAGGGATGCTAGGGTACCACTTGGACCTTTGTAAAGAGTTTGGTTAAATGAACATCCCGCGAAGCCCCTGGTAGATGCTTTGGTTCTCATTGCTCCCTTGGCCTCCTAGTAAATTGTCCAGCTTGATCGAGAGATGGAAAACTCATGTCATGCCCATAACAAGAAGCATGGTTATACTTAGGGTGCCTTAGCATGATACCATAATGATTCGGTACTTATATGGCCGAGGCATACATCTTCAAGCTAGTAATGAATACCACGCAGGTAACTCAACACTTCCATATCCCACACCATATCAAGGATTCCACAATCACCAAAGATTCATGACGTATGAGTTGATTTGACATTTAATGAAGCGATATCTCTAAAGAGATGTATTCAATCCTATGCACACTAGATATCAAGGCATTGTCTGGTGCGCTCCCATGGCCCAACTCGCACCACACCACGCTGGCCTTCTCCCGCGTGCTCACCCACTCCTGTGGATGCTCGGCCGTCCATTTGTTCACCATCCACCATCGCTCATGCATGCTCTTTCCTCCCTATCCTCCAGGGCAACCCAGTGTCGCGCCTCGCTGTCTCTCGCCACTGTGACAACCGGCGAGCCACTTGCCTCTCTCACATTTCCTGTCACGTGCTTCCACTCCTTTCCCCCTCTCTTAGCTCTCTCTCACCCGCAACCCAAAGCTCTTGGTGCCCGCGACTTTCGCGCACGTGCATGGACCGCGTGATGCGCCCACTCCCCAAGAACATGGTCGGCACTGCCCTGCCACCTCGATGTCGCACGTGTTTCCCAAGTTGCTCGACGTAACGTGCTGCACCACCTCTCTCTACTCACCTCTCTCCCCTCTCTTCTATAAATAGTGCACCTAGCTCCGTCTTAACCCTCCCCCCTTTCCACTTCGTCTCCGCCACACCCATTCTCTCCACCACAACTTCACCATCACTGAGCCACCATCGATGTGCTACTGAGGAGCTCTATGAGTTTGACACCGTCCCTGTGCCGCCGCTCGTTGATCGAAGACCCGACGGGAGCCGCTCACTTAGGAAGACCAAGTCACTCCACCGCTTTGACATCATTGCTCCGTCGGCTGCCTTCCAGTTCACACAGTCTCAACATTGGTGAGCCTCCCACTCCCCCCTTGAGGCTGTGTAGATACCATGTAAGCATCCTCATAGCTCCTTCTCGTGCGTAGCCGCACATAGCCGTAGCATTTTGCCTCCGCCGCCTTGAAACCGTCTGCCACCGGTGTGCTTTTGCTCTGTGTTGTGGCCGGCCATTGTGCTGTGATGCCTAGAGGCACTAGGCCTCTTTTCTTTGTAGGTTGGCACCTCCTAATACAGGGGAGGTGGTAACCAAATTTTCCTGGGCCATTGTCCCCTCTCTGGACACCATCTAGCGTTGATTTCACCGCCGATCGCCGTTGATGAGCTCCTCGCCACATCTACCATACCATGTAGGAGCCCGGTGTTGACTTCCCATCGTGAAACCCATCATAATCCCAACTCCGGTGAGCTTCCCAGTATGCACCGCTATGGATTCCTCATCGCCAGCCATTTTTCAACTCCCCTTCACTGCTCACGGTGCGCCAGCACGCCTGCACGCCCACATGCCTGCACGCTCACGTGGATCGGCCTTGGGGCGTGGCTCAGCATGGTCGAGTGGGCCACAACTCAACACAGTGCGTCATTGGCCAGGCAGGCTGGCCCAGTCGCTAAAGGCCACGCCCCTATGGGCCAGCCCAGCTCCCGTAGCCCGCTCTCCACCAGCCGAAAACCCAAGTGGGCCAGTACTGTGCAGCCTGGCCTAGCCCAAACAAAGCCCAATCTGGCCCAACTAGTACTGTTCATGTGGGCCCCACCTATGGATAGTGCTATTTCATATTTTCCTGATTTAATTATAGATTAAATCTTCTGGAGCCATAACTTCTTCATTTTAGCTCCGATTTCAGTGATTCTTTCACCGAAAATCATCTAAAATCGAGATCTACTCATCTATAACATTGTGATATCCATTCGGGCTCATTTGAATTTACATTGGTGTTATTTCATTCTTCTCTAGTATAGTTAGTTGTTGATCATAGCTGTAATTGCAGAAGCACACGATTTCTACGAGTTCTGCGCAGGAAGCATCAGGAGTGAGAAAGGTCATGATTACAACCAAGACATCAAAGAAGACTCTATAGATGCAAGTCCTATATCCTTGATCATACTGAACCTATGTTTTCAAAATGTACACATAATCAACTAAAACTAGACTTATATCACATGTGCTATATATTATGTTTTCTTTGAACTACTTGTAGTATGTAATCCTATTAAGAATTGCCATACCATACATGTATCATCCAAAGTACATACCACCCTAGGATTACCTGTTGTTATCTATATTATTGATGGATGACACCCCTATATCTAGCATGCTTAGGATTGAATACGTCTCCCTGGAGACATAGCTTTTAAAATATATCTCTTCGAAGATATCAATTTGTTGTTATCAATGTTAACTCATAGACCATGAATTCTTGATGGTTGTGAATTCTATGATGGTTGTGTAATCCTTGATGTCGTGTGGGATATGGAGTGTGGTGTGTGAAAATGGGTGAGAACTGATTTGGAGAGGGCAGGTAGAGTACTACTCTGGGTGAGGATGCTCCTGGGGGCTCGAGTCTCCTTTGTTGTGTTCATTGTTAGAAGATACCTGCTTCGACTGCTTAAGGACCGAGTCATGTCGCTTCCATGCCTTAGCCATCCCCTGAAACCATGCGTCCTGGATGGGCAGAACTTGACTTCTCCTTCATCGGACTGGGTTGGGCATCATACTAGGAGGCTGAGAGCAAGGAGAGACCAAGTGCCTATATGTCCCTCTGTTGAAGGTTGCTAGAACCAGCCTAGGCTTAAAAGGGGGCAATCCTTCAGTATATGGCAACACTGGGACTTGGTGTGTCTCGTAGAAAAGTCTGGCAGGAATGGTGTTTGGGGGGTCTCAATATGATTCGGTCCTCTGCTTGCAACGGTTGGAGGCTAAGCATATCGCATGGGTAAAGCCATACAACCTCTACAGAGTGTAAATCTATTTGAATAGCCGTGTCCATAGTCATGGACATGCGAAGGAAAACCTTTTTGACTAAACTCCGGGTGTGTGTGTCTTGATCAGTGAGTTTGTGGACTAGATATCTGTGTGATGTGGTTCCTGGCTCGATCCACCAGAAGGTGTGTGGTACTAGAGGTACACCAGGTATGATGATAGGGACTGCGGAGTGAGGTGTAGCCCCTCCTAAGACTGAAAACCCCCTAGATATAGCTTGTTACATTGTTTTGGAACCACTTGAATTGTTGTGAATGTCAGTAGTAGATGACACCATAAATACCTGCATAAAATAGCTTTACTCTAAAATTATAACCGTAAAGCCTCGTCCTTGAATTACCCCATTATGCATCTATCAACACTTTGAAAGTAGTATAGGGCTTGCTGAGTGTCTTACATACTCACTCTTACTATCATTCAGATGAGGAAGTTGATGCCAACTTCGCTAGAGATGAAGGTGAGGATGAAGAGTAGTCTTAAAAGTCGCGTTCGCACCCTAGCTGCTTGTGGCTTGGGATTTTGCTTCCGATGTGTTTTGATTGGCCACTAGGCTAGGTTTGTAACATACATATTGGTTTGTAAACCTTTTATACTCTGAACCTTAACACTTATGTACGAAGTTTGACTGTGATACTACAACTCTTATACTATGCATATCAGCTACTTGATCTAGGGATTGATACATGAGGTACAGGAGATTCCAGGAATGAGGGGTCTTACAGGAGTGATATCAGAGCCATGCTTGGCTGTAGGATGTGATGTTAGGATAGAATTTCTCGTGTCTGTCTATTTTCCAAAAACTATGTTGTCAAAACTGCTTCCATACTTATCTTCTGTTTTGTTACCTTTGGTGTTGGGGTCGTTGTTAAGGACCCCCAACAGCTCCATGGCTTAACCAGCCCGGCCTCCCGAAGCCTCGACCTCCCAAAGCCCCAGCCATCCGTAGTCCTACCTCCTAAAGGCTCTGTCTCCCGAGGTCTCGGCCTCCTGAAGCCCGAGCCTTCCGGAGTCCTGCCTCCCGAAGGCTTAGCCTCCGAAAGGGTCAGTTTCCCGAAGCCCCAGCCTTTCGGAGTCCGGCCTCCCAAAGACTTCACCCCCCAGAGCCATGCCTCCTGAGGCCCCCATCTCCAGCTGCTTCAGCCAGCTTCCTGGAGGCTACGGGTGAGTCATCAGGCCTCAAGAAAGATCTGCCAGAAGGGGAGCGCCAGTTGCACTTTGCCTGCAAGGAGGTGACCAGCATTAAATGCCTGGGCTAGTGGATGCCGCTCTGACACCCCGGCATAATGGAGGCTATCTTGACACCCCTGACAGTGTGGCGCCGGGCTGCAGTTATCGACCGGCTCACCCCCTTCAAGGGGCAGGCACCACGATAATTACTATGGTGGACATTTATCTCCCAGATAGCATAGAAAGCAGTTATCCGGGATAAGGCCCAGGAAATCGGTCAGATCCCAGATATTTGCACATTATGATAACTTGTATGCCAAGCTATGCACGACCCTATAAATAGGAGCCATGGTCGCCTGGGCTAACAAACGAGCTAGATAGCAAAAAGACATAGAGGTGGAAAAACACCAATTCACGCTGTGATACTCCTCCCAGATCGATCTATATTTTCTAGCATTAATACATTCGTGGTGTTCCTTCCTCTTAAACTTCGTCTCCAAGCTTGAGTCTCCTCCTTAGAAGAAACTCTCGCCGTACTTGCTGGGGCAAGATGAACTCTTGCTCCAACAGCGCGCCGTCCGTGGGGACCGAACTTAGAAGTGCTAAGAGAGGTAGGATGCTACCCAAGAAGAAGACCACCAAGGCCGTGTTGATGGTGGTCGTCCCCCTAGTCATGCCTACACGGTAGTCTAGCTAGCTTTAAGCAAGCGGCGCCGACGACGGCCCCCAAGTTAGGGGGAACGAGAACTTTATGGCCATCGCCGACCCAACCATAACCACAGCTGCGAGCGGCACCAAAGGGTTCTCTACCCCAGAGACCCAGCAGCAGCAAGGCGAGGCCCCCGCTGCACCCCTAGGGGCTGCGACCGATGCTACTGCTGATAACACCATTCCGCCCGAGCGGCAACCACGCTTGGTGGCACCCCTGGCCCAGATGGAGGAACTATGGATAATCCTACAGGACAAATAGCAAGCTGCCCACACCATTGCCACTGCTCCCAAGACAACCGGCATGGTTCTGACCCAAGCTCCATGAACAAATGAACCCCTTAGTGCAAGGACCTGGCCCGTTCGGTCCCTGCAGCCTCGGAGCCGGCGTCGTGAGGACCCCCTGCAAGACCACGACTCTCCCCTGCGGGCTAACCTGCAGGCTACACCCTTCATAGAGGGTTTTGGGACCCCAAAGTTGCCCAAGTTTAAAGGCAATTCGGACCCTGATGAGTTCGTTCGATCCTAAGCCCTAGCCATAGAGGCCAGCGGGGGCGGACCGGCCACCATGGCTAAATGCTTCCCCCTCACCTTAGAAGGGGTGGCCATACACTGGTTCTAACCATTCACACCTGGTCAAAACTCTGAGACCTCTTCCGCAGCAACTTGCAAGGCACCTTCATCGAACCAGTAACCTCCGGTAGCCTGTTCACTATTAGGCAGGAGCCAGACGAAACCCTTAAGGACTACTTCCGAAGATTCTCCCAAACCAAGGTCCAGATTAGGGGCATATAGGACTCTTCGGTCATCGACGCCACGACCCAGGGCCTGGCCGAAGGCCCCCTATATGATCGGCTAAACTGATGTCCAATATGGATGGTAGAAGTCCTCATGAGCAAATTCGAGGAATATGCGCAAGTGGAGGAGGAGAAATTCTGCTGGAGACGCTCACAAGCTAGCGAGGCTTGCCGTCCCAATTCCGAGAGGCTGCACTTGTAGGTCGGGTCGTCACACACCTCCACTCCACTAGCAAAGAGGAGCTTCGAGGAGGCTCTTACCGCCGGGTCCCAAACGGGGCGGCAGCGACAATGCCAAAACATCAGCAATATCAGCCCAAGCCACAGGGCTCCGAACCAAAGCCACCCCATGGGACACGACCGGGGATGCTCCGGAGGCCTCTCGGAGTGAAGCCACGCTCCAAACCAGCATTCCGAGGAAGAATCCTGGTGCACTCTACACGACGTTGGACGAGGACATAATACTGACAACTGCCGAACCCTCACCACCTTCCGAGAGGAGTACCTCGGGAGGCAGCTAGCCTTTGCCTCAATTGATGGGGCCCCCAAGGGGCGGTCCGAAGATCGCAGGTCGTCAGCCAACCGCCGGGTTGACCATCTGGCCCTAGAGAATCCTCTGTAGCTTTCCCTACCTTCGCCACCCCAGTCATCTCCGAGGGGGTAAAATTTCCCCACTCTGATGCCCTGATCATCTCAGCCAACATCGCCGAAGTCGACGTCCAAAGAATTCTGGTTGACAGAGGCAGCTCGGCGGACCTCCTATTCATGCATGCCTTCAACCAGCTCTGAATTCCACGAAGCCGGCTCTCACAAAGCAATAGACCCCTCTAGGGATTCAATGGGGCCCCCCTCAACGCCCTAGGCCAGATGGAACTCCTGATCATCTTCAGCGAGGGCTCCGCATCATGATCCGAGTTCATCACCTTCGATGTTGTGGATGTACCATACGCCTACCATGCCATCCTGGGATGGGGAACTCTAAATAGATTCGGAGCTGTACGCCATCACAATTACCTCTGCTTGAAAATACCCAGACCCCATGGCTAATAACCGTCCATGGTGACCAAGACCTGGCTAGACGCATCGAGTATGAGCACCTTGCTCTACTCCCTAGTCGCCACATCCACGCTATGACACAGGAGAACTCGGAGAACCCTCTGTCGGCGCATCCCGAGCACTGCTGCCCTCTGAGGCCACAACCGGAGGGGGACATAAAGTTGGTCCCCATACACCAAGACCAACCTTACCGGACCTTCTGAATTGGGGGGACCTCACCTCCGGGCAAGAAGAACAACTTCTGGCCATCTTGCAGGGTAATCTCGACACATTCGCATGGTCCCTATAGGACCTCCCAGGAGTCGACCGTAGCATTATTGAGCACTCACTTCAGGTCGACCTGAAGGCAAGGCCCATACTCTAGGGGCTTCGCAAGCTCTCTCTGGAGCGGGCAGAAGCTGAAAAGGAAGAAGTCCAGAAGGTACTAAAAGTCGGTGATATCCGAGAGGTCATCCACTCTGATTGGCTCTCCAACACCGTCCTGGTCAAGAAACACAGCGGAAAATGGTGTATGAGAGCAAGACCAGCTTCATTACCCCCTTCGGAGTGTACTGCTATGTCTGAATACCCTTTGGTCTTCAGAATGCTGGGGCCACCTTCTCCCACCTAGTGCACAAGGTGCTGCAGCAACAGTTGGGCCGCAACGTCAAGGCCTACATAGACGATATCGTGGTAAAAAGCCAACTAGAAGCCAACCATGTTGCTGACCTGCAAGAAACGTTCAACAGCCTCTGGGCCATTGGCGTGTGGCTGAACCCAGAGAAATGCATATTTGGCACTAGGGGTGGAAAGATGCTAGGATATCTCGTCTCCCAAAGAGGCATCAAGGCCAATCCAGGCAAGATTCACGCCATCGTAGAAATGTTGCCTCCTGCCAATCCGAAAGAAGTACAATGCCTGGCTGGCCACCTCACGGCCCTCAGCCTCTTCCTCGCAAAATATGTTAAGCACAGCCTCCGCAAAATATGTTAAGCACAGCCTCCCCTTCTTCAAAACGCTGAGGGGTTCTGAACCATTTAGCTAGACGCCGGAATGCCAGGCGGCATTCAAGGCCCTAAAGGCACACCTTTCCCACCTCGAAACACTTGCGATGCCCCTCCCTAATAAAGGACTACTCCTATACTTATCCGTCTCTGTGTTTGCCGGTTTGTAGTTTCGCGGCGCAACCCTTGGATCGTACCAGGCCTTAGTTCTCTTGATGTAGTGATCGAGATTCTGAATGGCATGGAGCTGCATGTCTTCGGTAAGTTCGAGGGAGAGCTCCCTTTCTCCGTCAGTTTGTGGAAGTTGTACCCTGTGTGAGCAGCCCTTGACCTCGGTGGGGGTCATGGCCTCGTCTCCATACAGGAGGCGGAAGGGTGTGAACCCGATGGCCTGCGTGACAGTGGTGCGAAGGACCACAAAACCTTGGGAAGTAACTCGACCCATAGGCAAAACATCGATTCGATCAATCATAAAAGAAGGGAGAGAAAGAAACAAAACAACAAGCTAACACAATGCAAGTTGTACATAGATAACATACAAAGAGTCTTTGCATATAGCTAGCCGCTGTACATCGAATCTATGCCCAACAAACTTGATAGCCTGCTACGCCTCCCTGTAGCGCTATGGCAAGACGAGCGTGCCTGACCGCCACACCTCCTGGGAACACCACGGGACCTGGAGAGTCATCCCCAACAACTGCGCATAGGAGGTTGACGTGAGCCCCCTCTGCGAAAAGAGGTACTGCCCAATACGGAGACTCAACCTCGGGAATACAAAGGATCTACCGGGAAAGGATACGAGTCAAAGGTTGTGAAGTCCAGCTCTTCCTCCTCCTACCCCTTTGGCGAGGCCTTCGTGGCCTGTACCTTTTCCACCTTCACCTCGTCCAGGATAGACTCAAGAATTTCTGAAGGCACTCTTCCGTTAGAACCCTGGGGAAGGACAAAGCATTGTAGGAAGCGTGAGCTGGCAACCTCCTTGGTTGTTCGGGCTACACACTAATCATCCCTTGCAACTAAATATATATCTAGAGCAGACACAAGGGGATCCTCCAGCTCGACCTTGACCAAGACATCGCCAGCCACCTGCGGATCAATACACCCCTCGGAATCGCAGGGCAAAATGAAACAACTCAGCCATCAAATGGATGGAGTAGCCCTCGACGCTCCGGACGCACTCGATCCCTCCCCAGAGGCACTATCCAAGATATGGATGACGCCTCCTCTGGCCCCGGGCTGCCATACCTATACACACAGATCGAACTCTAGTTAAACTCAAAGCCGCAAACATTCCAGAAACGACACAGGAAAGCCATAAGAAGACAGGTGTGGTTCCATCAAATAAGGAAAAAATTATATGGGGTAGTCAACATGCTAAAACTTGACCCCCTCGGGAAAGAAAAGAAAACAAAAGATAGTCTGCGGCAGAGCTACACCTCCGGGGCATCCACACACGGCTCTGGCGGGGCAACAGCACCAGACGAAGAACCTCCAGAGGGCCATGAAGCGCCCATAGACTCCGAGTGAAGGACCGAACCTCAACGTAGAACTCGGGCGAAGGCTCCTAGAGGCACCCGGAGTCCCCTGACCGGCCATGGAGCACAACGTCATGCTCCGGCCATGCTTCACCTGTACACCACAGCCACATCCACTGAAAACACTGCGGTAAGAAACCACGAAGGATGGCAAAGGGCAATAAGGGTGCATCATAGGGATCTTACTAGGTAGAATGCCATGAATGGCTCCTGAGTCAGACCAACTGCCAGGAAGAGCACCTTTAGTTTACCCGCAAGTCGGCCCAGCACATCGTCCTTTCAGGTGTACCTCTCCTACCATCACCTATAGCAGCAGCTATAGCAAATAGCAGGATAGGCCCCTCACCAGTTCCAGCCGCTAGTGGAGATTTAGTGCCCGTCGAGCCAATTCAGGATGGAGATATGGTGATATGCACCAATGACTTGGAGGAGGAGGACCCTAGCGAGTATAAGCTCATTAGTGACCATGACAACGACAACGGCGTTGACAAGATCTTCGACCCCACTTCCACCCCGACACCAGTAGGGACCCTCTCACCTACTGAGTCAGCTGTTGGTAACGCCACTGATAGGTCTGTAGATAATGCATGAGGACAACACGTTGCAGCTAGTTAGCAGTAGGGGTAGATCCTTTTGTAGTTAGATGCTCTATGAGCATGCTTTTTGTCATTTGTACATTGAAAACTTTTGTACTAGTAACCTAGTAGTGTTGTTTAATACATGTTGTTCATGCTTGTGTTTACTATTGATTCTTGTTAGCTCTTGATTGCATGGTTAGCAAAGATTATCCTTGCTTTTATCTTGCTTCCCTCATCTTTTAGCTGCATCTTAGCTCTTGCCTCCTCTCTTATCTTCATAAAACAGATGCAATCATCCAGGCAATCCTCTCATCTTTGGCAACAACGCCAGATCGTACCTATCAATGAAGCCCTTGAGATGGGATCTAAGGTCACACGCACGCCAGACGTACAATAGGGTCCCGAGGAACGGCTTCTACGGGCCTGGGAAGAATGAAAGGTAGGGTCGCTATGAGGACCCGACCAAACAGTATTCGAACTAATCATCAGGCAGATCATTGACATAATCACAACTATGACGATTAATCAAAATACCACTCTGGCTGTCCCAGCACATGTTTTGTGCCCAAGGATCGGAACACATGCCTTCCAACATATTCATCACAATATAGTTTAATAAAGAGCAGGTAATTAAACATTTATATTACAAGTCTTTAAACATGTAGTTGTTTCCACAATTTACATCAAAAGAAAATAACAACTATGCAGCGGAAGATAAACCTATACAACAAAAGCAGATGATGCCACATGACCTTAGGCACCGTCCCAAAAGTACTGAGTTTGGAGTAGAGTGTGCTACTCCTGCCCGCCACCCTGATCAACAGGCACAAAGTAGCCGAACACCACCTCTTCCTCACCGACCTGTGAACCTACAACAACTTAAGGGCAGCACCCTGAGTACGAAGGTACTCGCAAGTCTTACCCAGTATGGGTATATATATTCCCGACTCCAAGGATCATGCATTAAGCTGGTAGCAAGAATTAAACATGGTTCAGTTAATTAAGTGGTAATCCTCCTAGACATTGGTGTGAGCAACTAGCTTAACCAACTTATATGAAAGTACCCTACTATAACCAACAACTGAGCATATGTAAATGTAACAACAAGTATATTAATGTGAACAAGTGCCAACTCCAACCACCAACCACCATACCCAGACCATAATCACATGCCCAACCATCAACCTCATGCCATCATCCACAAACCACAACGAGAACTCTACAATCGGGTGCAGATAAGCGATAGACACGCTCATAACCAAGAGCATGACAGTTTGAACTATTTATACACCCTGCAGGGTGATACTCCTGGACCCACAAGACACGAGGACCATACGGCTTGTGCCACTTGCTAAAGTGTACACTAGGGGTACCCACGATAACCTTTTCCAACCAGCCCCAACCGTGTGGGGCATGCATCGCTTGGCGCGGCGATACTATAACTACTCCTGGAGCAAACTAGATAACACTTTAGACTTTCAAGTTAACACAGTGCAATATGATAGATGCTTGCCTTGCTGCCCTGGATCAGAAAGATACAGTGCGAAGGTATCACCTTCGGCCTGCGCAATCGACTGATCAGCGGTCACTATAAGACATACACGCGTACAATGCCATGAGTATGAATAAAGTGCAACAATAAATGCCTCAATATGCACAAGATGAAATTCCATCAAAATATGCTTTACAATGCATGAAACCCTTTTTCCTAGCTAGAACAAGTCATAAGAAAACTAGCAAAATTGGATTCACCCACTTTAGGCTTGTGAAGAATTATCGGTGAATTAATGAAGCTTTAACCTAATTAATTAATCTCAAAATTTTAATTCAACATTTAATGACTGGGGATATTTTTAATAGATAGAGTAGTTTATTATGAACCAACAAAATTGGTTTTATAATTTTGGAGTTACAAAGAATTTATTATGGATTTTACAAGTTTCAGCCAACAGAAAACTATGTTGAAACAGCTGACAGCGGTCAGACCGCAGGCATATGGGTGGTCAGACCGCCAAGAGTCGCGGTCAGAACACCAGAAACACGGTTAGACCTCTCGCGTATAGAGGGTTTTGGCCCATGGTAGTCAGACTGGCCCCTTGTGATGTTCAGACCGCCCCCACTTACTAGGTTTCTCACCCTGGCGGTCAGACCGGCCTGGTGACGGTTAGACCGCCAGCACGGTGACAGAACACCTTTTTAAAACTCTAGACTTTTGAGGGGCCGCTGACAGAGATTTTGATTAAAACATCAAAAACGGTTTGGACTAAAATAACTCTAGGACATATGTGAACATTTCACATGGATGTATGGACGACATCTATTGCCCAAACGTGTAGAACCCATAAAGTAGATCTATAACTGGAAAAGTTGGGTTCAACGGCAAAAAACTAGATGCCAACTGATTCGACCGATGAAAATATGGAAAGAGGGTATCGGGATGTTCACCTTGTCGTTGGCCAACTTTCTACTAGATCACTTCTCCGCCGGAAAGCTCCAAGCTCCGGATCCGACTTCCGGAAGGTGGACATGCCTAGGGGGAAGAAAACCGTGAATACCAGCTCGAATATTTCGAAACGGCAAAAACCAAATGGATGGATGAGTAGCTCTCAAGCGTGTGGTCACGTGGGTACCACATACGTACCTCGGCTTCGCTTGTAGTGGCGGGAACCAAGGGGGAAAGGGAAGAACTTGAAAGAGAGAGAGAGTGAGAGGGAGAGAGAGAGGCTGCTGCCCAATTGAGAGAGAGAGTGAGGGATATTTCCCTCATGTGGCCCCACAAGTTAGAGAAAAAGTTCGATTTTGCTTCTAATTCAATTCTCTCTCCAATTTTCTTTTCTCCCACCTCATTATTCAAAATCGAGGTGCGGTAGAGCTCCAAAAACTCCGAAAATTTTATGTCGTGATTTAAGTCCTTAGGAGATCCTAATCGTGAATTCGCAATGCAAATTTCAATTTGGCGATCGACAGTGATCCAGATTCAAATATGAAGCTAATGATACATGTTTAATACTAAACATGCAATTACGGATTTTTGGGCGTGACAAACCTCCCCCCCTAAAAGGAATCTCATCTCGAGATTCGGTACGAGTCGGGGAGAGAGCGATGAGCATGCTGCAAGGAACATAGCACGCCATGAGGGACAATCATGCTATGAGAGGCGGAATCCAAAACACACTTTCATTCACATGTCGATACCTAGACACATGAGAGATTCCAAATATGCTATATTACATCCAAATTTACAAGTTCTCAAAGAAATCAAGATACTTAGAGCGGAGCTTATCTTCCCGCTCCCATGTCGCTTCGGCTTCCGTGTGATTGCTCCATTGAACTTTCAAGAACTTGATTGAGCTTCGCCGTGTCTTGTGTTCGGCCTCGTCCAAGATACGGAGTGGCCGCTCACAATATGTCAAGTCCGGTTGCAACTCTTGGGTTGCAACATCAACGACTTCCGTCGGGACTCGAAGATATTTCTTCAATTGTGACACATGGAACACATTGTGCACGGCAGAGAGAGACGATGGCAAGTCCAATTGATATGCTACTTCTCCACGCTGAGCAAGAATCTGGAATGGCCCCACATATCAAGGCGCTAGCTTGCCTCGAACTTGGAATTGGTGAACGCCTTTGAGAGGCGAAACCTTGAGATACACATGATCTCTAATAGCAAACTCAAGGTCTCGATGACGGCGATCTGCATAGCTCTTCTGCCGTGACTGAGTGGTGAGAAGACTCTCGCGGATATTCAGAACATGATCTTCCACCTCCTTGAACAAATCCAGACCTAGGAAGGCCCGTTCGCCGGATTCAGACCAATTCAGCGGCGTTCGGCATCTCCGACCATAAAGAGCTTCAAATGGCGCCATCTTAATACTAGCCTGGAAGCTGTTATTGTAAGAAATTCCACGAACGACAAGCATATGTCCCACTTCTTCCCATAAGTGAGAACACAAGCTCGGAGCATATCTTCTAGAATCTGATTCACTCTCTCTGTCTGACCATCCATCCGAGGGTGATACGCTGTACTATGGAAGAGCTCGGTCTCCATAGCTTCTTGGAAGCTCCTCCAGAAATGAGAAGTGAACTGCAGGCCTCCATTAGAAACGATCTTCTTCAGAACTCCGTGGAGGGACACAATTCTAGTGAGGTACAACTCTGCATACTGCTTGGTGGAGTATGTGGTCCTGACAGGGAGGAAATGCGCAGACTTTGTCAACCGGTCCACGATAACCCAAATGGAGTCATACCCACTCGAGGTCTTCGACAAGCCAGTAATGAAATCCATCCCAATCTCCTCCCACTTCCAGGAAGGAATGGGCAAAGGCTGGAGTGTACCAGTGGGCCTGAGATGCTCGGCCTTGACCCTTCGGCAAACATCACACTCGGAGACATACTGAGCTATCTCCCACTTCATGCGAGTCCACCAAAAAGCGAGGCTTTAGATCTTGATACATCTTCATGCTGCCTGAGTGAATGGATAGCAACGAATTGTGGGCCTCATCAAGAATCTTCTTCCTCAATGCCTCGACTCTCGGAACAACTAGATGGTTCCCAAATCACAGAATGCCCTGCTCATCTTCAGAAAAGCATAAGGCCTGACCAATCTTCCTCTTCTCTCAGATTCGAGCCATGCCTTTTTCATCCTTGTGCACCACCTTGATTTCATCTACGAGAGTGGACTTGATCACCAAGTTTGCAAGAAAACCATCTGAGACCATTTCAAGCCCACGCCGTTGGATATCATCACACAGTGTGGAGTCCATCAGTGAAACTGCAAAACAATGACTGTGAGCTCTCAGACTCAAAGCGTCGGTGAACACATTCACCTTGCCGGTGTGGTAATGCACTTAAAGCTCATAGTCCTTGATCAGCTCGAGCCACCTTTGCTACCTCATGTTCAAATCGGCCCGAGTAAAGATGTATTTCAGGCTCTTGTGGTCCGTGTAGATACGGCACAAGTTACCCATCAAGTAGTGGTGCCAGATCTTCAGAGTGTGCACGACAGCGACAAGCTCCAGATCATGAGTTGGATAATTCTCCTCGTGGCGCTTCAACTGACGGGATGGATAGGCAACGACCCAGCCCTCTTGCATCAGAACGGCCTATGCCGGACGCATCGCAATACACATCAAAACCCATGCTCACATCTGGTTGGGCGAACACTAGAGCGGTCATGAGCAACCTCTTCAAAGTCTAGAAAGCGGACTCACATGCTTCTGAGCACTCGAATACACTGTCTTGCTTCAACAACTCGTTCATTGGCTTGGCAACCTTGGAGAAGTTCTCGATGAACCGGCAGTAACAACTCATGAGGCCGAGAAAACTTCATATATCAGTGACACTCTGGGCCGAACCCAATCGAGCACATCCTACACCTTGCTCAGGTCAACTGCAACCCCGTTCTCTGACAGAACATGCCCAGTAAAGCCACCTCCCTGAGCCAGAACTCACACTTGCTGAACTTGGCGTATAGCTGATGATCTCTGAGTCTGCCATGAACAACACGGAGGTGCTCAACATGCTCTTCATCTGTCTTAGGGTATATAAGAATGTCATCGATGAAAACCACAACAAACTTATCTAATTCCTCCATGAACACCATGTTCATCAAATACATGAAGAATGCCGGCGCATTCGTCAATCCGAAGGACATGACGGTGAATTCATATAGACCATAACGGGTCGAGAAAGTCAGACCTTGATCTTCGAAAAGACTTGGGCTCCAGTCAACTGATCAAACAAGATGTCAATCACAGGGAGCGGATACCTGTTCTTAACCGTGACCTCATTCAACGGACGGTAATCAACACATATCCGCAGAGTGTCATCCTTATTCTTCACAAAGAGTGCTGAACATCCCCAGGGTGAGGAGCTCGGATGAATGAGCCCTTTTGATAGCAATCCCTGAACCTGCTTCTTTAGCTCAACTAGCTCAACTGGCAACATCGTATACGCCTTCTTCAAAATTGGGGCTACACCGGGAATGAGATCAATGGAGAACTCCACTACTCTGTCAGGCGGCATTCTGGGCAACTCATCCGGAAAGATATCTGGGAATTCCCACACCACAGGAATACTCCTCATGTCTATGGTGGGGACAGCCTTCAAGGCGAAGAGACAAGATTTGACACCCTCTAGCTTCAATTGAATCCAGGTGCCGGATGGACCATTTAGAGTATGTAACACCTTGATTTTCAGATTTCTTAGATTTCTAAAAATTTTCAAGATTATTGAAAAGCTTCACCAGTAGAATAGTTTTAAAACCTATTTTCATAAATAATCAATCAATATAGGTTATTATTTTGTGTGCATTGCATGCTGAGTTTTGCGAGGAGCCAGGTAAATGCATTAGAGTTCTTTTTCCTTTCTTTCTCTTTTGTGTTTTGAGTGAAAAAGATTTTGAAAAGGTTTTTACAAAACTCTGTAGTGAATAAGTTAAGGATCTTAATGGTTGGTATTCAAAATCTTTGATTCATCATCTATTCAATCCTTTATCACACCTGATCCTTCTCTAGTTCAATTCAAATCTTATCCAAATCCTTGTTTAAATCCAATCTCTCATCTTTCTCAAATTCTACCCAAATCCAAATTCAAATTTCTCATCTGCTCCTATTCTTGTTCAACCTCATCTTTTTCGTTTCTCTTAAATTCACTCCAAACTCAATTCAAATTCAAACCCTATTCAAATTCTCTGCAAAAGTTTCTTTTCTAAACCCTAGATATACCTAAAGTGTATTTGGGCTCCATCTTGCTCAACTCCAAATCCTTAGCAAAGTCTTCTAGATAGCCCAACAAAATATCCACGGAATCTGCAAATTTTTGCGAAGTCCTGGACAGCCTCATCGTCTCATGAAGTTTCGGAGTTCAAAACGGCCTCAAATGCAAATCTTTACAATACCAAAGTTGTAGGTGTCTTTGAGACCTTCGATTTGAACCTATGGAAGTCCTCTTTTAGATAATGGAGCTGGGAGTTATGGCCCCGAAATTAGTGCTGCGCTGATAAGTCCAAGTTCAAAAAGTTTATCTTGTGGTGCATTTTTGGAAATCAAGATGACGTTTTCAGAAGTTTCAATGACTACCAAAGTTGTAGATCTTTTCTAATATTACAATTTAGAATCAAGAAACGTCCAATTTGGAGTCCGGACGATAGAGATATCATCCTCGGAATACAGAGCTACGAAAAAGGAAACCGTAACCGACTCGAACTCGAATCCGATTCGTGTTTGGTTTGGACTCCACCTCAACCAGCAGCCCCTAGCCCTACGAATATGAGTTGCACGCCATATCCTACCCTTATTCTACACCCAGAAGCCCTAGAAGTCGCTGCTTTCCTATTTGTACATCGCCGGAGCGCCGCCGCCATCGCCCGTGATGCGCTACGTAGTCTACTCCTTGAATCCTCCTTCCTCGACCATCAAAGCATAGTGAGGACCCCTTCTTCGCCTTACTTACTACTGTTTTAGCATCATACTACATCTCTGTCCAAGCCCCAGCCCTGGCCAAAGTCCGATCTACACTACCACGGTTGTCGCCATCGCGGACAGCCGCGGGACAGCCGCGTTGTAGCCGATTGGCATCGACGTTCCTGACCGACCAGTGGTCCAATCATCAAGACCTTTCACCGGTGTATGTCCCATGATGTTTCTCATGCCCTCACCAACCAGGTCGGCCAGTAGAGTAGCCAAACCACTGTAATCAAGGTCGACATACCCATTGTCCGGTTTCTGGATGCATTCTGCGCGCGCACCGGATTTGCATTCGCATTCCCCGTCAAACTGAAAGCTGTATGGATGCACCAACCATGTCACGGCGTGTCCCATTGAGTCTTCTACATGACCCTAGGAGCTCATCCCCGTTTGTGCAGCGACATGACCATGACGCCATTGCCAACTACAGCATGTCGCAGCCATGACCCATCTCATCTTTGCTGATCGTTCTTCCTCTCAGTGGATGATCTACCCAATTTATGCTGTAGCATTGTGTTCCTGGGATATATGAACATCTCTATTCAAATGGTTTCTCAAATTTCATAGCCAATATCTAGGAACGTGAGCGTCTTCGCTCCTGCATCTATTTACGGTCACCACCAAACCTAGCAGCAGTCATCGCTGTTTTGCCGCTACCTTGGATGACCCCTTCCAAAACCAACCATACTGCTGAGTTAGTCTTTCTACGTTCTACGCCATGCTTCCCTCGTTTCACTGAAATACCACTGAACCCCGACATCGATGTCTGTGGCCACATGCCCGATCGCCATCTCCGATGAAACCCGAACCACCACCACTACATAGAGCCACCAGTAATATCCTAAACCTAGAAGTGCAACCTTTCACCTTTTTGATCCATCATAGGTGGTCGATACTAGATCTCAACGTATCCCTTCTTTAATCCAAGATGTTACTTGCATAGCATGCCAAGCTAGCACGCCATCATTCTCATTAGCCTAGTCAGTGAAGTCTAGTCTGTCCTACACTTCTTGAATCTTGCGCAATGATATTGTTAAGCCTGACATAGTGATTGTGCAATAAAACCTTTCCCATAGGAAGATAGTTCCGGTAAATCAACATTTCTTTTTCAGTCTAATCCATCTCTCGAAAACTGTTCTCTTTTCCTATTAACTCCGATTTAGGTGATTCTTGCGTCTAAATGTTCTAAAATCATTCCTATCCAACCACAGTATTTTTAAAGTGTTTTGATAATGTTTGGTATGTTGTTCTTAGTGTTTTCCTTTGTGTTGTTTGTCGGTAGTTCTCGCGATTAGTCGATAACATTCCAAAGCAATTCGAGGGACTTCAAGACCAAGATTTCGACAACACGGAGCATCATTGGGTAAAAGGCAAGTGTCCTTGATCATCTTGAACCTATGTTTTTAAATGTTTTGTTTTACAAAATTGCATGTAGTGTCAATATGATAGGTACTCACCTATGTTAGGGTTTTCCCTAGATTTTCCCTTATCATCCCTTGGAACCTAGATGGTTTATGGTTAGGTGTCTTTTATGGGTAGATTGCTTAGCTATGCTTTTGGGATGTTTGGAAGTGTCATAATCTTGACTAATGAATATATGCAACAATAGTCATTAAAGTTTTAATGGTCTAGAAACATGGAACCTTAGGCCTTGAGCAAAGTGGTTTTGACGGTTATCATAGTTATGATGTTGGTTTAGTGTTTGCTCAAGTAACCTAAGTAAGGACTGGTTCATGGAGCGACAACCCAAGAAGTAACGTACCAACGACGAGGCTGATATGGGTAAGGCGTGACATACTAATTAGAGTCTATCCAGTGTGTGTTGTGTCAGCGCAAAAGGGGGCTTCTGGGTAAGAGTTGAACTCGCGTAAAGCCTGGCGGTGAAACCTAGTGGGCAGACACATATTGGATTAGTCTCTGGTTGGTGGCAAATATCATGCAGTGATTCTTGGCAGCACACCACTAGCGTGTGTTAAGTGTTTGCGCAACACGGCAACATGGAATTCACTGACTTGTGGGGAAAGCTGGACAACCTCTGCAGAGTGTAAAACTGTTATAACAGCTGTGCTCGCAGTTATGAGAGACTTGGATCCTCACATGATTAGTGGGTTATGGTTATGGATTTGGTTGTGGTTATGGTTCTGGTACACGGAGTACTAGATGATTGTGGTTTTGGTTCTAGTACAGCGAGTACTAGACAGTTATGGTATGCAAGGTGGGGAGCCTTATATGCTGCGTGTTGGACTGTATGGGTTACATTCATTTAATAATTGCTTAATGCTTTTTGAGTAAAAATATGTTTTCATTACTCGCATTTATGCAAAAATACCATTTGTTAGCCTATTCTTGGTATAAGCCTGCATATCATTACTTTTCTCCACTTGCTGAGCGCGTCATGTGCTCACACTTGCTATTTTCTCTACACCATGTGACATGTATGCTGCTGCTCAGTGAGTGAAGATGTTGAAGACTATCAAGACGAGGTTGTGACGTTCTAGGCGCGTGTCTCCCGGTCAGTTGCCTGCGGTGTTGTTGGGCACCAGTACTTCTATTCTGCTGCAGATATCTTCATAGAAGACAATATATGTTAATTGTTGTAAGAGTTTAGCGTTTATTCTATAAAAGTATTGCTTTTGTTACTTCACCTGTGACATCCTTATGTGTGTTGAACATCCTGGGCACACATAAGCCGCATCTGGTTTTGGCCGTTAAAACCAGGTGTGACAGAGTAACTGTCCGCTGGGCACAATCTAACACAACCTTGTTTTTGGAGAGGCAGTTCATCCCTAATATAATATCTATTCCCTTCGAGTTCATCACTAGTAAATTTGCCCTGAAAGATATCTCGTTGATGATCACTGAGGCGTTGGGCACGCATTGCTTAACAAGGATCTTGGCTCCAGGTGCATCTATGAGGTAAGGTGGGGGAATGGTGCTAACTTTCAACCTATGATGCCAAACATAACTTGCTGCTATGAAGCAATGAGAAGCTCCAGAATCGAAAAGAACAATTGCAGGTGCAACAACAGAGTTAGAACGCATATGCAACGTACCCATCAGGACGGTGTCACCCTCCTGAACGTCCTCGGTGGTGGTGTGGCGTGCTCGACCATGCTTAGGAATGTGGGTCGCCTGAGAGGACTAAGGCGCCGACTGAGCCGGTGGTGGCCATGGAGCAGTCACTGCGGCTCCCAGCCTCAGATACAGGCAATCCTGCACGTAGTGGCTGACATGGCCGCAGTTGTAACAAGGGCCGCTGGGGCCACCTGTCACGCTGCTCCATGAACCGACCAGTCGTGGAGGCAGTCCTTGTGGAGCGGAGAAGGCTGGGTGCTGAACGAGCCACATCAGACGTGGAGCACCTGACGCTCGCATGCGAGATGGTGGAGGTAGACTCTCCGTGCGGGCATGTTGCGAGCTCCCACCTATGGAAGGCGAGGAACCCCTCTAGCGCTTCTTCTCCTCCTGGTGGTTCTTAAGCTTGAACTCCAGCAAGAGAGACGTGCTCACCAATTTGTTGAAGTCGGTGAACTCGTGTGCGGACAACCGGTCCTACATCTTCAAGTTGAGGCCATTGACGAAGCGACGTTGCTTCCGTTCGTTGTTGCTGATCTCATTTGGAGCGTACTGTGCAAGGTGATTGAACACCTGCATGTACTCCATCATGGTTCGGCCTCCTTGCTTGAGGTCCTTGAACTCCCGCCTCTTGATCTCCATGAGGCTGCTCGGGATGTGGAAAGAGCAGAAGGCCTCGTGGAACTCCGCACAAGACACTCGATGGTTGGCGGGGTGCATGGCCAAGAAGTTGGACCACCACGCACCCGCCGGGCCCTGAAGTTGGTGGGCGGCGTATGGCGCCTTCTCGTGATCCTCGCATCTAAGGAGAGCAAGCTTCTGCTCGTTCGTCCGAAGCCAGTGATTGGCATCCAGAGGATCCTCAGCCCGTGAGAAAATCGGGGGCTGAGTCGTCAGGAAATCTGAGAAATCATCTCGTCGCCTAGCTCCACCCCCTCCATGAGGAGCCGCGTTGCACATGAGAGCCTCAAGAAGCGCCTAATTTTTCTGGCGGTTCTGCTCAATCATCATGAGCACTTCCACCATAGTCGGCGGTAGAGGAGGGTTGTACTCATTCAACCCCTCTGGATCATTCACATCACGATGAGTCGTAACCTTTCTATAATAACATAAGAAAAGGGAAATGTCAAAATCCGACTTAGCACAACGCATTCACCAGATATATTGTTAGAATCCCGTAATACATGTATATATATCATGCATGCATGAATGCAACATGAAATGACAGTATGCTCGATCCTAGATACCGTTTCTTTCTCGTGCACTTCTCTCCGCAACAAACATCAAAACTCACAAGCAGTTATACTTAGGGGCATAATATTGCATTTTCATACAAATTAATCATGAAGAGGCTTCAACAAATCTTAGTGAGTTGTTTAGGTGAAGTTGACCACTTACTAAATAATGCACTAATTATGTTTAGGATACTTAATTAAACCAACCTCTGATGCCATGCTGTGAAGACCCGACCAAACAGTATTCGAACTAATCATCAGGCGGATCATTGACATAATCACAACCACGACGATTAATCAAAATACCGCTCTGGCAGTCCTAGAACGTGTTTTGTGCCCAAGGATCGGAACACATGCCTTCCAACATATTCATCACAACATAGTATAATAAAGAGAAAGTAATTAAATATTTATATTACAAGTCTTTAAACATGCAGTTGTCTCCACAATTTACATCAAAAGGAAACAACAACTACACAGCGGAAGATAAACCTATACAAGAAAAGAAAATGGTGCCACATGCCTTTAGGCACCGTCCCAAAAGGCCCCTGGCGGTCAGACCGGCCCCTTGTGGTGGTCAGACCGCCCCCCCCCACTCAGTCGGTTTCTCACCCGGCGGTCAGACCAGCCTGGTGGCGGTCCGACCACAACCACGGCGACAGAACACCTTTTTAAAACTCTAGACTTTTGAGGGGCCGCTGATGGAGATTTCGACGAAAACTTCAAAAACAGTTTGGACTAAAATAACTCTAGGACATATGTGAACATTTCACATGGACGTTTGGATGACATCTGTGGCCCAAATGTGTAGAACCCATAAAGTATATCTATAACTGGAAAAGTGGGGTTCCACGGCGAAAAACTAGAGGCCGACTGATTCGACCGACGAAAATATGGAAAGAGGGTATCGAGATGTTCACCTTGTCGTTGTGAACTTTCTAGCACATCACTTCTCCGCCGGAAAGCTCCAAACTCAAGATCTGGCTTCCGAAAGGTGGGCATGCCTAGGGGAAAGAAAACGGTGAATACCGACTAGAATCTTTCGAAACAGCGAAAACCAAATGGATGGATGAGTAGCTCTTGAGCGTGTGGTCGCGTGGGTACCACACAAGTACCTCGGCTTCGCTTGTAGTGGCGGGAACCAAGGGGGAAAGGGAAGAGCTTGAGAGAGACAGTGAGAGGATGAGAGAGCATGTGTGGGGAGAGAGAGGGGCTGCTGCCCATTTAAGAGAGACAGTGAGGGATATTTCCCGCATGTGGGCTCCACAAGTTAGAGAAAAAATCCAATTTTGCTTCTAGTTCAATTGTCTCTCCAATTTTCTTTTCTCCCACCTCATTAATCCAAATCGAGGTGTGGTAGAGCTCCAAAAACTCCGAAAATTTTATGTCATGATTTAAATCCTTAGGAGATCCTCATCGCGAATTTGCAATGCAAATTTCAATCTAGCGATCGAAAGCAATCCAGATTCGAATATGAAGCTTATGATGCATGTTTAATACAAAACCTGCAATTACGGATTTCAGGGCATGACAGTCGCCAACTCTCTACCCAGCCAAGAAGTCCACCAAAGCCATTAAAATAGTCAAGAAACTACTACCCCCACCACCGGAGAATGATCTGGTGGTAGTGATGGCCACTCAACTGCCTACTGGAGGCCATAGCTCAAGTAGGAAACAACAATAGAGGTTATGGGCCTCAGAACAAGATGGTAGAATTTATGAGGATCAAACCTCCAACCTTCGATAGTACAGAAGACCCCTTAGAAGCTGATGACTGGCTCAGGGCGGTCACTAGGAAGCTCAGGGTCATAAACTGTGAGGGCTGAGAAAGTGTGAATCTAGCAACCCATCAATTCACCAGATCCGTAGCGGAATGGTGGGAGAACTACCGTGAAGCATCTGTTGATGCTGATGCAATCACTTGGGAGGAATTTTGTGAATAGTTCTGGAAGTACCATGTACCGGAAGGGATCATGGAAATGAAGGCTAACAAATTCCATGATTTAAAGTAAGGATCAATAACAGTAAACCAGTACATCCGAAAGTTCATCCACCTTTCCTGCTATGCACCGAAAGAGGTGTCAACGTATAAGAAGAAGTAGGATCGCTTCAAGAAGGGACTGCAACGTAGCTTGTTTGTTTAGTTTGTACCTATTATCTACCATGACTTCAACACTATGATGAACAAGATCCTCCTTCTAGAAGAGGCCCGTGCACCCATAGAGGCAGAAAGGAAAAGAAAGATCACTAATCAGAAGTAGCAAGGCAGTCGGTCCCAGGGGATCAACCATTGGCAGAGAACCCAGCATTGGCAACCGCAGAACATGCAGTATCAGACTCCGTGACCCACATCCTACATAGCAGCATCAACTCCTCGCAATTCAAACACAGGACAGTCTCAGCAGAGCAGTGCCCAGACTCCAGTAGTTACATAGAGAACATGCTATATTTGCCATCAGCCAAGTCACTATATGAAAGATTGCCCCAATGCTAATAGAACAATGCACCAGCCCATTCAACTCCTAGAGCTCCGGTAGCAGGAAGATGAGGGAATCAACTAGCCGGACAATCCTGGAACTATGGACGAGGCCACATCAATCACATTGATTCTCAGGAAGCCCAAGAGGCACTGGAAGTCATACTCAGTAAGTTCCCCATCAACTCAACCCTTGCAATAGTTTTGTTTGATTCTGGAGCTTCGCATTCATTTGTTTCTTCAAAGTTTTCTACATTGCATAAATTGTCAACTATGGTTCTTAAGAATCCTAAGCTGGTTCAATCTCCTACGGGAAATATCCTGTGTCGTCTAGGATGCCCCCGAGTTAAACTCCGTTTAAGTGTGGTAGAGTTCCTAGCAAATTTGGTGATTTTGAATTCAAATGGAATAGATGTCATCCTGGGAATGGATTGGTTAACCAAGCACGAAGGCAATATAGCTTGTGCTCGTAGAAGAGTTACCTTGGTCAATCATAAAGGGATCAAAGTATAGTTTGAGCCTAAAGGACCCAAGTCTAACCCAATGGCATGTTACTTATCTATCCAGTCAATAGAAGATGTGCCAGTGATATATGAATACCCAGATGTATTCCTAGAGGAATTACCTAGAATGCCACATGACCGTGACATTGAATTCGCTATTGATCTCTTACCCAGAACAACTCCAATTACCAAGAGACCTTATAGGATGACAGTCAATGAACTGGAGTTATTGAAGGAGTAGATTAGAGAATTGCAAGTGAGTGGTTTCATCTGACCTAGTTCTTCACCGTGGGGATCACCAATTTTGTTTTTGGAAAAGAAATATGGGAGTTAAAGAATGTGTGTTAATTATCGTTCCTTGAATAAGGTAACCATCAGGAAAAAGTATCCACTACTAAGAATTGATGATCTGTTCGATCAGCTCAGAGGAGCTAGATATTTCTCGAAGATAGATTTGAGATCGGGATACTATGAAATGAAGGTCAGGAAAAGTTACATTCACAAGACCGCCTTTGTCACTAGGTATGGATTATATGAGTTCATAGTCATGTCATTTGGACTGACAAATGCCCCAGCATAGTTCATGAATTTGATTAATAAGGTATTCATGGATGAACTGGACAATTTCGTGATAGCGTTCATTGATATTGATAATATTCTTGTTTACTTAAGAAGTGCAAAAGAGCATGAATAACATATGAGAGTGGTTAAGGAAAGGCTAAGAGTACATCATCTCTATGCCAAATTCAGCAAGTGTTAGTTCTAGCTTCAAGAAGTGGCATTTCTTAGACATGTTTTGAAAGCGGAAGGGATATCAGTGGACCCTTCGAAAGTTGAGGCAGTAGCTGGTTGGATACAACCAATCAATGTCTCTAAAATCAGAAGCTTTATTGGATTGGTTGGTTAGAACTGCAAGTTTATTGATGGATTCTCAAAGATAGCTAAGCCAATGACCAAGCTTCTCCAAAAAGAAGCCAAGTTTGAATGGGATGAAGCCTATGAAGAAAGTTTTCAAGAACTCAAGAAGATGCTGACTACAGCCCCAGTGTTGAAGTTGCCAGATATCCAGAATGACTTTGTGGTCTATTGTGATGCCTCACTCCAAGGTTTAGGTTGTGTACTGATGAAGGATAGCAAGGTTGTGGCTTATGCATCCAGGTAACTGAAGCCATATGAAGAAAACTACCCAACTCATGACCTAGAGTTAGCAGAATTTGTGCATGCACTTAAGATATGGAGACACTACCTTCTTGGGAATAAGAGCGTGATCCATTTTAATCTTAAGAGCCTAAAGTATATTTTCACTCAGTCAGAGATGAGTCTAAGGCAATGAAGCTGGTTAGAATTGGTAAAGGATTGCAACCTTAGTATCTAATATCACCCAGGCAAGGCCAATGTTGTAGCTGACGCTTTAAGCAGGAAAGCTTACGATCATGACCAACGAGTGCAGGAGTTAAGCCTAGAGCTTGTTGCAGAAATGCAACATTTGAATCTGCACATAATACAAGGATAGGTTCACACTCTAGTGCTACATCCAATACTAGAGGATAAGATTCGTAAGGCCTAGTGGGAAGATGAAGAGTTCTGGGAAGTCAAGAAGAATCTCGAGCACCAGGGTTCCAAGTAGATCAGCAAGGAATTGTATGGTACAAGGATCGGTTATGTGTACCAGATCGAGAAAATCTTAGGGAGATAATCATGGATGAAGCCCACAATGCCCCTTATTCCATCCATCATGGATGTACCAAAATGTTTAGGGATCTAATGATCAAGTATTGGTGGACAGAAATGAAGGTTGACATAGTAGGATTTGTCGCTCGATGTGACACCTGTCAGAGAGTCAATGCAGGGCACCAAAGACCAGCAGGTTTACTGCAACCATTGCATGTCCCGACATGGAAGTGGGATGAATTTGGTATGGATTTCATAGTCAGGTTACACAGAACTCAAAAGGGTAGCAACTCAATATGGGTTATAGTGGATCATCTGATGAAAGTAGCCCACTTTATACTAGTCAAGGCAACTTATAGCGGAGACAAGTTGGCATACATGTATATTGATAATGTTCTAAGGTTACACGGAGTCCCAAGCAGGATCATCTCCGATCGAGGACCCCAGTTCACCTCCAGGTTCTAGAAGAGTTTGCACACTACCTTGGCAACTAAATTGGACTTTAGTTCTACTTACCACCCACAGATTGATGGTTAGACTGAAAGAGTAAACCAGGTTTTGGAGGATCTTTTGAGAGCTCGTGTGATCACCTACGGAAAAGACTAGGAGAAAAGTCTATCATTTGCAGAGTTCTCGTACAACAATAGTTTCCAAGCTAGCATGAAGATGTCGCCTTTTGATGCATTGTATGAAAGGAAATGCAGAACAACTCTACTATGGTTAGAAGTAAGAGAGCTTACGCTCTTCGGGCCTGCGTTAATAAACATTGCAGAAGAACAAGTTGCTAAGATCAGAGAGAATTTAAGAGTAGCTTAGAGCAGAGACAAAGGTTATGCTGACAACTGAAGGAGAGACTTGACCTTTGAGGCAGGTGACTACGTCTACCTCAAGGTATCCCCAATAAGGGGCACTCGGAGGTTCCAAGTTCACAGACAGCTGGCACCAAGATATGTGGGCCCATATAAAATACAGAAAAGGATTGGAGCAGTGGCATATAGATTAGCACTTCCGAAAGAGATGTCTGATGTGCATAATGTGTTCCATGTTTCACAGCTAAAGAGATGTTTGAGGTTTCTAGAGGAACAATTTCCCCTAGAAGTCATGGATCTGCAATAAGATCTTTAGTATGAGGAAAAACCCATCCGAATCTTGGATGTGGCAACTCGTCAAACTAGAAGGATAGCAGTCAGATTGTGCCGAGTATAGTGAACCAATCACACTGAAGCTGAGGCTACATGGGAACACGAAAAGTATATGAAGAAGGAATTTCCAAATCTCTTTGACGAACTTTCCAAATCTCGGGGTCGAGATTCCGTTTAAGTGCGGTAGATTTGTAACATCCTAAGTTTAGACATGTTAATTAATTGCAAATTTCACTCCGAATTAAAACTTTTTATGATTAAGTAGAATAGCTAAGATTAGAAAAATAGGTATATGCATGTATATATACCAGTACATATACATTCATAGATGTATTAAGTGTGGTAAGATGCACTAGAGCCAGTTTCAAAATAGTCCTTGCATTAAATTGGTTTGTATACTTTGGTTTGAGTTTTTTTTTGTTCTTTGCGTGCAGTTTTGAAATTGAATATCTCTCAATTTCAAAACTACTCTTAGATTCTATTCAGCTCAAATGCAATTCTAATTCAAATCCTTTAATTCTAATCATCTCAAAAAGCTCGAGATCCAAGCCCAAATCATAATTCAAATATATTTATTTGAATTGATATTAATCGAAAAGTCAAAATCCAAGTTCAAATCAGTCATTGAATTTAATTCCAAAACCAAATCTCTTTTTCTTCTTCTATTTATTCTCACGAGCTCAATCTCTCCCTCTCCCTCTCTGTTTTGGCACAAGTGCCACCCGACCCGGCTTTCTTTCCTCCCTCCCTTTTCCTCACTCTTGTGCATGCTCAGCCCAACTCCCCCATGCGCTCTCTCTCCCCAGCTCGCATCGCGCGCACGCCATCCTGCTCCCGCGTGCTCGCCCATGCCCGTGCGCACTTGGTCGTCCATGTGTTCACCATCTGCCATCGCTTGTGCATTCTCTTTCCTCCCTCTCATCCAGCGTGACCCAGTGTCGTGCCTCGCTGTCTCTCACCACCGCGACGGCCAGTGAACCACTTGCCTCTCTCACCCATCCCATCGTGTGCTCCCCCTCCTTTCTTCTTCTCTCAGCTCTCTCTCTCCCGCAACCCAGAGCCCCTGGCGCCTGTGACTTTTGTGCCCACGCATGCGCATGGACGGCGTAGCACGCTCACACCCCGGGAAAATGATGGGCACCACCCTACCACCTCGCCACAGCGCCTGGTTCTCATATTGCTCAATGTCACGAGCCGCACCACCTCTCTCTGCTCACCTCTATCCCCTCTCTCGTCTATAAATAGTGCACCCAACTCCTTCTTCCACCCTTCCCATTTCACCGCAGTCGTGCCCATTCTCTCTGCCACAACTTTACTATCATTGAGCTGCCATTGACATGCTATCAAGGAGCTCTAGGAGTCTAACGCCGTCCCTATGCCGCCGCTCGTTCGTTGGAGACCCGATAGGAGCCACCCACGCAAGAAGACCAAGCCGCTCCACCGCTTTGACATCGTCGCTCCACTAGTCACCTTCAAGTTCTCACCGTCTCAACACCAGTGAGCCTCCCAGTCCCCCCTCGAGATCATGCAGATAGCATGTAGGCGTCCCCATAGCTCCTTCTCGCGCGTAGCCGCACGTAGTCATAGCTTTTTGCCTCCACCATCGTGAAACTGTCCGCCACCGATGTGCTTTTGCTCATTGTTGTGGCCAGTCATCATGCCGTGATGCCTGGAGGCACTAGGCCTCTTTTCTTTGCAGGTTGAAACCTCCCAATGCAGAGGAGGTGCTGTCCAAATTTTCTTGGGCCACTGTCATGAGGAGTGATGCCATGCGAAGGAACTTACAAATTTTTTATGTAATCTAGAGCTTGAAATAATTTTAAAAAATAGTCCATGGCTTATGAAGAATACTAGTGAATTTTATCAGATTTTAGGGAATTATTTTGAAGCATTAAAAATTATAGCAAGTTAGAAACTGTTGCAACTTTGAAGAATTTTAGTTTGAATTTGGCTCAAGATTTTTTGGCCAAACCAATCAAAATGGGTTGCATATGAATTATAGTATCCCACAAAAATCATCCTCAAAATTTTGGAGCTTGGGAAAGTCTCCCATTAGATCAGAGAAAGGAGTGAGATCTTATAGGGTGTTGGTCACTGTTCATGTAGTCAAAAATGCTGGGTTTGTGAGGAACTTGTGGGTTTGAGACAAGCCAGTCCAAAATAGAGGTGGGTTTATGAAATAGGCACAAATTATGGTGCATTTGTTACTATTAGCAAAAAAATAGTGGGTTTGTGAAATTTACTCATTTTAATATATTTTGATAATACCTTCATATTTGTACATAAAATATAATATACTGAAAAAATATATACAAACCACTAAAAAAGTATATATAGCACTTGGATGATCTTATATACTCACCTGCTCTATGTATATACCATTTATCATATATGACACTCACTATGTTATGAGATACGTATGTGAGAGTACATATACTCTTAGGAATACCATATATATATATATATATTGAACGGAGAGAGACGATCTGCCTGTTGTGGAGCAGCTATCTAGCTTTACTGATATGGTAGCTGCATAGCCTATGGTTTCAAGTTCATTCAGTGGGTCCAAGCACCGGCCGCTGGTTGTCCATAGATGTATAGCGTATGAGCACCGTCATTGCACTCGGCCGCACATCCCAAGCAGTCTGTTCGCATTTTTAAACAGAGCGCCGTATGGCTATATATGTTTCTATTAATATTTGCATGTGAAAAAGACACATTGATTATGTATATACATATGACACGCTTGCTATACTCGTGCAAATTATTTTATCATAATTTTCACTTTTTTTAACGACACACAACTTTATGGATGCTGTCAATCGTTAGCAAGTTGCAAGCCACGATCTCTTCAATCGTGCATATGGTCATACATAGGTCCAGAGAAGGTCAAATGGGCCATTTGGGCCGGCATGGTACATGCCGGCGCGGCATGGTCCGGGTACAGCACGGTCTAAACGGCTCGACTACTGTAACAGGCCATATTGTACCGACCCGTGTGCCTCCTCTCGGTCCACAGCACGGCCTGTCGGTCACCGTGCCCTGCTAGGTCAGCCCAGGCACGGTTGCGGTCCTACGAGTATGGCGCCACGAGCAGCCTAACGGAACATGGGTGGCCCGTCAGCACAACCGACCCGATAAAATAAAAAAATAGCTACAAAATTAATAAATATAGAGAAAATAGATAAAATGAGATAAAGATATAGAAAATAGATAAAAATAGCTACAAAATTAAATATATATAGAAAATAGAAAATTTGGACCCATGCGTGCCTGATCGGATCATGTCTGGCCGTACCGTGCTCGTGTCGGCCTTGGCTCGGCTGTGCCCGTGCCGATCTGACTCAGCCGGGTCGTGTCATGTCGCGCGCTCAACCCAGGTATGGCCCGTGGCCGCGTGCCGTGCTGACCCGACACGTCTCGGCTCTGGCCGTGCCGTGACTAGACTGTGCCTATAGTATCTTGCCTCGGACCAACACAATAAAAATAATCCATTTGAACATCTTTACCTAGGTGGACGTCTGGATGAGTAAAACTCAAGGGGAATAATTAATGTGGTTATAGACTTGGTCCCGAAGGAGGCTGGGAGTCGGCCTCCCCGTGTTCACTATGGAAGTTGTATAATTGTTAGAAGCAATTGGAATTTGCCTACTCTTCAATCACTTTTCTCAACTGTTCGATGAGCATTTAATATTTTAGATCGACGAGATATAAGGGTTTTCATGCGATTACAAATTACAAAAAGTTGATCTATCAATTGTACGTGAAAAGGAAACATTGTTTACAGTACACCTTGCTTATATCGTGCAAATTATTTTACTATAGCTTGAACTTATGTTTCACTAACACATATACATATATAATAGAAAATAAATAGGGCGTGCCTTGGCGCACTGTATGACCCCGTTTGACACATTTCAACTTTTATACATTGATAGACCATTTTATTTGAAATTGATATTGTGATGTGAGGAAAGATAAGTGGACAAGTAGTAAAACCTATGGCTCTGCTAGCTTCTCTAGCAACTATGAAATCCATATTCACTACTACAGAACATACATCATTACTGACTTCAAAACTCCCTTCAGTGTCATTTTAGAGCCGACAGTAGCTAATAGGTAGTGATAGTCCCCGACTATCACTGCAGGCTAGGTGGACCGATAGTGAAGGGGTTATCACTGCTGGTTGAAGCCGGCAGTGATGCCTATAGTATCACTGCTAGCTGGTGGTTTTAGCCAGCTGTGATGTCCATAGCATCACTAATTCACTGCCAGCTGAAGTTTTCAATCAGCAGGGCATCACTGTCGGCTGGTGGTTTTAGCCAGCTGTGATGTCCAGACCATCATTGATTCACTGCCAGCTGAAGCTTTCAGCCAGCAGTGTTTTTCCTCTCCTCCCTTTCCTCTTTCTCCTCCCTGTCTCTCTCCTTCCTCTGTCTCTCTCCCTCTCAATATCTCTATCTCTCTCCTCTCTATCCTCCCTCTCTCTCCTTGATCTATCCGTCTCTCTCCATCTCAATACATGCATACAATAAGACACATTTAATATAAATTAATAATAAAGACACATTTTTAATACATAGTAATTCATGTCCTTCTTTAATAGATAGTAATTCATGTCATTCATTAATATTGTGTCATTTGGTGATATATAAGCAGTCTAATCCCCTGGTAGACTTCCTACTTGTCATATATTCTCTACTAGAAGGATAGTGTCATCTGAAGGTTTGTCTCGCGTCGATGGCATGATTGGTTCATGAAACTCATCGCTTGGGTTGATAACATGTTCCAAGAAGAAACCGGCGATCTAGTCTTGAAACACATGTATTTCTACAGGTTGTAACACTCATGTGCGTAGTTTGGAGTACTACGTTTGAATAACAGAAGGAATTAGTCCTTCAACAAATATAAAAAATTGAAAAGAAGACATCGATGTGTAATATCATACCTCAAGATCATTGTATCTGATAGTGTCTCTTTCTATGTTGAATACGTGATTGAAAGGAAGAACATAAAACCCGCAAAATTTGTTATCTGGTGGCTGTCTCATACACTTCAAGAGGAAAGTATTTGTTAGTGAAATGAATTGAACATTTTTATTAAGTAGGAAATGCAAGTCATGAATATTCCCTGCGTACCAGAAAGTCAGTTTTTTACATCATACTGCTGCCTAAATGGAAAGTGGATAACACTTTTTTGTGGTATCTTGTGTACGCACTGTACGTGAATATAAATACCAATTAAACTTAGATTCAATCATCGAGAAGATTAAATGATCGAGTTTATCTGTTTAGCATGTCGATTAGGTCTTGGTAAGTTATCTTATCTCTTTTTTTTTAGTCCAAGACAATGATCTTGTTCAAGTCCTGGTTGATGACAAAGAGGATCTAATGAAAACTGCAGCAATATTATGTCAACATAGCAAATTAGTACTAGAATCGAGTTGCCCATAAAAGCATAATGACCTAGCATGTAAACATGTAATCAAACCTGTAGGGTAACAATACAAATTTTTTGTATTGGTGGTGAAGCAAACAATTCAATAAGTTCTCAGTGAAATCTGGACGCTCCCTTACAAATTCGTCGTTCATAAGCCCAGGACTGATGAATCTACTTTATTATCTAATTCTTGTCTATATGCATGGATCTCCATATATGAAAGAGAGAAGTTGGGCCAAGAGCAAATCAGGTCCAATCGTTCAGGATGCTCCAAGCATTGGGGACTTCCTGGCCTCTTATAGAATAACAACGGAAGAACTAGCACGACTTACTATGGGAGCATCCTAGAAAATGTTAGCTGTGGCCATATTCATGAAAAATTTCATGGTATCTTCAGGCACAACAAGCTTCAGTGGAGGTGGTGGAGGATGGAAATTTCTAGTTACACTGGCGTCCACAATCTTTTTGGTTTCCTCAACAATGAGTGAATAGACATCCTTGGGTTCCAAAACCCTCTTAGATGGCACTGACTTCTTAGATGATGTTGTTTGCTTGGATGCTCTGGATCCTGATCGTGTTTTCCAAGCTGATAGTTGGCTTCTTAAGCGATGGACTTCTTCAAGGCGATGGCTAGGGAGATGGACTTCTTCTAGGAGATGGCAGAGGAGAGGGAGATCTTTGAGGTGACGGTGGCCTAGGGTCTCGTGGAGAGAAGAGGTCACAGAAGCTATCCCTTATGGAAACACTATGTAAGCCTTCTCCCACGCGATGAATGTGTGCTCGTTCTCTCCTATAGTATTCACCCCTCCTTTGTGGTAGTCCACCTCAGCATGATGGTACTTGTCAACTGCCTCCTCTACTTCGACCATGGTGTAGCCCTCCGGTATCGGATGTTCGTGCAAATGTTCGTGGGAGCCATGGTGATAAGCCGCGCTGGAAGCCACCTTGATGGTAATGTTTCTAGCACCAATGTGTAGTTCATACGGTATCTGTGCTATGATGAGGTACACGGGATAAGTGATGGGGTCAGCTCCCAGAACTCTCGTGGACACCCAGCTACTTTGACGGCCACTAGGGCTGGAGCACACAAAATTAGGAGACGATGATGGCCGTTCTTGTTCGCTCAGAATGGCACTCCATTCATGCATAGGGGCTTGTTGTACTGCTTGTGTTATCTTTTCCTCTGTATGTTCCCTCTCCTTTTGTAGCACTTGTTCGAGCATTTCCATCATCCTAGTTTGTTGTGCCTCTTGTTCTGTATTTGTTCTGCTTGGGATCTCTTTTGACTCTTGTAACTGTCAATGTCACTTAGGAATCCATATTTCCAACCCATCACTCCAATGCCTCGTGTGGGACCACGGTGCTCCTTGTTTCCTAGTGCTAAGGTGAGCACGTTGTTATCCCTGTCTAGCTTTAAAGAGTCTTGTACAGACTGCTCATGGGCTTCCGCAAGCTTTTTTTTGCAAGAATTTGTGTCACTTCCTAGTCTTTGGAGGTCATAAAGCATAAACTTCCATTAGACGAGTAAGAAGCACCACTCCCAACAAGAAAGCGCATTGATCATTCACTCCAGCCCTCTGTCTCAAGCATGACACCTCTCTCTCATAGTTCATCTAGCTATTATTGCTATTTCCATTCTTTCCTCATGTACCCATGACTTCCGACTTTGTGGGGGTCGAGGTTCTTCTTCAAGTTTACTTTGTTCACCTCACTCAACCTCTACGCTTCTTCTGGCATCTTGTACGACGCAAAGACTTGCTAATGATCTTCCAGTTGTAGCCATTTGTGGAAATCTGGTATTGTACCTTTCTACATATAGGTTCTATTCAGTGTGCCCTTCCAATTATTAAATAACAGGCCCATGATCATTAGCATATTATGCTTAACTACTTCCATATCTGTTTCTTTAGGGAAGCCGAACTTCTCTAATATCTTGGGCCACAAGATGTCATTATTGATTGAATCAGGAGCCACGTGCAGATCACCTCATTCGCCAGTCCACAATCTGTTGTCGATGGGCATGTGATTCTTAACAGCAGTCCCACAGACTGACTTGTATGGCCCCAGAACTCTCTCTGGTGCAGTTAGCTCCCTTGCTGGTGAGACCTTTGTGATCACAAATTGTCTTGTAGGCATCTTCGAGGGACCTCGGACACGATGCCGCTCCTGGGATTGCTCATTGTTGTGATCCTCCAGAGCATCCAGCATCTTCATATAAGCGAAAAAACTATTGAGAACCTATACGATAATATGTAGAACATATGCATTCATCTACATATGAATTACCTCATCGCCTCCACAGGTGTCTGTTTTGTCCAGCGTTAGGTAGTGGCTCGGGCTATCTCTTCAATGTTCGACGACGACACTACATATCGTTTTGGCACCCGAGCCGTATCGGCAGTTGGTGGTGCCATCCCTTCCTACGAGTTCTGTATACGATGACAACGAGAGATTTAGTATTCTACATATAGAAAGCAGGTATAAAGAGCTAATGAAGGGTTAAGATAGAGATAAAGCCTACAACAGATGGAGAGAGGCTGTCGAAAGAGTGAGATAGCCATAAAGGAGTCGATACATAGAATGTATAAACATATAATATTATAATTGAGTACATTACAACCACATTTAATAAAAAGTCACATCTTATATAGCAAAATAGGCACAAATATGCACAAAAGTATTGATAAGTGACACATTGACCTTACAGGTCACATCATCTTACGTAGAAAAATAATGATGACAACAAAAACTAAGATTACAACAGTTAAAAGGGAAGATGAAGGACATTAACCGCATCTTGGACAAATCCTTCTTCTACTATTATGTGAACCTAATAATGCTAAGGTCCAAGTGTTGTAAATAATAATGCGATAATAAGAAATGACAGCAATTCGTAATCAGAATTTTCGATGACATGTGTACAGGAAGAACCAGACAATATATGTATAAAAGTGCTCGCAGGAAATGAATTACAATTGGCCCTGGGACAATCAAGGTCGTGCCCTCTAATTGTTCTATTGAGTACATCAACGACTGGACAATTTCTAAGTTCTCATCTAGTTATTAGAACCTGGACAGAATTCTCAAAAGTCACACAATATCATCATGGACAGTGCTACTATACCAAATCAGAGAGCACAAATTCTGAAAAGGACAAGTAATTTCCTGCCAAGACAAAAATGGAGACTAAACAACGGGATTCAAACAAGTAATGATAGAATAAAAAGTATGAATCAACTTCCTTATCCAGAATCTGATATACTAATCAATCTCAGAACTTACAGCAGCACACCATCCAGGGATCAAATTATAATAGGTAGCCCATTGCAGAGACAACAGAAGAAATATGTCTTGGTATACAAGTACAAACCAGCAAGGATCGAGGCAGCATCTGTTCTTATCATTTGAACACACAAAAGAACCAAAAGCAACATCTATTCTTATCAGTTGAACATAAAAGGACCACAACCAGTATCTATTCTTATCATTTGAACATACAAAAGGACCCATGCAGCATCTGTTCTTATCATTTGAGCACACAAAAGGACCGAGATAGCATTCGTTCTGATCATTTGAACACACAAAAGGATCACAAGCAGCATCTGTTGTTATCATTTGAACATACAAAAGGACCAACACAACATTTGTTCTTATCATTTAAACACACAAAAGGACTGAAGTAGCATATCTGTTCTTATCATTTGAACACACAAAAGGACAACAAGCAGCACCTATTCTTATCATTTGAATACCTAAAAGGGCCACAAGTAGCATATGTTCTTATCATTTTAACACATAAAAGGACCATAACACAAGCATATGTTCTTATTATTTGAACACACAAGTAGCTGGCCATGAATTAGTATGAACTTGTGCTTAAACTCTAGGAAACTGAGGGGAGAAGGAGACGACGGGGGAGCTGGGAGGCCTACCTCGACGTCGGGGTGGTGGTCCACAGCGATAGCAACAATGGACGAGGGCGTAGGTCATGGAAGCGCGGGCTCCTCCATGCTGGGTACACATAATGGTGCAGGCGGCGGGATCCTCGGCATCAGGGTGGTGGTCCTCGGCGATGACGGTGGTGGACGAGGGCGTAATGCACGGCAGCACAGGCTCCTCGACATCAGGGAGGAGGCAGCGTGCTCCACGGCGTTAGAGTGGTGATCCTTGGTAACGACAGTGGTGGATGATGACACACGGCAGGGCAGTGTGAGTTCCTCGGTGTCGGGAGGCAATTTGCAGAGGGCAAATGCTAGGAAGGGGAAAAAATTTCTAAGTGTCAAAGGGTGCCGGTGTTGAACACTTTTATAGGGGAGGACTTTCACTGGTGGCTCAAGATGACGACCAGGAGTGAATAGAGATCTTCATTACTAGCTCAATAAGATAACCAGCAGTGAAACATATTTTACTGCCATCCCAATAAGTCCATCGACAGTGAAACAACTTTCACTATTGATCGAATCTGTTTACCGGTAGTGAAACCCGTTTCACTGCAGGTGAAGGGTGCAAAAAATTTTATTTAGATGCACGCGTGCCGAGACTTGAACCCACAACTTGCCCCAAGTAAGACCGGACAATTAAGCCGTTGCACTACTCAAGTGTTTTCAGTTGAGTTTGTACTATCTATAATTATTAATATTTTGTTGACCTAAAATCCTAATACATATTTATTTAAATTTGAACTTCTTATATACCAGTATTAAGTTTTGTGTATACCTAAATTTCATGGTTCAATTTTCTAATTCAATAAAAAATTAAAATAATATGTTCATATTTAAGTTTCTATATTGGGGCTTGCTATATATCTTAATTTCATCATCAAATATTTTAAATCATTAAAAATTAAAAATTAATATGCTCATAACTACAGCTAATGTAGATCATGTAATATGCCATAGCAATATGCTAGTGCTATTGCTAATTCATTAAAAATAAAAAAAATTGTAATACATAGCAATAGTTCTTGTGCTATTGCTAATTCATTAAAAATCAAAAATCAATATTTTCAACAATAAAGACATCTTCCACCGTAAACTACAAATTGAAGCTTCTATAACATAAGTAAGGTATAATTGCATCTAAAACAATTTTATACATAGTAATTAATACAATTTAGCTACTTTATCTTAACAATTTGCCCTTCATTATGATCACGACATACATATGGAGTTTCGTCAGTGTCTTCCATGGGACCAAGGCCAACGTCCTCTCCGAAAGGAGGTAGTGCATCAAATTGATTGTAGTCTTCCTCGTCAATGATATTCTCCACTTCGACAATCCTTCTTTTTTCTTGAAGAACCACGTGAAACTCCTCCTTGTTAGCTCGGTCCAGGTCCTTAATATAGAAGAATTGCATAACATCATTCACAAGTACAAATGGTTCTTCTCTATATCTAATGAGTTTTTGGTCCACTGTAGTCATACCGTACATGTTGATATTCACACCCCTGGGAGTCTTACCCATTAGCACCAGAAAAGAGGAATATTTAACACTCCATAGTCGAGCTCCCAGATCTCCTCTATGAATCTATACCAGGTCTCCCTATTTCCTTGAAGTTGTAGGCATCTATGCGGACACCACTATTTTAGTTGGCGCTCTTATTATCCTGAGCTCTTGTATAAAATGTATAGCCATTTATGTTATATCCTTGGAATGTGAGGGTTGTAGCTCATGGTCCATGAGCCAACACATTCAACTAAGCACACTCTATCTTCTTATTCATCACCTGTCTACATAACTAGGTGCCAAGCATATGGGTCCACTACAACTGATTGTTGCAGAACCGCAAAATGTGCTTGCGTGAATGAAACAGGGTCGTTAGTGTGGAATAAGTTTGCACCTATTGTCCCTTTCCCCTCTAGCCTCCCCTCATGGCAAGATACAGGCACACCAATCGATTTGAGATTCATGTAGCCGACGCAGAAACCAATGACCTCCTCGGTTCCCTAGCCCTCGGCCATGCAGCCTTCCGACCGATTTTGGTTATAGACATATTTCTTCAGAACTCCTATAAACTTCTCGAAAGGGTACATCTGATGTAGAAACTAGAGGCCAAGAATCCGTATCTCTTTCACAATGTGAACAATGAGATACACCATGATATCAAAAAATGATGGAGGGAACAATACCTCAAGCTGGGATAGAGTCTCAACCACGTCTTTCTACAGCTTATCTAGATTGGTCGGATCGATGGCCTTCTGTGATATCGTGTTGAAGAATAAACACAGCTTTATGATTGGGTTTTGAACCTTCGGTGGCAGAATACCTCTAATTGCAATTGGAAGCATCTATGCCATCATCATATGACAATCATGAGACTTTATGCCAGTTAATTTTAAATCTTTAATGTTTACTAGTCTCTTTATGTTGGCAGAGTAAATGGAAGGAACTTTGATTCCATGTTAGCACTCACACATTGCAATTTTCTCCACCTTGGTTAGAACTGTAGCTACAGGGATCAAGATATTTGTCGCCTTCTTCCATATCTTTGGGATGTAGATCTTGTCTGAGTTTCAAATATTTCAAATTATTCTGTCCTTGGAGTTCCTTCATTTTTCTAGGTATGTCTAGTAACATACCAATCAACCTATCACACTCATTGTTCTCAATGTGTACGACATCGATTACATGTCGAACCACCAAATCCGGCCAATAAGCTAAGTCATAAAAATAGATTTTTTTTAACATAGGAGCTCTAAGATTAGATTTTGGAACTGGTGTACTCTCACGTCCCTTTCCAAGGATACCCCTAAGTCCCTTTACCATCTCATGTACCTATCTCCCAGTGCGATGCTTAGGAGGTGATTGAGTCTCAACTTTCCTATCAAAAACTCTCCAGTTGCTGTGGTACAGATGATCCTTACAAAGAAATTTACGATGACCTAGGTATATCATTTTTTGGCTGTTCGTCAGCCACAAGTTCTCTTTTTCATCCAAGCAATGCACACATGCACATTAGCCTTTTATAGTCTGGCCTGATAGGTTGCCAAGGGCTGGCCAATCTTGAATTGTTATGAACAGCATTGCGCGTAGAGTGAACTTATCTCATTTATATGCATCTCATACCTGCACACCATCATTCCACAGTACGATATCATTATGAGCTTGTCTCGATCCTAATATCAGCACCGGCATCATAATGTACTTTCATTTCATACACAACCAAGGAGGAAGGTTGTAGATACATAGAGTCACGGACCAAGTGCTATGACTACTGCTCATGTTGCCGAATGGATTCATCCCATCCGTACTCAACCCAAATCTAATATTCCTCACACCTTCTACAAAGAGCTCATTGTATTTCCTATCGATGTTTCTCCACTGCGTAGAATCAGCGGGGTGCTACATGGGAAAGAGAAGAAGATTTGAAGTCAGAGTTTTCTCATCTTTTCTCCAATCCGTTCGAATCTCGAGGGTGAGATTCAATCCAAGAGAGTAGGTTTGTAATATCCTGATTTTCAAATTTCTCAATTTCTGAAAAATTTTGTAGAACTTAATTAGGGTTTGAGTAGATAGAGAATAGGATAAAACCTATTTTCTAAATTAAATCTAATTTGACATAGGATATATTTTGCTTGAAGTGCATTCATGCTGTTATTAGGCATGTAGGGCTTTATTGGCTTTTGTTGGCTTTTGTTTGAAGTTGTTTTGCTTAGTTTGGAATAGAATAGAAATAGATAAATGAAAGGAATAAATTAGAAAAGGAAAAGACCTAAAACCTAAACTAAGCCTAACCCTTTCTCTCTCTTTTTCTTCTCTAGCCCGGCCCACACCTCTCTCCTTTCGTCCAGCCCATGCCTAGATGGCCCATTTCCCTCTCCTTCTCTTCTCTCCCTGCCTAGATTTCAGCCTCAGCCCAAGCCAACTGAGCAGCCCGAGCTAGCCCATGCATAGCCGCCCGCCGCCTCCCTATCCAAAATGCGCCCGCGCCCAACCCACCTTCGCCTAAGCCACTGACATGTGGGTCCCACCCGTTAGAGCTATCTCCTACCTAGAGTCAGACTCCGACGCATCGAATCCATGCATAACCTGAACCGAGGATCTTTTAGAAGTTTGCCCAATCATATCTTCGTGATCCCCTTTATCTCTTGCCACCTTATCCCCAAGAAAATCATGTTTAAACGAAGAATTCTACTCGGATTTGTGTCCATCACCGCCCAATACCCTAACTGAGCTTGTCCTAGCCTACCCGACCCACTCCGCCTATTTATATGCACCCTATGCCCTCCTCGTAGCACCACACTACTTTTCCCCAACTTTTCGGCAAGTTTCTGAAGCCATAGTACCCTCTCAACGAAGCTCCACTACACGAAGTCACCACCGCCCATCATCGAGCTTCTCCGGTGCTACGCCGCGTCCGCGTGACGCCGTAGCCGTGTTGCCCAAGTGCCCATACCTCGGTGCTGCTCGCCGGAGCCCCACACCTGTCGGATCCCAAACTCGGCAAGAGTTCAACCACCCCTACACCGCACCAAAGCCGATGCCGCCCTCTGGTCCATGGTGAGCCCATGAGCTGAACCCACCCCTCCCCTGTCTACACGTCCATGCACCTGGTCCATGAACCGAAGCCGCTATATCTAGATCTAACGGTCCATATCAATCTAAGTTTGATAATTTGTTTATTTAAGTAATCAATAATCTTTATTGCATAATAAACCCTTTGCTGACACAATAATTCAAGGTTCTTCAGTAAGGAAAATAATCTGATAAACTCTAAAATTTGTGTAATTTTTGCAAAAAACACCTCGTTTAGTAAAACCGTCATAACTTCTTCGTCCTAGCTCCTTTGTAGTGATTCTTGAGCCGTTGGATTCATTTTTCAAAGCTCTGTCTTTTTAGATAGGTTTTGTTTTGTTGTTCTTTTGTTTTGTGTATTGTTCTTAATGGGTTCATATACATACTAAACTAATGTTAGGGTTTACCTAGTTCTTCCTTTACATTCCTTGAATCCTAAGTGGTAGTTAATATGGGTCTTTTGAGTAGAATTGCTTAGCCACATTGTCGGGATATTGGGAAGTATCATATACATGTTTAGTGAACATATGTAATGGTGATGATGAACTTGTTTTAGTAACATGGAACCCTAGGACTGAGGCAAGGAGTTGGTTTCATAATGGTGGTTCATGTGGGGATACGTTCCAAGAAATGGTGTTAGGTTTTGTTGGTTATTTCCCTATTGGATAGTCTTTTGCCCAAGTGTAAATAAGTGAAACAAGTGTCAGATATAAGTACCGGTTCATGGAGTGACAACCCAAGAATTATAGAACCAAACACAAGGCCGATATGGGTAAGGCTTAGAATATCAATTAGACATCTGCCTGATATTCGTTGGAGTACCAGGACCTAATTGATGGACCATGTTTCGTAGTGATTTCCTGACGACACACCACTGGCATATGTTAAATGTTTGCGCAATACGGCAACATGGATATCATAACTCGTGGCTAAAAGTTGGACAACCTTTGCGTAGTGTAAAATTATTATAACAGCTATGCCCACGGTTATGGGAGACTTGGATCTTCACATGATTAGTTGGTTGTGTTGTGGTTATAAGTTAGTGGTGCTGGTGGTACGAGATGGTTATGGTTTGCAGGGTGTTTAGCCTTGGGTGGTGGTTAGTTGTTGGGTCATTTAAGTTACATTCACTCAACAACTATTTAATGCTTTTTGAATTACATTACCATTTTCTTTACTCGCATTTACGAATATACCATTTGTTAGCCTATTCTTGTTGTAATCCTATATATCATTATCTTTCCCAAACTTGCTGAGTACTCGATGTGCTCACTCTTGCTATCTCCCACAATAGAAATTATCCTAGTGGTCTAAAAGTCATCATAAAATTTAAGGACGAATTTTGCAGGATTCTGTAATTCACATGCAATCCATTTTAACTTGTTTGACCCAAAAATCATGAGCTGAATTTATACTAAAATTCTTCAAAGATGCAACATTTTATAACTTACACAGATTTTTAAGGCTCCAATTTAGTTCCCAAAAAAATTAGGAAAACTCATTAATATTTCTTACTTGTCCTGGACTAATTTCCAAAATTGTTCCCAAGCGAGTTGCTTTACAAGGCATCAATTACTATTATCTTTAACCATTTATGTTTAACCTTTGATTGAATTATTTTCTTACTCAAAACTATTAAACATGATGCTTATGAACGCTTAAACACATGTTTAAGAATTTTGGGATGTCGCATGGTGGTACGGGATGGTTATGGTTTGCAGGGTGTTTAGCATTGGGTGGTGGTTAGTTGTTGGGTCGTTTAAGTTACATTCACTTAACAACTATTTAATGTTTTTTGAATTACATTACCGTTTTCTTTACTTGTATTTACGCAAATATATCATGTGTTAGCCTATTCTTGTTGTAAGCCGACATATCATTATCTTTCCCGCACTTGCTGAGTACTCATCTGCTAACCATTGCTATCTCCCATAATACATATGTTGCTCAGTGTTAGACTTTGAAGACTTTTAAGACGACGACCTGGTGTACTAGGAGCGTGTCTTCCGGTCGGTACCTGTGGAGTTGCTCGGTCGCCAATACTTCTATTCCGCTACCGTCATTTAGTTGCTACCGTTTAGCTAATAGGTTGTTTAGGTGAAGTCTTTAATGTAAGAGTTAAACGGTTGTAAGTCAAAAGTATTGCTTTTGTTACTTCACCTGTGATGTCCTTATGTGTGTTGAACTTCCTGGGCACACATAACCTGCACTTGGTTTTTTCTATTAAAACAGGGTGTGACAGAGGCGGTATCAGAGTCATATTAATTGTAGGACCGCAGACCTAGTTAGAATGGTTGTTATAAGGTTTTTCCTAGTTCGTCTAAACCTATAGGAGCTTTTCCTTAGTTCTCATACTTGTCTCTTGCTATCTTTAAGGTTAGTTCTTATATCCTATCTTCTCCTTTATAGATGGTTCGCCAGCTGTTCACCGCTCACAAGTGAACTGGTGGACGTCCACCCATTCTTCTACGTGTTCCAACTAAAGAGGAGATTGATGATCCCACTTTCCACAACATGGATCTTGTTCCTGATGTCTACGAGAGTGATGATCTTCACACTGGACACCTTCCTCGCCTGCTGTGAGGAATACTTTCTGGACTTGGACATACGCAGAAGCCGATCTATAGGGGAATTAAGAAGCAATACTCTGGATATGTGGAATTGAAGGTACAAGTCACCATCTATGACTACGAGCGAAGCAAAGCGAAGATGAAGGAATGTATGTTCATCGAGTTGTGGGAATTCACTCAGTAATGACCCCAAGAGCAACGTTCACTTACGGTGTTTAAGATGCAGCATGTGAAGCCATATCCTGTGGTCAAGACCAATACAATAGCAAGATGGTCGACTCTCCTTAAGCATATTGTCTCCGAAGAACTCGTGGGATTGATGAATTGTTCATGAAACACCCTTACAGAGAAAGCCCCAAGCTATGTGAACAAGTGTCTCTCACTATGGTCTTGGAAGATGAGCTGGACTACACCCTATGGGAGTTGAGAGATGTTTGTCGATGCCTTGCCTTCGTCACTTCACTTCTCAAGGAAGAGCATGATGCCAGCCAAGGGGAACCTGCAGAAGGTGAAGAAGAAGCCATGTCTATCCACTCACCCCCACCCAAAAGGATCTGCCTCACTGCCCTCGCCATAGAAGAAGAAGGATCGGTCAATTCTTCCCCCTCAGAATCTTGCACTAGAGAGGAGTCTCGGCATTAGAGTCTTTAGTACATCATCTTAGTTTCGCTATAGTCGAGCGTCTATGTAATTGATAAGGATAATAATGATAGTGTGAGAATTGTTATGGTGTGTGTGATTTGGATCTTTTGTTTGTGTGTCAATGAGTGCTGTGGAGTGCTTTGGCACCTTATCCACAGTTGCATATTTAATATCTATAATATAATATAGTTGGGTTTCATTAGTTAAATCCTTTTCCAGTCTTGCTTATCTACTCTTGTCCCTCTTTCCAACCCTAATTAGATGGTTAACACAAGAAAGAGCACCAATACCAAGGAGGAGGACAACAACAACAAGAATCCACCCCCGCCTCCTTTAGTGACCTTGGAACGACATATGGCTATTCAAACTCAGTCTTACAAGCTTTAGCTCAAACTATGGTGCAGATGGAGCAACAACAGTCAAATCATGTTCCTCAACCCCATCAACCATCAAGACTTGTAGAATTCAAGAGAACTCAGCTCCCAGTCTTCAGCCATGCAGTGGAGCCTATGGATGCAGATGATTAGGTGAAAGATATAGAAAGGAAGCTACAAGTTACATGGTGCAATGACAGAGATGGGATCTATGCTTTGCACCAACTCACCAATCAAGCTTTGGACGGGTGGGAAGCATACTGCGCTGCACATGACAACCCAGCAGCTATCACGTGGACAGAGTTCAAATCTAGTTTCCACACTCATCATGTGTCATCAGGAGATGTTCATCTAAAGAAGAAGGAATTCATGAGCTTGAAGCAAGGACCAATGACTGTAAGGGAGTATGTGAATAAGTTTACCTAGTTGTCTAGGTATGCTCCAAATGAAGTAGATACAAATGATAAGAAGCAAGAACTCTTTCTGGAAGGTCTGAACGATGCAATTGAATATTCTTTACTGCCTCAAGAGTTCCCTAATTTCCAAGCAATGGTGAACAAAACTTTAGTGGTTGAACACAAGCGTCATCAATTAGACGGGAAGAAGAGGAAGATTTCTTTCCAAGGACAAGGTAGCAACAAACTTCCCCATGTGGCAACTCAAACTCCCCCGCAAGGTCCTATGTTTCGTACCAATAATCAGTACAGGCCTCAGTCTCAAGCCCCTATTCAGCGCTCCAACTAACCTCATTCAACTCCACCAACTACTCCTCAAGTCAAGAACAACCCTGCTACTCCCGCCTCACGCAAAGGATGTTTTCACTGTGGAGAGCTAGGACACTATGTGAATCAGTGCCCTAAGAAGAATCTAAATTAGTCCAACACCAACACCCCGAAGTCGACTTATTTCAACCCCAAGCATGTAATGGAAATCAGACCCACGTTTAGAACAATCATGAATAGGAGAACTTTGTTCGTGGGAAGGTCAACTATGTCACCGCAGAAGAGGCTCAAGGTGCTTAGGATGTGGTATGCGGTATATTTCTTATCAACTCCCAGCCCGCATCAGTTTTACTTGATTCTGGAGCTTCGCATTCTTTCATAACTACCCAGTTTGTTGCCAAGCATAGTTTGCATATGGTTATGATGAAACAACCTATGCTTATTATCTCTCCTGGAGGAGAACTGAAGGCACAGTACATGTGTCATAAAGTGAGTCTTAAATTAAGGGGGTAGATTTTCTAGCCAATCTCTTGGTTCTGGAACCCAAACATAGATATTGGAAATAGCTTGTTGGGGGAAAATAAACTAGCCTAAGGATAATTTTTGAAGATTACTATCCAGGTCCCTCCGGACCCTTCGCTAAGGCTCAACCTCCCAAGCCATCGGGCTCCTTCGCGCCACCTCTTCGTACCTGTGAAGCCTTCCCTTGGCTTAACCAGCCCGGCCTCTTGAAGGCTTAGCCTCCAAAAGCCTGAAACCTCGGTCTCCCGAAGCCTCGGTTCCCCAAATTCTCAGCCTCCCGCAGCCCGGCCTTCCGGAGTCCTGCCTCCCGAAGCCTTCACCTCCCGAGGCCCCCGTCTCTAGCTGCTCGGGCTGTCTTCTTGGAGGCTACAGGGTGAGTCATCAGGCCTCAGGAAAGATCTTCCTGAAGGGGAGCACCGATCATGCTTTGCCTGCAAGAAAGTGACCGGCATTAAATGCCTAGGATGGTGGACGTTGCTCTGACACCCTGGCGTAATAGAGGCTATCCTGACACCCCTGACAGTATGACGTCAGGCCGCAATTAGCAACCGGCTCACCGCCTTCAAGGGGCAGGCACTACGATAGTTACTATGGTGGATATTTATCTCCCAGATAGGGTAGAAAGTAGTTATACAGGATAAGGCCCAGTAATTCGATCAGATCCCAGATATTTGACATTGTGATAAACTTGTACCCCAAGCTACACACGTCCCTATAAATAGGAGCCCTGGTCGCCTGGGAGAGAGGGACGAGCAAGACGGCAAAAAGGACACAAAGGTGATAGAACACCAAGTCACGCTGTGATGCTCCCCGCAGATCGACCCATTTTTTCTACCATCAATACATTCGTGGTGTTCCTTCCTCTTAAACTTTGTCTCCAAGCTTGAGTCTCCTCCTTAATAGAAACTCTCACCGTACTTGCTGGGGCAAGACGAATTCTTACTCCAACAGTGGGCCATGCATGGGGACTCGAACATAGAAGTGCTAAGAGAGGTAGGAATCCACCAGAAAAACCACCAAAGTGCTAGCCAAAACCGCCATACCCACCATTGCAAGCATACAACCATATGTATGGCTATCTCAGCCATGGACACCATATACATGCTCTAGCCCTGCTGCCATGTGGGACGGCGTTCCTCCGACCTTGGCCAACCCAGAATCCTAGGTCGGTACAGGAACCCCAGACAGAGCAGAGGCATTCCAGCCTATGCATGACCAAGACCTCGTCACCTCAGGAGAGGACACGGCTGAAGCCACAGCCAAGCAGGGCGCCTTCTAGTGGTTATGGGTAGTCCAACCCAGGAGTGTTCCAGCCTAGGCTTAGTCCCAAAGTATCCCTTTCGACAACACATGGGATACCTTGAGCGAGCCAACATCTTTGGAAAGTTTGTAGACCCAGCGTCCTCGTTGGGCCCCTCAGGCAAAAGAGGGTCCCAAGGAGACGCAGGGCTCCGGGGTGTGCAGAACCAGCCAGCGTCTCTGACACCGCCCTCGCAACGTCAACTACGCGCAGGAAACCCCAAGCCCACCTCATCCGGGGAGGCATAGTCGGAACCACTTTGACTCCAGTTGGTTCTCCAGGTAGCCTCGACGGTCTCCCAAAGGGGAAGGCGACCCTAGGGAAACAACAGGCTCCGTAACACACTGACTTCGGCAGTGACCCAAACGACAACTCCAAGCTCCGGTGCCCCCAGAGGCACACGGATGCATCCTGCATGGACTAGGGCATGGCCACAACACCAATGACTACCACGCCCTCGTGACCTTCTGGAAGGAATACCTCGGAAGGCAAGCAGGATACCTGGCCGCAGAAGGAGCCGACGAAGGACGATGCAGGGTTTCCCGGGCAAATCCTCGGCCCCTCAACCCTTCACCTTCACTACCAACCCTACTACCAATGGTACTATATCCAACAATGAGAATCGAGTCGGGGACATTCCGTCACCAGGCTCCGGATTACCTCCGGAGCAGGGCAACGACTAAGGGCCGAGGTGGTCGAGGACCACCTCTCTCGACTAGCCTTCGACTACGCCTCCAACATGCTATCTCCAGGCTCCGGACGGATCACCTCCGGAGCCGAGCAACGGCTAAGGGCTAAAGGGGTCAAGCACCACCTCTAAGCCTCACAATAGAGGCCTTATTTCTACAAAGGTACACCCACTGTTAACTATCAGTAGTTTACCTAGTGATCTATCTTTCATACAACACGGTTAGAGTATGTTGGAGGCCTCCAACCTTACTGCTAGAAGTCTTTTGCAATAGATAGCCACTAGGTAGAAGCAGTAGAACTTAAGTTACATCCTCATTTAGCATGAATAGTTATATAACCTAGCTATGTTTTATACTACAACCAGCTTCTTATTGCCAACAGTAGACTGCAAAACTTAGCTAGTATAACCATGCAAATCCCTACACTCTCACAAACGCATCATGCTTAGGTCACCTGGGGGCCGGGTTTGCCCAGGTTTCCTGGAAGGCATTGTGCGGCCTCGGAAGTGTAGTGGCCACGTATCAAGGGATTTCCTTGATAGACCGTGTTGCGGTGCCACCTGTGGGACATCTTCGAGTGGTGTGACAAGCCTACGTATCACGAACGTAGCATGCCTAGATCACCTGGAAGGCAAGACTGCCTAGGTTTCCTGGAAGGCATTGCGTAGTTTCGGTAGATAGTGAGGCCCACACACCACGAGCGCCGCTTATGCCTAGGTCACCTGGAAGGCAGATTATGCCCAGGGTGCCCTAGAAGGCATTTGCATAGTCTCGGGTGTCGAAGCCACGCCTCGAGGGATTTCCTGGGTGGTGGAGATGTGGTGCTCTGAGGAATGCTGTCGTAAGGAATCCTCGTTGCATGACATGCCTACACACTGTGGGCGTAGCATGCCTAGGTCACCTGGAAGGCAAGACTGCCTAGGTTTCCTGGAAGGTATTATGTAGCCTCGATAGTGTGTAAATGCCAGTTATCAAGGGACTTCCTTGGTAATGTAGTTGCGGCGCCCCCGAGATATTTCTTCGGAGGCGTGACAGGGCCACGCACCAGTAAGCATTGCTTGCCTAAACCCAAGGTCACCTAAAAAGGTTTCCTGGAGGGTAGGCTTTGCCCTAGTAGGCAGTGGAATCCACACACCGCGGGTGTAGCATGCCTAGGTCACGAGGAAGGCAAGACTGCCTAGGTTTCTGTAACACCCTAATTTTTCCACCTTTAGAAATTTCTTAAAATTTGCTAGAATTTAATATGAGTTTAAATAATTAAAAACAGTAAAATCCTATTTTATATAAAAGAAAAATATATTTGCCATCGGATATAATTGATTATTGTGCATTCATGCTGAATTGGGCAACTAGGATTTTTATTTGGCTTTTGATGGATTTTATTTGAAGTGGATTTGAAATTGAATTTGAATTTGAATTTGAAATTGATTTTAGAAAAAGAAAAGAAAAGAATAATCTTCTCGGGCTGCCTTTTTCTTTTTCCCCCGGCCCAAACCACTTTTCAGCCTGGTCCAGTGCGCCCAACCGGCCTCTCAGCCTCGCCTCCCTCCCGCCTCGGCCGCACCCGCCGTCGCCTTGGCCCATTCAGCGCGCGCCCGTCAGCCGCTGCTCCAAAGATGCCCCGCGCCAAGCCGCCTTCACCCGAGTCGCCGCCACGTGGGGCCCGTGTGTCGGACTCGTCTTCTACCCAGACTCCGCCGCCGTATCCGAGTCGAATCGCCGCCACTTTTGAGAGTCTCAGCCCGCCTCAACCTCCCTTTTGCCACCTATGTAATCACCGGCCGTCCCCCTCAGGTCTCCATTGCCAAAACCGCCTAAACCCAAGCCAAATCGATGAATCCGAGCTCCCCGACGCCATTAGCGCCGCCGCTTGGCTGCCCTCGCCGCTGCACTGCTCCCGTGCCGCTTAGCCTCGGTCTAGCCACCTCCGAGCTTCACAGCCACCAGCAGGAGCTCTAGCCGCTGTCATCTTCGCCGTTTGGTCGCCGGAGCTCCCTCTCCGATGAAGACCCGAGCCTTCTGCCATCCTTCGTCGCCGCCAAGCTTCTCCAGTGCCGTTTCGCTCTCGGTAAGCCCTCAAAGGGGATGCTCTCTCCCTCCTAAAGCTAATTCGCCGCTCGTCGTCGAAGTTGAGGCCGGCGACGATCCTTTTCCCTCTACTCTAGCGTGTCGCCGTTGTGCCGAGCTCGGCTCCGCCGAGAACTCCTCCACCGACCGTCCCCTTTGAGCTCAGCCGTCGGATCTATCCTCATCGGCCCAGATTAGATCTATTCGTACCCCTTCGGCTAACCAACCAGAAGCTACCACGTGTCGCTACTTAAACTAATCAGCAGCCATGTCATGTCATCCAGCCACCTCAGCTGCCACCTAGCCCTCTCTGCTGATGTGTCATCCCTGTCACCATGACACGTCAGCCAAAGCAGCCCAGTCAATATTTTAAGCTTTTTCGGTATAAAAATAAATCTGATAATTCCTGGAAATTAGTAATTTTGCAGAAAGACCCCTAGACTTTTCTGTAATAACAAAAGAGCCTTGTCTTTTTACAGTTAAGTCTGTATACTTTTCCATAATTACAATTAGGTCCCCTATTTTTACAAAAAGGTCCCTAAACTTTCTGTTTAATTCAAAATAAGCCCTTTTCTTTTCCAGATTTAACCCTAGATTTGTTTTAGCCCTAACTTTTTCATCGTAGCTCCGTTTTAAGCGATTCTTGCGCCGATAGATTCATTTTTCAGTGCTCTTTCTTTCTAATCAGCTTTTATCTTGTTGTTCTTTTGTTTTGTGCTATGTTCTTAGTGTATCTTGTTTGTTTGTTTGCCGGTTATTATGCGATTAGAAGACAACGTCCTGGATCAATTTGAGGAACATCAAGACCAGGAGCAAGAATACACTGAGCAGCAGCAAGGAGAAGGCAAGTGTCCTTGATCATCTTGAACCTATGTTTTTAAATGTTTTGTTTTACAAAACTGCATGTAATGTCTGTCAATATGATGGGTAGTCACCTATGTTAGTGTTTTCCCTAGATTTTCTCCTATCATCCCTTGGAACCTAGATGGTTTATGGTTAGGTGTCTTTTATGGGTAGATTGCTTAGCCATGCTTTTGGGATGTTAAGAAGTGTCATAATCTTGACTAATGAACATATGCAACAATGATGGTTAATGTGTTAATGGTCTAGCAACATGGAACCTTAGGCCTTGAGCAAAGTGGTTTTGATGGTTGTCATGGTTATGATGTTGGTTTAGTGTTTGCTCAAGTAACCTAAGTAAGGACCGGTTCGTGGAGCGACAACCCAAGAAGTAACGTACCAACCATGAGGCTGATATGGGTAAGGCGTGACATACTGATTAGAGTCTGTCCAGTGTGTGCTGGGTCAGCACAAAAAGGGGGCTTCTGGGTAGGAGCTTAGCTTGCGTAAAGCTTGACAGTGAAACCTAGTGAGCAGACACATACTGGATTAGTCTCTAGTTAGTGGAAAGTGACATACAGTGATTCTTGACGGCACACCACTGGCGTGTGTGAAGTATCTTGCAAACACGGCAACATGGATTAGGTGCCGTCATTTAGATGCTGTCGTTTAGGTTAATATTTGAGGTTGTTTAGGTGAAGTCTTTTATTTGTAAGAAGTGAACGTTTATTTAATTAAAGTATTGCTTTTGCTACTTCACCTATGATGTCCTTATGTGTGTTAAACTTCCTGGGCGCACATAAGCTGCACTTGGTTTTGTCCGTTAAAATCGGGTGTGATAGTTTCCTGGAAGGTATTGTGTAGCCTCGATAGTGTGTGGACGCCACATATCAGGGGATGGCCCTGATGTGAGGATGCAGTGCTCTGAGGAATGTTGTAGCAAGGAATCCTCATTACACGACATGCTTATTTACCGTGGGAGCAGCATGCCTAAGTCACCGCTAAGGCACCAAGCCTAGGTTTTCTGGAAGGTATTGCATAGCTTCAGTCGTATAAATGCCACGCGCCAGGGCACATCCTTGGTGGACAGTGTTGTGGTGCACCCCGGGCGTTTTCTCGGGAGCACGACAAGCCTACACACCGCGGGCGTAGCATGCCTAGGTCACCTGGAAAGCAAGAATGTCTAGGTTTCCTGGAAGGTATTGCATAGCTTTGATACTGTGTAGGGCCTTCGGCATTAATACATGCCAAGGAGTCTTACAAAACCTTTGACAAAAATGGAGAGTCTTGAAAAACCTCCGGCGAAAATGGAGAGTCTTACAAAACCTCCGAAAAAATGGAGAGTCTTACAAAACCTCCGACCAAAATGAAGAGTTTTACGAAACATCCGACAAAATGGAGAGTCTTACAAAACCTCCGACAAAAAGGGAGAGTCTTACAAAACCTCCGGCAAATACGGAGAGTCTTACAAAAACCTCCAGGAAAAACGGAGAACCTTACAAAACCTCCGGCACAAACAGAGAGCTTTACCTCCGTACAATGGAGAGTTTTACAAAACTTCCGGCAAAAAAAGAGAGCTTTACCAAACCTCCGCACAACGAAGAGTTTTACAAAACCTTCAGCAAAAACGGAGAGCTTTACCGAACCTCCACACAACGGAGAGCTTTACCAAACCTCTGCCAAAACACAGAGACTTCGAAAACCTCCGCACCATGGAGAGTTTACCAAACCATCGCCAAAACGGAGAGACTTCCAAACCCCCCCCCCCCCCCCCCGCAAATAGGGATGTTTTCCGAAAACTCTACCAGGCGGAAAGGTTTTGAAAGGACGTGACGAAAAGAGTACCCTGGCATCTTGAAGGCAAATGCCTCTGTGTCGAAGGGGTATGAAACCCACTTGCCTTCAAAGGGCACAACATACAGAACAAAGGGGTATAAAAATCCCCCTCCCTACAAGGAAAAGTACGACCCGCGTGAGCCAAGCATGTATGGTAAAAGGTAAAAATATTACCCTACCATCTCCTTTAAAGACACATTTCATACATCATTTTGTGAAAATTATACTAATATTTAATAAAAGCCCATGCTGCGTGGCACGAGAAATAGTGCAGAACCCTCGATTGTCCATTGCAGAGGCCGCAAATTCATTGCAGCGGATAAGGGCCGAGGGGGTCGTGGACCACCTCTCCCGCCTAGCGTTCAGCTTCGCCTTGGACAAGTCTTCGCCAGGCTCTAGACGAAGTACCTCCCGAGCCGAGCTACGGCTAGGGCCGAGGGGGTTGCCGACCAAGTCACGAGCCTAGCCTTTAGCTTCACCTTTGACACGCCGTCGCTAAGCTTGGGACGGAGTACCTCCAGAGCCGGGCAGCGGCTAAGGGCCAAGGGGGTCGCAGACCACCTCTCCCGCCTAGCCTTAGGCTTCGCCTCTGACACACCATCACCAGGCTCCAAATGGAGTACCTCTAGAGCCGGGTAGTGGCTATAGGCTGAGGGGATCGCAGACGACCTTAAACGATGCAAGCGGTCTATGGCGCTCGGGTTTCCTCTCCCGATCTACCCCTGGACTTTCCACTGAGGCAGAAGACACCCCTAACACCGCCCACATCTCGTCTCATACTCACCACTCACCAACCAACATCATCGACCTGACATTGTAATCATTGTGAAGGTAATTAACCTATAGCTGGCGAACGATGGGACGTTCCACCACTTGACTTCTACCAAGGACCTATGCATTGCTAAGCATCTCGCGTCACTTTTAAGTTAGACCTTAGCATGATTAAACCCAGGCTATAATGATATGGATCAATAATACATCAAGGTAGAGACAATGCAATTCAACATAGGATCTACCTATCAAAACATTGACTTCCTATACATGCAAACATATACATAAGCATAATTTATCAATATTTAGACTTCATTCAATACGACAAAGGTGGAATATGATAGATGCTTGCCTTGCTGCCCTGGATCAAAAAGGTGGGGTGCCTCCGAATCGCCCTCACTCGTCGGAATCGTCGGGTCGGCGTTCTCTAAAAAGAATAACGCGTGCAATGCCATGAGTATGGATGAAATGCAACAATGCATGCCATAAGATGCACAAACATGTTAAAAGTGCAAACATGCGAGCTAGAACAAAATTGGGATTTAAACCGATTTGAAAAGTTGCCGAAAGTGCGGAACATCCAGACATATGCGGACTATCCCTAAAATTTTGCAGAACATCCGGACATTGTGCAACTCAGGGATTCTCTGAACTATTCGAAGATTTCTCCAGACCTTCCACATTTATGCGGACCTTCTGGACATTGATAAGAAATGTGTTTTCGCCGATTCGTTCGTCGATTCAACTTGAACACTAGACACTAAACATAGTCATACACTGTATAAGGGGTTTAGATTCATTTAATTACGAAATGTTAAAGATTGAAACCATTTAATTGACTCATTAAACCTCAGCGCATACTTCACTGACCAACGGAATTCAAACACTCATCTCATAGCTCATTCTATTTTTAATGTGTAGATCATGTTAATATAAGGCAAACAAAAGTGGTTTCATAATTTTAGGATAAGGCAACAACTAACCATGACCTAAACAAGCCAAAACACATTTAATTAACTCACTAATTGTCAAAAATATTTTCTGGAGTTCCAACATTTTTAACACGTAGTTCACACTCATACGAAGCTAACACAACTGGTCTCATGTCGTTTGGAGTTTGGATGAATTAATTATGAATTTTACAAGCCTCAACACGCTTGATGAATAGTAACTGCGGACCCCTGCACATTTATGCAGAACCTCCGCATTTTTGCGGACTATACGCACTTTTTTGCGGAGGTTCCGGACTGCAGAACCTCCGGACAATTTTTCGGAGGTTCCGGACTTTCCAGAACTGCTCCTATTTGAGGCAAAACTTTGCCAAATCGATTTGTGATCTTTTCCGCTCCAAATGGGATATGTTTGGGAGAGTTTAGAGAGTCTATAACTTAACTAACCACCTAGCAACTCAATTCCTAAATAAAATCTCAACCAAATCCATAATTCGCTCCTAATGCTCAAGAACATATTGATTTCACAAAAATCGATCCAAATCCAAAATCGATCATCCAAATGCGCGTTCATGCCATGGGAAGCCTAAAGGACTCACCATGGATGCTTTTGCCCCGCTTTATGATCTTGGGGAAGAAGCAAAAAGTTCGGAACTAAGAAGAACTCCGGTGCTCCAAACACTTCAACCTGAACACCAAAGGAGATCAACACTGGCTCGAATCCTTCGAAAAAACGAAAATGGATTGGACGGATGAGTAGCTCTCGAACGTGTGGTAACGTAGGTACCAGATACGTACCTCGGTTTCACTTGTAGAGGTGGGAACCAAGGGGGAAAGGGAGAGAACTAGAGAGAGAGGGGAGAGGGAGTGAGCTCCTGTGGGGTGGCCGGCCAACATGAGAGAGAGAGCACGTGGGGAGTGGGAGGGAGAGAGAGAGGTGGCTGCCCCTTTTGAGTGAGAGGGAGAGATCTTTTCCACTCAAATGGGCCCACATGCAAGTGATCAATCCCAAATTTGCTTCTAATTCAATTTTCTCTCTCATTTTCTTTTCTCCCACCTCATTAATCCAAATTGAGGTGCTATTTTGCTCCGAAAATCTACAAAATTTTTATGTTGTGGTTAAAATCCTTAGAAGTATCTAATCATGAAGTCACAATTCAAATTTTAATTTGGCGATCGAAAGCGTTTCAAATTCGAACTTGAAGCTAATGACTCATGTTTAATATTAAACACGCTATTACGGATTTTGGGACGTGACAAACCTCCCCCCCCCCCTAAAAAGAATCTCAACCCGAGATTCAGTACGAGTCGGAGAGAGGACAATGAGCACGCCATGAGTAGACACCACGTTGTGAAGTGGAATTTAAAACATCACTTCCATTCGAGAGGCAATGAGTATCAACACTTGAGAGATTCCAAATATGCTATATTACAATAACATTTACAGGTTCTCAAAGAACTTAGGATACTCGAAGCGGATCTTATCCTCTCGCTCCAAGATACTCGAAGCGGATCTTATCCTCTCGCTCCAACATAGCCTCGGCTTCCGTATGATTGCTCCATTGGATTTTTAGAAACTTGATAGCACTTCACCGTGTCTTGCACTCGGATTCATCTAAGACTCGAATGGGTTGCTCACAGTACGACAAGTTCGGTTGCAACTCTTGTGGTGCAACATCAAGGACTTCCATCGGGACCCGGAGACACTTCTTCAACTGTGAGACGGGAAAGACATTGTGCATGGCGAAGAGAGACGGCGGTAAATCCAATTGGTAGGCTACCACTCCACGCCGAGCAACAATCTGATACGGCCCAACATATCGAGGTGCTAGCTTGCCTCGCACTTGGAACCTTCAAACGCCCTTGAGAAGCGACACCTTGAGGTATGCATGGTCTGCAACTTCAAATGCGAGCTCTCGGCGGTGGCGATCCGCATAGCTCTTCTCCCGTGACTGTACTGTGAGAAGGCTCTTGTGGATATTCAGGACATGATCTTTTGCCTCCTTGACTAGATCTGGACCTAGAAAAGCCAGTTCGCCGGATCCGAACCAAATCAACGGCGTTCGGCATCTCCGGCCATAAAGGGCCTCAAACGGCGCCATGTCAATACTAGCTTGGAAGCTATTGTTGTAGGAGAATTCCATGAATGGCAGGCATATGTCCCACTTCTTCCCATAAGTGAGCACACAAGCTCGGAGCATGTCCTTCAGAATTTGATTAACTCACTCCGCTTGACCATCCGTCTGAGGGTGATATGTCGTGCTATGAAAGAGCTCGGTCTCCGTGGCCTCTTGGAAGCTCCTCCAGAAATGAGATGTGAACTGCGTGTCTCGATCAGAAACAATCTTCTTCGGAACCCCATGGAGGCACACAATCCTTGCAAGATACAATTTAGCGTAGTCCTTAGCACCATATCGAGTATTCACCGGAAGGAAATGTGCTGACTTGGTAAGCCGGTCGACAATGACCCAGATAGAGTCATAACCTTGAGAGGTCTTTGGCAAACCAGTAATGAAGTCCATTCCAACCTCCTCCCACTTCCAGGAAAGAATGGGCAAAGGCTGGAGTGTACCAGCTGGCCTAAGATGCTCGGCCTTCACCCTTCGGCAGACATCACACTCGGATACATATCTAGCAATTTGTCGTTTCATGTGAGTCCACCAGAAACAGGGCTTTAAGTCTTGATACATTTTCGTGCTGCCCAGATGAATAGACAGTAACGAGTCATGAGCTTCATCCAGTATCTTCTTCCTCAACGCCTCAACCCTCGGAACCACTAGATGTCTCCCGAACCAAAGAACTCCCTGATCATCCACCAAAAAGCACAGTGCCTGATTGATCTTCCTCTTCTCTTAGATTCGGGCCATGCTCTTATCATCCCTCTGCGCGGCCTTGATCTCATCTAGAAGAGTGGATTTGATGTCCAAATTGACAAGAAAACCATCCGGAACCATTTCAAGTCCGAGCCACCGGAAATCATCACGGAGCGTGGAGTCCATAGGAGAGACTTTAAGACAGTGACAATGAGCCCTTCAGCTTAAAGCATCGGTGACTACATTCACCTTGCCAGGGTGGTAATGAACCTCCAGTTCATAATCTTTAATCAACTCGAGCTTGAGAGAAGATATACTTGAGGCTTTTGTGATTTGTGTAAATCCAACACAAATTCCGCATCAGGTAATGGCGCCAGATCTTCAGAGCGTGCACTACAGCTACAAGCTCAAGATCATGAGTTGGATAATTTTCCTCGTGGCACTTCAACTGATGTGATGCATAAGCGACAACCTGACCCTCTTGCATAAGAACACAACCAAGGCCAATACCAGAAGCATCGCAATAAACATCAAAGCCCTTGTTCACATCAGGCTGAGCAAGAACTGGAGCGGTCATGAGCAATTTCTTCGAAGTCTGGAAAGCTGTCTCACAGTCACTCGACCACTCGAAAGCATTGCCTTGCTTCAACAACTCGGTCATCGGCTTGGCAATCTTGGACAAATTCTCGATGAACCAGCGGTAGTAGCCCGCGAGTCCGAGAAAACTCTGGATATCAGTGACATTCTTGGGTTGAACCCAATTGAGCACATCCTGCACGTTGCTTGGGTCCACTGCAACACCGTTCTCTGACAGAACATGCCCTAGAAATGCCACCTCCCTAAGCCAGAACTCACACTTGCTGAACTTGTCATAGAGTTGATGATCTCTGAACCGGCCAAGAACAATACGGAGGTGCTCAACATGCTCTTCATCAGTCTTGGAGTATATGAGAATGTCATCGATGAAAACCACGACAAACTTATCCAATTCCTCCATGAATACCGTATTCATCAAGTACATGAAGAATGCCAGCGCATTCGTCAATCCGAAGGACATGACGGTGAATTCATATAGCCCGTAGTGGGTTAAGAAAGCCGTCTTAGGGATATCCTCCGGTCAGACCTTAATTTGATGATAGCCCAGTCTCAAGTCGATCTTCGAGAAGACTCGGGCTCTGGTTAGCTGGTCAAACAGAATATTGATTCTTGGGAGCGGATACCTGTTCTTGACCGTGACCTCATTCAACGGACGGTAATCAACACACATCCGTAGAGTGTCATCCTTCTTCTTCACAAAAGAGTGCCAAACATTCCCAGGATGAGGAGCTCGGACGAATGAACCCCTTTGATAGCAATTCCTGAATCTACTTCTTTAGCTCAACTAGCTCAACTGGCGACATCTTATATGCCTTCTTCGAAATTAGGGCCGCACCGGGCATGAGATCAATGGAGAACTCCACTACTCTATCAGGTGGCATTCCGGGCAACTCATTCGGAAAGACATCTAAAAATTCCCACACCATAGGAATACTCATCATGTCTACGGTGGGGATAGCCTTCAAGGCGAAAAGACAAGATTTGACACCCTCCAACTTCAATTGAATTCGGGTGCCGAACGGACTATTCAGAGTAACCATCCGATGAGAACAATCTAACATAGCCTTGTTCTTGGAGAGCCAGTTCGCCCCCAATATGATATCAATTCTCTTTGAGTTCATCACTAGCAAGTTGGCCTCAAAATGCATCCCGTTGACAATGACTAACGCTCTAGGCACACACTGATTCACAACAACCTGGGTTCCAGGTGCATCTATGACATACGCATAAGAGTGGCACTGACCTTCAGCCCATATAGTCACACATAACTCGTAGCTCTGAATGAGTGAGAGGCCCTGGAATCAAATAGAACCACTTCCGAAAAGATATCGGAATTGAAACTCATACTCAACGTACTCATAAGGATGGTGTCACCCTCTTGAACCTCCCTGGCATTGGTGTGGCGTGCTCAGCCACGCTTGGGAACATGGGTCATGTGACAGGACTGAGGCGCTGACTGAGCCAGTGGTGGCTGTGGGGCAGTCACCGCAGCTCCCGGCCTCGGATACGGGCAATCCCACCCATAGTAACTGACATGACCGCAATTGTAACAAGGGCCGCTGGGGCCACCTATCATGCTGCTCTGTGAACCGGCTGGTTGTGGAGGCTGTTCTTGTGGCGCGAAGAAGGACGAGTGCTGAACGAACTACATCAGACATGGAGCACCCAACACAGGCATGCGAGATGGTGGAGGTAGACTCTCTGTGCAGGCGCGCTGCGAGCTCCTGCCCATGGAAGGCAAGGAACCCCTCTTGCGCTTCTTCTCCTCCTGGTGGTCCTTGTATTTGAACTCCACCAAGAGAGACATGCTCACCAACTTGTTGAAGTCAGTGAACTCGTGTGCAGAAAGCCGGTCCTTCATCTTCGAGTTGAGGTCATTGACAAAGCGGCATTGCTTCCGCTCATCGTTGCTGACCTCCTCGGGAGCGTACTGTGCAAGGTGGTTGAACACCTACACATACTCCATCACGGACCGACCTCCTAGCTTGAGGTCCTCAAACTCCCACCTCTTGATCTCCATGAGGCCGCTTGGGATATGGAAAGAACAGAAGGCCTGGCGGAACTCCGCCCAGGACACCCGGTGATTGGTGGGGTGCATGGCTAAGCAGTTGGACCACCATGCGCCCACCGGGCCCTGAAGTTGGTGGGCGGTGTAGAAAGCATTCTCATGATCCTCACATATGAGGAGAGCAAGTTTCTGCTCGATTGTCCAGAGCCAGTGATCGGCATCCAAAGGATCCTCAGCCCTCCAGAAAATTGGTGGCAGAGTCCTCAGGAAATCTGAGAAATCATCTCGACGCCCGGCTCCAACCCCTCCATGAGGAGTCTTGTTGCGCACGAGAGCCTCCAAAAGCCCCTGATTAGTCTGGTGGTTCTGCTCAATTTGCATGAGCACCTCCGCCATTGTTGGCGGTGGAGGAGGGCTATTCTCATTCGAGCCCTCAGGGGCATCCAAGTCATGACGAGTCGTAACCATTCTGTAACAACATAAGAAAAGGGAAATGTCAAACTCTGACACAACAAAAATGCATTCGCCAGATATATTGCTACAATCCCATAATACCGTATATAGATCATACATGCATGAATGCAACATGAAATGACGGTATTCTCGAAACCTAGGTACCGTTCTTTCTCGAGCACTTCTCTCTGCAACAAACATCAAAACTCGCAAGCAGTTATACTTAGGGGCATAATATTGCATTTTCATACATATTGATCATGAAGAGGCATAAACAAAACTTAGTGAGTTGTTTAGGTGAAGTTGACCACTTAATAAACAACGTTCTAAATTATGTTTAGGCTACTTAATTCAACAAGCTCTGATACTGCGCTATGAGGACCCAACCATACAGTATTCGAACTAATCATCAGGCAGATCATTAACATAATCACAACCTCGACGATTAATCAAAATACCGCTCCGGCGGCCCCAGCACGTGTTTTGTGCCCAAGGATCGGAACACATGCCTTCCAACATATGCATCACAACACAGTTTAATAAAGCGCAGGTAATTAAACATTTATATTACAAGTCTTTAAACATGCAATTGTTTCCACAATTTACATCAAAAGGAAACAACAACTACACAGCGGAGGAAAACAAAACAACAAAAGGGTATGGAGCCACATGCCCTTAGCCTCCACACAAAAAGCATCGAGTTCGGAGTAGATTGTGCTACTCCTGCCCGCCACCCTGATCGGCAGGCACCCAGTAGTCGAACACCGCCTATTCCTCTCCAACCTGAGTAGTACCTGCATCAACTTAAGGGCAACACCCTGAGTACGAAGGTACTCGCAAGGCTTACACAATATGGGTAGTATAATATCCTGACTCTAAGGATTATGCATTGAGCTGGTAGCAAGATTAGGCCACAAGGTTAAGTGAAATATAAATGCGGTAAGCAACCTAGACATATATGTGTGAGCACCCGAACTTAACCAACAAAAAGTACTTCTACCTGCAATACTCAACTGAACATAAATACATCTAAAAAGTAAGTAAGCATAACTGTAACAAAATCATTACCACCTCGACCCAACTTGCCAACCATCTCGACCACCAACATCCACTCCCAACATACCACAACCATAATCCACAAGTGAGAACTCTACAATCGATACGGATGAAACAATAGCATGCTCATGACCGAGAGTGCGGCATTTCAAAATGTTTATACACCCTGCAAGGGATACTCCTGGACCCACACGACACGAGGATCATACGGCTTGTGCCACCTGCTAAAGTGCACACAAGGGGTACTTGTCACAACCTTTCCCAACCAGCCCCAACCGTGTGCGACATGCAACGCTCAGCATGGCAGTACTAGAACTACTCCCGGAACAAACTAGTACCGCTTACAAGCCCGCCCGCCCGCTCACACCGTCGTTGTTCAGGCCCCCGCAAAGCCACAGCTGCGAAGGTATTCAGCTCGCCTTACCATTAGATCGGCATGTGGTGAGTAAGGTAAGTGCAAAAGCCAACGGTACCGACAGACGGCCTTAAACAATGTAAGCGGTCTATGGCGCTCGGGTTTCCTCTCCTGATCTACCCCTGGACTTTCCACCGAGGCAGAAGACACCCCTAACACCGCCCACATCTCGTCTCATACTCACCACTCACCAACCAACATCATCGACCCGACATTGTAATCATTGTGAAGGTAATTAACCTATAGCTCGCGAACGATGGGACGTTCCACCACTTGACTTCTACCGAGGACCTATGCATTGCTAAGCATCTCGCGTCACTTTTAAGTTAGACCTTAGCATGATTAAACCCAGGCTATAATGATATGGATCAATAATACATCAAAGTAGAGACAATGCAATTCAACATAGGATCTACCTATCAAAACCCAACATTGGCTTCCTATACATGCAAACCTATACATAAGCATAATTTATCAATATTTAGACTTCATTCAATACGACAAAGGTGGAATATGATAGATGCTTGCCTTGCTGCCCTGGATCAAAAAGGTGGGGTGCCTCCGGATCGCCCTCACTCGTCGGAATCGTCGGGTCGGCATTGTCTAAAAAGAATAACGCATGCAATGCCATGAGTATGGATGGAATGCAACAATGCATACCATAAGATGCGCAAAACATGTTAAAAGTACAAACATGCGAGCTAGAACAAAATTGGGATTTAAACCAATTTGAAAAGTGCGGAACCTCCAGACATATGTGGACTATCCGCAAAATTATGCAGAACATCCGAACATTGCGCAACTTAGGGATTCTCCGAACTATCCAAAGATTTCTCCGGACCTTCTATTCATTTTTCCGGACACTCTGGACATTGACAAGAAATGTGTTTTCGCCGATTCGTTCATCGATTCAACTTGGATACTAGACACACTCTACCTAAACATAGTCATACACTGTATAAGGGGTTTAGATTAATTTAATTATGAAATGTTAAAGATTGAAACCATTTCAATGACCCATTAAACCTCAGCGCGTATTTCATTAACCAACAGAATTTAAACACTCATCTCCTAGCTCATAGTATTTTAATGTGTAGAGCATGTTAATACAAGGCTAACAAAAGTGGTTTCATAATTTTAGGACATGGCAACAACTAACCGTGATCTAAACAACCCGAAACACATTTAATTAACTCAATAATTCTCAAAAATATTTTCTGGAGTTCCAACATTTTAACATGTAGTTCATACTCATACGTAGCTAACGCAACTGGTCTCACGTCGTTTGGAGTTCAGATGAATTAATTATGAATTTTACAAACCTCAGCGCGAATGATGAATAGTAACTGCGGACCTTCCGCATTTTTGCGGACTATCCGCACTTTTTCGCGGAGGTTCCGGACTGAAACCTCCGGACAATTTTCCGGAGGTTCCAGACTTTCTAGAACTGTTGCTATTTGAGGAGAAACTTTGCCAAATCGATTTGCGATCCCTTCCACTCCAAAGGGGGATATGTTTGGGAGAGTTTAGAAAGTCTAGAACTTAACTAACCACCTAGCAAGTCAATTCCTAAATCAAATCTCAACCAAATCCATAATTCGCTCCTAATGCTCAAGAACGCATTGATTTCACAAAAATCGATCCAAATCCAAAATCGATCATCCAAATGCATGTTCATGCCATGGGAAGCCTAAATGACTCACCAAGGATGCTTTTGCCCTGCTTTGTGACCTTCGGGAAGAAGTGGAAAGTCCCAGACGAAGAACTCCGGTGCTCCAAACACTTCAACCTAAACACCGAAAGAGATCAACACAGGCTAGAATCCTTCGGAAAAACGAAGAAGGATTGGACGGATGAGTAGCTCTCGAACGTGTGGTCGCGTAGGTACCACATACATACCTCGGTTTCGCTTGTAGAGGCGGGAACCAAGGGGGAAAGGGAGAGAGCTAGATAGAGAGGGGAGAGGGAGTGAGCTCCTGTGGGGTGGCCGGCCAACAAGATAGAGAGAGCACGTGGGGAGTGGGAGGGAGAGAGAGAGGTGGCTGCCCCTTTTGAGTTAGAGGGAGAGAGAGAGAGAGAGGTGACTGCCCCTTTTGAGATCTTTTCCACTCAAATGGGCCCACACGCAAGTGATCAATCCCAAATTTGCTTCTAATTCAATTTTCTCTCTCATTTTCTTTTCTCCCATCTCATTAATCCAAATTGAGGTGCTATTGTGCTCCAAAAATCTACAAAATTTTTATGTCGTGATTAAAATCCTTAGAAGTATCTAATCACGAATTCGCAATTCAAATTTCAATCTGGCGATCGAAAGTGTTTCAAATTCGAACTTGAAGCTAATGACTCATGTTTAATATTAAACACGCCATCAAGGATTTTGGGACATGACACTACCACCACCAGATTCCCGAGGCCACCTCTCCCCCAGATGGAACGAAATCGGCGATGATCTATGCGAAGGCTCGGTACCTCGATCATCCAAAAAACTAGCCATCACTTACGAAGGAGACGAAGAAGCGCAGCTCGAAGGCACAAAGGCACACACACATACAGTCACCCATCCGAAATATCCCCTTGGACTCCGATACAGAAAGAGACATGACCGTCCCCGAAGGTCCATATTATATTATTAAACAATTAGTACATCCAGAGGACACATACAAAGGTGATAGTATAGAGATTGCTATGAAGAAGATAGACCCCGACAGAGCAAACCAGGGTGAGAAAGAGTACAAGGTGACTAAGTCAAGTCATGGACCCACAGCAAGGCTATGGTCGATTGTGAGACATGAATGCCTCATGACTTCACCAAGAGCTCCCTCCAGAAGACCGCCTACACCTCCTACGGTTCCCGGCAGGGGCCACGCATGGGACAACGTATGTGCCTCATCGGCGGCTTACCACTACGGAGGCCGACACAGTAGCTGACTCTCGAGCTATTGGAGGACGAAGAAGAGTCTGAGGAGGTCACTGGCGGGAATTTGTCTCTAGCCTTCCCAGTCTCCTCCTTCGCCATCAAAGTCGGCGCTATCTCCGCAGACGCCTGCCTTACCTCATCGCTCTCCCCTACAGGAGATCCCAGTCGGTCTCCTCATCGTCGTCAGAGATATCGATGATCCCGATGGGTGTGGCCTCCCAAGTCAAGGGTTGGGCCGGAGCGGCAAGCAGCCGCCTCCCGCGTGGAGACGAAAGCGGTGTGGCCACCGGAGCCTCCACCGACGACAGAAACGGTCTAGCTCCCAAATAAGCTGTCAAGATAATTGACATCTTCGAAGAGGATAGGGAGGAAGACGACGCCATACTCAATTCAAGATTAACTGCTCACTCGTAGGGATGTGGAGAATCCAGCCGGGTGACCCCAGCTTTATCCTCGGGCCAAGCAGCCACATAAGCTCGGGAGATGAAGTGGAATGATGCAGTGGTGTCCCCTATTGAATGCATGAGGGGACTATGGCCATTCCCCAATCGTTCAGCCAGCACGTGGCAGCGCTACATGACAAATGCCTCATTTTCTCGCACGGATGTCCCGTCACATTAATAACCCAGAATCCTTTCAGCGTGTGATAGGGGCATGGGCACAAGACCCTAAACGACCCCCCGCATTGTCCAGATAAAACACGGCAGTGGCATGTCTCATCCTGCCAGGCAAACGCATGGGGTCCCCTGATCCTACACGTAATCTCTACTCTGGAGACCTCAAAAAGGCAAGAAGAACCATTAAAGAAGGAATCCACACAGCCCGTATTGGCCTCGGCACGGACCCCAGAGTACACCACATCCATCGACGCCCCTCTGGCCTGGGGTCCCGACAGCGCGCGTACCAGCTCCACAAGCTCCGGAGCAGATCGCCACCACCAGTACACCATCAGCCTTGGGCCTTGCCATTGACGCCCATGATTCCCGATAAAAAAAACTTTTTAAGGACAAGGAATTGCCATCAGGCATCCTTGATACTATACTAGGCTGGGGTTGGTTTTCCTCTACATCCTCTCCCCCCTCCAAAACATCGGGGTGCAAGAATGAGGGGGTATTGTTCGGGGAAAATAAACCAACCTGAGGATAATGGTTGAAGATTACAATCCAAGTCCCTCCAGAGCCTTGACCTCCGGACCCTCAGCTAAACGCTCGACCTTCAAAGCCATCAGGCTCCTTCGCGCCACCTCTTCGTACCTTTGAAGCCTTTCCTTGGCTTAACTAGCCCGACCTCCCAAAGGCTCAGCCTCCCGAAGCCCGGCCCTTCGAAACCTCGGCCTCCTGAAGCCTCAGTCCCCCAAAGCCTCGGCCTCCCTAAGCCTCGGCCTTCTGGAGCCTTTCCTCCCGAAGCCTTCACCTCCAAGAGCCATGCCTCCCGAGGCCCTTGTCTCCAGCTGCTCAGGCCGGATTCCTGGAGGCTACAGGGTGAGTCATCAGGCCTCAGGAAAGATCTGCCGAAAGGGGAGCACCGGTCATGCTTTTGCCTGCAAGGAAGTGACCGGCATTAAATGCCTAGGATGAGGACACTACTCTGACACCCCGACATAATGGAGGCTATCCTGACACCACTAACAGTACGGTGCTGTTCCGCAATTGGCGACCAGCTCACCACCTTCAGGGGGCAGGCACCACGATAGTTACTACGATGGATATTTATCTCCCAGATAGGATACAAAGTAGTTATCTGGGATAAGGCCTAGTAATTCGGTCAGATCCCAGATATTTGTACATTGTGATAAACTTGTACCCCAAGCTACGCACGGCCTTATAAATGGGAGCCCTAGTCGCCTGGGCGAGAGGGACGAGCACGATGGCAAAGGACACAGAGGTGTAGAACACCAAGTCACACTATGACGCTCCCCCAGATCGACCCATTTTTTCTACCATCAATACATTCGTGGTGTTCCTTCCTCTTAAACTTCATCTCCAAGCTTGAGTCTCCTCCTTAGAAGAAACTCTCACCGTACTTGCTGGGACAAGACGAACTCTTGCTCCAACACAGCTAGTCAGCAAGAATAATGGAGTAATTAAGGTGTGCCAAAGGAAGGACAGTACTTAGAAGTTACACTCTGATCTCATAAATGGCTATCAAGAACAAGTACCCTTTCCTCGGAATTAAGATGGGCCTTATTAAATCTTCAAGGATAAGAAGGTCCACTAAGGCTAATTAACAGATGAGAACATTGCTAAAGATGAAGCAATTATCCAGAGTGCTAAAGTTATGGAATATCAGGAGATAGTTCAAGAATTACGAAGATGGATCAAGATCTCAATTATCGTTATTGGTGGTATGGAATGAAAAGAGATGTTGCAAAATATGTAGCCCTGTGTGATACTTTCCAGAAGGTCAAAGCAAAACATCAGAGACCAGCAAGATCTGTACTGTCATTGAAGGTACCTGAGTGGAAATGATAGGAAATCAATATGGATTTCATTGTCAAATTACCCCGCACACAAAGAGGATATGATTCTATATGGGTTATAGTTGATCATTTGACTAAGGTCGCTCATTTTATTCCGGTTAAGACTACATATAATGGAGCCAAACTAGCAGAGATGTATATGTCAGGAATAGTGTGTTTGCACGGAGTACTGAAGAAGATTGTTTTGGATAGAGGAACTGAGTTTACTTCCAAGTTTTTGCAGAAGCTACATGAGTCTATTGACATGAAGCTGAATTTCAATTCTGCCTATCATCCTCAAATAGATGGTCAGATTGAGAGAGTAAATCAGATACTCGAGGATATTTTAAGAGCTTGTGCTCTAAAGTATGGTAAAAGTTGGGATAAGAGTGTGCCATATGCAGAGTACTCGTACAACAACAGTTATCAGGCAAGTCTCCAAATGTCTCCATTTGAAGCCCTATATGGAAGAAAGTGTAGAACACCGCTGTTTTGGAATGAGACCGGAGAAAGTCAAGTTTTTGGTCTAGATGTTCTACAAAATACAGAAAAGAAAGTTTAGATAATTCGAGAAAATCTAAGGATTGTACAATCGAGGTAGAAAAGTTTTGCTGATAACAGACGTAGAGAATTAGTTTTTGAAATTGAAGATTTCGTCTATCTCAAAGTTTCACCCATAAAAGGTATTCGCAGATTTAAGGTCAAAGGGAAGTTATCACCAAGATTCATTGGACCTTTCAAGATACTGGATAAAAGAGGAGAAGTAGCTTATCAGTGCATGATGTCTTTCATGTGTCTCAGTTGAAGAAGTGTCTTCGAGTGCCTGAAGCATAGTTGCCAATGGAAGAGTTGGATTTTTCAAGAAGATCTCTCCCATGCAGAGTATCTAGTGAAGATCATTGAAAGATCAGAAAGGGTTACCAGAACCAAAGTGATACCAATGTGCAAAGTGCAGTGGAGTCACCACTCAAAGGATAAAGCAACATAGGAAAGAGAAGAAGATCTGAAGTCAGAAGAAGATCTTTTCTGCAATCTATTCGAATCTCGAGGGCGAGATTCATTCCAAGGGAGTAGGTTCGTAACACCCTGATTTTCAAATTTCTCAATTTCTTAAAAATTTTGTAAAGCTTAATTAGGGTTTGAATAAATAGAATAGGATAACACCTATTTTCTAAATTAAATCTAATTTGATATAGGATATATTTTGCTTGAAGTGCATTCATGCTGTTATTAGGCATGTAGGGTTTTATTGGCTTTTGTTTGAAATTGTTTTGCTGAGTTTGGAATAGTATAGAAATAGATAAGGGAAAGGAATAAATTAGAAAAGAAAACCTAACCTACGCCCAACCCTTTCTCTCTCTTTTTCTTCTCTGGCCTGGCCCGCACCTCTCTCCTTTAGTCTAGCCCATGCATACGACCCATTTCCTCTCCTTCTCTTCTCTCCCAGCTTGGGTTTCAGCCTCAGCCCAAGTCGACCAAGCAGCCCACGCATAGCTACCCACCGCCTTCCTCTCCAGAACGTGCCCACGCCCAACCAGCCTTTGCTTGAGCCACTGACATGTGGGTCCCACCTATTGGAGCCATCTCCTACCTCGAGTTGGAGTCCGGCACCTTCACAAGACTACCACCACATCGAATCCATGCCTAACCCAAACCGAGGATCATCTAGAAGCTTGCCCAATTGAATCCCCATGATCCCCTTTATCTCTTGTCACCTTATCCCTAAGAGAATCGCATTTAAACGAAGAGTTTTACTCGTACTTGTGTCCATCGCCGTCCAGTACCCTAACCAAGCTCGCTCCAGCATACCTGACCATGTCCGCCTATTTATATGCACCCCTATGCCCTCCCCGTAGCACCACATAGCTTTTCCCCAACTTTTCAGCGAGCTTCCAAAGCCATAGTGCCCTCTCCGGGAAGCTCCACCGCCCAAAATCGCCACCGCCCGTCACCGAGCTTCTCCGGTGCTGTGCCGCTTCCACCGACACTGTAGCCGTGTTGCCTGAGCACACATACCCCAGTTCCGCTGCTCCCCAGAGCCCCACACCCGTCGCATCCCGATCGTAGCGAGAGTCCAGCCATCCCTCCACCGAACCCAAGCCGACGCCACCCTCTGGTCCATGGTGAGCCCATGAGCAGAGCCCACCCCTCCCCTATCTAGACGCCCATGCACCCGGTCCATGAACCGAAGCTGCTACATCTAGATCCAACGGTCCATATCAGTCTGAGATTGATAATTTGTTTGTTTAAAATAATCAAAAATCTTTATTGTACAATAAACCCTATACTAACACAATAATTCAAGGTTTTTTAGTAATAAAAATAATCTGATAAACTCTGAAATTCATGTAATTTGTGCAGAAATCCCTCATTTAGTAAAACCATCATGACTTCTTCATCCAAGCTCCTTTTTCAGTGACTCTTGAGCCATTAGATTCATTTTTCAAAGCTCTATCTTTTTAGATAGGTTTTGTTTTGTTGTTATTCTGTTTCTTGTACTTTTCATAGTATGTTTGTTTGTGTGCTGTGCCGGTAATCGTGCGATTAGATAACAACGCCCCGAATCAGTTTGAGGAGCATCAAGACCAGGAGCTAGAGTACACTGAGCAGCAGCAAGGAGAAAGTAAGTGTCCTTAATCATCTTGAACCTATGTTTTAAATATTTTATTTTACAAAATTGTATGCATTGTTTGTCAACTTGATGGGTAGTCATCTATGTTAGGGTTTACCTAGTTCTTCCTTTACATTCCTTGGAGCCTAAGTGGTAGTTAATATGGGTCTTTTGAGTAGAATTGCTTAGCCATGCTATCGGGATACATGTTTAGTGGGCATATGCAATGGTGATGATGAACTTATTTTAGTAACGTGGAACCCTAGGACTTGGGCAAGGAGTTGGTTTGATAATGGTGGTTCATGTGGTGGGCTTGTGGATAGGTTCCAAGAAAAGGTATTAGGTTTTGTTGGTTATTTCCCTGTTGGATAGTCTTTGCCCAAGTTTAAATAAGTGAAACAAGTGTCACATATAAGGACCGATTCGTGGAGCGACAACCCAAGAAATAGAATACCAAACATGAGACTGATATGGGTAAGGCTTAGCATATCAGTTAGATATCTGGCTGGCATTTGTTTGAGTACCAGGACCTAATTGATGGACCAAGCTTCGTAATGATTTCCTGGTGACACACCACTGGCGTGTGTTAAGTGTTTGCGCAACATGACCATATGGATATCACGACTTATGGCTAAAAGTTGAATAACCTCTACAGAGTGTAAAACTGTTATAATAGTCGTGCCCACGGTTATTGGAGACTTGAATCCTCACATGATTAGTTGGTTGTGTTGTGGTAATAAGTTGGTGGTACGGGCATGTGAGCAACCGTCCAAACAGTATTCTAAATAATCATTAAAACAATCATTATTCATAATCACAACCTCCATGATTAACCAGAATACCATCTTGGTAGTCCCAGCATGTATTTTGTGCCCAAGATCAGAGCACATGCCTTTACAACATAAGTCATCACAACAAAGCTTAAGAAAGAGCGAGTAATTAAAATTATTTTCCAAGCCTTTAGGGAAGCATCATTTATAACAGTTTACAGAGATACTATGTAGCTTAAACTAAAGCTAATAACAACAATAGCTAGGTGAAGCCATATGCCCATAGGCTCTACCCCAAAGCACACTATTTAGAGTAGGATGCAGTACTCGTGCCTATGTGAATTAACGCACAAAAGCAACCTAGACATATATGTGTGAGCACCTATACTTAACCATGGACAAAATTACCCTGCAAACCTCCATATGAACATAAATATAAATGGAACCATCATAAAAATAACTGTAAAGAACCATCTCATCCTCATACCAACATACCATAGCCACCAAACCAAAATCGGAAACTCTACGATCGATACAAATGAATAGAAGCATGCCTGAGAGCGTGGCATTTTGAAATATTTTTACACCCTGCAGGGGTTACTCCTAGACCCACACGACTCGAGGATCATATGGCTCAATAGTCCATATAGGCCCACACAAGGGGATACCCATGTCAACCTTTCCCAATAAGCCCCAACCATTTAGATCATGCATCGCTCAGCGCGGAGGTATCTAGAACTACTTCAGGAGTAAACTAGATACCTCTACAAGCTCATCCACTCACACCGTCGATGTTCAGGCCCAAATGACCACAGCTACAGAGGTACCCAGCTCGCATTACCATTAGATCAGCATGTGGTGAATAAGGTAAGTGCTAGAGACAACTGCACTGACGGACAGCCTTAAACGATGCATGCGTTCTACAGTGTTTGGGTTGCTCTCTCGAACTGCCCCGAGGACTCCTCCTAAAAAGAAAACACCCCTAACACTGCTCACATCTCATCTCATACTCACCACTCATCCAAACATCTCAACATCATAAATGTATTCGTAAACCATTAGTGAGCCCTATACTCGCGAACAATGGTGGTACCATCACTCGACTTCTATCGAGGACCTAAGCATTACTAAGCATATCGAATAAACTTGTAATTATTCATTGATCGTGTGCTCAAGATTACAAAGATATGGATGAACGACAATTCAAGGTAGAGATCATGCAATCAACATAGGTTCTACCCATTTTTACCCGACACTTGACTTGCTAAACATACTACATACATAAGCATAATTTAACTATTTTAGACTTCATTCAGTTGAACAAATGGTGCAATATATTTAGATGCTTGCCTTGCTGCTCCAAGGCCTGTCTGACACTACCTACACAGAATTGGCAGAAGTGGTGCGCCTTGGTGTCACCCTCAACCACTCCCGGGTCATGCTCTGATTCTTTGTTCACTAAAATAATGCATGTAGTGATAAGCATGAATATTGTGCAGAGAAAGATGCTTCACAGTGTATGACAACCACGGAGATGCAATGCATTATGACATGAGACTATAACATCAAACGTTTCCTTAATTTGGTTTACTGTTAAACATTTAATAAGTTATGGATTAACTTAAGGTTAAACCAAGCTCAAATAAAATTAGAAAGTTAAATATGTTTAACATGAGTGTGAGTATTTTTAATGAATAGGGCATAATAAAATAAGATAAAAATTGATTTCATCAATTTTGGAGTCACCAATATTTAATTATGGATTAATGAAGCCCAAACCTATTTTATTAACCCATGAAATTTGAATACATATTTCATAGCTCCCAGTATTTTTAACATGTAGGTAATGATCATACAAACCTAAGAAAATTGGTTTCATGATTTTTGGAGCTATACACATTTTCCTATGCATTTTTAAGTGTTTCAGTGATTTATCAATGCAACAATAAAACCATTTCGCTTTTTCTCTGGACTGGCCCAAAATCATTTGTACTAGGGGGCTATCTAGACACTGCCATGACCGTGGGCCTGGACCAGTTGACTCGGTCAAGAGGCCAGAGCCACGACGCTCGGCATGGCCGGTGCCTTTGCCTGGTATCGTCGGCAGCGAACGGCATGACGGCGTGGACTGTGGAAGGCAGCTGAAGCACTAGCATGACACAGAGGACCCAACTGAGATACATGTGATCGGCGGTGATGACTGGAAGCCAGCCATCGATGGCAAACGGTAGCAATCACCAGTGGCAGCTCGGTCAAGCACGCTGGCAGCGAAACGACAGCGAAACCGAAACGGCTGAATGCTCTTACACCATCTACACGAGCATGTGGATTCGGTGGTGTGATCATTGGCCACTGGGCCCAGCCGAAGCGTGGCTGACGTTGTGCGGCCATGGGCGGCGGAGTTTGGTCCTCGAGGCGGGCCACGTCGGCGACAAGCTCAGCACAAAAAGGCACGGGCCACATATGGACGAGGAACATGGGAAGCTCATGAGTGGTTCAGCTTGGACGGAGGTGGCTCAGAGCAGAGGGTTGGCGGTGGAATCTCAAAGCTTGGTTTGCGAGTTGATGAAGAATAGTCAGGCGCACCGAATACAGTCCAGACTCGATGGAAATCCAGCGAAGCAAGGACATCAACGGAGAGGTAACGGCACGAGGAACTCATCTGCATGGATGTTGGCTGGCAAGCCTGAATGGAGAGCGATCAGCGACGTGCACACAACGCAGCGGTGCTCGGATGCTCGTGGTGGGCCACACTGACATCAGGCCGAAGACCACCCAGTACGCACCAAGGTTCGCCTGAGGTGAGAAGAAGCTCACTAAGACCTCGGTTGGTCGGGAAAGGCTGTACCACGACAGCGCATTGGTGAGCCACAGTGTGGAGGGTGTCAGACTTGGGAAGAAGCTCAGTCTGGTGGGGCTGCCCCAAGCTCCTGCAGGTCCAGAGTGGTTGGGCAACGATGGACTCTGCTCGGCGGTGGTGGATCCTTGCTGCAGCACCAGCTCAGGTGATAATGCTCTCTGTGTTGTGCTCAGCTGAGTAGAGAGAGAGATGGCGTGCTGCATATGTTGTGCTCTCACTGATACTCCTTTGGCTAAGAGAGCGAGATAAGGGTGCAACTCTGCTATGAAAGAAAATATCAGTGTAACACCCCAGACTACAAAACCTGGGATGCCACTAATCTACGCAACCTAGAGCTTGACATAAAAAAAACAACAGCATCTTCTCTATAAATTTAAGCATCGCGGAAGCAATAACAAAGATAAACAAGGCATGCAGAATGTCACATTAGCAGATAAAAACATCCTGACATGAATCAAGAGCAAAATATTAAGTTTAACATCACCACTACTCTTTAAACTTCCAACGAACGACCCTAAGGACTAGACTTTGTTTATTATTACAGCACAAGATAAAAAGTATAGACATGAAGTGCAAAACGTGTTGCTACATCCCCATCCCCTCATGACATGCATCGAGTACCTGGAAAGAGTAATGAAAGGGTGAGATTGAAAATCTCAGCAAGCAAACTTGTTTTGACAAGCTATTTAAATCACAAGTTGATTAAGCATCGATTTAATATAGGACTTCTCAAAATATAAGGCATTTTAGTATAGTATTAACAATATTAAAGACTAACCTCAAATAAAGGTCACAACCACAAGTATAACTTCATATCCACAATAACATATAAATGTTATTAACTTCCATGAATGCAATGATATGTCTTCTTTTACATAGCACCCCTTCTCGGGCAACGTACGGATTGTACCGGTACTGTCGTGGTATTTATGACATAACTTCCAATGCATATGCAAATGCAAGTGCACATGACAGCAATATACTGCAATTCTACTACGGTGTACCACCAATAATACCTCAACTTCATTCTCAAGTCCAACAACAACATAGTTCAACAAGAATTGTAGCAACATAAAAATAGACATAAGGCAATGATTAACCATGCTTAAAGGTAAAGAACAGCATATAATTCAGATCATATTCAAATTTGTCATGGTTCTAAAATAAAGGTGTAAGTGATGAAAATAGCAAGTCAAAATAGTAGCAACACCATAGCTACGTTTACTTGCCTTCAATCGGCGATAACGGCGAACTTCAAGTATGAGACGAAGCACCACCACCTAAACACAATCATAACTCAGCACCAACACTCCTCATATAAGCAAATACATAAAACAAAGCGCTCCTACACCCGAAGCCCTCAATCAAGCAATACCGACCAAAAAAACAGCACACACGCATTAGATTCACAGGAGCAGCAGTACTTCTCTTTTTCTTATCTATTTTTCTACCACATATAAGATAACAAATAAATACATTTTAGGAAACTACAGAACAAGAGCTACAACTTTCATTGTGGTGACATAATTGTTCCATGCCTCTAAAGTCTCCTAAACGGCATAACAAAAACAGCTCTAGAAACCTGTCGTCAATTTCAAACAGCAGCCACTCAAAACTGTTTATTTCCATAAATACTCAACGAATAATTCTAAATTTTGTAGACATGTATATCATAACACAATCTTCAACTTTTATATAATTTGGATCTTCATAAAACGTATTTAACATGGCCTAATCAAGCTCTAAACTTTGACACTGAAATCTGTTAACAATTGATTGCAGAAAATTCAGAACAGTGTAATTGGAGCTATAACCAACGAAAAATTGCATACTTCACACCATTGGAAAGCTTAACGAATCCTCTACAGCTTCCTAGCTATTCTGAAAAACTGGTTCGGCATCTAAGATGCCCAAAAAACTGAATAGATCTACTACTGTCCAGATTCTCGCCAGAATCTAACAGCCAAATTCAAAAATTCATAGCTACTAAATTACTTGGCCAAAACTTCTGAAATTTCACTAGTAGCTACCTTTCCCAGTTGGCTACAACTTTGTCTATGGTGGAAAAATTTATTTCGGCCATTAACTTTCCTAAAAATGACGTTGAACATAGACTGAACAAGCTGGCAGATTTCAGAACATGGACGAAATTGATTTCGACCAAACCTCCAACTAAATCCCCTATAAAGTCGTGATTAAAACCTCGTAAATCGACCAAACGGATGGGATTAGGGTGGCGAATCTTACCTAGGCAACCACAGAGAGCACAACGACGTCCCCCAGGGTTCTCCTCCTCTTTCATCTCCTCCTTCTCCCTCCCTCCTTCCCTTCTTCCTTTCTCTACTCTCTACTGCACAAGAGCAGCAGCAGGGGGAGGATGTCCAGCAGATGCAGGGTGGCAGCCAGGGAGGAAAAACAAGTCCTGGCTAGGGTTTTGGCTGGGAGGGGAAAAAGAAAGGGGAGGGGCGCCTGGGCCTTTGGGGAGGGGTTAGGCTAACCGGCCCAAGCCTAGGTTGGCTTAGCCCGCTCCCAGGTTATGTTTTTCTAAAAAAAAGAAATTTACTGCTGCTATTTTGCTTCAATTCCTTCTCTTTTCTTTTCCGATGAGAGCGATTCGACACTGAAAACCAAAAACGACAACTTCCATTTTTTTCCAAAATTTTAGGGTGTTACAATCAAAGAGAGAAAGCACGTGAGGGAGAGAGAGATAGTCGGCAGCCGGCTGGGCTTTAAGTCAAGGAAAATGGGGCCGAATCCACTGGAAGGAAGCTCAGTGGCAGCTGACGAGGAAGTCGCTGGACGAACAGCCATGGCCATGAACAGTAACCAGGAAAGAAGAAAGCTAGCTACCATTTGGTGTTAGTTTGTATTAGTGTATACATTTTCTTATTTGTTATCTCAAATTTTCCTGGTGGTCTAACAGTCATCGTGAAATTTAAGGACAAATTTTACTAGATTATGTAATTCACGTACAATCCATTTTAACTTGTTTGACCCAAAAATCCTGAGTTAACTTTACACTAAAATTCTTCAAAGATGCAACATTTTATAACTTACACATATTTTTAAGGCTCTAATTTAATCCCAAAAAAATTAGGGAAACTCATTAATATTCCTTACTTGTCCTTGACTAATTTCTAAAATTGTTCCTAACCCTATCTTGCATAGCAAAAATGCGAGTGGCTTTACAAGGCATCAATTACTATTATCTTTACCATTTATGTTTAACCTTTGATTGAATTATTTTCTTGCTAAAAACTATTAAACAAGATGGTAATGATGCTTATGAATGCTTAAACACTTGTTTAAGAATTTTGAGCTGTCACAAAGCTTCCCCCTTAAAAGAATCTCATCCTGAGATTTGGGTAAAGTGCGGGGAATTAAGAGTTCCCAAAACAAAACAATGATTGGCATCATCGGATGACACGTTGGTGTTGCAAGGGCATAGTCTCAGATCTCGGAAAACTTCTAGGTTCCTGAGAGCCATATTCACCTAGACAAACAAATCCTAGAGCAATGATTATTCATGAGAGACAAGGTGAGGGTGGCCTCCTTGGGAACTTGATGGTGATTGTGTACATATATAAGACAAATAGAAATACAAGATTCCTACAAAAACAAGGTTGGTGGGTGGGACAACAGGAGTTTCACTGCTCACAAGAAACATGTTTCAACAACCGACAAGAGTATTACAACATCTATACTACTATAGCATCATTTATGTGTTGGAGAACAGCTCCGAAAAATCAGTGCGAAGCTGATCTTCATGTTCCCATGTTGCTTCATTTTTGGAGTGATTACTCAATTGAACCTTGAGAAACTTAATTGAATTGCGCCGCGTCTGCTGTTCGGCTTCGTCAAGAATACGAATTGGATGCTCCCAATAGGAGAGATCTGGCTGCAATTCTTGGTTTGCAACTTCAATGACTTCGGTCGGGACTCGAAGGCATTTCTTCAATTGAGATATATGGAAGACGTTTTGCACAGCGGAGAGGGACGGAGGTAAGTCCAACTAATAAGCCACCTTTCCACACCGAGCAACGATTTGAAATGGACCAAAGCAAGGTGCTTGCTTCCCTTTGACTTGAAAGCGTAGAACCCCTTTGAGAGGCGACACCTTGAGATAGACAAAATTGCCAACCTCAAACACAAGTTCTCGTCGACGATGATCCGCTTTTGTCAAGACTGAACCATGAGGAGACACTTGCAAACTATTAGAACATGCTCTTCTGCCTCTTGACCAAATCTGGACTGAGAAAAGCACTTTCTCCAGATTCAGAGCAATTCAACAGCGTTCGGCATCTATGGCCATAGAGTGCTTCAAACGACGACATCGCAAAGCTCGCTTGGTAAGTATTGTTGTAAGGGAATTCCGCAAATGGCAAGTAAATGTCCCACCTCTTCCCATAAGTGAGAGCACAAGCTCAGAGCATGTCTTCCAGAACTTGATTCACCCTTTTGGTTTGACCGTCGGCTTGAGGATGATATGCAGTGCTATGGAAGAGCTCGGTTCTCATTGCCTTGTGAAGGCTCCTCCAAAATTAAGAAGTGAACTAAGTGCCTCGATCAGAAATGATCTTCTTCAATCCGGCTAACTCGTTCGGTGGCATCTTATATGACCTCTTCAAAATTGGGGCCGTTTCGGGCACAAGATCAATATAGAATTCTACTGCTCTGTCAGGTGGAATCCTAGCAATTCATCTGGGAAGACATCAAGAAATTTTCACACCACTAGGATATTCATGAGATCCATTGTAGTGACCGTCAGAGCATAAAGGCATGGATCGACGCCCTTAAGCATCAAATGAACTCGTGTGCCAAATAGACCATTGAGGGTGATGGTCTGCTAAGCATGATCCATGACAACTTTATTCCTGGTGAGCCAGTTGATCCCCAATATGACGTCTATCCCTTTGGAGTCCATTACCAACTAATTTGTACGGAATGACCTCTCATTGATAATCACCGATGCTTTGGGCACACATTGATTCACAATAACCTTGGCTCCAGGTGCATCTATGAGATAAGGTGTAGGGGTGGCGCTAACTATCAGCTCGTGACGTCGGGTATAACTCGTTGTTATGAAATAGTGAGAAGCTCCAAAATCGAAAAGAACGATTGCAGCAGCAATGACATAATTAGAGTGCACAAGTAACATACCCATCAACACGTTGTCGCCCTCATGAGCTTCTTCGGTGGTGGTGTAGCGTGCTTGGTCGTGCTTGGGGATGTGCGTAGCCTGAGAGGCCTATAGCATAGACTGAGCAGGTGGTGGCCTTGGAGCAATCTCCATGGCTCCAGGCTTCGGGTAGGGGCAATCTCAAGCATAGTGGCCAACACGCCCACAATTGTAGCAAGGGTCACCGGAACCACCTGTCACACTGCCCTGAGATGCAGTGGGTCTTGGAGGCTGCCCTTATGGAGCGGAGAAAGATGGGCGCTGCATTATCCACATTAGCCGTGGAGCACTCGAGGCCGACGTGTGAGATGGTGGAGATTAACTCTCCATGCAGGTGCGTTGAGAACCCCTGCCCATGGTAGGCGACATGACCCTCTTGCGCTTCTTCTCCTCCTAGTGGTTCTTCAGCTGAACTCCACCATGAGAGAGGTGCTCACCGACTTATTAAAGTAGGTGAACTCATGTGCGGGTATTCAATCTTGCATCTTTGAAGTGAGCCGTTCACAAAGTGGTATTGCTTCCGCTCGTCGGTGTTGGCCTCATCTGGCGCATATTGGGAAAGGAGGTTGAACACCTGCACATACTCCATGACAGTTCTGCCTACTTGCTTGAGGTTCAAAAACTCTCAACTTTTTATCCCATTATCCCCTTGGGGATATGGTAATAACGGAATGCCTAGCGGAACTCCATCCAAGACACTTGGTAGTTGATGGGGTGCATGGCCAAGTAGTTGGATCACCAAGCCTGCCGCACCCTGAAGTTGCTGGGTGGCGAAAAGCACCTTCTCATGGTCTTCACATATGAGGAAAACAAGTTTATGCTCGATAGTACGAAGCCAGTGATCGGCATCAAGAGGATCCTTAGCCTGCGTGAAGGTGGGCGGGTGAATCCATAAGAAATCAGTAAAGTCATCTCGGTGTCTGGCTCCACCTCCTCCTTGAGGGGCCATGTTACGCACAAGAGCTATGAGAAGCGTCGTGTGTGTGTGACGGTTCTGCTCAATTTGCATGAGCATATCCATCATGCTCGGCAGTGGAGGTGGCGGAGGGTTGTTCTCATTAGAACCCTCAGAAGATCTCCGAGACTATGGCGGGTTCTCATCCTGTTGCAACGATAAGACAAAGAGGGGAAAGCCAAATTCCGACACAGCCTAAAAGCATTTGCCGGATATCATTTGCTTGGACCCTTAATACCACATATATGAAGACATGCATGCATACGACCAATAGGGAAAAAATGAAAGCATGCTCGATTCCTATCGACCGTTTCTTTTTCGAGCATGTCTCTCCACAACAAAATCAAGATCACAAGCATTTATATAACCAATCATCACCCTTCACACCAGAAAGAATAAGTAGCGCGAACGGTGCTTGTGCATCTTGCCGCACAAGCGGCATTTCATACGTTATCGCCAACGTATTCACTTCACGTACCATCGCCTTATGGGACACCCCATGTAATCGCCACATGGGTAGACGACCATAACTACCATTGTATGGTGGATATTTATACATTATTAATAACATATTCAATTCTCGTACTATCACTGTATGGGACACACCAGGTCCCTACCTCGCACTGGTTGAGCCCCCTGATATTTACCACCATCGGGATGCGTTCCTTACCTTTTTTATCGATGCAACATAAATCATAAATGCATCATAATGCGGAAACAATAAATGCATCATAATGCGGAAACAAACAACTTAACCATCGCTCCTATCCATGCTTTATACTTAGGAGCATAATATAGCAAGTTTATACATATTAATCATGAGGAGGTATAAAAGAACTTTAGTGGGTTGCTTAGTGAAATTGACACACTTACAAACTAATGCTTAGGACGTTGTTTAGACTACTTAATTAAACCAAGCTCTGATACCACACTGTGAGGAACCATCTAAACAGTATTCTAATTAATCATCAGAAGAATCATTATTCATAATCACAACCTCCATGATTAACCATAAAACCATCCCGGTAGTCCCGATGATTGGAACACATGCCTTTCCAACATAAATCATCACAACAAAGCTTAAGATAGAGCGAGTAATTAGAGTTATCTTCCAAACCTAAGGGAAGCATCATTTACAACTATTTACAGAGATACTACGCAATAGAAAGTAAAGCTAATAACAACAAAAGCTAGGGAAAGCCGTATGCCCATAGGCTCCACCCCAAAGCACACCATTTAGAGTAGGATACACTACTCATTCCTGTTGCTAACATCGGTAGATGTGAAATTGCCAAACATCACCTCTTCCTCACCAGTAGAATCTGAAAGAGCAGTGTGTACGAAGGTACTCGCAAGACATAATCCATATAGGGCATATATAAATAGCCCAACTCTATGGATTACGCATTGAGCCATTAGCAAGGAGAAAGGCATATATGTGTGAGGACCTATACATAACCATGGACAAAACTACCCTACAAACCTCCATATGAACATAAATGTAAATGGAGGCAACATAAAAATAACTTTAAAGAATCATCTCATCCTCATACCAACATACCATAGCCACCAAACCAAAATCGGAAACTCTACGACCGATGCAAATGAATAGAAGCATGCTTATGACCGAGAGCGCAGCATTTCAAAATATTTTTACACCCTGCAGAGGGATACTCTTGGACCCACATGACTTGAGGACCATACGGCTCATGTGTCAACACAGGTCTATACAAGGGGGTACTCATGTCAATCTTTCCCAATAAACCCTAACCATTTGGATTCCCAAAAAAATTAGGAAAACTCATTAATATTCCTTACTTGTCTAGGACTAATTTCTAAAATTATTCTCAACCCTCTATTGCATAGCAAAAATGCGAGTTACTTTATAAGGCATCAATTACTATTATCTTTAACCATTTATGTTTAACCTTTGATTGAATTATTTTCTTGCTCAAAACTATTAAACACGATGCGTATGAATGCTTAAACACATGTTTAAGAATTTTGGGCTCTCACATGGTGGTACGTGATGGTTATGGTTTGCAGGGTGTTCAGCCTTGGGTGGTGGTTAGTTGTTGGGTTGTTTAAGTTACATTCACTTAACAACTATTTAATGTTTTTTGAGTTATATTACCGTTTTCTTTACTCGTATTTACGCAAATATATCATATGTTAGCCTATTCTTGTTGTAAGTCGACATATCATTGTCTTTCCCGCACTTGCTGAGTACTCATGTGCTGACCCTTACTATCTCCCACAAGACATATGTTGCTCAGTGGAAGACTTTGAAGACTTTCAAGATGACAACCTGGTGTACTAGGAGCGTGTCTTCTGATCGCAGTTTGTGGAGTTGCTCGATCGCCAATGCTTCTATTCCGCTACCGTCATTTAGTTGTTGTCATTTAGCTAATATGTTGTTTAGGTGAAGTGTTTAATGTTGGAGTTAAACGGTTGTAAGTTAAAAGTATTGCTTTTGTTACTTCGATTTGTGATGTCCTTATGTGTGTTGAATTTTCTAGGCACACATAAGCTGCACTTAGTTTTGTCTGTTAAAATAGCGTGTGACATTATTCCATCATCCTTGCGCTCCTCGGTGTGCCATTGCATTAGTTCGGCATGCGTTTTGTTAGCGAATAAACACTCCAAACATGGGACTATAGGAAAATACTACATCACCTTGATGGGAGACCATTTCTTTCCTTCACCATTGGTATCATCATCATCACGTGTACCATGCTACACCACAGATGAGACATGCTTCCAAGTTTGTATGCTCTCTGCGATAGAACATGTAATCGTTTGAATATGCATGTATTTTCGGCACACAACCTGCTTAACCTGATACGTGTTTTTTGGCAGTATATTTCCCTTTGGAAGCAAATTCTTTAAGAACAATAGCAACTCTATGAACCTTATATTAGACCACCCAATGCTTGCCTTCAATTGTAGCAGTAAAAGCATGGTACGCAACTTTGTGTGCTCCTTCTCGCAGCCCAGGAACAACGGTATTTTATAGTCCTCTACCGTACACTGGAACTTTTGAAACTCTCTTTCAATTGTGAAGTTTCCCTCCCCATCGCACAACATCTGCTCCATATCATCGGTGTCAGCATCTGCCAACATCTCCTCTAGATCATCATCGACCAACGTATCTCCAGCAGGCAGCATATCGATGTATTCATCAGCCGGCATATCGGTGCACAAGTCTTTGTCTTCTTTGTCAATGTATTGCCCTTCTTGTACGATCTCAGCTTCATCGTGCTTGGTCCAACGGATATAGCCAAGCATAAAGCCCCTTGGCATCAAATGAGAATATATCTACTAGGTGATAGAAAACTGTTTCTTGTTCTCGCAATTGACACATGGACAGCGCATATATTGAGACTATGTATTTGACTTGTGCGCCGCAGCTGCTACCAGGAAACACTCCACACCATTCTTGTACTCTGCACTCACACGACTCGCATCGTACATCTATCTTTTGTCCATCTACAATTATATCATTATTGAATCCAAATTCATAACATCTAGAAAATTTCACAGTTACCAACAAATAAATTACCTCGCCATCTCCTACAGGCAATTGGTCCGGGTTGGAGGAGCCGCCATTTATATACTTTCGTGTTTGTTTTCAATGAGTGTTTGTTGGTGTCATATCTAAAAAATTTCATTATTATTCAACCCTTATGTAGGACTAATTAGGTAAAAATGAAAAATAAATATGCTCATACATAAAATTTTCATGTTGGAGCTTGCTAATTAAATAAAATATAAAAAATATAATTGTATCTTGCTACATACCTAAATTTCATGGTGAAATTTTCTAATTCATTAAAAATCAAAATAAATACACTCATACCTAAAGTTTCCATGTTGGAGAATGCTAATTAATTAAAATATAAAAAATATAATTAGAGCTTGCTACATGCCTAAATATCATGGCTAATTTTTCTAATTCATTAAAAATCAACCATAAATATGCTCATATCTAAAGTTTCTATATTAGAGCTTGCCAATTAATTAAAATATAAAAAAATATAATTGGAGTTTGCTATATACCTTGGTATCATGGCTAAATTTTCTAATTTATTAAAAAAATAAATAAATATGCTCATAAATATAGCTAACGTAAATCAATAATAAAGACACTTTCTACCATAAGCTACTAATTGAAGCTTCTATATCATAAATGAGGTATAATTGCATGTACATTACCTCAAAGCATCATAGTCATAGGTTCATCTCCATCATTTTAAAATCTAGAGTAATTTAGAAAATAAAATTCAACTAAAAATGGATTGGAGATTAAGTTACATACCTTAGAACACCTAGTGTATAAGGATTCTTTAAAATTTTGAAGCCACCAAGAACTTGGTGACCAAAACTGACCACCACCGAGTAAGAACAAAGCTCCTCTCTGTTGTACTTAAGCTTAGGGAAGGAGATGGCGACTTTTATATAGCCGAAACATCACTGTTGGCTCATATAACCAGCCGGCAGTGATGCCCTGCTATCAGTACTAGACAGTGGCTTAAGTCGATAGTGATGAGGGAGCTAGACATCATTGCCGGCCCAAGCCATTGGTCGGTAGTGATAACCATTATCACTGTTGGTTCATAAGTCATGATGATTGATTCTTCTCGCGTGACTAATGAACAGACAGTGATGCCTCATCACTGCTGGCCTATTAGGAGTTGGCAGTGATAGACTGGCATAAATGGCTAATTCTATAGGAGTAATTGTTTCTGTAACAGCACTATAGCTAATGCAAATCATATCTCGTAGCCACCCTCCTATTCATTGCTTCTTGACTTCAAAACACTTCAGTTGAAGCAGCAGCCGGACAAAAAAGAGCGCAATAAACACACTTAGGATTAAATTGTAGCAAGTAGTACATAAAATATCTACTAACACAAACGGCCATAAATCAGTTCAAACAACGACAACAACTTGTAAATTTGATTATAGCATGAACAATACTTGAATCATTACAAAAATCAGTAGAAACAGCGGTAACAAATCCTGGCCACGGCTTGAAATGCAACCCTGCATATCTCATTCTCGCCATCTAGAGCTCTTCTAGGAAGGTTCACCATGGTATGGATCAGGACACAGGAGGAGCAGGAGAATAATACATGGAAGTGAGAAAATGCAAAAGAAAGAATAACGTACATTGTTTTCAGAGTCAGAATATTTGTCATCCTCTATATTAGAGTTGCCTTTATCTTCATTAGGAATGGCAACGGGCATAATTTACTCACACGCTCGTGAGTAAAAACCCTAACAGGTGCAGGTTTGGATTTCAATTTTTACTCATGGGTATGGGTGCAGTTTTGAAGTTAAACCCAACGGGTATAAAAAGACATGTATGAAATAAGTCTACTCATGCCCGCTTCACCTGTGTACCCGCTCCACATATATGACATGTGGGCCCATTTATTTTTAGTATATATAGTCCACAATTCCTTAGAGTTTCTATTTGTTTCTTCTCCTTCTCCGCTCCACATATATGACATGGTGTGCGGTTTTATAAAAGTGTATAGAACATGAATAATATGTCGTACGTTCATTATTTTTTTGCATGCTTGATCTTACATTGCTTGTTTAATATATTCACGTGTACATGGGCGCGCCCACGGGTATGTGATGTTCACGGGTGGCAGGCACACGTTTCACCTTTTACTCGTGGTGGTAATAGGTTCGGGCATAGGTTTAGAAATTAGCTCATGGTTACAGGTTCATATAGCTTCTATCCACGAGTATTGTACCCGTTGCCATCCCTAATCTTCATCAGCCTTGTCATTATTTTTCTTATCCTGAAGAACATATATGTTAATATGGGTCATATTTGCTAAAGGAAGAAAAGATAGATTGACGTCTTATGCCTAGAATATATTGAAAACAAATAAGAAAGAACTGATGAAACAATCAAGAAAAAAATGGCTCCATGGCTCCATGGCTCGCTGGCCAGGAGCTGCCACTGTGATCCAATGCCAATGACAGTAGTGATGCACGGGGATACGTTTAAAATTGTGGAATCTTGCTCAGTAACCTAAGAGATACTTGTTATTCTTATATGTATTTTCAATGTATTTACGTGCTAATACTAATTAAGCTAATTTTCTATTTCCAATAATACAATCATTATGTCATATCCAAAACTCTAACCACATTTGAGCAAAAAGTAGCAGTATTAGTATTTCAAATCCATGTCAGATATTAATTTAAAAAGTGCAAACAGTATGGATATTAAAATACCTAAGTGGTATGAATCATCAGTATTAGTATTTTCTGAAGAAAAAAATGATGTGCTATCATTGTAGATGATTTTAAATGTTTGAAATATGTTAAAATACCTAAGTGGTATGAATCATCTGTAGAAGGTCTAGAGAGGCTGGAAATGCTATTGTCAAAGGCAGAAATTGGCAATAGGAAATGCCCACCAACTCCAGCATCTTAGCCTTGATATGCAGATCAATGAAGGTTAAAAGCCAATCCATAAGCGTCATATCTTAACTTGGCAGGTTAAAATACAAATGAAGAATTATTGATATTATCAATAGCAGGGTCACTACACATGCAAGGAGTTGTTGTTAATATCATTGTTCAACAGAACTAGAAATTCAAACTCTCTGGGTTTCGTCATGTCGGCAAGGGTCTTAGTAAGGCCAATAAGAAGACTATTGTGGGTGTGTGCAAGTGGCTGATGCGTCATTTTCAACTGATCAGCAGCAATATGATCTTAAGCTGAGAGCTGTCCTAAGCCGTGCTAATCAGAGCTACTTTTGCGAGCTCGTCCCGATCGATACGACATCTACTTGAAAATAGTATGTAGATATATCATGTTAGATCCACTCACCCTTTCAGAGGGCGGTAAGGGGTGATCCTGCCACCGTTGCATTCCTTATCGCCCTCTGAGAGGGCTGCAGCTCTTTCAAAGGCCGGCGCGCACCTATTTTTGCAAATATTATAAAAAAAACCTATTTATTTAAATTTTTAATAAAAAAATATAAAAAAGACTCTTGGCCTTGCACGCGGGAGGAGCATGGGATGCGGCCCATGCCGGCTTTAGGCACGACGCGAGCTAGTCCATAATGGTGCTATAGCGTGCCGGCCCACAAGCGGCAAAGAGGGCGGCCTAACGTGCGTTGGCGAGGCCCATGCTATAGGAGACTACCCAGTTTAGCTTCCGGGTGGCCGAGTCAGACGGATTGAGTTTGATTCATTGTCGAAAATAAAATGTGATGAACAGGAAACTGAAAATCCTGTTCTGTGGGCACGCTAGCAGCTCAAGTCGAGTCCGAGCGAGACAATCCTGTTGCATGGGCCCACGTAAAGGAAACTTTATTCAAACTTTTCCTTGATAATTTTTCTCAATTTTTCTGAGAAGAATTTTTTTTGAAATATTTCCTCAAAACTTTTTTCTTGGTAATTTTTCTCAAATTTTCTGAGGCGAATTTTTTTTAAAAAAATATTTTCTCAAAAATTTTGAGGCATATTTTTTTGTTAATTTTTTCTCAAAACTTTTAAGCTAAATTTTCTTGTGCAAACTTTTTGCCACGCACGGACTGAGACGATGACACGACTCCTTCTTGTCACTTTCTATCAAAAGTCGTGCGCACAGACGCCTGGTAGCACGCGTGCGTGGATTAGCAAGGATTTTGAGGGGGTTGTTTAGGGAAAAAGGAGAACTCATCTAGGGTTGTGACAATGAAGACCAAAAATTCTAAGTTGATGAGTTGTTAATTTTATCCTTCCTCCGCACTTCTCGTTTTTGTTGTTCATTGTTAATTTTTGATGGATTATTCGATCAACACAATTTTTTTTTGTTTTATCTATCTAAAATCATCCTAGAGCATTTTAGTAAAGTTATGAAAAGTTTATTTGGTTGATTTTTCATAATTCTTGTATAATCGTGACATTAGGGTTTAACCTATTTTCGTCATCATCTATAATAGTATGTTTCAAAGGCCATGACTCTTGATCTATAGGTCTGATTGACTTGATTCTTCCTTAAAAAACATTCTCTAGTTTAGATCTGATTGACCTGATTCTTCCTTGAATAACACTGTCTAGTTTCTACTGCTCAATTTTAAGGGCAATCGGACTGATGGGTCTTTCTGTTCATCATTTTTATTGATATGATAGTATATGTCCCAAACTGATAATGAGATTAATTAATTTTTTGTTTAGGGTGAATTAAAATTTGAATTTGTCTTCCGCAATTATTCACCCCTTCTGATTGCATATTTTGTGCGTAATCGATCCTACAAGTGGTATCAGAGATAAAAACATGTCTAACTGATCTTAATCGATAATTAGTAATATGGCATGAGATATGTATTCCATAAAACATTGCATTTTCGATTGGGTTGATTTTCAATTCTAAAAGGCAAAGATGGAGGCTTACATTCAGGCACAGGGCTTTGCAATTTGGGACAAGCTCGTCAAACCTTTCGAGGTTTCGGAGAACATGAACTATTTAGAAATTCAATTATAATCATCAATAAAAAAGGATGAAATAAATCTAGCCACATAAATATGCGGGCAATTAATAGTTAGAATTAAGATAAAAAAAATTATGGCAATATGTAAAGGGAGCCATAGTCCATTATTAATTCTTATGAACAAGTCTAAAGCTAATTTATTTTGGAATTGGAAGAATCTGAAAAGGTTCTCAGTTGCAAGATCAAAGTGCAACATGTTCCTACTTGTTTAACTTGAAAATGGAATCAGTAGAGATAGTAAATAGAAATGAGTTCATTATCTTTCATTCATTGATATTCTTGTATATTTATACAGGATGAATGGGTGTCTCTTCAATGGGGAGACATCCATTCGGGAATGGTCATGGTTATTGCCATGAGCGGTTGTCATAGGAAGAGATCAACCATAACATTCCCCCTTGATTGACTCATCCTTTGTATATTGATCAATGAAGAACCACTCCAAAAGCCCTGTGAGAAAAATACGAGGAGAAAATATGGCATTCAAAAGCTCCTTAAAAACCAGTTGGGAAAATCTTAGGAGAAAATCATATGGCATATATGATTGTATTGATATTGCCTCATTTAAACTTTATATGAGAAAACTTGAGAGTAAAACCTATAAAGGGAAAGATAGTGCAATCTATATGATCTCATAATCATAAACATGTTATAAACTAGGGATTGACACCCCTTGAATTATGCAATTCTTGAAATCTTTGCATGCCAATTCCACTATATATTTCTTGAATATTAGAGTGGGCAATGACTTAGTGAATAAATCTGCTAGATTTTCACATAATTTCATTTGCAAGATATCTTGTGGCAATATACTTTGTGATATTGCACTTTATATAACACGTATGCATTTAAGCAATACAAGTAATATTATCTTGATAGATAATTATGGGATATTGTAGGAACGAGATTGGCGATTAGAGGGGGGTGAATAGGCCCCTCAACAAATTTCTTACGAAATCGATAGTCTTCTCCAATTTGGATTAGCCAACATACCTCAAAACTCAAGCGGAAGCAAAAATAGAGAGAAGTTTTAACCAAAAAAATAATCAAGACAACACGACTCCACGGATGGTATATGAACCATAGGTTCCATTTAAGATCAATCCATGTGTCTTAGCACTCGAAAGTTCACAACTTGCAAAGAAACAAGAAAAGATGAACATCGAGCAACGAAACTCTCCAAGTTGATTATCTAGAGGCAAGAGAATTCAAAAGTCCATCACATAAGCATGTGCATGTGAATTTTATACCTCTAGCAATAAAAAGAATGACCTCACAAGGTGCTGAAATTTCAGCTTAAAAATCCAAAACAAAAATCAAAATCAGAAACTAAAAAACTCGCAAACTTGCAAGGGAACTAATAGAGGGTAGAAGGGGGGAATTCAAACATATCAAAAACATAAACTTCATTACTCAAAGAGGTCAGCCCTATTTTAAGTGACTTACAAAGATTTATCTCTCAAAACTCTCACTTATTACATAGGCTAAGTACTCAACCTTCTCTCATTTAAAAATCATAGCTCTAAGCTCTCAAATGGGTGTCACAAGGGTACTCAAGTGGCTGGTTCAAACTCTCTTATAGCCCTACCCCTATATTTACAGGCCTAAGAAACTTGACCCTAAGTTTCCTAGCTTTTTTCTAAAATACCGCTCTCTTGTAGTACACTCATACTTACCACTGAGGGTATTTTAGTCAATTTTCTTTTCCATTCATCGGACAGTCATGGCGCCTTCACGATTTAGCTTTGCCTCGATGCAAGCTTCGCAACGGTGCCACGTACTCCTCCAGTCCCTCCACAGTTTTGAGGACTAACAGCGAAACCACCTACACACTTCTCAAAGCGTGACTCGCCGCATTGCTTACCCCTTAAGCAAGCGCTCGATGTCGACACGTGTACCCCGTCATGCGATCCTGACCGCCGGCAAGTCTCCCGCTCCTGATCCCTCGGGTTGGGTTGTCACTTGCACCAGCATCCGCGTCACTTGACTTTGTCAACATGCCGTCTCCATCAACCTTCTATGCTCTGCTTGACCTCCACGTGTTCAATTAGAATCACCCTTGACTCCGCCTGACCTCCTTGATCGTCTAGCACCAAGCACTCCGCTTGCCCCTGATCATCCCGCCATCGATCGTCAAGTTTCATCCATCAACTGCACACTATGAGACAAGCAAACACATATCTCCAACTCCAATACTTGTTAGTCCATAATCAATATGCTCAAATGAAATCCCAAATCAATTTAAATCACATCAACGCTCATGCAAAACCGAAGATCATAAAACCAAATAAATATCAATGTCAATCACTCGTCACGAGTAAACAAAGGCACATTTCAACTTGGTTTCTCATTCTCTCTCTTAATAAGTGCATTGACAACCCTCAAAGAACAAAGATTTTAATTTGAAGAAATTAAAACAAGATAAGCTCATCCAAGTGAACAAAAACTCAAGAAAAAACAAAATATGTCACTTGGCATAAAAAAGGTTGCAAAAGCTCTAAGAGAGGCAAAAACGAGCCAAAAACCTCACAAGAGCAAGAAAAACTCAAAAACTCAAAAACCCATGCTCCTCCTTGATGATTGCACATATTCCATTTTTTCTTTCATTTCTAGATAAATGCAATTTTCTCCCCCTTTGTTGAATATTTGTGCATAATATCTTTGGGCATATTTTCTCCCCCTTTGGCAATGCAAACATCAAGGATACAAGACTATGCAAAAGATGTGCAAATAAAATGCAAGCCTACAAAGCTTCACATATAGATCACAAAGCACTTGCAAGGACTAAAGATGTGAAAGCACTAAGAGGAGTAAACAATATAACTCAAAGGCGCACAAAGTCTCAAAGTAAGTTTATGTCACAAGCACCGGAAGTGAAGCAAGTTTTGATCATATTGTTCAATTATTCAAAAGATATCACCACAAAAGCATCCACAATTTCATGATCAGTGCAAAGATTAGAAAAACTAGTGCTATATCAAGTTCAAACTAGGCAATCAAATTCAACGCGACAGACTTTGTAAACACCCATATATCAATCTAAGCCTTAGTTTGATAACATGAAAAATAACAGTCTTATCACATTAAAAAGCACAAGTTAACTTTCTCATTTGATCATTTAACTATCTTCAAGTGAGTTTTAAGTAACCATGTGTTCACTTCTTTGGCAAACCACATGAAGCCTTAAGTCAGCGTATTGGATTCAATTTTAGCTCAAAACTTGATCATTCATTTTATTAACTCAACATAGGATTCAAGATATGCAATTTTTCATAAAGCCAAAACAAGTTATACCTTTGCGACACAAAAGAGCACATGCTCTCCCAAGGGTTAATCATAGGCTAAACATCTACATAGACAAATGTCAGACCCCTAATCCACTGAATTGAACAAAGTGGCCTAGCACAAACTTTTCACAGAACTAGCCCTAATTTAAGCACTAATTAAGCTAAAGCAAACACTCAAGGGTGACAAGAGATTATGTTCACATTTCAAGTTCATTCTAGAAAAGACAAGCTTGCTCAATAGATTTTATGTCATGTTTCAATAAGAACATATAAATGAAGCTTGTTATACATCCACTATACTTAGCACAAATTCACAACTAGTACGAGAAAGTGCAAAGAACATATAAGTGAAGCTTGTTAACATGATTATCTTACAAAAATGCTATGCAATGCAAATGCAATAAAAGTAAGATAGAGTATATACAAAAGCAACTCCCCCTCACACAATACCATAGGGATGGCACACACCAAGCTCTCCCCTCAGAGAAAGGCAAATCTTGTTGCATCTAGAGCTTGGTAAAGATGTCGGCTAGCTGGTGTTGGGTATATATGTAGCTCAAATAAATATCTCCCTTCTCATTATGGTCTTTCAGAAAGTGGAATCTCATATCTATGTGTTTGGTTCTGGAGTGTTGAATTGGGTTATTGGCTAAGCTTATGGCACTGGTGTTGTCACACAAAAGTGGTACACTCCTGAAATCTAACCCAAAATCCCTTAAGGTAGCAACCATCTACAAAATCTGTGAGCAACAGCTAGCAGCAGCTAAATATTCAGCTTTAGCAGTAGACTGTGCAACGCTAGACTGCTTGCGAGAAAACCAACACATAAGAGAAGTACCCAAGAAATGACAAGTACCAAAGGTACTCTTCATGTCAATTCTATAACCAGCAAAATCCGCATCTGAAAAGCCACGAAGAGAAAGCGAAGAGGACGCAGAAAACCAAAAGACATACTCGATAGTGTGTTTGAGATACCTCAGAATGTGTTTCGCCGCTTGGCGGTGAGACGTCCTCATTGAAGCCTGGAAATGAGCACACAAGCAGACGACGAAGTGGATGTTGGGTCTTGTCATCGTCACATATAGGAGGGAGCCAATCATGCTCCTGTACTCCTGCTGGTCCACCTCCTTGCCATCTTCATCTAGATCAAGCACAATTAAGGTTGCCACTGATGTCGCCAATGGCTTTGCATCACTCATGTCGAACTTCTTCAGTAAATCCTTGGTGTATTTTGTTTGTTGGATGAATGTATCTTGCTTGCATTGTTTGATTTGCAGCCCAGGGAAGAAGTTGAGCTCGCCCATCATTGATATCTCAAACTCGCTATTCATAGTTTCTGTAAACTTGGCCACAGGTGCATGAAAAGAGCCATTAAAAATGATATCATCCACACAAATCTGAACAAGTAAGAAATCATTCCCATGTTTGAGAGTGAACAAAGTTTTATCAGCTGACCCCATCACATACCCATGCCCTAGCAAGAAGGACCTAACCCTATCATACCAAGCCCTAGGTGCCTGCATAAACTCATACAAAGCTTTCTGAAGCTTGTATACTCTATGTGGATATTTGGGATGCTCAAAGCCTGGGGGTGCTTGACATAGACCTCTTCCTCTATGAAACCATTTAGGAAAGCACTCTTGACATCCATTTGATACAACTTGAAACCTCAGGATGCCGCAAATGTCTAGCTACTGGTGCAAAGGTCTCTCCAAAGTCTATCTCCTCTACCTGAGTGAAACTCTGAGCTACTAATCTAGCCTTGTTTCTTACTACAGACCCATCCTCTCCCAATTTGTTTTTGAAAACCCATTTGATGCCTATAGTGTGAACATTTGGGGGTGGCTCTACTAGGACTTAAACTTGATTTCTCTCAAAGTTTTCAAGCTCTTCATGCATGGCATTGACCCAATTCGAATCAGATAAAGCATGTCCAACATAATGGGGCTCAAAAGAAGCAACAAATGCAGAATCAGTAAAATAAGCATGAGAAACATATTTGGACCTTGTTATCCTCTCACCAATGTCACTAATCATCAGCTATGGGGGATGTCGCCGCTGAATGTGTTGTGGGGCTTCGTGCTGTGAGATGACCTCCCCCTCAAACACACTGGTGCAAGCTCGAAAGTAGCTGAAGTGGAAGTAGAGGCTGCAGAACCCTCTACCGGTGTCGAGGAGGTAGGAACCAGCTTGGGAGCAAGTGTAGTACTAGGAAGTAGTGGATCATCCTCGTCATCCCTGAAAGCTGAAAGGTCATTGTCTACAAAAATGCTTTCGCTCATCACCTGCACACTCAAAGACAGGACTAGCATAAGGGGTTGATTCATCAAAGGTCACATCACAGGACTCTATGATGGTGTTAGTGTCAAGATTAAAGACCCTGTAAAATGACCATGAAGAGAATACCCCAAGAAAATGCTATCGGAAGAACGCGTCTCGAACTTGTCAAGATTACTATGCTTTAAGATGAAGCATTGACACCCAAAAACTCTCAAATGTGAAACCTTCGACTTCCTTCCAAAACGCAACTCAAAAGAAGTCAAATTCAAGATCGAGTGCAAGAAAATTCGATTGGAGATGTAGCACACCGTGCTAATAGCCTCATCCCAAAACTTCCTAGGAGTTCTATGCTCATCGAGCATCATCCTGGCCATCTCCACCAAAGTGTGTTTCTTCCTCTCAACCACACCATTCTGCTGATGAACGCATGGGGCAGAAAATTGATGCTCAATGCCATGCTCAAGACAAAAAGCATCAAAGAGATAGTTCTTGAACTCGATGCCATTTATCACTGCAAATTGCTTTCAATGCACCAGGGAGTTCTTTAAACAATCTCAAAGCCAAGCTCCAAAGTGTGAAAACACTTCATCCTTGCTCACAACAAAGGAAACCAAAGAGTAACGAGAGAAATCATTAACAATGACAAGTACATACTACTTCTCACCCACCGAAGGAACCCGGGAAGGACCAACAATGTTCATATAGAGAAGTTCTCCCGGTCGTTCAGTCATCATCAGATTGACTACTAGGTGAGAGGCGGCAACCATCTTACCCTGCCAACAAGGAGCACAAAACGAGGTTCTTCTCAAACTTAAGCTTGGGCAATCCTCAGATCAAGCCTAGGGCACTCAAATGAGTAAGCAAGTCAAAGTTCATATGCCCTAGTCTCCAATGCCACATCTAAAGCTCAGAAGAGGGTTGAGCAATCAAACAATGAGAACAACCAAGGGACTCAGAAAAAGCAGCTTCAAAAGCTCTCCCAACTCTGGAAATCCGATAAATCAAAGCGCATGGAGAATCAAGAACTTGAGAAGTATCATGTTTGAAACACACTTTCAAGTCCTCATCCAACAACTGAGATATAGAAAGCAAATTGTATCCCAGATGCTCCACCAAAGCCACATCCTTGAGAGTAAAACCCTTATTCACATACCTTTGGCTTTCACCCTTCCTTTCCGATCATCCCCGAAAGTGATGTACTTGTGCGCTTCGTCGGGGTGACACTACAAAACAATGATGTATCTCCGGTCATATGGCGTGAACAACCGGAGTCAATGAGTCACTTATTCTCCAAGCCTCCACCTGCCACCTACATGCGAAAAGAGTAGTAGGTGGATGGCTCAGTACTAGGGTTAGTCATAAACTTCTTGAGAATGTAGTATTGGGTCATCTGCCCTGAAGGAGTAAAAGCAGGTATATGTAAATTAACACTAGTATGCTGGCGGCAAGAACCACAAAGAGAAAAATTTGGTGCGCCAAAGCGTTGGAACTCAAAGCCTCTTACACGTGGATCCAAACTATATGAGTCATGGTAAAATCCACTCCAGGCACCACCTCTAGGAAGAGACTAAAAAGCGTTAGAGACCTGTGGGTAGGAGTGAGGAAAAGGCTCATGTACACCAACAAAGGGGCGGTACATATCCCGAGTACTCCACTCCCACTCACGTCGCTCATCCCCCCTACGACGAAAGCAAAACCCAACTAAGTGATCCTTTCTCTACCAGTAGGTGCAGTGGAAGCATCTCTCAGGAACTCAAGTGCTAGTTACTCTAGGTTCTCTCATAGGGGTTCTCATCTGAGACTATGAAGCTCTCTTGGGTTGTGGTGCGGGTTTTTTCTTAGTAGGCTGTGGTGTGGGTTTCTTGTTGTTAAGTTGTGGTGTGACATTGATTTTGGATTTCTCAGCTTTTAGGGTAGTAGATGTGGTGAAAACAGTCTTACTCTCCCCATTGTAAGCTAGCCTCTCAAAACCAACCAATGAGCCAAAATCGTCTTATCGGCACATATCTTGGTTCTTGCCAGGATCAAATTCATTTTGCCCTTACCTTCTAAGCATTTCTCTACTAGGGAAAGGAGATACTCATTCTTGACTAAAAGGTTTTCAACTTGCCCTCTAACCCAGCTGAGTTTGTCCCGAAAGGTGATGCAGGTGGGACAATTCGGCTGCACATCCTTCGAATTCCCAGCACTCTCCAATCTAGATTTCAACTCCTTGATGCACACTGCTTTCAGTTCAACATCTTTTGCAAGCTAAGGGCAATTCATGCAGGTGCCTAAGAGAGTGGATCTAGACTCCTCCTCAGAGAGCTTCTTCTCAGCAGTCTCATGTCGACTGGCAGCTTGAGCATGCAAAACCTGAAGCTCGGCAAGTTCTATCATAACCACCAAATAGCTCTCACACTCCTCATCATCACGCCTAGACCTAAGCAATGCAAGCTCAGAAGAAATAGACTCATACTTAGTCCTAAGCTCCTTTAACTCACGTACAACTTTCTTAAGTAATGTATCCTGGCTAATGAGAGCATTATTCAAGGTATCGGCATGGATGGAAAGCTGGTCATAAGAAGGAAATACCTCAGAGAGATCAAGCTCGGGGTCACAGTTGTTGTTGTCGTCCGCCATGATGCAAAGGAAGTTGGGGTCCTTGGCCTTCTTCTTGCTCTTCACTTGCGGTTCATCCTCCTCTGAGCTCTCCTCCTCACTTGAAGAGGTGACGATGTCGCTGGGAGCTACCACGAATGCCCTAGAAGCTGCCTTAGTCACCTTCTTGGCTATCGTATCGTGGTTCTTCTTGAAGAAGGGCTTCTTATTTTTTTTCTTGTGCTTGTCATAGTCGCGGTCACGTTCTTCCTTCTTCTTGAGCTTGGGGCAGTCCGCCTTGAAGTGGGTGGTGTCACCACACTCAAAGTAGGCATGGGAACTGCCCCTCCTCCGGTCTCGGTGGTTGTTGTAGAAGCAGGTGAATTTGTTCACGATTAGTGAAAGATTCTCATCATCAAGCACATCCACTTGCTCCTCTATGATAGAGACCAAGGAAGACAAAGCAAACCCACTAGATAAAGTGTTAGCACAAGAAACACCAACTCCAGACTGGTTGCCACCACTAGGTCTAGCAACCAACGCCATGTTCTAAGACAGGGGGTTTCCGAGACCAATCCGAGCCGCCTTGGCTATCTCGATTGACTTGAGCTTGCTGAAGAGTTCATCACAAGTTAATGTGTCATAACTTTTTGACTCTTCAATGCTCAAGATCTTTACTTCCCATATGCTACGATCCAGAGCATAGAGAAGCTTGACTGCTCTCTTGGTCAGAATAGAGCAAAACACCAATTGATTGAAGATTGCTAACAATTCCATCAAAGAAAGCAAACATGGCATCCAAAGACTCTCTATGGCCTTGCACAAATATTTGATATTCTTGGTTATATGTGCTTTGGCGTCTGACCTTAAATCTGATTAGTGTCTTCATGAAAGACACTTAGAGTAGTCCAGATCTCTCGGGTAGTACGGATGTGCTAAACCATGTCGAATTCATTTCTACTTAGGCCGGTGAACAAAATAATTCTGGTCTTGTTGTTGGCCTCTACTGTTCAATTTGAACCCGAGTCGTGCGAGTAGAAGGGATCTCATAGTTGGAATCAACTACCTCCCAAATGGCACTTCCTTGGCTTAAGATATAACCCTCCATGCGCACCTTCCAGTACGAAAAATCACAACCATCAAACAGTGAAATTTTCCCACTTCTCTCCACATCGACTGCAGATCACAAAGCCGGTTAAGGTCAACAAGTGATCAACCGTCTCTGATACCAATTATAGGAATGAGATTAGCGACTACAGGGGGATGAATAGCCTTCTCCTATTTGGATCACCTAACGCACCTCAAAACTCAAGCGGAAGTAAAAACAGAGAGAAGTATTAACAAGAGAAAATCGAGACAACATGACTCCATGGATGTTATATGAACCATAGGTTCCATTTAAGACCAATCCATCTGTCTTAGCACTCGAAAGATCACAACTTAGAAAGAAACAAGAAAAGATGAACACCGAGCAATGAAACTCTCCAAGTTGATTATCTAGAGGCAAGGGAATTCAAGACTCCATCACATAAGTGTGTGTATGCAAATTTAGCAACAAGAAGAATGACCTCACAAGGTGATGAAATTTCAGCCCAAAAATCCAAAACGAAAATCAAAACCGGAAACCAAAAAATTGCAAACTTACAAGGGAACTAATAGAGGGAAACTAGAAGGAATAGAACTCAAACATAAACAAAAATATAAACTTCATTACTCAAAGTGGATAGCCCTATTTTAGGATGATTACAAAGATTTATCTCTCAAAACTCTTACCTATTACATAGGCTAAGCATTCATCCTTCTCTCCTCTAAATACCCTAGTTCTAAGCTCTTAAATGGGTGGCACAAGGGGGCTCAAGTAGCTGGTTCAAACTATCTCATAGCCCTACCCCTCTATTTATAGGCCTAGGAAACTTAACCCCTAAGTTTTCTTACTTTTTTCCAACATACCCCTCTCTTGTAGTACACTCCTACTCAACACCGAGGCTATTTTGGTCCATTTTCTTCCCCATTCATCGGATGGCCGTGGTGCCTTCACAACTTAGATTTGTCTCGATGCAAGCTTTGCGATGGTGCCACGTACTCCTCCAGTCCTCCCACGGTTTTGAGGCCAAACTGCGAAACCGCCTGCATGCTTCTTAATGCGTGACTCACCGCCTTGCTTACACATTAAGCAAGCGCACGATGTCAACACGTGTACTTCATCATGCGATCCTGACCACTGGTAAGTCTCTCACACTCCCGATCCCTCAGGTCGCCTTGTCACTTGCACCGGCATCCCCTTTGCTTGACTTTGTCAACTCGCCGTCTCCATCCGCCTTCCATACTCTGCTTGACCTCTATGTGTTCAGCTAGAATCACCCTTGACTCCGCCCGGCCTCCTTGATCATCCGGGACCAAGCACTTTGCTTGGCCCCAATCATCCCGCCATCGACCACCAAGTTGCTTCCATCATCTGCACACCATGAGACGAGCAAACACATATCTCCAACTCCAATTCTAGTTAGTCCGTAATCAATATGCTCAAATGAAATCCCAAATCAATTTAAATCACTTTAACGCTCATGCAAAACCGAAGATCGTTAAACCAAATAAATATCAATATCGATCACTCATCACAAATAAACCAAGGCACATTTCAACTTGATTTCTCATATATTATGATGGATCTATACCACATGATCCTGAGATATGATTAATCATTCTGCAAAGCAAATAGTCTGGCGTGATGCTTCATATAATGTAACTATTTCAGAATGATCAATAGAAGTAGCAACTAAAGTTTGCTTTTGATGACTTCCATCATAAGGTTGTACTATCATGTAGGAAAATGGAACCGGTTGGACAATAAGCCAATATTAGTATATCCTACCATGATCATGTCGTGATATTCTGAGAGAATAAATCAAGATCATTTGTACATTGGAGATGTCTGAGGATATTCCATAAGCCAATCATACATCCTTTTGTTGGAGCTGTGTTGTATCTACCTAGCCAATAACTTGGTTGCAAATGCAAAATTGGGTCCGATACAATTTTCAAGATATCCGAGTGTTCCAATAATACTAAGATATGTAACTTTAGGTTCCGATATCACCTCATCATCATCTCTAGGTCTAAATGAATGTTTATACATACCAAGGGATCGAATGACCATAGGTATTTTAGATGGGATTCCTGATGGAATGTGCTCAAAGTTATAGACTTAAGCAAAACTTGGTTTTAACCAAGCATTTCATCTCAAACTCCGTCTTAAGATGATTGTTTGCCACTTTTATATATTGTGTAGTTTATGTAATGAGATGATACAGAATCCAGTAAGGGATTTCTTAATGAACGCACATGGGCAATAATCATTTGAGTAACCCTTTAGTAGAAGTAACTCAATCAGTCAGTTGTACCATATCTTGTCTGATTGATTTAAGTCATAAAGTGACCTTTTAGTTTTACACAATACATGTGGCAGTTTGCTTTTGGATTCGGAATTTTAAGCCTTTCAGTGAATTTGATATAGATATCTAAATCTAGTGACCAATATGAGTATGTGGTCCCTACATCAACTGCATGGATAAATCCATTTATACTACAAAAATATTATTTATTAGAACTTAATTCCACATATAACTTGAGAGTATGTTACAATTGAAAATTGATCCTGGATCTCTGCATGAACCCTTGTGCTATAGGCTTCGCTTTGTATCTCACCACCTCATTCTTTCGAATGAATAAACCCATTTTATTTCTAGTGGGAAGTCTTAATAAAGAGTATGTATTATGAAGGTAATTGCCTCTATTTTGTTAAGTGAGTGAAATTCTACCTGAATTGCTTCTTTCTATTTGGCCCAGTCCGATCGCTAGAGGCACTCTGCCATGGCCATGGACTTTAGCATCTATCCAGTTGAAGGTCTTTGGCAAATTTAGAGGAGAAATATATATCGACAATTGTAGTCTATATTATATATGATTCAAGGGAATCAATATAGATTATGGATATTTCATTAACCCTTCCAACTCCTTGTGATTTCCCACAATAATGGAGTTAGGGTATTCTGATGTCCTAGCATATAAATTTGTGTGCACATTTGTGCTGGGGTCTGTATGTATAGCATCCATTAGGTGTCTTTCAGCAAGAGGTTTAATTTCATTTACTGATTTAGAAGATATCTTCATTTGCTTACATGGCTGCTTCAGAAGTATTATTTGTGCCAAAATTTATGCCCCTTTTATATTCATTTGTGAGATGAGTGGTTTTATAAGGTACCTCCACTCTTTCTGGTACATTGACCACAGGGATTAGCAACAACCGTGTGATCAGCAAATACAATTGGCAAAGTATTTTCACAGTGTTGCAAATTTATAATGCTCTAAACGTTTTGTCCATATCCTTTAGTACGGAGATCTAAGAATTGAAGGCATTCTTTGTGGTGCATATCTCCCCTAATGCTAGAATAATTGTCCTTGCCAAAATGTAATTAGCCTACCGGACTGTATCTAAGTCTCTTGATAGGAGCTTGAGGTATAATATCATTGACAGAGAATTATACCCCACTTAGACCCCCAATATCTTGTGGGGGGTAACTGATGTATGCTACTATGGTTATATTGGTATGTAGAGAGCGTAATTGAATTTTTTCCAGATGGAAAAGGGTTGATTTCCACGTACTGACTGCAATGGGGAAATTGTATGATCTGCAGTTGGTCGGATTTGGATCAAATCCATAGCGTGTAATAATGCATGATTCCAACAAGAGGTTGGTAAATTTCAATTCTTTTAGGAGTGGTTATGTAATTAATTTAACTTTATTTATAAGATATTCAGCGAGACCATTTGAGTATGGACAAAAGGTATATAATGCTCTAGATTGATACTTAGAGCCATACAAGAGGTATTGAATACCCGTGAAGAAAATTTAACAACATTATCCATTCAAATGGAGTTTATCCTGTGTCTAGAATATTTTACTCTTAATTTGATAATTAGAGCAATTAATTTGGCAAAAGCATGGTTCCTCGTGGAGGATAGGTACAAATGCAACCATTTCGTACATGCTTTGTGGAGCATTATAAAGTACCATAAATGGTTCAGATAATGACTGAATAGGACTACATATATCTCCTTCAATGTGGTCAAGGAAATTAAGTTGCTCATGTTTAATTTCAAGGTAAGAGGGACTCAAAATTGATTTCCATATGGCACAAGAGGGCCTCAAATATGATGATTTTGGAAATTTTTCAACATTTATGTCATCACAAACATAATTGCCAATAATTTTTCATCATCATCCCTAAACCAGGATGGCTAAGACAAGCATACCAAATCTTGAATTTATCAAGATGCAGAAAAATTATTGTATTCACAACATGTGTTACAAGATTGTTGTATGTATAATACAATCAAGATGATAGGAAAGAAATTTTCTCAAGCGTTTGCTAGCCATATCCATTGGGTTTGGTGAAAAATAAATATTCATCACCGTTCTCAGTTTGGAATATGACAATCATTTAAAATAATTTCTTTATAACTGAGTAAGGTATGAGTTGAATCAAGGTACAATATTATATCCATGATCACTATGTATGTATCTTTAAGGAGAGTGATTGTGGCTTGATCCAAATACACAAGTAATGCATCGCATCTACCGATAGTCATAGCATTTCCGTATTTTAGAGTGTGAAAATATTAAAATTGTATTAGTGTTATAGATATCCAAATTTCTTCCATCTGATTGCTTCCCATAAATTTGTTATATATAGAAGAGAAAATTCTGTAGAAATTTAACTCATATATAGAATACGTACATTGTTAATTTTCTTGAGTATCATGTCTAGTTGTATATAGTGATATATATAGAATATACAATATCATGTAGGATAATAAAAGGCATATGACATTTAGGGGAATATTAGGAGACTAATTGAGATCTCCCAACATATCTTGGAAAATAAATTCCAAAATGGAGTATACACTGAGGATATCATCCTCTTTCTGCTGAACAAAATCATTGTTCTTCATCTGAGGATGGTTCGAGAACAGTCTGCTAGTAGAGTGCTTTCTGGCTGTGCATTGAAGTGAGCTTAAAGCTTATCCCCTTTAACTTGCTTGGCTTTGCCAATAGATTTGAGATACAAATACACTGAATATTTGGGAATCTAATATTTGTCTTTACGATGAATCGTACATCTACACCATTGACAAACTTAAAAGTTGTTTATATTCTCATTTCTGCTGAAATGATCTTTGCATTGTGCAATTCCACTCATTTTCTACATGTTGGAAAACTTTCCCTTGGATTTCCTGCTTTTCCGTTTATGGCCATGAAATTTGTATCTTGAGTGTTAGCATGTACTCAGGAAGGGGAAATGCACTCGTTGGGTGATTTTGATGATAATATTGATGTTGCAATATATGGAATGATGAATGGAACATGCATAAAGGTTTTACAATTATCCGAAACTGTGTGATCACAAAATGTCAACGCAGAGCAAATTTCATGAACTTGAGAGTTGAAATCTGCAACGGACTGAAAGTCCAGAAAGCGAAGGAAAGACCATTCGCATTGAGCTTTAGGTAGGATAACATATTGTTGCCCATAACGCTCCTAGAGGGAGCTCCAAAGAATGAGTGAATGTTCTCCATTGAATACTCATATTTAAGATCTGGATAGAGGTGATGCTATAAAAATGCAAAGTTGCATGTTTGGAATGCTCGGGGATAGGATCGACATTCTCTGGTGGTAGATTTATGGTGGTAATATACTTCAGAGTAGTGAAATTTGAGTTTGACGTTTAATGCCCAGGTTAAGTAATTGATGTCATCCAATGCAAGTTTCAAAAAATCTATTAAGGAAATGTCAACCATGTCCCACATGAAATGACAATGTATTAATTTACTAAGATAGTAAATTAATAGCAAATATTGTAATTGCATATATTAAAATAATAAATGTTCGAAATGACAAGTGATGTAGATCTTGATATGGTATAGGCAATGAATCGTTGTTATAATGTTATACGCTATTCCTAATGGAATAGGTGATAGTATTCACTGGAAACATATAGACTTTGTACGGAAATGTGGAATAGAGACGATAAAGGTACTCGCCTAAATGGTGTAGACCTCACAGTATTGGGTGAGATAACTCGCGGTTATTGACATGGACTCTGTCCAATTATGGTGGATGATGCTACAGTCACAATAATTGTCAAAGTCTCTACTACCTTGTGCTATGGTAACATTATGAAAGGTAATCATCAATTTATGAGCATTTTTAATAATTTCTGTGAATTATTTAAGCATAGGCTCAAATAAATAGTAACAAAAAATATTATTCCAATTAAAATGTGAAATAAATGATTGCATGGAATAATTGAAAATGTGTAAAATATTTCAATGTATCGGATTTCTAAGTATTATTGAAGTAATACAAGAAAAATGCAATAAGACACATCTTTTATGCAATTTCTAAGAACTGGAGGGGTTCAAATGCATGAAAGTATTATATAACAAATGTTATATTATATTGGTGCTTAATATATTAGAAACCCAAGGGGTTTAGTGCTAAATTGGTAGGTGTTTTCATCAATTTTGTGACGTCGATACATCTCGCCAATTTGGTGCATAATATTATGCAATTTATGTAAAAGCCGATGGCTTAAATAGAATAAATACATGTGTGTAACATTTTCATTTATCCTGTTGTGCAATTTGTTAAATGCAAAAATATCAATATAGCTAAAGTTATATTTTAAGCAGAGCGTGATTTAATGGAAACATGAGGGTTTTATGCGGTAGTAAACATTACTATGCAATTCCTTATGACATGAGGGTCTAGTATTCCTATTTGCATGATGTAAATATATTATATTGCAACACATTTAAAATCATAGGGTTTAAATGTAAAAAGATTATACGTAATATTGTAATCATGCAATTAAGCAAAAATAAGGGGGTTTCTGTAAAAATGGCCACTGGCCTCAGGTCGGCCGAACGGGGCAAGGCAATCTGGTATGAGGCACATTTGGTCTTTGGGCCCATTCAGCCAGGTGGGGGGACCACCCCATATAAAAGAGATGGGGGGATAGTTAGGGTTTCCCCACCCCTACAGCTGCCACCGTCGCCCTCTCCGTGTATCCTGTACGTGCCGCCACAGGAGGGAGCCACCTCCGGGATCTGGGTGTTGCTAGCCGACCGCCATGACGCCTGCCGCCACCTTGCTGGCATGGTCCTGGGCAGGCCACCTATTGAGGAATGGTCTCACAGGCCCCCTTCGAACATTGAGTTTTGAAGCTTCAGCAACAGCCAAGGAAAAGGCCCCTCATTTTGAAGAGCATGAAAACTTTGATCATCTTGAAGACTATGAAGATGAAGAGAAAGAAGAAATCAAAGTAGAAAGAATGACATGGCTAGAAGATGAAGACCTAGAATGGCAAATAGCACAAAAGAAGCCTATGCTAGAGAGCTTGTCGGTGAGTCGAAAGGTGGCTGAATATCACCGATGAGCTGACGAAGCCAAAAGAACGTTGGAACAACTGCAAAAGCAAATTAACATGCTGCAACACGAGGGTGATGAGTCACGGTATACCTTCACCTCTTCGTCAACATTTGCAACATGGGTTGTGCAGGATCTTCGGCCCAAGTCACGCGTAGGTGATCCAAACTCCCCTCTTTCCTCTTGCTTGCAGAACAAGCCTTGACCTTCAGGTTTCAAAATGCTAAGGCTGGTGATTATTTATGGAGAATCAGATGCAAGGGAGTTCATCATTAGGTTCGAGGTAGCAGTCGAATCTGCTAGTGAAGATGACACAATATTGGTGAAGGCCCTCATGTTGGCAGTAAAAGGAATAGAAAAATCTTGGTACTCTGCCTTACCTCCGGCGTTGATATATTCTTGAGAGCAGTTGTGTGATGCCCTTTTCTATAATTTCCAAGGCAATCGTACAGTTAGTCAAGGAGGTGACCTCTTTGCAGTCAAGCAGTAGCTAACAAAGCCACTCAAAGACTACATGCGTCATTTTGTACATGTGCGCTATCGAGTGAAGGGAGTGAGCGAGGACATAATCATTGATGCTGCTATCCAGGCTACCAGAGAAGGGCTTCTAGCAGCAAAGCTAATACGCAAGAGGCTAGAGAGTATCTAGGAACTCTTCAACAAAATGGAATATTCAAGATCCGAAGCAAACCATTGGCGAAGAAAAAGCAAAAATGGCAGCGTTAAAAATGTTGAGTCCTCTCCCTCGAGCAAGGAAGGAAATGGTGGCCAACCGAAAGACAGGCCATAGCATTCAAAGAAAAGTGATGCCTTCAGGTATACTTCAAAGCAGAAACAAAACAACCAGATACAATCCAAGCCCAAGGATGTCTAGCAAGAGGTTGTCGAAGCCTAGGGTGGTGGAGGCCTCAGTGGCCGAAGCGGTAGAGGCCACAAAGGTTAAGGAGTACGAGCACTGTGTGACCCAAGTACAATGTATTATGAGCTCCACAACAAATGTTCTGGTCATACAACTAAATAATGTCTACAAGTTGTAGCCATGAAGAAAGGCCTAGGGAAGTAACCCTTCGAACCTGCAAGAGTGGTGCATCATGCCATGCCATATAGGCCAGGCAATTCAACAGGGCCATGGCCAGGATCACGGGGCAAACCCTTCCATGTTTGCTTCTCAATGGCATCCAATTGCTATGACATAGCCATATGTTCCAGCACCTTTGGCTTCAACAGATCAAACCTATACCCAACCAACGGCTATTAAAACATTGCTTCCACCCCCTCCCCCAAGGCCTGCAATTGAAGCTCCCCCAGAAACCAGTAGGTCGGTAAACACACTAACACACGGATTGAACGTGATGTTGGCAATTACTAGTGGCTCTAATCAAGAAACTGAGTCAAGAGACAACAAAAAAAAAGATGTCCAAAGGGTTAACCATGTTGGTATAAGTCCTATCTTCGTCCATTTGAAGTGGTCTCATGTCCCCATCACCTTCTTGAAGGAGGACATGAGGTTCATGGAATACCCACATACAGACGCCTTTGTCATAGTGGCTAACATTTCAGGAAACAAAGTCCACAGGATCTTGATAGACCGTGGTAGTTCGGCAGATTTCATCTTCATGGATGCCTTTGATAGGTTTGTAGCAAAGTTTCTTATAGCAGGCTGGATCACTGCTTTGGGCAAGATCAAAATACCGCTGTCTTTTGGTGAAGGGTCAGATTTTTGGATAGAAAGTTCGATGTTGTTGATATACCCTACCCATATAATGCTATCTTTGGAAGATGGGTGCTAAACAAGTTTGGGGTGATAGCACACCATGATTATTTGTGCATGAAAATGCCTAGCCCCAGAGGCGTCATCTCAGTGTTGGGAGATCAAATATTGGAGCACAAAATTGAACTGGAAACTACTCCGTGCTAGCACAACGTTCATGTCATGACAGAACCTTTGTCGAAGCGTTTAGAAGCAAAAAATCTACTCCAGACACAGCAAGTACTGAAGGCTAAACCCAAAGGCTAAACCAAGAAAGTATTGATGTGTCACGATAGACCAGAAAGAGTTGTGGGCATAGGAGCTGAAATGACAGAAGAAGCTAAGCAAAGAATAATGGAATTCCTTCACAACAACGAAGATATCTTTGCATGCTCACCAAAGATTTGCAAGGGGTTAGCATAGATGTCATCGAACGCACTCTGGACGTTGACTTGAAGGCAAAGCAAAAGAAACAAAGGCTTCAAAAAGTGTCAAAAGAAAGAGAAGACGCAACGAATTCTGAGGTGCAGAAATTGCTATAAGCTAGGATTATACGCGAAGCATTGCACTCCGAATGGCTGCACTACCCAGTGTTAGTCAAGAAAAGTAATGGCAGGTGGAGAATGTGTATTGATTTCACAATCTTGAATAGAGCTTGTTGAAAGGATGACTTCCCTTTGCCGCGCATTGTCCGGTTAGTAGACTCTGCAGCTGGTTGTGAAATGTTAAGCTTTTTGGATGCATACTCAGGATACCATCAAGTTTGGATGGCAAGGAAGGATGAGGCAAAAACAAGCTTCAGAACCTATTTTGGAATATACTATTTTTTAAGAATAGCCTTCGAAATACTGGGGCCACCTTCGCAAGATTAATCTAGATTATACTGCAGTCGTAGTTGGGCAAGAACGTATCTGCATACATCGATGACATAGTCGTTAAGAGCGTCAGAGAACCCAATCATCTGGATTACCTTCGAGAGACTTTCGACAAACTCCAAAGCATGGGTTTAAAGTTGTTTCCAAAAAAAGTGTATATTTAGTGTGCAGTCCGAGAAGTTGTTAGGACTCTTGGTGTCAAAAAGGGGCATCAAAGTAAATCAAGAAAAGATACAAGCATATACTAGATATGAGGCCTCCGCTGAATAGGAAAGAGGCACAATGATTGGCTGGAAGATTGTTGGCTCTAAGCCAATTCGTTACCAGGTCAGCTGAGCGAAGCTTGCCCTTCTTCAAAACTCTCGAAGGCTCCGATCCATTTAGGTGGAGCACAGAGTAGCAGAATATTTTTTATGAGTTAAAACAAGTATTTGATGAATATTTGACGAAGCTCACAGCATTGACTAGTCCAAGTCCGAAGGTAGAGTTATTACTGTACATTGTGGTTTCCCCTTCGGCAGTAAGCACAATACTTGTGCAAGAAATGCAAGCCATGAAAAATTGCAATATTTTCGAGTGTATTATGTTTTGGAGGGTAGGACCAAAGAGGTTCTATTCTGAGATGGAGAAATGGCATATGGAGGGGTGATGGCCTCGTGAAAGCATCGACACTATTTCACAACACACAAGATAATGGTACCAATATCCTTCTCCTTTTACAAAATGTTTGAAAACCACGAGGCTACAGGATGAATTGGAAAATGGGCCACAGAGATAGCACCATTTACACTGTCCTTGGTTGTGCAAACACCGAGAAAATCTCAAGCCTTGGCAGAATTTTTGGTAGATATGACACCGTAGGTCGAAGGCCAAGAAGAAGTACTATTAGACCCAATGTGGATCATATATTGTGACGGAGCTTTGGGGGTTTCAGGGGCTAGCACTGCAGTAGTTATACCTTTTCCTTCAGGTGTTAAATTGCGATACACAGCTAGACTCGATTTCTGGTCAACCAACAATGTTGCAGAACATGAAATAGTCCTCCTTGGCCTTCATAAGGCACGAGCCCTCAACATCCGAAGGGTGCTAGTCAAGACAGATCCTCAGGTAGTCGTAGGCTATATTGACAAGACATTCGAGATGAAAGAGCCAGAGTAGGCTAAATACATGGTAGTCGTGTGAAGCAAGGAAAAATGTGAGGACCTTTCCAAATAATATTCTGGATAATCACCAAGTCGATTATTTACATAATCATGACTTCAACGATTAACCAGAATATCATCCCGGCAGTCCCGGCACGTGTTTTGTGCCCAAGGATCGGAACACATGCCTTCCAATACATCACAACACAGTTTAATAAAGAGCAGGTAATTAAACATTTATATTACAAGTCTTTAAACATGCAGTTGTTTCCTCTCCCGATCGGCATGTGGTGAGTAAGGTAAGTGCTAAAGCCAACAACCCCGACGATCGGCCTTAAACGATGCAAGCGGTTTATGGTGCTCGGGTTTCCTCTCTCGACCTGCCCCCTGGACTTTCCACCGAGGCAGACGACACCCCTAACACCGCCCACATCTCATCTCATACTTACCACTCGACCAACCAACCTCAACCCATATCCAATATTGTGATCATAACAAAAGTAAATAATGCCTATGCTCGCGAACGATGAAACCATTCACCGCTCGACTTCTACCGAAGGACCTATGCATTGCTAAGCATTTTGATTAAGTTGTAATCTCGACAACAACATATTCAAGGCGACAAGGGTATGGATAAACAACATCTCAAGGTAGAGGATATGCAATTCAACTTAGGATCTACCCATTTATACCGGACAATGACTCACTAAACATGCAAACATACACAAGCATAATTTATCAATTTTAGACTTCATTCAATTCGATTACACGGGTGCAATATGCAAACATAATATGTTGCTTGCCTTGATACACTGGTTCACAAAGGTGCGGCGCATCAGGATCGACCTCGGTCTCCAGGATCGACGGATCGGTGTGCTCTATGAAACATAACGCGTGCAATGCAATGAGTATGAATAAAGTGCAAATATATGCCTCAATATGCATAAAATGGATGAAAACATTTTTCCTAGATAGAACAATTCATAAGGAAACTAGCAAAATTGGATTCATCAAATTTGGACTTATGGTGAATTAACAGTGAATTAATGAAGCTTTAACCTAATTAATTAATCTCAGAAATTTAATTCATTATTTCATGGCTGAGGATATTTTTAATAGGTAGAGTAGGTTATTATGAAACCAACAAAATTTGTTTCATAATTTTTGAAGCTACAGAGAATTTATTATGAATTTTACAAGTTTTAGCAAGCAGTAAATGTGCTGTCTAGGTATATGGCGGTCAGATCGAGGTATACTCACGGTTAGACCGCCGGAAATGCGGTCAGACCACTCCCGTACAAAGAGTTTTGGCCCTGGCGGTCTGACCGACCTTGGGGTGGCGGTCAGACCGCTGGGAGTCGCCGGAGGCACTTTGTGAGCTCACCGGCGACGATTCTAGCGACATTTGGAGTGGGGACTTGGACCTAGAGCATCACATTGACTTCCTCTACCGCATAGGACAACATGCATATGCCGAAATCTACAAAAACTCGGCTATTGCTTCTAATTCATCAAGAACTCATGAACTTCACAATCCTAGCTCAAAATGCGAAATCCATCCATCCAAAAGGCTTATTCTTGCCATGGGAGTTTAGGGGACTCACCCAATGGCCTTTGCCGAGGTTGTGGACCATCGATTGAAGGAGGTAATGGAGGGAAAAGCTTGGGAGATGAAGAAATCCGGTATTCTTCCAATTTCAACCCTAACACCAAAAGACACCAAATCCGGCTCAAATCCTTCGGGAAAACGAAAATAAATTGGGGGAATGGATAGCTCATGAGCTTGTGATCGCAATGGTACCACATACTCACCTCAAATCCCTCTCTTGAGCTCGGATTTTGGAAGAAAAGAGAGAGGGAGTGAGAGGGAGAGTGAGAGGGAAGGGGAGCACGGTGGGTGCTCGGGTGGGAGAGTGAGGAGGAGAGAGAGTGAGCTGCCACTCTAGAGGGAAAGAGAGTGGGGTGGTTGGCCCACTCCGGTGGGGCCCATGTGGTAGAGAAAGAGTCTGTTTTAACTGCGAATTTCATTCTTTTCTCTCCTGGATTTCTCTCCCTCATCCAAATGATTTCAAACGAATTGCATTAGTGTCAGAAAATTAAACATAATGCTTAAGAAGCATAATTATGCTTAATTATGTGATTATGGAATTTGGGACGTGACAAACCTCCCCCCCTAAAAAGGAATCTCGCCCCGAGATTCGGTACGAGTCGGGGAAGAGCACGATGAGTCTAGGAACCACGCTGTGAGAGATAGAATCCAATGCATATTTTCATTCACATGGCGATAACTTGGACACGTGAGAGATTCCAAATATGCTATATTACATTAACATTTACATGTCATCAAAGAACTCCGGATACTCGGAGCGGAGCTTATCTTCCCGCTCCCATGTAGCTTCGGCTTCTGTATGGTTGCTCCATTGGACTTTTAGGAACTTGATGGAATGGCGCCGTGTCTTGCGCTCGGCCTCATCCAAGATACGAATTGGCTGCTCACAATATGTCAAGTCCGGTTGCAACTCTTGGGGTGCAACATCATCAACCTCGATTGGAACTCGGAGGCACTTCTTCAATTGTGACACATGGAAGACATCGTGAACCGCGGAGAGGGACGGAGGCAAGTCCAACTGATATGCCACCTCACCACGCCGGCCAACGATTTGGAATGGTCCCACGTATCAAGGTGCTAGCTTTCCTCGAACTTGGAAACGTCAGACCCCTTTGAGAGGAGACACTTTGAGATACACATAATCTCCAATGGCGAACTCGAGCTCTCAGCGGCGGCAATCTGCATAACTCTTCTATCGTGATTGAGCTGTGAGAAGACTCTTTCAAATATTCAGAACATGATCTTCTGCCTCCTTGACCAAATCCGAACCCAGAAAAGCCCGTTCACCGGATTAGGACCAATTCAACGGCGTTCGGCATCTACGGCCATAGAGAGCTTCAAGCGGCAACATTTCGATGCTCGCTTGAAAGCTATTGTTGTAGGAGAACTTGGCGAATGGCAAGCATATGTCCCACCTCTTCCCATAAGTGAGAACACACGCTCGGAGCATGTCTTCTAGAATTTGGTTCACCCTCTCGGTTTGACCGTCAGTTTGAGGATGATAAGCGGTGTTGTGGAAGAGCTCGGTTTCCAGAGCCTCATTAAAGCTCTTCTAGAAATGGGAGGTGAATTGAGTTCCTCGATCGGAGACAATCTTCTTCGGAATACCATGAAGGCAAACAATCCGGGTGAGATACAACTCTGCATACTGCTTTGCATTGTATTGGGTCTTCACGGGAAGAAAATGTGCTGACTTTGTGAGTCGGTCCACAATGACCCAAATCGAGTCATAGCCCTGCGAGGTCTTCGGCAAGCTGGTAATGAAATCCATTCCAATTTCCTCCCACTTCCAGGAAGGAATGGGCAAAGGCTGAAGTGTACCGGCTGGCTTGAGGTGCTCGGCCTTCACCCTTTGGCAGACATCACACTCGGAGACATACCGAACGATTTCTCACTTCATGCGAGTCCACCAAAATCTCGGCTTGAGGTCTTGATACATTTTTGTGCTTCCCGGATGAATAGAGAGTAATGAATCATGAGCCTCATCAAGAATCTTCTTTCTCAAAGCCTCAACCTTCAGAACCACGAGACAGTTCCCAAACCATAGAATGCTTTGCTCATCTTCAGAAAAGCATAAGGCCTAACCCATCTTCATCTTCTCTCGGATTCGGATCATGCCTTTGTCATCCTTCTGAGCTGCCTTGATCTCATCCAGAAGAGTGGATTTCATCTCCAGGTTGGCAATAAATCCATCCGTGACCATCTCGAGCCCAAGCCAGCGGAACTCATCACAAAGTGTGGAATTCCCGGGCTCGACCCTAAGACAATGGCAATGAACTTTCCGGCTCAAGGCATCGGCGACCACATTCGCCTTGCCGGGGTGATAATGCACTTCCAGCTCGTAGTCCTTAATCAGCTCGAGCCATCTTCGCTGCCTCATATTCAAATCTTTCTGAGTGAAGATGTACTTTAAACTCTTGTGATCCGTATAGATACGGCACAAGTTTCCCAGCAAGTAATGACGCCAAATCTTTAGAGCGTGCACGACAGCAGCAAGTTCTAAGTCATGCGTCGGATAATTCTCCTCATGGTGCTTCAATTGACGTGACGCATACGTGACAACTCTGCCCTCTTGCATAAGGACACAGCCGAGGCCAATGCCAGAGGCATCGCAATAAACATCAAAGCCCTTACTCACATCTGGCTGGGCAAGAACGGGAGCGGTCGTGAGCAATTTCTTCAAAGTCTGGAAAGCTATCTCACAGTCACTCGACCACTCGAAAGCATTGCCTTGCTTCAACAACTCGGTCATTGGCTTGGCAATTTTGGAGAAGTTCTCGATGAACCGGCGGTAATAGCCCGCAAGTCCGAGAAAACTCCGGATGTCAGTGACATTCTTGGGCTGCACCCAATTGAGCACATCCTGCACCTTGCTCGGGTCAACTGCAACCCCTGTGCTCCAACAGAACATGACCTAGAAAGGCTACCTCCCTGAGCCAGAACTCACACTTGCTGAACTTGGCATAAAGCTGATGATCTCTGAGTCGATCAAGAACAATACAGAGGTGTTCAACATGCTCTTCATCAGTCTTGGAGTATATGAGAATGTCATCGATGAAAACCATGACAAACTTATTCAATTCCTCCATGAATACCATGTTCATCAAGTACATGAAGAATGCCGGCGCATTTGTAAATCCAAAGGACATGACGGTAAATTCATATAGACCATAACAGGTAAAGAAGGCCGTCTTCGGTATATCCTCCGGTCGGACCTTGATCTGATGATAGCCCAGTCTCAAATCAATCTTCGAAAAGACTCAGGCTCTAGTCAACTGATCAAACAAGATGTCGATCCGATGGAGTGGATACCTGTTCTTGACCGTGACCTCATTCAACAGACGGTAGTCCACACACATCCGGAGAGTGTCATCCTTCTTCTTCACAAAGAGAGCCGAGCATCCCCAGGGTGAGGAGCTCGGGTGAATGAACCCCTTTGATAGCAATTCATGAATCTGCTTCTTCGGTTCAATTAGCTCAACTGGCGACATCTTATACGCCTTCTTCGAAATTGGGGCCGCACCGGGCATGAGATCAATGGAGAACTCCACTGCTCTGTCAGGCGGCATTCCGGGCAACTCATCCGGAAAGACATCCGGGAATTCCCACACCACAGGAATACTCATCATGTCTATGGTGGGGACAGCCCTCAAGGCGAAGAGACAAGATTTGACACCCTCCAGCTTCAATTGAATCCGGGTGCCGGACGGACCATTTAGAGTAACTGTCCGCTGGACACAATCGAACACGGCCTTGTTCTTGGAGAGCCAGTTCATCCCCAATATGATATCAATTCCCTTCGAATTCATCACTAGAAGATTTGCCCCGAAAGACATCTCGTTGATGATTACCGAGGCATTGGACACGCATTGCTTAATAAGGACCTTAGCTCCAGGGGCATCTATAAGATAGGGCGTAGGGGTGGTGCTAACTGTCAACCCATGACGCCAAACATTTGCCGCTATGAAGCAATGAGAAGCTCCAGAATCGAAAATAACAACTATAGGTGCGACGACAGAGTTAGAATGCATATGCAACGTACTCATTAGGACGGTGTCACCCTCCTGAACGTCCTCGGCGGTGGTGTGGCGTGCTCGGCCATGCTTGGGAACGTGGGTCGCCTGAGAAGTCTGAGGCACCGACTGAGCTAATGGTGGCCATGGAGCAGTCACCCCGGCTCCTGGCCTCGGATACAGGTAATCCCTCGCGTACTGGCTGACACAGCCGCAGTTGTAACAAGGGCTGCCGAGGCCACCAATCACACTGCTCTGTGAACCGGTCGGTCGTGGAGGCTGTCCTTGTGGAGCGGAGAAAGCCGGCCGCTGCACGAGCCACATCGGACGCGGAGCACCCGATGCCGGCAAGCAAGATGGTGGAGGTAGACTCTCCGTGCGGGCGCACTGCGAGCTCCCGCCCACAGAAGGAGAGGAACCCCTCTTGCGCTTCTTCTCCTCCTGGTGGTTCTTAAGCTTGAACTCCACCGTGAGTGACGTGCTCACCAACTTGTTGAAGTCGGCGAACTCATGCGCCGACAACCGGTCTTGCATCTTCGAATTGAGACCATTAACAAAGCGGTATTGCTTCCGCTCGTCGGTGCTCACTTCATCTTGAGCATATTGTGTAAGGTGATTGAACACCTGCACGTACTCCATCACGGTTCGGCCTCCTTGCTTGAGGTCCTCGAACTCCCGCCTCTTGATCTCCATGAGGCCGCTCGGGATGTGGAAAGAGCGGAAGGCCTCGCGGAACTCCGCCCAAGACACTCGGTGGTTAGCGGGGTGCATGGCCAAGAAGTTGGACCACCATGCGCCCGCCGGGCCCTAAAGTTGGTGGGCGGCGTAGAGCGCCTTCTCGTGATCCTCACATCTGAGGAGAGCAAGCTTCTGCTCGATCGTCCGAAGCCAGTGATCGGCATCCAGAGGATCCTCAGCCCATGAGAAAACCGGCGGCTGAGTCCTCAGGAAATCTGAGAAATCATCTCGGCGCCCGGCTCCACCCCCTCCATGAGGAGCCGTGTTGCGCACGAGAGCCTCCAGAAGTGCCTGATTCGTCTGGCGATTCTGCCCAATCATCATGAGCACTTCCGCCAAAGTCGGCGGTGGAGGAGGGTTGTTCTCATTCAACCGCTCCGGATCATTCATATCACGACGAGTCCTAGCCATTCTGTAACGACATAAGAAAAGGGAAACGTCAAATTCCAACTTAGCACAACGCATTCGCCGGATATATTGTTAGAATCCCGAAATACATGTATATAGATCATGCATGCATGAATGCAATATGAGAATGACAGTATGCTCGATCCTAGCTACCGTTTCTTTCTCGTGCACTTCTCTCCGCAACAAACTTCGAAACTCAAAAGCAGTTATACTTAGGGGCATAATATTGCATTTTCATACATATTGATCAAGAAGAGGCATAAACAAAACTTAGTGAGTTGTTTAGGTGAAGTTGACCACTTACTAAACAACATTCTAAATTATATTTAGGCTACTTAATTAAACCAAGCTCTGATACCACGCTGTGAGGACCCGTCCAAATAATATTCTAGTTAATCACCAAGTCGATCATTTACATAATCATAACTTCAACGATTATCCAGAATATCATCCCGGTAGTCCTGGCACGTGTTTTGTGCCCAAGGATCGGAACACATGCCTTCCAACATATACATCACAACACAGTTTAATAAAGAGCAAGTAATTAAACATTTATATTACAAGTCTTTAAACATGTAGTTGTTTCCATAATTTACATTAAAAGGAAACAACAACTACGCAGCGGAAGAAAACTATACAACAAAAGGATATGGAGCCACATGCCCTTAGGCTCCATACCAAAACACTGAGTTCGGAGTAGAATGTGCTACTCCTGCCCGCCACCCTGATCGGCAGGCACAAAGTAGTCAAACACCGCCTCTTCCTCACCAGCAGCACCTGAAACGCAGGCATGAGTACAAAGGGTACTCACAAGACTTAAACCATATAGAGCACAAAAACATAGCTCGACTCCAAGGATTATGCATTGAGCTATTAGCAAGGATAAAGCCACATGGTTATGTTACACACAAGCGGTAAGCAATCTAGACATCTATGTGTGAGCAACTGACTTAACCAACAACATAATTCTACCCTGCATAGGCCAACTGAACATAAAGGTAACTGTAACCAACATAAACATAAAACTAGAACCAACATGAGCATATATGTAACTAAGAACCAACTCGTCCATCGCCATAATAACTGAACCATCAATCACATATCCGAACCATCACCCACAAATGAGAACTCTACGACCGGGTGCAGATGAAACAATAGCATGCTCATGACCGAGAGCGCGGCATTTCGAAATGTTTATACACCCTGCCGGGGGATACTACTGGACCCACACGACACGAGAACCATACAGTTTGTGCCACCCGCTAAAGTGCACACAAGGGGGTACCCGTGACAACCTTTCCCAACCAGCCCCAACTGTGTGGGGCATGCATCGCTCGGCGCGGCGATACTAGAACTACTCCCAGAGCAAACTAGTACCGCTTACAAGCCCGCCCGCTCACACCATCGATGTTCATGCCCACAAAGCCACAGATGCGAAGGTATTCGGCTCGTCTTACTATTAGATCGGCATGTGGTGAGTAAGGTAAGTGCTAAAGCCAACAACCCCAACGATCGGCCTTAAACGATGCAAGCGGTCCATGGTGCTCGGGTTTCCTCTCCCGACCTGCCCCCTGGACTTTCCACCGAGGCAGACGACACCCCTAACACCGCCCACATCTCATCTCATACTTACCACTCGACCAACCAACCTCAACCCATATCCAATATTGTGATCATAACAAAAGTAAATAACGCCTATGCTCGCGAACGATGAAACCATTCACCGCTCGACTTCTACCGAAGGACCTATGCATTGCTAAGCATTTCGATTAAGTTGTAATCTCGACAACAACATATTCAAGGTGACAAGGGTATGGATAAACAACATCTCAAGGTAGAGGATATGCAATTCAACTTAGGATCTACCCATTTATACCCGACAATGACTCACTAAACATGCAAACATACACAAGCATAATTTATCAATTTTAGACTTCATTCAATTCGATTACACGGGTGCAATATGCAAACATAATAGGTTGCTTGCCTTGATGCACTGGTTCACAAAGGTGCGGCGCGTCGGGATCGACCTCAGTCTCCGAGATCGACGGATCGGCGTGCTCTATGAAACATAAAACGTGCAATGCAATGAGTATGAATAAAGTGCAAATATATGCCTCAATATGAATAAAATGGATGAAAACATTTTTCCTAGATAGAAAAAGTCATAAGGAAACTAGCAAAATTGGATTCATCAATTTTGGACTTATGATGAATTAACAGTGAATTAATGAAGCTTTAAACTAATTAATTAATCTCAGAATTTTAATTCATTATTTCATGGCTTAGGATATTTCTAATAGGTAGAGTAGGTTATTATGAAACCAACAAAATTTGTTTCATAATTGTTGGAGCTACAGAGAATTTATTATGAATTTTACAAGTTTCAGCAAGCAGTAAATGTGCTGTCTGGATATACAACGGTCAAACCGAGGTATACTGGCGGTCAGACCGCCAAGTCTCATTGTTAGACCACCGGAAATGCGGTCAAACCACCCCTGTACAGAGAGTTTTGACCCCTGGCGGTCTGACCGACCTTGGGATGGCAGTCAGACCGCTGGGAGTCACCGGAGGCACTTTGGGAGCTCATCGGCGACGATTCCAGCGATATTTGGAGTGGGGACTTTGGACCTAGAGCATCACATTGACTTTCTCTACCACATAGGACAACATGCATATGCCGAAATCTACAAAAACTCGGCTATTGCTTCTAATTCATCAAGAACTCATGAACTTCACAATCCTAGCTCAAAATGCGAAATCCAACCATCCAAAAGGCGGATTCTTGCCATGGGAGTTTAGGGGACTCACCCAATGGCCTTTGCCGAGGTTGTGGACCATCGATTGAAGGAGGAAACGGAGGGAAAAGCTCGGGAGACGAAGAAATCCGGTGTTCTTCACATTTCAACCCTAACACCAAAAGACACCAAATCCGGCTCAAATCCTCCGGGAAAATGAAAATAAATTGGGGGAATGGATAGCTCATGAGCTTGTGATCGCAATGGTACCACATACTCACCTCAAATCCCTCTCTTGAGCTCGGATTTTGGAAGAAAAGAGAGAGGGAGTGAGAGGGAGAGTGAGAGGGAAGGGGAGCACGGTGGGTGCTCGGGTGGGAGAGTGAGGAGGAGAGAGAGTGAGCTGCCACTCTAGAGGGAAAGAGAGTGGGGTGGTTGGCCCACTCCGGTGGGGCCCACGTGGTAGAGAAAGAGTCCATTTTAACTGCGAATTTCATTCTTTTCTCTCCTGGATTTCTCTCCCTCATCCAAATGATTTCAAACGAATTGCATTAGTGTCACAAAATGAATTACCCAAAATTAAACATAATGCTTAGGAAGCATAATTATGCTTAATTATGTGATTATGGAATTTGGGATGTGACAAAAAATATTTTTGGGGTTTCACTGTCAAGAGCATCTCAAGAAACTATCATTCCAAAGCTGATGACCTTGCAAAAGCTGTGGCACAATAGTTGCCGATGTCTCCAGATGTTTTTTATCATAATCTGGAAATATTAGCTGTTGAAGCCCCACAGCAGGCAGCCCATCATGTCACCATAGTTGAGAGCGAAGACTAGTGATCTTCCATAATGGCCTACCTTCGAGGTCATTACGAGCCAGAAGACCAAGTAGAGGAAAAGTGTATGGTGCAAAGAGCCATGAAGTACAAGATTGTGGGGGCTGATTTGTACAACATGGGAGTTTGTGCACCGATGCTTTGATGCATATCCCAGACAAAAGGTCAAAGTTTTCTTAAAGAAATACACGAAGGATTGTGTGGCTCGTACATTGGCACTTGAGCACTTGTCAGAAAAGCATTCAGGCAAGGATTCTATTGGCCAAAGGCCATTTCCAATGCGGAGGCCACAGTCCAAAGCTGTACGACATGCCAGTACATGGCCAAGAACTGTAACAGGCCTTCGTCAATGACACAACTTATCTCACTGATTTGGCCCTTAACTTAGTGGGGTATTGACATTATAAGACACTTGCTAGCTTCTCTGGGAAACTTTCGTTATGATATAGTGGTAGTTGAGTACTTCTCTAAATGGGTGAAGGCAGTTCCAATGGCAAAGATCACATCAAAAAATGTTCAAAGGTTCTTGTGGCAAAACATCATCTGTTGCTTCGGCGTTCCACATGAAGTAACAGTCGACAATGGCACACAGTTTGATAGTGAAGACTTCAAGCAGTTTTGTGAATACTAGGAATCAAAATTTGTTTTGCTTCAGTATACCATCCTCAATCAAATGGAACTATGGAGAGGGTGAATGGCAACATCTTGGCTAGTGTGGCAAGGCGGCTACAAGGGCTCCTAAAAAGAAAGTGAGTCGAAGAGTTGCTGAAAGTCTTGTGGTCACTTAGGATAATTGCAACTAGACGAAAGAGTTTAACACCATTTCAATTATTCTTAGGCAAAGAGGCTATGACTCCAGAGGAATGTAAAAACATGTCTTTTGTGTCACCACTGAGATAGCTCAGAACGAAGAGTTAGTAACGAAAGATGCACTGGAAGAAATCAGAGTGCAGGCTGTTGAAAACTTGGTGAAGTACTAAGATGAAACAAAAAGATGGAGGGACAAGAATGTGCCTCCGAAGGAGTTCACTCGAAGGGACCTTGTACTCCGAAGGCTACCCAATGCTTTGACTGTGCAAAAACTACAAAGCAAATGGGATGGACAATTCAAAAAGGCATGGGTCTTATCACTTGGCTACTCTTGAAGGAGAAGAGCTTCCGCACGCTTAGAACACAGACAACCGTTGCAAGTATTATGTGTAATCGATGAAGTTACAATGGAGCTTCGCAGTAATAGGTGAAACACCTATAGTAGATTTACGTTTATGCAGTTTTTAGTTCAGCATTTCAATTCAAGTAATGTATAGATGTTGTAGTCTTTTCCTCACAGGGGTACCCCATATCGTGGTGTGTGGTTTTTAACAAGGCATCTAGCTTTGTAAACCCTCCAAGAAAGCATGTGCATCGATGGAATTCATGCATGATTCATCGTTGAAGTGACGTAAGTCTTCGCTTGAAAGATGCACACCAATCAACAAAATAATGCAGGCTGAAGCCAGATAGAAAAAAAGTTGAGGTAAGGAATATCAAAGTGTGCATGACACCTTACCCTTCAACTTAAAGACAGGTACACACTCGCAGGAAAAGCCAAAGTGTTGCTAAACCTTAAAACAAAGGCAACACACATCTCGACTTAAAAGAAAAAAGTTGAACTGTTGCTAAACCTTGAAACAAAGGAAGCACGCCTCTCAAGTTAAAAGGAAAAAGCCTAAGTGTTGCTAAACCTTAAAACAAAGTTAGCAAACCTCTCAACTTGAAAGGAAAAGGTCGAAGTCTTGCTCAGCCTCGAATTAAAGGCATCAAACCTCCAGCTTCAAAGAAGAAATAGCTTGTGTCGCCAAACCCAGGTGGGGGCTACACAATTCAGTATGAACAAAATTAAAGCATTATTAGCATTAGAAATGAGAGTAATGCACATGAAGAAATAATAATTCAACTTTGATCACAAAGACAAAGACCAACACACCCTTCAGCCAATATACAATTGGTCTTCAAATCAAAAGATATGAGCAAATGCACTAAGAATCTATCGAAATAGTGCTTGACTAGATGGCTCGTGCCGAAGGTCCCTACAGATTAAAAGTCAGGGGCAGCATTTTTTGATTGATGCTTTGCGCACGTTGCTGTTGAAGGTCCCTATGGCTTAAAAGTTGGGGTGACAGTGTTTTTTCGATCGACGCTTCGCACACATTACTACCAAAGATCCCTATGGTTTAAAAGTTTGGGGGCGGCATTTTTTTATTGATGCTTCACGTACATTGCTGTTGAAGGTCCCTATAGCTTACAAGTTGAGGGGGGGCGACATTTTTTCGAATCTTTGCGCACATTTCTACCAAATGTCCCTACAGCTAAAAAGTTGGTGACCGAAGGCTCAACGAAAAAATGCAATAGAGAATAGAGAAAATTCATTGTGCAAATTCATCAACATCAAGATCTACAATAAATTTATACATTTGACCATGACCAAGTTGGAAAATGATACCTCGCCTTGCGGGAAAAGGCTCCATCATGTCCAACAGGGACCTAACATAATCCGAAGAAGTTCCAAGCGAAAGCACATGCGGGGCACCATGACCTTCAACAAATGGTGCTCCTTGAAAAGGCTGAGGTTGCCACTGATAACAAAAGTGCAAGAGCAAGGTTGGGATATACTCTTCATCAATCGGTTGAGGCTTTGGCTCAAGGATCCCTCATGGAGGGTCAAAGTCTTTGCGCTCTATCCTACAGATTTCCAGCTCGGCCTTTTGGATGTCCAAGTCTGAAGGGCGAAATGACTCCCAAAATGCTTTTGACTTGGTGTTTCTAGCGTCATAGACCCTAGCCTTCACTCGCCAATATTCTTCAAATTATATGTCAGGGTGGCGGTGGTGGAACGAGTTCGAGCAAGTCCATGACACGAAAAAGTTATCCCGCGTCATAGTTATGGGGGCAACATCTTCGACTACCAACGCAGAGTCAAAAGGGAGGACTTGCACATGATGTGAAGATTGCCAAAATATCTAACAAGAAATTAAGCAAAAATATATTACAAATATTTTGAGTAACATCAAGTCATTCAATTCCAAAAGGCAGTGACAATGTATCACTCCTTGCACGCACCTGCTCTGAACCTTCCGTCGCATAGCATTCGACAGGATAGAGGGTACTGCAGTAGCCGAAGCATCCCTGGTCTTCGTGGTAGCCTACAACCAAAACCAGTCAGAAAAAAAGTGAAGAAGAGAATAATAAAACAATGATAATCCATAGTGAATATAAAGGTACATACTCTTCGGCTGTTGTTCTCCATCTCTTGAAGGGCAAGATCTCGCTCGTACTTGCACCAGTAGTTGCTGGTGAAAACTTTGGCGGCGGCCTTTGATACCTTCAACACCTTCGACACCGCCCTGGTCGACATGTCGAGGGGGTAGCAGAATGAAGGGCTACGGAGCACCTTGTGGTGATCACAGCCTGTCATCTCTAAAGATTGTATAGGGCTCCAGCCAGAAATCATAAAAATTTCCATACAAGTGGGTTGCTTACCAGAAGCCCTCAAATGATTCTGCGATCCACCCAAGAAAGCCATCGAAATCGTCGTGTTCAAAGGCTGGAGTTGAGGACGAAGACCCTAACTCTTGAAGAGTTTTGTCAATAGCTTCGCTGGCCCTCAGCGCCTTTGGCTCCAAAACTTCAACACGTTTTTGGATCGCATCCTGGGCAAGTTGCCTTGCCTTGCGAAATGCTTTAACTAGGCATTGATTTTCAAGTTTCTCAGCCATGAAGGTAGTGTGGAGTTCCTGATTGTCCTTTTCAAGATTACCAAGTTGTTACACACGTGTTCGGATGCCTCTACACATTGACAAAGGGTGTCTACCTCCTTTTCTAATTCCTGCACATGTAGAATGGTCATTTTTGTCAACCGAACATATTCGCCAAGCTTCCCTTCAACCTTCTCTGCTCTTTGGAGCAGCACGTCCCTCATCGCCTCTGCCCTTTTCATGCAATCCTCCACTTGTCCCGCGTGCTTCCTCAAAGCGCACGCAAGAAGCATGTTTATAAGTACAAGTATGCAAAGGAGAGCATAATAACAATCAAAAGTACCATTGTTGTCATGACATCGAAGGCGTCCGTAAGTACAGAAGCAGGTTTTTGCACCAGTTGTAACTCCATCTTGGGGAGGGTGAAGCTATCGAATATTCTCTTCATATCCTTCACCTCTCCAGCCGTTGGTTCAAATGAAGTCAGTCGTAGTGATTCGGCCTCAATAATTCTAGCATTGCATGAGACGCCCACTAACATAAGGTCTTTGCCACTGTGATGAACCACCTGTGGCGAAGCATCCTCCCCCACTTTGGTCTCTGCAGTACATTGGCTTTCAGACGAGTCAGAGTCTGAACTACAAGATGACCTGGCTGACTAGGATATAGAATATGCAAGGCATCCTTAGGAGAAGGGGCAACAACATTTGTTGTCTCCTTCGGAGGCGCCTATCGGAGGGGTACTGCTTCCTATGGTTTGGAACCCCCAAGGTCCTCACCCCACGCATCACCAAATAGTGGTTGGTCATGCCCCTTCTTCGAGGTAATCATCTTCCTTTTCTTGGCTCCTTGAGCAAGAGGGTTTACACCTTTCCTCTTTTGCTGAGTTTGGGTGGCGGAGGGCTCTCCAATGCTGGAGTCCAAAGGACGTCCCCTTTCGGCACTGCTCCGAGAGGACCCAATGAGCATCAGCCTATCCTCGTAGGTGAGCCCCGAAGCTCAAGGATTCGATTCCGCTAGTGACCAAGGGCCTGTTCGGCACAAGCTTGGCCCTCAATCAGGGTGAACTTCCCTAGAAGAATTCGAGCTTTGGCCTCTGTACTATCTACCATCACAACTGTTACAAAGTACGAAAACTTAAGAAAATAGCTAGAAAATCAAAGATTAATGGGAGTTAGGCCATAAGACATACCGGGGTTTCCCCAAAAATTAAACTGGGGGTGGCACAGCCCCTCTGCCCCCATCAGCCTGAAGGATGGAATGGATCACCCTTCGCTTAATGGCCAAACCCCTGCAGCGTTCGATGAGATCGCGAGTACTTAGGTGCTTCGCACACCTCGTAAACACCTCGAAGGTGGCCCGCTGGAAGTCATTCAGCATCAAATCCGGGGTGCAATTGCTTTGTAATCTTGGCATTTAGACACAAGGTACTCTTTCTTATCTACCTAATGGTAGAACAACCATTGTGTCACGTCCTTCGGCCATTTGTGTGTGTAGGAAATGGCAGGTTCAGCCAAGCCTACGCGGTAAGAGAAATTAACGCAGCCATAGTGGGCTTCCACTGCACATCATCCATGAAAATCGGCTTCGCTGGTGGTGGAGCTGGTGAACGGCAACAAAAGCTCTGGTGGATGCCTTTGCTCCTTCTGACCTTGCCACCCAAGCAAAAAGGCTGAGCCAGACGATGGCGTTCGGGGTCAACTAATGAAGAAAGATTTTGTACAACTTAAGCACATTCGCCACCATCTCATCACAGGGCTAGCCAGGACCCCTTCGTCAACCTTTGACACCCGACCCAGTAGGTCTTCGACTTCAGGGTTTTGCTTTTTAGGGCCATCGGCTTAGGATGCCTTAGCTTTGGTTAATGATGCTAAGGTTGCCAAATGGCTTCAACCAGAGTGATGGAAGCAGATTATGGGGCTTGAAGGCAATGTGTTAGTGTTAAAAGGAAATGAATCGTGGTGTAACACTTATATAGTGGTCAAAATACCAGCTCAAGGGTACTCCAAAAGAGATTTGTTGGGAATCAAACCATCGCATTAATTGTAGTTAAGATAAACAGATAGTAATTGACATTTGGACATTGAACCGTCTTGGCAGACACCATCACTTTTATAAAGGTTAGATCCTTTGGGCAAGCAAAGAGGGCTAAATTCACCAAAGGTAAAACATATAGTGCAAGGTCTTCGATGGGCCCAAGGGGACGACGTTCGGTGATACCATCTAATTCACGGGTTTGGCTCATCGAGGAGGAACCATGCCCATGTGGGGCTACTATTGGAGAATGGTCTCACTGGCCCCCTTTAGACATTGAGTTGAAGACCTCTATGACCACCGCAAACTAACAAAGCTTAAAGTTGTCGTGGATCTGTCGTGTTACAGGAACCCTTCAGCAAGCTGAAGGTACCCTTCGGACACTCAGCGCTTCCCTTTGATGACATGACGGTGCTTCCCTTTGATGTTTTCTATTTGGCCTACAAACAATGTAGAACAATACGTGACCGGTAGCATGTTGAACTTGAAAATGGAGCCGATAGAGATAGTAGATAGTAGATAGAAATAAGTTTGTTATCTTTTCATTCATCGATATTCTTGTACATTTATACAGGATGAATGTGTCTCCCCAATGGTGAGACATACATTCGGGAACGGTCATGGCTATTACCATGAGTGATTGTCGTAGGAAGAGATCAACCGTAACACTACTCTCAATCCAATGTCACGAAGTAATTATCTAGGGCATCGTATGCCCTATGATGGATTATTCTTGGTTTCGCATGGGTTCTTGATTCCCCTATTTATAACCTAATCAATTGTTCCATCATCATTTACCACAAAGCAAGCTCGAATCATCTCTTTCATAATTAGACCTGTTTCTGGAACCATTATCTGAAAATGTCCTGCTACAGATATTTCTCATCCTCCGAAAATAAAGTATGACCATTGCCTTTTGAATTTCTTAATAACATTCTATGACATTCTGTTAAGACAAATTGATTGCAGAATGAGACGTTAAGAATGTTATGATAAGATAAGACTTTGGAATATAGAAGATGATGCGCCACCTTCTAGGGATTCTTTTATAGTCATGGGATGGTTATCTCACGGCACCATCATTTGAGACAATGTGCCGCTATGCTGGTGCTGCCTGCTCTGACTTGTGCTGCCAAAGTAGTTGAATCGAGAGAGGTTAGCGTTTAAATGCATATATGTGTATGCCATTTAGGTGTTCAATGAGATAAGCTCAAGAGACATGTTGGAGATCAACATCCTGCCAGAGAACTCCATTTTCGTGGGAATCCTAAATGGCACTGTCATCTTCCAGTTCATCCTTTGTCCATTTCCTGGAAGATTTCGCCGTACCCACATCTCTCACCCAGCTCCAGTGGCTCGTCAGCGCTCTGTTTCGCCTCCTTGGGATACCGATATATCGCTGCTGCCATAAAGCTGGTTCCCATGGAACCTCATGAAGAAGGCGATGGACGTAGTCACGTTGAACATACTAGTCTTGTGGATTAAGCGCCGCTATTCGGTCTCACCAATTCCGAACTACGGTAAGCTGACCTTCGCCCAGTAATATATTTTTCATGGAGCCTATGCACGAGAATAGCAGCACTTGATGTCCCCTGACGCAAGGTTCGCAGCAAATTGTGAAGAAACATTTGGTTTTGGTGCAAGGGATTTTCTGCGTGCCCTGTCGGGCACCGTGCAGGTCCTTATCCTTGGCTCACTGGGAGCAGCGGCCCAGCTCGCAGTCGACTAGCGTGTCCTCGTCGTCGCGGCGCAGCTCGCGCAAGAGTCCGTCTCGCGTGCCGCTGTGGAAGCCTGTGAGGAGGTCGAGCGCCGGGTCCAGGACGCGCCCAAAAGTTGGCCTGGAATCGGGTTGGGGCCTGGGACGCAAACGGCATGAGAGGCAAGGCCGCAACGGAGCAGTGACGGCGGGAAGCAACGCCTCATTGGCCCCAACCCGATTCCAGTCCACGTCTGCATACGAACGTGTCAATCCCGGGCACGACCAGTCAAAACAGGCATCATGGTGGCAAAACAGCCGTCCAAAACCGGGTTAGGGGCTAATTTAATCTGGTACGAATAGTTATGGGGTTAAGTGTTACCTGAAAATGTACCGGGGTTAAGTGGACCAAACGAATAACATGGGCTTTTCTCTAAATAAAGGTGTTAAAACACCTGTTTGGAGGACAAAATTGATTATATGTTCTAAAGTTGATTAGCCATGATAATATATCCAAAATTGATCATCATTTGATCATATGTCCTACAAGTACTTAGTTTGTAACAATATTTCGTATTGGGTAAGAGAGATTAATGATAAAATTTGTTACAAAGTAGTTCTTGTGAGACATATGATGAAAAGATGATCAACTTCAAATATATTATTAAATATCAACTAACTTTGGGACGTATAGTCAAATTTCCCCTTATCTCTTATTTAAATACTTTGTCGACCTACTTATCAAAGCTCACGGGTGCTATAGTTTTTAAAAAACTATGGTACTACGAAATTGCAGTTTTAGAAACCAGAGTCACACAATACTAAGGTTTAAAAAAACATATCTAGGGTACAGTTTCCAAAACTCAAAAAAAAGTGACTATAGTTATAGCAATACTGTGGTTTTCAAAACTACAAGATTTATTATTTATTCAAAGACCTCCGTGTTTTCCAGAACCAAAATATTTATAAAACCATTATTTTTCCAAAACTCCAAAAAAGACTACGACCCAAGCAGGCCCTCAGTTTTCTAGACTAAGACCCCTCCCCGGCTTTGTTAGAACCAGCATGTAGTCTCACGGAACTACAGAACTAATACTACTGGATACATCACCAAGAGCACATAGGCAGCAGGATTGCACAAACGCAGAGCAGAACCCTAGCGCCTGTTCCAAATCTAATAGCAAGAAACTAATAGAAAGAGTTGTGAGTGCTGTTGCCTCCAATCAAGCTGGTCAGAAGGAGGCGGAGGCGCGCGGCGGAGAGGCGGAGTCCGGCCAGAACTGCGCGCTCTTCACCTTGGAGATGCTGTTGAGCACGCCCAGCGGCGTGACGTCCCCCGCCACCGTCACCTTCTTCGTCGCGATGTCGATGTCGAAAGACGTAACGCCTGCACATAGGCGGCTGACTATGTCGATGAAGGAGCGATGAACGAATATAGAAATTCTCAGTCGTCGATCGCCTCACCTTCCATCTTGGAGATGTGCTTCTTCACCTTGCCAGCGCAGCCCTTGCAGTGCAGCGACACCCTCAAAACCACCACCTGCACACGTATATATGCATACGTTGTGAACTTGTGATCGATCGATAACCAATCATGTGCAGCAGACGTTTGATTAGATGGATCACCAGTTCACCACTCCTAATTTAACGACAAGAAATCAATAGCTGGACGGCAGAACATGCATGCATGCGGGATAGTCGGTCAGGACTCGGGAGCATCGATCTCACTCACCTGGTGCTCCCGTGTTATCATTGAGCAAGACCTCGTGATGACCTTCATGTCATCGTCTCTAACTCTAGTTGCTGCACCGGCACCGGCGACACCGCCTCCTGTCTCCGACGACGACCAGAAGGAGGACGACGAGAAGGAAGACCCTGCACCTGCGGAGGACTCCGCTAATCGCCCCGGCAGTGCCTCCTGGGTCCCGGGAACAAGCAGCGCGGCATCGCCGCGGCCACGGAATGTACTGTCGACGAACGTGGGCATGGAGTCGAGGATGGTGATGTCGTCGTCGGGCTCCTGCAGCCTGGAGGAGTTGAGCAGGAACCTGGAGGATCTTGCGGGGCTCTCCTGCTGCATCGTCTTCTTCTTCTCTGACGTCGATGACCTAGCAGCTGCTGTAGTGTTCTTCTTCTTCTTGTTGCCGCCGTGATCGTGGTACAGCTGCCGATGCTGCTGCTTCATGGAGGAGGATGAAGAATCGCTAGTGGTACTGGAAGAGTTGGGCTTGGTGGGTGGCCTTGGCACGGATGACGCGAGACGCCTGCGAGGGTCCCCGACGTGCGGGGAGTGGCGGTCGATGGTGCGGCCGGAGGCGACGACAACGGAGGTGGAGGCCGGGGACGAGCAGGAGAGGCCCGACAAGCCCTGCAGCCTCTGCTTCATGCTGTCCTTGAACAACACAAAAGCCATCAATATAGTCGATCTGGCTCGAAGATTGCGACTTGAGATCTGGCTAGGAGGGAGCTTAATCGTGAGCTGTGACTCTTAGCAAGCAAGAAGCTTGCAACTTGATGAGCTGAGTTTCTGCTCTGCTATGTTTGGTGGTTGGGTTGGTGGTGGCATCTGATTCTTCATTTGACATTTGTGCCTCTCTCTGTGTCTTGTGTCTGTGCATTTGTACCCTGTAGGAGGATACTTGGAGCAGGTATTGCTAATTGTTTCAGATTTCAGGGCTACTCTGTCTTTACGCTCCTCTTCCAACTCAGGTCCCATTCAACTTTGGGCATGCATGACAAATAACATGGAATTCTTTTTTCTTTTGAATAGTAGAATCCATTTCCACAATCTTCATTGTAGACTGGATCCAGCAGACCACTCCGTGCGAGTCCGTCAAAAATCAGAAAAATCCCGTACACACCACACGAGCGCAACGCTCGAACATGGCTGGCTCAGGATAGGAGCTCCATACTCCCTCCATCGTTGCCAACCAAGCTACAGCTCGGATGCCATGACATGAAATTCTTGCAGAAACTAATAAACATCATCATCTGGTGACCAACCAAGTCAATTATATATATTACCGCAATCACAACTAGTCCGGCTACGAGACGTGAAGTAAGACAAGGGTGGCTGCCGATTCGTTTCGGACCTGCATGCTCACATTGGTCGAGATGAATAAAGAGCGAAAAGGAAAGCCATGCGTTAGGGGCGAATTGAACGGGCACCACTTTTTCTTCCTCACTTCGTTGACAAGGCAGGCAGGCATCCGGCCGTTCCGCTGTGATCTCGTTCAAATCTCTTTAACGGAGGACTACGAAACGACCCGTGCCCGGTAGGTGAATCGATCATTTGTTTATCATTATTATAGATCCTCCTCGCTGAAATAGCAATAATGATCGATGGTTCGTCCAGCTATGGGGATGATGATCACTGCCACGTTTGCACTATTAGCTAGGTTGGGTTGGTGCTCCGTTCTTGTCATTCCATTACCTGACTCATTGCTGCTGAAATTCCGTTTCCTTCCCTTCCCTTCCCTTCCCGTCCCTACCACTGCATGGTGGTTGTTATTTATTTGTGCTCGTCGCAAGCTCTGTACCGTGCTTTCATCCACTCACATCCGTTGGGAGCATTTCGGCTATATCCGCTCTAATCTAGTCTAGTCCTAAACAGACTAGCTCTTGTAAATTATCTAGGCAACCATTTTCTATTGTGGATGGTGAAAGTGCAACGCAATCCATGCGTCGTTGCTTCTCGTCCGCAAAACCTGCGCCGCACTGCACTGAAACCATGGAATGGAACCCGCAAATGCCTCCTCGATTTGTGTCGCGCGCCGCTAGCCTTTGAAAATTTACAAGAGCAGAGCAGAGCACCACGAAACAAAATTTCAACATCTTTCGAAAAGCTACACACCCCTTTCTGCACCGTACCTTTCATTGTGCTGCGTTGGTTTGATTCTCGTGATCACTGGAGATTGAACTGACGAACTGTAGCATCTCTCTTTCTCTTTTTTCATGGCTGCTTGGTTGACATTGCAGGCAGGCAGGGGTTTTTTCATTTCCTTGCTTCTCACCGACGATTAGAATAGGATTCTGATGCTTTCTGGGGCCGATCGATCGATGCTTTGTTTCCGTGTTGCAGCTTTTGAAAAGATTGTGGTGGCGCGTGGGCCCTGATGGGAGCATGAACACATTTGCTTAGTCAGCAGATTGAAATGAAATGATTTCCTCTTAGCGCTGACAGTTTATTTAATAGCGACCGCAATGTCATTTTTTATAAACTCTCCAGTATAGCCATCGGGCCCACTCAAGATTCTCTCCCACTCAAAATAAAGATATTGTTGTGATATTTAGCAATACGAGTAATTTGGATCAAAGATAGCAAAAAAAATTGAAATAGTAGCCTCCAATACAATTTTTGCAACTACAATAAAAATATTCAATATCACTTTTTCAGTGTCACTTTACTGACTCAGTATGACGGATAGTCAAAATAGCTCTAAGTATTAACAAACCTAAAGATATGTATCATATTATAGATGGTTGGCTTGGTGATTTAAGAGCAAGAAAAGAAAGAAAAGAACCATGGTTGGCTAGCTACTCTTTTTTGGATAATTTAGCTATACCGTAATGATATTATCTTTGATAAGAAAACTATAACTTCTTTTATGCAGATACTTTCAGGGTACTTACTGGTTGAAATTCTGGAGATTGATACAACCGAAAAAGAGAGATAAAACATTACTATATTGTGTTGAGCATTGGAGGTAGTAGTCATAGAATTCTTCGTCAAAAATAGGTGACGGCATAGTACTAGACTATGTGATCATGATTATATTTATGTGGTTTTTATGAGGAACCATCTAAATAATATTTTAATTAATCACCAGGAGGATCGTTGTTCATAATCACAATCTCGATGATTAAACAAAATATCATCCCGGTAGTCCCGACACGTGTTTTATGCCCAAGATTGAAACGCATGCCTTTCCAATATAATACATCACAACATAGCTTAATAAAGAGAGAGTAATTAAAATTTATATTACAAATCTTTAACATGCCACTATTTCCAACAATTTACATCAAAAGGTAACAACATCTGCGCAGCGAAAACTTAAACCTATACAAACAAAAGAGAGTGGAGCCATGTGCCATTAGGCTCCACCCCAAAGCACGACCTCCAAGAGTAGGATGAACTACTCTTGCCCACCACCCAAAATGGCAGGCACGAAGTAGCCAAACAACAGCTCTTGCTCACCAGCAGCACTTGAAAACGCAGGCATGAGTACGAAAGTACTCGCAAGACTTAAACCATAGAGAGCACATATACATAGCTCGACTCTAAGAATTATGCATTAAGCCATTAGCAAGGAAAAGCCACATGGTTAAGTTAAACATAAGCGGTAAGCAACCTAGACACATATATATGAGCAACTAACTTAACCAACAACGACATAACTCTACCCTGTTATAACCAACTGAACATAAATAACTAGAACCATTATGAACATACATGTAACAAAGACCAACTCAACCATCTCCTACATATCCAACCATCAACCATGAACGAAAACTCTACGACCGATGCAGATGGACAGAAGCATGCTCATGACCGAGAGCGCGGTATTTCGAAATATTTTTACACCCTGCAGGGGATACTCCTGTACCCACACGACTTAAAGACCATATGGCTTACATGACCACACAAATCCATACAAGGGGTACTCATGTCAAATGGCGACATGTCAATGCTCATTTGGAAACTATTGTTATATGAGAACTCTGCAAATGGCAAGCAAATGTACCACCTCTTAACATAAGTGAGAACACAAGCCCGGAGCATGTCCTGTAGAATCTGATTCACCGTCTCAGTTTGACTGTCGGTTTGAGGATGATACACGGTGCTATGGAAGAGCTCGGTATCCATAGCTTCATGAAGGCTCCTCTAGAAATGAGAAGTGAACTGAGTGCCTCGATCAGAAATGATCGTCTTCGGAATCCCGTGGAGGCAAACAATCCAAGTGAGGTATAGCTCTGCATATTACTTGGCCGAAAATGTGGTCTTGACGGGAAAGAAGTGAGCGTACTTCGTCAACCGATCCACAATGACCCAAATCGAGTCATAGCCAAGCGAGGTCTTCAGCAATCCAATAATGAAATCCATACCGATCTCCTCCCACTTCCAGGAGGGAATAGGTAAAGGTTGAAGTGTATCGGCTGGTTTCAGATGCTCGGCCTTCACCCTTGGGCAGACATCACACTCAGCAACATATCGAGCGATTTCTCGCTTCATGCAAGTCCACAAAAACCGTGGCTTGAGGTCTTGATACATTTTCGTGCTCCCTAGATGAATGGATAGCAACAAGTCATAAGCCTCATCCAGTATCTTCTTCCTTAGTGTCTCAACCTTCGGAACCACTAACGGTTCCCAAACCACATAATACCCTGGTCATCTTCAGAAAAGCACACGGTCTTATTGATCTTCATTTTCTCCTGGATTCTGGCCATGCCCTTATCACCCTTTTGAGCTGCATTGATATCATCCAGGAGAGTGGATCTGATCTCTAGATTGGCGAGAAAACTATCCGAAACTATTTGAAGTCCAAGCCGGCAAAAATCATCATAAAGTGTGGCATTCCCGGGCTCAACTCTAAGACAATGACAATGAGCCCTTCGGCTCAAAGCATCAGTGACCACATTCGCCTTACCGGGGTGATAATGAAATTCTGGTTCATAGTCTTTGATCAACTAAAGCCATCTTGGCTGCCTCATATTCAAATCCGCCTGAGTGAAGATTTATTTGAGACTTTTTTGATTCGTGTAGATAGAGCACAAGTTTCCCATTAGGTAATAGCGCCAGATCTTCAGAGCGTGCACCACTGCGGCAAGCTCTAAGTCATGTGTTGGGTAGTTCTCCTCGTGCTGCTTTAACTGGCGGGAGGCATAAGCGACAACTCTGCCCTCTTGCATAAGGACACATCCGAGGCCCATGCGGAAAACATCGTAATAGACGTTGCAGCTTTTGCCCACATCAGGCTGAGCAAGAACGGGAGCAGTCATGAGCAGCTTCTTCAAGGTCTGGAAGGCTGACTCAATTCACTTGACCACTCGAATACACTTCCCTGCTTCAATATCTCAGTCATTGGCTTGGTAATTTTGGAGAAATTTTCAATGAACCGGTGGTAGTAACTCGCAAGTCTAAGAAAACTCCGGATGTCGGTGACATTCTTGGGCTGAACCCAACTGAGCACATCCTGCACCTTGCTTGGGTCAACTGCAATACCATTCTCTAACAAGACATGACCTAGAAAAGCGACCTCCTTGAGCCAAAACTCGCATTTGCTGAACTTGGCATAGAGTTGGTCATCTCAGAGTCGGCCAAGAACAACACGGAGGTGCTCAGAATGTTCTTCTTCAGTCTCGTAGTATATAAGAATGTCATCGATGAAAACCACGACAAACCTATCAAGTTCCTCCATGAATACCGTGTTCATCAAGTACATGAAATACGCCGGAGCATTCGTCAATCCGAAGGACATGACAGTGAACTCATAAAGACCATAACGAGTCGAGAAAGCCGTCTTCGGTATATCCTCCGATTGGACCTTAATTTGATGGTAGCCCAACTTTAAGTCAATCTTCGTGAAAACTCGGCACCGGTTAGTCGGTCAAACAGGATATCAATCCTAGGAAGCAGGTACTTGTTCTTGACCGTGACCTCATTCAACGCACGGTAATCAACACACATCCGCAGAGTGTCATCCTTCTTCTTCATAAAGAGTGCCAAGCATCCCTAAGGTGAGAAGCTCGGAAGTATGAAACCCTACGATAGCAACTCCTGAATCTACTTATTCAACTCAGCTAGCTCAACTGACAACATCTTATACGACTTCTTCGAAACTAGGGCCACTCCGGGCACAAGGTCAATAGAGAATTCCACGGCGCGGTCGGGTGGCATCCCTGGCAACTCATCCAGAAAAACATCTAGGAATTAACACACCACAGGAATACTCAAATGATCCGTGGTGGGGACAGCCTTCAGAGTGTAAAGGCAGGATCAACAGCCTTGAGCTTCAAATGAATTCAGGTGCCGGACGGACCATTAAGGGTGATGGTCCGCTAAGCATAATCCATGACAGCTTTATTCTTGGTAAGCCAATTCATCCCTAATATGACATTTATCCCCTTTGAGTCCATCACCAACAAATTGGCACAGAAAGGTATCTCGTTGATAATCACCGATACGTTGGACATGCATTGCTTAATAAGAACCTTAGCTCCGAGTGCATCTATAAGATAAGGCGTAGAGGTGGTGCCGATTCTCAACTCGTGACGCTATGTATAACTCATCGCTACAAAACAGTGAGAAGCTCCAGAATAGAAAAGAATGACTGCAGGAGCAACGACAGAATTTGAATGCATAAGCAACGTACCCATCAACACGTTGTCACCCTCGTGAACCTCTTCAGCAGTGGTGTGGCGCTCTCAGCCACGCTTGGGGACATAGGTGGCCTGAGAAGATTGCGGTGCAGACTAAGCAAGTGGTGGCCTTGGAGCGATCACCATAGCTCCCGGCTTCGGATATGGGCAATCCCAAGTATAGTGGCCGACATGACCGCAGTTGTAGCACGGGCCGCTGGGGCTACCTGTCATGCTCACTTGAGAGCTGGCGGGTTTTGCAGGCTACCCTTGTGGAGTGGAGAAAGCCGGACGCTGCACCAACCACATCGGTCGTGGAGTAATCGGTGCCGACACGTGAGATGGTAGAGGCTAACTCTTAGTGCGAGTGTGATGAAAGCTCCTGCCCATGGAAGGCGATGGACCCCCTCTTGTGCTTCTTCTCCTCTTGGTGGTTCTTGCGCTTGAACTCCACCGTGAGAGCATCAACTTGTTGAAGTCGGTGAACTCATGTGTGGATAGCTGGTCTTGCATCTTCGAGTTGAGGCTATTGACAAAGTGGTATTGTTTCCTCTCGTCGGTGTTGACCTCATCCTGAGCATACTGTGCAAGGTGGTTGAACATATGCACATACTCCATCACTGATTTACCTCCTTGCTTGTGGTCCATGAATTCCCTTCTTTTGATCTCTATAAGACCCTTAGGAATATGAAAATCCCGGAATGCTTCGTGGAACTCCACCCAAGACACCCGATGATTGGCGGGGTGCACAGCCAAGTAGTTGGACCACCACGTGCCCGTCGTGCCTTAGAGCTGATGGGCGGTGAAGAGCGCCTTCTCGTAGTCCTCGCACTGAAGGAGAGCGAGTTTCTGCTCGATGGTGCGAAGCCAATGGTCGGCATCGAGCGGGTCCTCAGCATGCGTGAAGGTAGGCAACTAAGTCCGCAGAAAGTCCAAGAAGTCATCTTGGCGCCTGGCCCCACCTCCTCCATGTGGAGCCGTGTTACGCACGATAGTTTCAAGAAGCGTCATCTGAGCTTGACGGTATTTCTTAATTTGCATTAGCACCTCCGCCATGCTCAGCGGTGGAGGAGGGTTATTCTCATTAGAACCTTCATGAAGTTTACCCAAACTGCTGCGGGTTCTCATCCTGTTAATGATGACAAGATAGAAGAGGGAACATCAAATTCCGACTTAGTATAAATTAGCCGGATATCATTACTTGGATCTCATAATACCCTAAACTTGGAAAAAAATGCATATGAGTTATAGAAAATGAAGATATGCTCGATTCCTATCTACATGTTCTTTCACAAACACGTCTCTCCGCAACAAACATCAATGCATTACACTTAGGGGCATAATATAGTGGTTTCATACATATTAATCATGGATAGGCATAAAAGAAACTTTAGTAGGTTGCTTAGTGGATTTGACACTTTACTAACCTACACCCTAAGCATTGTTTAGGCTACTTCATTAAACCAAGCTCTAATGTCACAATGTGAGGAACCGTCCAAATAATATTCAAATTAATCACCAGAGGATCATTATTCATAATCACAACCTCGATGATTAAACAGAATATCATCCCAGTAGTCCCGGCACGTGTTTTGTGCCCAAGATCGGAACACATACCTTTCCAATATAGTACATCACAACATGGCTTAATAAAGAGCAAGTAATTAAAATTTATATTACAAGTCTTTAACATGCAATCATTTTCAACAATTTACATCAAAAGGTAACAACATCTGCACAGCGGAAACTTAAACCTATACAACCAAAAGAGATTGGAGCCATGTGCCCTTAGGCTCTACCCCCAAAGCACGACCTCCGAGAGTAGGATGAACTACTATTGCCCACCACCCGAAACAGCAGGCACGAAGTAGCCAAACACCGGCTCTTCCTCACCAACTGCACCTAAAAACGCAGGCATGAGTACGAAAGTACTCGCAAGACTTAAACTATAGAGAGCACATATACATAGCTCGACTCCAAGAATTATGCATTGAGCCATTAGCAAGGAAAGGCCACATGGTTAAATTAAACAGATGCGATAAGAAACCTAGACACATATGTGTGAGCAATTAACTTAACCAACAATAACAAAACTTTACCTTGCCATAACCAGCTGAACATAAATAATTGGAACCATTATGAACATACATATAACAAAGACCAACTCAGCCATCTCCCACATATCCAACCATCCACCACAAGCGAAAACTCTACAATCGATGCAGATGGACAGAAGCATACTCATGACCGAGAGCGCGGTATTTCAAAATATTTTTACACCCTGCAGGGGATACTCCTGGACCCACACGACTTGAGTACCATACATCTTGCATGACCACACAGATCCATACAAGGGGTATTCATATCAACTTTTCCCAATAAGCTCCAACCATTTGGATTATACATCGCTTGGCATGGATGTACTAGAACTACTCTCAGAGCAAACTAGCACCTCTTACAAGCCCGTACGCTCACACCGTCTATATTCATGCCCAAATGATCACAGCTACAGAGGTATTCGACTCGCCTTATCATTAGATCGGCAAGTGGTGAGTAAGGTAAGTGCTAAAGCCGACTACACCGACGATCGGTGTTTAAACGATGTAAGCGGTCTATGGTGTTTGGGTTCCTCTCCCGGCCTACCCCCAGGACTTTCCTCCATAGCATATAACACCCCTAGCACCGCCCACATCTCGTCTCATACTCACCACTCATCCAACCATCAACAACCCATATCCAACATTATGATCATTACGAAAGTAAATAACGCCTATGCTCGCAAACGATGAAACAATTCACCGCTTGACTTCTACCGAATGACCTATGCATTACTAAGCATTTCGATTTAACTTGTAATCTAGACACCAACAACATACTCAAGGTGACAAAGAGATGATGAACAACAATTCAAAGTAGAAGTAATACATTCAACATAGGATCTACCCATTTCTACCCTATCTCGACTCGACACATGCAAACATAAATAAGCATAGTTCATAAATTTTAGATTTTATTCAATTGAATAAATGTGCAATATGCTTAGTTGCTTGCCTTGCTGCTCAGGTGGCTGCCTATTATTGCCCGTTCACGTTCCGGCTCCTTGTTCACTAAAGAAAAGCGCATGCACTGATGAGCATGAGTGAAATGCAATAATGTATGCTACAATATGCATATGATGAATTTCCATAAAATATGTCATATAAAGCATGAAAACATTTTTCCTAGATAGAAAAAGTCATAAGAAGACTAGCAAAATTGGTTTCAACCATTTTGGGCTTGCGATGAATTAATGATGAATTAATGAAGCTTTAACCTAATTAATAAATCTTAGAAATTTAAATAACTATTTAAGGCTGGGGACATTTTTAATAGGTAGAGTAGGTTATTATGAAACCAATAAAATTGGTTTCATAATGTTTTAGCGCTACAGAGAATTTATTATGAATTTTACAAGTTTCAGCCAACAGTAAATTATGCTGAAAACGGTTCTGTCCGAGTGACCGCGGTCAGACAGCCAATAAGGGCGGTCAGACCATCGGGAGTCACGGTCAGACCACCAGAAATCGCGATCAGACCCCCGACGAACAGGGAGGTTTGTATTCTGGCGGTCAGACCAGCCTGAGGGGTGGTCAGGCCCCTGGAACGACGGTCAGACTGCCAAGAAACACGGTCAGACCGCTGTATGCGGGCGGGGGAACTTGGTGAGCTCGCCGATGACCATTCCGGTGACTTTTGGGGTGGGGATTTGGACCTAGAGCATCATCTTGATCTCCTTTACCGCATAGTACCACACGCATAAGCCGAAATCGATCAAAACTTGGCTATTGCTACCAAAATATCAAGAACTCATGAACTTCAACCCTAGCTCCAAATTCTTATATTTCAACCAACCAATTCATGCATCCATACCATGGGAGCCTAGGAGACTCACCTACAGTACTTGTGGAGTTGGGTGACCGTCGGATGATGAAGGAAACAGAGGAAATCGCTCGGGAGACGAAGAAATCCAGTGTTCTTCATGTTTCAACCCTAAACATCAAAAGACACCAAAATCGGTTCGAATCCTTCAGGAAAGAGCAAACGAATTGGAGGAATAGGAAGCTTTTGAGCTAAGGATCGTGATGGTACCACATACTCATCTCGAATCCAAGTTCTTGTGGACGGATTTGAGGGAGGAATAGAGAGAGTGCTTGAGAGGGAAGGGAGAGGGAGCTGCTCCTTGCTTCTTTGGCCGGTTGAGCACATGAGTGAGAGTGGGAACAGGTGGCTGCATGTGAGGGAGAGGGAGGGATGGTTAGCCAACTTCAGTGGGGCCCACATACTAGAGAAATAAAGTATTTTTAATGCGATTTCTATTTTTTTTCTCTCTCTCGAATTAGTTTCTCTCATCCGAATGACTTTAAACGAATTGCTTTATAGTTACAAAACAAAATCACACACAATAATACATAATACTTAAGAAGCATATTTATGTTTAATTATGTAATTACGGATTTTAGAACATGACAGATTTTTACGCTTTCAAGCTATCATCTGAGATGATATAATAATATACAAGAGTTATATGCATCACACGATGAAAAAAAGCCTAAACTTTTTTCCATTATCCATAAAATATCCAGTGCCAAGTGACCGATCTGGCCAAACTTTAAATTGCAATGCCTATAATATGATGAGTATCCTGTTCTTGCCTTTACGGAATTACTCTGAATATTTGAAACTCCTTCTGATTGTTTTGTAAATTATTTTTAAAACGAATCGTTTTTTTGTGTAAGTTCAAATCCAATTTCATATGTTTCTGAAAACTTGTTCTGGCAACACAAAGTAAGTGATAAACTCGCCAAGATTTAACCATAGGTCCTTGATGGTGGCAACTATTTGCAATTTTTTTTTGCAGAACTTATTATCAAGTTGTGCAGCGGTGCGAATTTTCGTGAATGAAATCAACTTAAACAAGAAAAGGATGAAGACACAGTAAACTGGGCCCATTCTGTCATTCTCGGCCGAGTCCCGCGCAGCGCTGGGTTTGATCGACCGCCCCCCGCTCCAGGTCAGCTCGGCGACCCGGTTCGCGCCTCAGCAACGTGCTGGCGGAAGACCTCCCTCTCGCGGAAGCCAAGCAGGACACTCCGGCTAGCAGAGCGATGCTACATCGTGTGTCCGCCTTCTCAACCAACTACCGACGCCGCACATTCAGTCTGACTAACCGCCGCACTGGCCACCTGCCGACCAACTATGGATACGTTTGGTTCAAGGGCAGAAATAATTATTTATGTTTTACTGAACGTGGTGATCTAATTTTTTATTTTGTAATATAGATAGAACAATCTTTTTTTTTTAGCTGGACAGATAGAACTTGTACTAGGTTAGTCAAAATTTTATACTCTCTTGTTATATATTTAATTTTTCATTAAAATATAATCATACAAAATCTTATTTTATTGATTTAATTATAATAATTACAATAGTACAAATCGGATCATAAATCAAATAAGTGGTTGAAGAGATAATATCAATAAAACGTGCTAACAAAAAACGTATTTACTCTAACCAACCAGAATATGCTTACATCAATAAAGATAATACTACTTCAGAACATGGATTGTTTCGTCCAATATTTTTTGCCGGATGTATCTAGCATCTCGTAAGAATATTCTCTTAAACTAGTCATCACATTCATTCTACCCTTCAACCAAACACTTTTAAAAAAATAGATGACCAATCCCATCGGGAATATCCATGAACCTAATACAACCTTAGATGACCATTTCACTCAGTTTGTTTTTCAATCAAATACTAAAATCCTAAATAGTCATCTTTTATTCAGAGATATTTCTCTACCCAAACACACGGTACAAGAAGGAAGTCATGCGATCTCATATAGCCTAGCTCCGAGAATCGAAGGTCACAGGCTGATAGCAACACCTACGATCCATTTCCTTTCATCGAATTGCTAGTTCAAGAAGAGCCGGGAACGAAGATTCCCGCTCTTCGCTGGGCTGATTGCTCTGAATGCATCGAATTTGCATGAGATGTATGGGGGTGTGGCTGCTGATTTTTATAAACATCAATAATTCAGAACAGATTATTATAGATAAATTTTAAATTGTATCATAGAAAGTTATAAATTTTATTTTTATAAAAATATTTATGATATCAAGCTTGTTACAAACTATTATAACTCCGTCTATAACATAGCTACACATAGATATGTCTAAATATAATTTGCATCTATAATATAATTACACATATCAGTTTTCTAATACACACAAACATATTTTTCTGAAAAACTATGTGTGTACATATTAAAGGTAACATATGAATTTTAAAGGAATCTGTTTGTATAAAGTGTCGTAGAAGGATTTTTCTGAAAAATCATATATATGATACTTTTCTCTTGAGAAACTATTTTTTTTCTTGCCTGCCCTCGTAATATGGTATACATTATAGGCTTTACATGTAAATTCACGTAAAAACATCACATACACATATATCACACATATATGTACATCACACGTATCATATTTAATTAATTAAATTAACACATAAGATACATGATTCACAACCTAATTAAACATAAAATTAGCATCAAAAGAATATTGTTCAGAACATAAACCTATACATAACATGAATCCCTAATATCTGGGTCAGGACCCCAACCTCAGGTTCCCCTATGCCTACTGTATTAGTCTCTGGATCAAGTAACTGATATACACAAAATTCTCCAGAATGATATCAAATACATACTTAGAATAAAATAAAGTAAAATAATTACCTGAAAAAAGATAAAAGATTGTCTTTTGAACAAAGAACCACATCAGACCAGCCAAGCAGAAGAGCCTACAGCGGAGCGGAGCAAAACAACGACGCAACCCAATGCCACAGTTAACTCGGGTGCGAACTCAACCTTAGACATTTTATCTTTAACTTCATCTGAGTTGAGGTTGATCTACATCTCAATAATCTGAAAGCAATAAGACTAAGTACGGAAGGTACTCAATAAGTCCTAATACTACTTCAAGGGGTTGAGGTAACCAAGGATAAAAGTCATAGGGCTATAGTTTGGGTGTAAAGCTAGTTTTGTATGCAACGAGAATTAAAATGTAACACTTAGTTTAAACCAGTTGAACAAAAAACAAGTTTGATTGATAAAGGTTGTTGGCCCTGGGGGAAAGCTATCTGTTCCCCGCAGTTCCCATCTTTTAGCTAGTTGACACCTAGTCCAACCAAATTTAACGGCATACAGTTGGCTTTCTCCAAAACACGGGTGCATTGCCCATTCACACACCAAAGGGGTATACACACCACAAAACTAACCATTGTGAGTTTGTAACTTTCGCATGTCCATGAACGTGGACATGAATATTTAAATAGTTTTATACTCTGCAGAGGTTGTGTAACTTTACTCACAAGATATGCTCAGCCTCCAACTGTTGCAAACAAAGAGGTGAATCATAATGAGTTCTCGTACCCATCGAGCATGTTGCTACATGGTCACTACCCACAGGAATACACCGATGAGGGGCCTAAAGCTTTAACACTCATCGAAAATGGCTCAAATCTAGCCATTACAATATCACTAGCTGACTTTGATTTTCGCAAGTCTTTTCCTACCTCTCGTTGCACTACAGCCTCCAAGGTGGGTACTGAGCTCAGCTAATGGGGTGTAAGATCAAGTCATGCCCATTCAGGACGTATGGTTGCACGGGGTGGCTAAGCATGATCATAATTGATTCAGTCCTTATATGGCCAGGGCAAGGATCTTCAGCATTGGCACTGAGTATCACCTCAAGCCCCAAGAGCATCCTTCCCAAAGGAATACCCATACAATATAGCCTCCAACTTTCATAGGACTACCCCGCTCACCCCTGCCAAAGCGATTTTTATGGTTTTTCTTAACACCAACACCATTGTCCATTACTCACACCATTAAACACCTCAACACATTTCACTTATTTGCAAAGTATATGATCATAATAAAAAGTAATTAAGTACTCTCCGAGGACAGATCAAACGTCTCCGAAGAGAACACCGTATCTAGCCCTAAGCATACTAGTTAGCAAGGCTTCATCCAATATCATTATATCAGGTATTGGGAGCAATCTAGGTTTATCATTTGAGTATTGTGAGTAGTGGTTGTAGTATGGCTCGGTAAATGAGTTATAAATAATAACGAAATTTTAAAGAGAAATCTTTATATAGCATGCAAATATAACTACCATGTTTTTAGTTCATCATGTTATTATATTGCAAATATGGGTTCAATATGATCAAAGAATTAAAACTTGCCTTCAGGAAGGTCAATTCACGATTGGTCTTGTCATTTGAGCATCCTAGGTTCTTCATCATCAGACCTCACCTTCAGTTCCTTCCTTGCGTTCTTGATTAGAACCTTGACTTCGAACCTACGTAGATTAACGACAAAAGTACACAATGACTAAGCAACGAAACACCAAAACAAAACCAAAGGAACACCAAAGCAAAGAAGAACGAACGAGAAAAACGATGAAAGCTAACCTAGCGAGAAGATGATTGACAACTTTAAACTAAGACAAATTGACATACAAAATCTAGTGGGGTTATCTAGTGAAGCTAGATAAGTTGTAAGCCTAGTTGTTTTATTAACTCAAGAGAATACTTAATCAAAACACAATTAACTAGCTAAGTGTTTACTAGCTTAACTGCTAAAGGATGACGATTAGGATATCTACGTGTGAGTGCACATGTATCGATATATACATATGTGTGATACTTATGTCTATATATATGTGAGCATATATACATACACACACACACACACACACACACACACACACACACACACACACATATATATATATATATATATAAGTATAACTCTAGGTAATTAAAACTATCAAGTGTCGGATTAAAACATTCTAAGCTATAGTGCTAAAACATGATTATCTAGTAACTAATCTTAAGTACCTAGTGTTACTTAAATACCACTCTAATGAAACTATATATTATTGCTATTGCAAAAGCATGCTTGTAATTAATTAACTAGGTTAATTAGTTGCATTAATATGATTAATTAATTATTAACAGGGTAATTAATTAACAAATTATGAAAGTTAAGTTATTCTTTTATATTCTAATAGATGGTATTTATTTTAACAGTTATACTGTTTAATCTTATTACTTTAATTAAACTAAGATTAAAACTACAAACTATAACATGAAATGACAATCTATTCTATTTTGCAACAGGATTAACCCTACACTTGAACTAGTTTAAGTATTCAACTATACTATGTATATTATGATTATAACCTATACATGGTTATCAATTTATCTAATTTGATTTTATTTATCAAAAGGCAAGACCTAACTCTAGGTTAAACGCCGTGACCAGAAATAAATACCAAATAAGAAAATTAAACAAACTCCTAAAATTACAAGATTCGACTGAAAGATTGATTATGATTTTAGAGGAATATTGGTGAAAGAGTCACCAAATTAGAGTTAAAGTGGAGGAGTTATGACCATCGGAAGTTTTGAAAGATAATTCTGAAAATAGAGAAGGATACTATTTTATGGATTGGGTCTGTAGATTTGTGAACCGGAGGGCGTTTATGTGAGAGTCTCAGGTGCACCGGATTTGTGGAGTTGGTCCGTGGCTCTTGTGGACTGGGGCCGATGGCAAAGGGAGGTCCACGGTGGGCCAGACCCGTGGACTGGGCGGTCCGACCAGTGGAACCCACTATCAGTGAGGCCAGAGGATATGGCTGGCCGGGCCTTTTTGCCCATGCGTTCGTGCGGCTCAGGGGGAAAGAGAGAGCGGCGGGAGGCGCCGGGGAAGATGGGAGCCGGAGTGGAGAGGGGCGCTGAAGAAGATGGTGGTGGCAGCCGGGAGAGAGAAGGGAGGCCAGCCGGGAGGAAGTCTTGAAGGCAGAGTGAGATGGTGCGCACAGCGACGTAGCCAGCAGAGAGGGAGGTCGACCGGCGAAGCGACTTGGCTGAGGAAGGGAGTAGCTGAAGGATAGGAGGTGGCCGGTGGAAGGAGACGGCGGCCGGAAAGAAGGCCGGGGTGGCAGGGCTTCTCGGCTGGGCGGTGGGGAAGACGGGCCGGGGTGAGACGGCGTGCGTGGCGCAGCATGGCTACGCGTGCGGGACGGGACTGCGCGGCATGAGGTCGGGTGGCTGCAGCGCGGAGGAGCACGCGGAAGCATGGGTGGGCGGCACGTGGCGACATTATGGTGCATGCATGAGGCAGTGTGCCTCGGCCGAGTGGTTGACGTGTGGCCCGCGGCGCGCGGTCAAGTGGCAGCAAAGGAGGAGATGGCGCCGGTGGAGAAGAGGAAGAGGACAGAGAGGAAGGAGAGGCTCACCGAGGAGGAGCGGAGGGCGGCGACGGCTTGAGGGCATGGTGATGGCAGCACAATGTAGAGGAGTAGAGGAGTTTGGGAAAGCGGTGCTCACTGGGGAAAGTTGGCATTCACAGCGATGGCGCACATCGGTGTGGGCTCACCCGTCGCAGGTTGCCCTGGTCGCGGGTGACGGCCTTGGAACACGTGACGGCGAGCTCCTGGTAAAGGAGACGGAGGAGACGCAGGTCGGCCGAAGTGGGTAAGTTAGAGCATCTCCAACCGACTACTCATATTTGACCCCCTGTTCCTCTTATTTAGGGGCTCCTCATCCAGATTTCATCCCCTATTTCTCAACGCGTTCCAACTGACCCCTCATATTTGACCCCTATATTCAAATCACCTCTATTTTATTAATATTTGGTAACTCTCTCTCCTCTCTCTCCCCTCTCTCCCTCTCTCTCTCTCCCCTCTCTCCCAAATGAGGGGTTGGATGAGGAGCCCCTAGATGTAGGGGGTGAGGGAGGAGATTTGAGGGCTCCTCAAATAAAGGGGGTCGGTTGGAGGCCGAATTTCATCATTTTTTCTTCAAATATAGGATAGGGGGTGAGAAGAGGGCTCGGTTGGAGATGCTCTTACAATTTCAGATTTGAGATGAGCTCAAGCTACTATGGTTCACGGGTCCTTGCAGTTGGTCAGGCACACGACACCGAGATGCAAGTTCTTTGGCGGCGACATGGCCGCGCATGTGCGAGCACGGACCGGAGGGTGTGGGCGTAAGCTCCATCTCGAGCTCGGTCTGAACCGGGGTATGGAGAAGGTGGCGTGTGTTCGGGTAAGAGGACGGATGGTCTTGGTTGCTGCTTTTGAGGTGGTGCTCTGAGAGAGATAGAGAGAGGAGCAGAAGTCCTCGAGACTTGAATGCAAGAAAGAGGATGTGACGGGAGCAGGAGGTGGAAGGTGGACTTTTTTGTCGCCATGGTGTGAAAAGATCTAGAGAGATGAGGTCACCTTTAACAGTTATCTTAAATTTTTATAAAAAATATTATTATAACATCCTCTATCATTATTACAGTATCTTTTATTTTTCATCTCCAACAGCTACCTATTTCCTACCTTCTACTGCTCTTCTCCTCCCTCCCTGCCAGCCTCTATGAACAGTACTACTACAGTGTTGCGCTGCTACAGTAGCCCGGCAAATGTAGAGCACCATGCTCTCTCTCCGCAGCACTGTAGTACTGGACAGGGGATCTGCTGGAGATGAATTTTTAGTGCTACAGTACTTTATGGGTACTGTAGCACTGGATACCTCCACTGCTGGAGATGTCCTGAGAGATTTGTCTGACATTTAAATTGATGTATTTGAACTTCACCGAGATGTATGATGATTCAATAAATATATTTGAATTGAATTGGATTGAATACATAAATTTGAATTTGAATTTAAATTGATTTTGGAATGATGATTTGAATTACGAGATTCAAACTTAGAACTTGGTTTGAATATATTTGAATTCAAATTTGTGAAGCGATTGATCTAGAATGAATCGAATATATCTCGAAGACTCGACTTGCATGTGAATACGAATTTGACGATGATTTAATCAAATTCGGATATGATTTGATACTAATTCAAAGGAGTGCATTTGAATTAGGATATGGTTTGGATCTAAGAGAGGTTTGAATTCAAAAGAACTGAATTCGATTGGATTTCCGCTAAAACGAATCTAAGAATAAGATTTGGATTTGAGAGAGGTTCGAATAAAATCACCACTCAAAGAACTTTAAGGGCAATTAAACAAAAAATCCATATGGTCAATTTATTGCAAGGATTAATTTAAAAGTTAACTGGGTACACTTTAGAATACTTAGCCAAAGTAATCTATTTGAATATATACTTACAAGTATATATACATCAAATATATATGTGTTTGATTTTACGCTAGTTTAATAATTAGAAAAAGTTTTAATTGGGAGTGAATTTTGATATTTTTCTAAAATGCTAAAACTCAGGGTGTTATATGGTCATCGAGGATAGAGCTTTAACAGCACACCTGCATTTCACCACAATCTCATCAAAAGTATTATTTTCATATATCATCTTGCTCTCATCACGATCAAGCACAATCATAACTAATTCAGTCATACGTTAGAACCAAACAATATTGCTTCCAACCCTTGCTCTTGTTTAGTAAGAGATTACGGTTCAAATCAGTTTTGCAGTTTACGTAAATGTCTCTATTGTGATGAATACCAATTGAGAAATTTTTATCAAAAATAAAAGATAATAGAACACGATTCATAACATAAATTGGGTAAACGGTGGTGCCTTTCATAGCATCGAAGAGCACATGTTCCACAAGACCGAAATTGACACAAAGCATAGTGATTGTGGAAGCAGGTATAGGAACAACCCTATCCTCCCAACGCTTGATAGCAGTGAACAAAAACATATACTACGCAGATTTGGGACGCACAACAGTAACACTCAGTATATAGAATCAAACCTTAACAAATCCTAATAAAACCGTGATGCAATTCGAACTCACCTCAGTGCAGGGAAGGGGATTCGTCGTCCAGATCTCGAACCTCCCCGCAAAATCAAACCCTAAGAAACCATTACACAAGGGTATCAGATCACTTTAGTAAGGGAGACGAGCGGTTTGTAAAAAAGGCTAGTGAGGGGTCAAAATTAAAATAATACTCGGATCTTTAACTATAGATGGTTTATCATAGTAATCCATTTATATCTATCATACAGATACAAATGGATCTTATAAGAATCTATCTGTGATAATATCACAGATGGATTTTCCTAAAATTTATCTATGTCTGTATGATTAAAAAACAGATGAATTAGTAAAAATGTTTGTGAGTTCTGGTATATCCCAACGACCGGTCGTATTATAGATATGTCTACTTAGCAACTGTTTCTATGTATTTTGCCAGTAACAAATCCTAGAAACCATCTGTATCACTCTATCTGCTTTCACTATTTCTATGGTAGTGCACTAGTCCCATAGCTAAAGTTAGGAACCATTGTTTTGGTTTGGAGTCAATCATAAATGTAGAAACCTTTACTTTTTCCCATTTATTCCTTTGTAGAAGAAAGGTTGTGGAAAGGTGTCAATGTCAAGTAGGGTTTGAAAATTCTTTGAAAAATGCTCGGTATTCACGATATTCGGTCAATTCGGTCCGCACCGCATTCTGAATTTGACCAGTTTTCAAATTTGAAATCAAAAAATTTAAAAACAATAAAAAACTCACAAAAATCCTAAAATACTAGATATAATTCTAAGACCTTGTGTGAAAAAAAATTTCAAAAATAATATCGTTTGCATCATATTTCATGGAGAGGAAGTTTAAAAAAAATACTAACATGGACCGTATGAATAGGATGATTTCGCCCATTGCATAACATGCAAACAATTTTTTTTGTTGAGAGTATCTTAAGAGGATCTTTAAATGTTTCAGTTCATTTAAAGTTTTATTAATTTCTCCAAGATTTTACAAAGTTCATAAGTATAAAGTGAACATATTAAGAAACAACACTGTAATTAAAATTTTCATGTCTCCATTATTTTTCCTACATAAAGAATAGTATAAGTAAACTAATAAAAGTGGTTTCACTAATTTTGGATGTGTGATGGGTTATGAATTAATTTAGTTGAAACACATTTACACTATCATGCATGTTAAAATAACTATTTCGTGAGTTTGTGTATTTTTAAAATATATAGGATCATGTAAGAAGACTAACAAAATTAGTTTCATGATTTTTGGATTAGCAAAGAATTAACTATGCGTTTAACTATATTTAGCAAATACATTTTCTCACAGGAAATATTCAACTTTTTATGTGTATAAGTACCTTTATCATGCAGATCATGTTAAAAGGACACCAACAAAATTTGTTTCATTTGATTTGAAACCCAGATGAATTAGTTATTGATTTTACAATGTTGAGTCATTTTTTGGTTTTTTTTTTGTTGAACTTCTTTGCAATTCGGGAAATGCGCTCGGTAAATCGGGAAAACCGAACATTTTTCAAAGAATTCGTTCAAAATGTGTTCAATGTGAAAAATTCAGAAGATGCGGTTGGTTTTCGATGTAATTCGATCAGTTTTTGGTTGAATTCGAGCGGTTGCCAAATGGTCAATTTGGTCGAATTCTCACCAAATTTTAAAAATTTGACCGAGTGAATTTGCTGAATTCTCACCGAAGTTTGAGCAATTTTTCTGATATTCATGAATTTCAAAAATTTGGTGGGTCCAATTTTTTATTATAAAACTAATTTGTAAACCCTGATAGCAAGATCCCAACCCAAGCCTGGTAATTATAGTGGAGCAGCCAATAATTGTAGGTGACCTGATGATGCTACATATATGTCTACATGTATTGAACACTTAGGGCAGCTCTAATAATCAGAGCTAGCTGCTAGCTCTAACTATTAGAGGACACTTCTCAAAAATTATACCGTCCCGTCCTTCATAATTCCCCTCTTTAATACCCGCCCCTTCAGTTCCTGTGTGATCTTTCTGAATAAGCTAAATCCACCAAATTCTAAAAGTACAGCAATATTGTTAACTACATCCTTGTTAATGCATATGCTTTTAGTACAGATATGGATATAACACTGTTCTTAGGATCTGGATCCGTTATTCATTCAAATGAATCTCTTGTTGGATATTCACCACGTAAAAGACATAATATGGTTTTTATAGGTGGTTTAAGAAAATACATTCCAATTAAAAGAACTACTCCCTCCGTCTATCTATACATGACGCCTTTTTTTTTCCTCAAAGACCAAGGGGCTAGCCAAACTGACTGATTTGCCCCCATTTATTCCTTAGATGCATGCAGCTCAAGTTATCTAGTCACCTTGCTTCCCCCAATGCGGTTATGTGAGCATTCACACCTACTAGTACAGATGCATGCATGCCTGTGTATACACTAGTTCAGCTGAAACATTAAATTGGTGCCTATCACTGCCAAATTCTAGTACTAGTTTAGCTGAAAAATTGGGTTGCCGCTAAATGCAAATTCAAATATAATTTACGTGAGACCTAAACGCAAGTGAGCAGCAAGAAGCAAAGAACAAATGAAACTGTAGAAACAATGGAGTCTCTAGTGCCAGATCTCAATGAGCCATTACCCAGCGACATTGGTAACATAGGTAAGGTACACCTTCTGCTGCTTTTGTCCTTTGTTGTTGACAATGAGTAATTGGGCTACATATTTTTATCATATCGAATACACATCCCCAGTATGTTGATTTAGAGTCGGATTCCTTTGGTAGATATGCTCTTTATACTTCCTAGAAACACATACTCCAAGGTTGTTGCAATGCTATGATTCAATCTCTCAAACCCTAGCATACTGCCCCGGAGTCGGGCTACCCAGATACTCCGGGTTGTCTAGCTTTCTGTCAATCAGCTTCGTTTATCAATTCCTTCTTGTACAATCCTTCTCGCATCTCAAATTGTTCCCCTTCTGGTGTATCTCAGGACTTGTGGAGATGGGTTGAGACAAGGGTAACGCTTATCAAAGGAGAACAAAAGCAAAATTTGATCCGCAAGCTCAACCTCCTCCACAACAAACAAAGGGCAGCGGCAGTAGCAATAGCATTGGTAGTGGGCATGGCCGCTCTCTCACAATCATTCGAAAGGTACCAGCTTCATCAGCAGGCATTCATATTCATGAGATAGTTCCAACAACAAATGCACCTCGTGGCAGAACGAAGATGCAAGCAATGAGAAGAAGAGGAAGGGGTGCAGTAGGAGATAGAGGCAAAGGGAAGCTGTGGCTTCTCGGTCTTGGAGTCAATAGCAAGAAGAGAGTGAGAAAGAAGAAAGTCCTATGTTGAGTCCTTTGAAGTTTCACCGGCCTCTTAGAATACATATGACAAATGATATGCCCAAATAAGTTGTAAATTACACGAAGAGGGCAAGCAAAGTAAAGAAAGAAAGATATGAGGATCCGTTTCAATATGTGAAGAATGTAGCTGATCACCATTTTTGGAATAATTTTCAAGCAGATATTTATGAAACTGTGATCCTTACCAAGAAGAAACCAATAACTCCTATGAAATGGATTGATTGGGATCACATGGCTAGCAAGAATGATCCCACAGTCAATAAAGTCATCTCAGCTTGTGACCCCAAGAGGATCAAATACATCTTGGGTCTTAAGTATGACTAGATTGAGAAAGTGATTGCTCAATTTTACGCAACACTCTAGTATGATCGTGAGGAAAATCAATCTATGTTCTAGACAATCGAGGGAGAGAAATATGAGATTTCATATCGAGCTTTTGCTCATGTGTTTGGGTTTGATATCCGCGAGATTTAGAAGACAAAGATTCACAATGAGAATGAGAATCAACTCTCGGCAGAAGATATGGATTTTATATATTCAGATCATGTAAGAGTAATCCATGGCATGGTCACCGGCATGAGGCCATTCTACAAGTGCTTAAACTCTTTATTTCGACTCACCTTGGCTCCTAAAAGTGGAGACGCCACCACAGTTCAAGGAATATCAAGAAATCTTCTCGCTAGGATGTCAACTGAGGGAGACCCTTTTAGTGTGATATACTTCATTTGGGAAGAAATCCATACTACATCACACACTCCTAGCCGAAGTTGTCCATATGCCCCTTACATCATGTACATGATTGAGAGGGTCACTAAGAAAAGTTTTTTCAAGGAAATGAAGCATGAGCCATATAGAATGAGGTTGGTTAGCACTAGATCATCTACACCTCTACCTTCACCTCCTCCTTCAGCTCCTAGTGCTCAAAGGCTAGCTCCAAAGCGCATGTTTTCCTCCCATGGCTCTTCGTCTTTCATCAAAAAGGCTCTCAAAGCAATATTCAAGGTGTGCACTCACAATGCTATTAAGGTCAAAGAGCACAAATATAAGACAAATTTGAGGTTGAGGAAGATAGAAGAGCGGCAAAAGGCTATCTATGCTAATTTGAGGATTGAGCCTCCTTGCTCTCCAATTGCCTCCGAAGAAGAAGTGAGCGAGCCAGAAGAGTTCGAGAATCCATGGGCATGGTATGATGAAGCCCAAACGGTTGCAGCAGGAACTTCCCATGCCCAAGGTGATGACGAGGAGACCAAAGAAGAAAATTTGGGAGGAGCCGAGGAAAGTTCTCTGGACAACGATGACGGCTCTAATGATGATGGAGATCAGGACTCCGAAGGAGGCAGTGACAAGATCATCATTGTTGCTTCTCTTTCTTTTTGGTGCTTGATGCCAAAGGGGGAGAGAATGCATATCTTCTTCTGCTGTCCATCCTTTCTGCTCCAACCCGGAGTCTCCGGGTTATGAGTTTTGTCATGTCTTGTTTATCTTTTCGAATCTTTATCATTTCCGTTGGACATGTAAGATATGTAACTAGTTGTGATGAACAATGTGTGGTGTGATAGTTGTTGAATTTATATTTGTAAGATAATATTTGTGTTAGTGTGATGCCATGAGATGTTTGATATGTAATGTTTATTTCTCTCTTTCTTATGTTTTGTGATATATATTGTCATATGCATCACGTGCTATCATGTTCACTCACACTTGCACCCCACGGATGCTAAGATATAGGGGAACTCTCACAAAATTTCCTTAAATATGTGCATTTGATCTCAAATTCAAATTTCAATCAATGCACATATTTAGGGGGAGCGCACCATATATCTTAAAATTCAAACTATTTAATTCGATTATCTCTTGTAAGATTTAATCATGTTGTCATCAATCACCCAAAAGGGGAAGATTGAAAGTGCATCTAGATCCTCTATGTGGGTTTTGGCTAATTAATGACAAATGATTAAGGGAGTAATAGGTTTGCTAAAGTTATGAACATGTTTTAAGTCCCATTGGATAAATTAAGAGATGTTAGTGTCCCTCAAAAGGAAAAGATAAGCGGCGTGTAGTTACTCAATAGGCTTTAATTCATTTTACTTTGAATTTGAGTTAATGATAGCTATACTATCAAGAGGGATGCGTGTTGATAGTCTTGAAGGTGTTTCAGTGCTCAAAGTATCCTTTTAGAACTATAAAAGTTGAGAGACACAATCACCCACGGACACCGAAAAAAAGCTTTTGTTGTCTGAGCCTAGAGTCTCTGGGTTAGCCCAGATACTCCGGACTCTGATCAGTTGATCGGAATCTCCAGGTGAGACTCCGGCAGACAGAATTAGTTTGAGCTTGAGAGCTCAACCCAGAGTCTCTAGGTTAGCCTGGATACTCCGGTATCTGGTATGTGGTCAGAGTCTCCGAGTGAGACTCCAGCAAAGAGTCTCAGTTTGAGCATGAGAGCTCAACCCGAAGTCTCCGGGTTTATCCAGATACTCTGGAGTCTGGTTTTTGGCTGGAGTCTCTGAGTGAGACTCCACGATAGAGTCTCGGGTAGGCTTTTAGTGCTTAACTCGAAGCCTCTGGGTCAGCCTGGATACTTCGGGTTATGGTGTTTCCGGACCCTCCGGAGAGGCTCCAAACAGTGTTTATGCCTGCGTGCCCATGTATTACCCGGAGTCTCTGGGTGAACCCAAATACTTTGGGTCAGTACAAAATACACAGTAACGGCTAGTTTTTTGAAGTGGGCTATAAATACCCCACAACCCCTTCTTCAATAGCTGTTGAACCAACTCGTGGACAAACTCATTCAAAGCCATTCAATAGCCCTCTTAACTCCTCTAGAGCTTTAATCTTGCAAGATTTGGATATTAGGGTTTGGGAAGTGAGATTGAGTGCTAGAGAGCAAAAATACATTCTTGAGCACTTGAGGTCATCGCCAAGCTTTCGATTCGCGTTCTTTAATGTTGGAGCTTTGAGTTCCTAGATGTCAAGACATCACCCGGAGAGCACCCAAGCTTGTGGAGTGCCCCGTGAAGTTTGTATTACCCTTTCGTTTGAGTAAGAACCCTAGCTTGATCTTTGTGGTTGCTTGGGTGAGGAAAGGGTTGAAAGAGACCAGGCTCTTTGTGAGCTCCTCAACAGGGACGTATGCACTTCTTTGTGAAGTAGTAGAACTTAAGAACAAATCCTCGTCTCCTTTACTTTATTGCATATTTACTTGTTCTAATTGATCTTTGGGGATTTTCCCGATCTACTTGCTTGTGTGCGTGTGACTGCAGTTTGTTAGTGATAAGCTATTTAGGCATCTCTTAGAATATGTGGTAACTTATAGACTCATTTAGATTTGCTCAAAAGTTCATAAGTTTCAATTTCCTGTATCATCCAAATTATCCAGATAAGCCCGAAGTATCCAGGTTCTATATAACCCGGAGTCTCCGGATTGACCCAGAGTATCCGGATTCAGTAATCCGTTGCAAAGTTTTAAATTTCAGGAAACGTCTATTCACCCCCTCTAGGCGACATCACGTACATTTCAGTTCTTCCCTCAAAACACACTCTTGTGCATCCGGTGTTTCTCCTACCATGATTAGTCGAAGATAGAAAACAACGAAAGATAAATTATCCCTACCTACTACATTGTGGTGGAGGTGGAGTCACACACTCCCAAGCGTCTTACCACGGTCTTGCAAGTGTTCTTACCAATCACCGCAGTTACTGCAGTTAGCACAACCGGTGGCTGGTTCATGAAACCTTATTGGGTGCGAGTGAGGTAGTTGAAAGGGGAGAAACTGTTCTTATCGAGAGAATGTGTAGCTTGGACAGGCAATATTTAGTAGCAAGGAAGGGCAATAATTGAAATAGTAAAGCTGAATAAAAGTCCACAGTACTCGTCACAGTTGCTGGCCCGAATACATTCCTAGAACTAGCTCAAGAAAGCCGAAAACTATACCAGACACAAGCACAATGGAACAAAATTCGCAATGTAAACTAATTCTTTTTTTTTTTTTGAATTCTCTCTCTTTTTTTGGACTCTTTGTTCTTGCTTGCTTTTCTTTTCTTTTTTTTTACGAATGTGACACAAACTCAAAAACTCACCTACTGCCTTTTCTAGGACCAGTGATGTACATGGGTCACAAACTATTTTCGGAGAGCAAGGGTATAAAGATAATAAAAAGATACTCTCTCTCTCTCTCTCTCTCTGAACTTTGGTTACCTCTGTTTTGGTTATTGATTGCTACTCGAACTTTGTCGGACAATGCTCAATATGAAGGGTGTATGGAGGTGTCCGAGAGCAACCAGAAACAGATATACTCGACTGGACTATGGAGGCAAAATTGAATTGATAGTCGAATCCGAAAGGATGGTTGAATCCAACTAGTGGTCGAATCCGAAGAGGTGGTCAAAAAATGACTAGTGATCAAATCTAAGTAGATGGTTGAAGCAACTAGTGGTCGAACCCGAGTAGATGGTTGACTCGACTAGTAGTTGAACTCGAATAGATGGTTGAAGCGACTAGTGGTCGAACATGACTTGATGGTCAACTTGACTAGAGGTCGAACTCAAGTAGATGGTTAAAGCGACTAGTGGTCGAACATGACTTTATGGTCGACTCGACTAGAGACACAATCTTGGCTATAGCAAACAAGGACACGCCGAGATACACGACAACTAAATAGCAAGACTCGACACTAAAAACTAGATCACGATGACTCGACCAGAAACAAAGACACCGACGATAGACTCAAACTCAACAACATGAATACTAAAAACAAAATTGCGAAGGCACAAAGTGGTTTGGACAGTGGAAAAACTAAGATAAAAATATTTTTGTGGGCAATTTTTTGGACTTTAGGTAATAGAAAACGACGAAACAAAAGGGGATAAATGAGATTACCTAACGGGCAACCGAGGCTCTGATACCAATTGATGTGCGTTTGCCCAATCTTCCGAAGGTAATATGATAAGTCGATTGATGGAGTTTCGATGTTGATGATCCAAAGGCTCCGAACATAATAGATCGAGAACCCTCGCAACCACTACACCACAACTCTGTGGTTATCAACCGTGTCAAGATGCAGTTGACCTCGCCAATAAGGCTTTTCTTGCAAGCGAATCGAGAACACAAGCAAGAACATGTAGATGTAATCTGAATATTGCCAATTACCAATGAAGTACTCAAGTTGGGGTCCACAAACCAAACAAATGGTGAAACTGTATAAAATAGAATAATCTAAGCAAAACCTGAGCCTAAACTATGACAGTTACTATGTATATATAGGGGGACGTGAGTAGGTCAGCCTAGGGTTGTGCAGCCATGGAAAGATGTGTACACAACTTGTACTCCGACCCCGACCCGACACGATTACAAGACCCAACTAGGTCCAAAATGGTGGTGCAACACTTTATTTCTTTGACTTTGACTACACTATAAGTAATATTTGGTCGAGCTCATATCCATTGGAAAGGGCTCATCATAAGATTTTCAGAATGTCCAAGATTGCCTAAAATGGACTTCGTATGAGAGAGTTATACTCGTTTTACTGACGTATTGTCCTGTGACTCGACCACGACCACGACTACGACCACGATCACAACTAGAGCTCATCCTCGAGTCCAAGTAGACTTGGCCTTCGAGGGGTGATGTTCGGGTAAGATTGTGGTACTTCTCCCACATTCCTAAGCAATAAAACATCACAAGAATTTAGTAAGAATCCATCCAAGGAAGCATGAACAGTGAGAAACGAGTTCACCTGGTGGTCTAATTGCCGTGCACGTGCTCTTGTAATTGGATGTGCTCTTGTAATTAGATCTTGTATGTTTTGAGGATTATTGGCGGTATTGATAGTATCTGACGGAGCCATGGGCTCATCACTCATACATGACAGATCCTTCGAAAATGTGTGCGAAGTTCTAATCAGCCCTGCGGAAATTGGGCTCGTCATCGACAATACCTGGGCCTATTTGCTATGGTAGTCAACAATAGTAGCCTGGAGCTTCTCTTCAAGCTTCCTGTTGATAACTTGATACTTGTCGAAGTCATGCTTGTTGGATTGGTGAACGTGACACCACTTCCCACCACCGTGGCTCTAGCCCTTGTTGTCTCCGGTGTTGTGTGACTTGCTCCTCTCGACTGTGTCTACAGTCGTGTCCAGATCCTTACGCTTGTCACTGTACTTGCCCTTCTTCCCCCCGTTTTTGAAGACTCAGGCTTGTCTTTGCCATATTGAGGATTCTTGGAGATTGTTTGGGCTTTAGCACACTTTGTAAACTTGCTGGCTATCTCAAATAGCTCTTTGACCATCTGGATTTTTCAGGTAGCTAGCTTCCTGACCATATCTTTGTCCTTGACACCTCTCCTGAAGGCGATGATGACCGACCCATCGGAGATATCTGGGATCGTATGACGCCTGTCGTTGAACATCCGGATGAAGTCCTGAAGAGATTCATCCTTATCTTGGTTCAACTGATGGAGATTGTCTTGCATTCCTAGGTGCTTAAACATACCCTGAAAGTTTGCGATGAACTGAGCCTTCAACTCGGCCCATGATTGGATCGAGTTGGATGGCAGGTTCAACAACCAGGATCTTCAAGGTCCATTGAGGGCAGTAAGTAGGTAATTATCCATTACCTTATTATCGCCATAAACTACTCGTATAATAGTAGTGTAAATCGATAGCCACTCGTTGGCTTGAATTTCCTATTGTACTTTTGGATTAGACCCGCATTGAACTTCTTGGGCCATCGTATCGATCGGAGCTCGGGTCCGAAGGCTTCACAACCTCCGTCGAAGTCATTAGGAGGTGATGGAGGAGGACTATCACGTATGTTCCTTTGGAAAGGGGAGTCACATCGATTGTCCCATCCTGAAGATCTACTGTCATTACGATGACGATCGTCTTCATAGTACTCCTCATGATGGTTATCGAGCACTTCTCGTAAGTCACCTTGTCATGAGGGATGCAGTTCCTCAAGTCTTGTTGATTCATGTACCTATGGATGGAGCAGTTATAGTTTGACCTGTAGGATTGTGCTCGAGCTCGACCACCCGAGCTTCCTGTTTGCCGATCCCTCTACTTTGGGGTGTATGCATCTATGGCTCCTCTAACCAGTGCCTTGCCAGCTGGGGTGCTTAGAGTCGCTATGGCTTTTTACTCGAGTAGTCTGGATCTAAGCTACATCGAATAGATTCTTCAGCTGGTTCACCATAGGTGTTAAGGGATTCACTATATCCAACTCGGGGAAGGATCTTAGAATCAGATAGGCACCCTGGACGTTGGCCTTCAGAGTGCTAAAGACACCACTACCAAGGCTCAATTGTGATCAAGCTGATGTTGCCCTGTGATTGTTGTTCCGGTAGAGTTCGTTCCTTGATCTTGGAGCTATTGTTGGTGGACGCATCACCTGACCAAGAAGCATCTCTGTAACAAGTCGGCGTCGAATATCAGGGTTCACCTAACTCTCTGCGGTCCGTCGATGATGGGTGGTGTCAGGGACCTGCAAGGCTCCGATTGCATATTTCCCTAGTGGTAATTCTCTGGTGATACCGGTACCTTCGGCGACAGCTGCTGTTGCTGGATCCTCTGGGATTCTTGTACCATTTCTTACTATGGCATTTAGATCTCCCACATTCTGGTCAACGGGTAAGCCATCAACTCCTCAGGCCAGAAACATGAATCGATCTATTCAGCTGCTCTGGCCATCTATTGAGTTGTCATCTACACTCGTGACCATCGCTGTCGGTGTCTATGAATCGAAGAACATTAGGCTCCTCGGGATCCTACTCAAGGTGTCCCACTTCGCAATATGTGTCCAATGGGCTAGACTCGACGATGCCGATATGAATCAGTTCACCTTGATCATCCCAGCGGTACGCCATAGTTCCGAATGTGATCTTGGATCCGATGAGAGGTGATGCGAAGATTGCTGCCGGCGACTCTAAGTGGTTGTAGAAACCGACATCAGAGAATCTGACGCAGACGAGCACTCGAGACATGATCAATCCTGAAAAATAGATGAAGGCCCCTACCTAGCGCGTCAACTATCAAAGATTAGTGCCTATAATATATCCATAATTAAACAGGGGTACCTTCGAGACCAAGGATCGAGCAGGAAATAAGACACACAATGTATATAGGTTTGGGCCTTCGATTGGGGTAATACTCTACATTCTGTGTGGATGTTATTGTATATTGACTATCTCGAGTACAAGCAATGGAGCTAAATCTACTACAATAGTGGAGATTGGATCTAGACTAATCTAAGGTTGAAGTCACTGAGTATCTTCAATTGCTAGAGTCTTGATCTCACTTGTCTCGAGTTGTATATGTGTAGATTGTTTCGTGGTTCAGAAGTCCTCCCTCCTAGGGGTCAGGGACCCCGCCTTATATAGGGGTCAAGACACTATTTTACTCCCGACCATAGTCGATAGGGAGTCCTGAATCTTATTGGCCAAGGCAAGGCAGCTGAATCTGATCTGGATACTAGTTGTACTTGAGTTAGTTAACCCAATTGAAATATTCCTAGTTTATGTTTTTATAATCTCCGAGTATATCAGGTCCCATAGATTCGAGTCCCTAATATCCGGAGTTATTAAGCATATATACTGTGTATCCTGTCTATATATAGTGTACTCCTTAGACGTATATACCATGTATTTAGATATTCCACATAACACATCCTATCACGGTTAACAAGATTACAAATCGCTAAAAACAAAACATATTGACAGAAATAGTGCTTCTCCAACTTTGAGGAGCTTAAGCACTTGCTCCTCTCTGTTCATGATATCCTCCCAGCTTAATATGGCCACATGCACTCTGCGGTATAGGGTCTACAACAAACATTCAACTTCTTACAAAAAACATATGCACAGTAATGTGATGACAAATCCGAGCATTCCTTGCATTTACCTCCAAGCCCTTGCGGATTCGGAGATTTTGGCTCGCCAGCATCAACAGGTCATTGATCTCTTCGTTATACATCTCGCCAGCATCAAGAACTCGCGGTCGTCAATTTGTCTCGAGATTGGGGGTGTTTCCAAATTAATCGGTAAATCGATTGGGCCAAATTAACAAGGTCTATATTTTTTTAGGAAATAACAATTCCATTATACCATAGACACAACAATATTGTTGGTCACAATTGGTATTACATCGACCGGAACCGAAACGTCCCACAACATGAAGACACCCGGTTGCATAGAGCCCATACTATCCAAGCTATGTGCTACGCTGCGAACCGAGCATAGTTTAATTAGTTAGGGTGCTTAGGGTGATATCTGTCTATTCAAATTTGAGTTCTAGACTTGGCATGAGTTCAAGCAATTTCTTGGGATTAAGGGTTTTTTTGGTTTTGGCCCACGCCTACCTCACCAAACTTGGGTGCGCCAATTATTTTGCAGAGGAATCGGCCATCGGCGTTTTCATTCAATGTGAGAGCGGAAATAAACTGGAGTGGGCACGGGGGTGTGGATGAGCCAACCCTTGGCTTCAATCCAAACGATTGTGCTCTCGCAAGGTCAACGCCAAAAGATTAGCAGGTCAAGCATCGGCTCCAATCCAAGCAGCCCCTAAATCCCGTGAGAAATAGTGCATGCATACATGGGTACGTTTAGATGTCAAAGCATATGCCCACGTTACTTGAGGTTATGCTTTCTATCTTATTTGTACATATGCTATGACGCACTCATGTAGTGTGTGTATGAGCATGAGTATGATGTACATAAGTGAGTGTGTATGTTCGTTCGACTTGTATAAAAAAACTATGTGCTACTCTATTACAAGAACGGGCACAGTGAAGCACCTTAAACTCGATGAAATTACAGGATAGAGGAAAATTTGCTTCTCTATAGATGATGCCAAGGCTTTGAAGGTGATATGCTCTAGAGGCAATCATAGAGATAATTGTATCACACGTCTATATTTATGTACTACTGAATAATGTGTTATTCTAAGAATGACTATCGTTTACATTGATTGACAAGTGTGTGACTTGTTCATGAAACTCTTTGTTTATATCATGATGTTATTCTTAGTCTATCCCTAGTCGCATATCATTGTGATGATACGTAAGACCAGCACATGTATTGATTGATAATCACGTTTCATGGATCACAGGTATAGAGATACCAGATCGATAATGTGGATATTTATGTTAGAGAACATGATGTTGGATCGACCCACCTTGAGATACTGCTAGGATTATTATTTATGATATGCCATCAGTTGTTATCTCAAATGGTGTACCTGCAGGATCCTTAGACCTGAGATTGTCGTTGATTCCCAAAATGTGCAGTGACATACTTTGAGGCTGCCAAATGCTATTCTGTAACTGGATAGTCATAAAGATAGTTTTTGGATTTGTCATGACACATATCGTGGGGTATGAGCGATCAAGATGAAATTTGCCCCTATTTGATAACAGGAGAGATATCCCTGGGCCACTCGAGGTAGTTGGATTGAGAAAGTGCATCACCATGCCAATATGACTAAAGAGTTAATCATGATGAATCAACTACTTGATTGAGTGAATGGTCGAGTTATCACAAGGGTGGCACGTATCTCGCCTTCAGCTTGACTGATATCGTGAGGCGAAGAGATCGGCGCATGTGTATATCAAGGTTCAGCCGATATGATCTTTTATGTATACTCGGGAGTCAACATGTCCTGCTAGGGACCACTATTGATTTCAGTTTGGAAAGGGTTTCCGAGTCGTAGTCGTTTGTACATGAACCTAACGGGTCACACTTAATGGGTTGGAACAAAATATGCAAATTGGATCACATATGGGTTTTGATTGGATTATGATTCATGGGAAGTTAGAGTCCTAAAGGGCTTCCAACGTGGGAGCCCATTAGCGAGCTCTATATAAGGAGAGGCGTGGATAGGGTGTGCTAAGGTTGAGCCACTCTGGAACCCTAGCCGCAGCCTTCCACAGATCTCCCAAAACCCTAGTCGCGCGTGCGGTGCTAGCGCATTGACGCTCGGCGATTCTGCCCACTATATGTGGATACTATAGAGGCGTTGCTGCTATTATGGCACTGATATTCTCGATGAGTTAAAAATGACGTGTTCGGGATTGGTCGCTAACCGTGACGAACTGGTCGATCACCTGCTCGGAGTTGGTCAAGAAGCACGATTATTTGCTCGGAGTTGGTCAAGAAGCACGATTATTTGCTCGGAGTTGGTCGAGAAGCACGACCACCTGCTCAGAGTTAGTCGAGGGGCCAGATCACTTGCGCAGGGTTGGTCGCAGATCTGATCAAGAAACTGCTCGAGAATTTTGACGCGCACGATGTTAGATCGGCCTACTTTAACTATTCTTTCGCTGCACTAGGCGTCGTGCGGTAACGATCTATGATCTCCTACTAGCATGATTCCCTAAGTGAATGCGATAGAAATTTTTTATTTTAGACTAGCATATAGCCTATCCAATCCTCAAAAGGCTTGATAGGTTTTGCTAAGAGCTATTAATCGCTTGATGAATTGTGATGGCGTCCGTTTCCAGGAGAATTCCGTCCATCGCAACATCAGATGCATAGCGAATTGCCACTAGGAGTGCAGTCGCTTCAGCCTGGAGTGCAGAGTGCAAGTTTTACAGATTGCCAGCACCAGCTCCAACACATTGGCCCTCATGATCTCGGATTACAAAGCTAGAATTTTTTATTTTTATATTTTTTTAGTAAAAATTTAAATAAATAGATTCCTCGCCCCAATAATTGCAAAACTAGATGCCTGCCGTCCCCTGAGAGGGCTGTAGCCCACTCAGAGGGTGGTAAGGAATCCTAACCGCCCCCTGAGAGGGTGCGTGGCCTAACCGCCCCCTGAGAGGGTGGCAAGAGGCCTAACCACCCTCTCAGAGGGCAGGTAGGGGCTTCCCGCGTGCCCGCCCCTCTTACCGCCCCCTGAGAGGGCGGCCCCTTGCCGCCCTGTCAGGGGGCGGTAAGGAGCCAGCCTCGCGCGCCCCCCTCTTCCCTTCTCTATATAAAGGGTGAAAAATGAGGATAAATCCTCATTTTAATCAAAAAAGAGAAAAGTCTGAAGAAGAGAGGAGAGGAGAGGAGAGGAGAGGAAGAGAGCGTGGCGAAGCCCTGCTGTTTTTGATCGGCGGATTTGAAGAGCATTTTCCGGTAATTTCTTTTATACTTATATTCTTGTTAATAAGGAAAGTAGCACTGTATGACATAGGGTTTAGACATGTATGACCTATGGTTTAGGGTTTAGAAAATGCTATATTTAATTGAATATTGTCAATATTAATTACGATATGGTAGGATAGCAATTAGATACATAGTAGTATTTGTAGTATGGTAGTTTTGAATATGTAGATTGTACAGAGTAATAATTGTAGGTTAGTTTGGTTACGGTAGCATTGTATGACATAGGGTTTAGCACTGTATGACCTAGGGTTTAGCGGTATGACCTAGGGTTTAGGGTTTAAAAAATGCTTTATTTAGTAAAATATTGTCAATATTAATTACGACATGGTAGGATAGTCATTAAATACATAGTAGTATTTTTAGTATGGTAGTTTCGAATATGTAGATTGTATAGAGTAACAATTGTAGGTTAGTTTGGTTATGGTAGCACTGTATGACCTAGGGTTTAGCACTGTATGACCTAGGGTTTAGTGGTATAACCTAGGGTTTAAGGTTTAGAAAATGTTGTATTTAGTAGTATATTGTCAATATTAATTCCGACATGGTAGGATAGCTATTAAATACATAGTAGTATTTTTAGTATGGTAATTTTGAATATGTAAATTGTACAGAGTAATAATTGTAGGTTAGTTTAGTTAGGGTTATTATTGAAGAACCTATTGTTAGGCAGTAGTCGGTGTCGGTAATTTTTTTAGTTTCGATAATCAAAAATATAGTTTGCTGGTCTTAACATTGGTTATATTTACGGATGTTTCCAGGGATGACAGATAAATTATTTTTTCAGATATATTATGGTGAGGGTGAAATTAGTTATGGTCCTAATGGTGTAGATCTATCTGGGTTTCGTCATGTCGTCAAGGGTCTTAGCAAAGCCAATGAGAGGACCATTGTGGGTGTGTGCAAGTGGCTGATGCGGTTTTTTCAACTAGATCCACAGCAACATGATCTTAAGCTGAAAGCTGTCCTCAGTAGTGCTAGTCAGGGATACTTTGGCGAGCTCGTCCCGATTGAAGCCACATCTACTTGGAGGCAGTATGTAGTTATATCATGTGAATGTGGGCTACCTCTGATTTTGTTAGCTGAGGTGTACTAGAAGGATCAAATAGAGGTAAACTCTGTGGAAGCAGTAGTGGTACCAAGTGAGACAGTGGTAGTTGAATCAGACCCGGTAAATGTTGGGGCCAGGCCAGATGTTGGGGATATTCCTGAGATGCAACCGATGGGTGTAGCTGATGAGGGGGAGCACATCCCTAGCATAATTGAAGAGATGGAGTTGGAGGATCAAGAGCTGGAGGAAGCCGTTGTCGATGAGGATTCATCTGACGAGAAGGGCAATGCTCCAGTTCCTGCTAAGTGGAGGGATCAAGAATTTTTGAAGCTGGTGGGTAGTGAGGCTGATCGGACACCGTGGGGGTATCATGAGAACGAGGTGTCTCAGGATGCTATGTACCCTACAAAGAGGTTGTTATTGATGCAGTTAAATTCTGGTCGCTGTCTCTTCGGAGGCAGTTCATGGTTGTTAAGTCCAGTAAAAGGGAGTACGATGTGAAGTGTTTGGTGCCTGAATGTCCTTGGCGGGTGCACGCAATAAGGGGAAATAGGTAGACTACTGGCAGTGTTCAATAGTCAGGGAGCATAATTGTCACATTGAGGAAATAGAGTTCACCCACCAGAACATGTCATCTGCTTTTATTGCTAATGTTATGTATGGGGAGATTGTGGACAATCTGAAGTATGAGCCACGATCAATAATCCATGCTATTGAGCAAAGGTTCTAGTATACAATAAACTAAGCGAAGGTATGGATGGCGAAATAGAAGGCTATTGAGATGAGGTTCGGGACATATGAAGATTCATATCACAATCTACCTCGTCAATTAGCCACAATATGTGGAAGAAACCCAGACAGTTACTATGATATCAAGCATTACCCCTCGACTGATGTGGAGTACAGCGGGAAACGAGTATTGAAACATGCTTTCTTTGCATTCGCTGCAATCATCAAAGCATTTCGGTACTGTCGACCCATCATTTGCCTGAACGGGACATTATTGACTGGGAAGTATAAAGGACAGATATTGTCTGTAATTTGGATCGACGGTAACAACCAAGTCCTGCCACTAGGGTTTGCCTTTGTGGATAGTGAGAATGGGGACAGCTGGTATTGATTCCTTAAGCGGGTGAAGCATGCTATTGTTCTGGACCGGCCATATGTGTGTCTGATTCATCATAGACATGTAGGGTTGTTGCAGGCTTTGCTGGATATTGAATATGAGAGTGTTCGACAGGGTGTTACAGCGAAGTGGCCCGACTTGAAGAGCAGGTGGTGCATGCGCCATATGGGTGCGAACTTCTACGGACAGTTTAAAAACAAAGAGTTGATGAAGCTTTTCAAAAAATTGTGCAGTCAAAACCAGCAAAGAAAGTTCAATGCCCTATGGGCAAGACTGGACGAACTAACTCTGAAACAGACAACTGAGGTTGTAGCCACAGGTGATGAACCGATAGCTCTTGGACCTCTCCCAACAGATATTCCTCAGATAGTAAAGAGGTCAGGGTCAACTATTAGAAACTTTTCACAGTGGATACGTAATGAGCCAAATAAAAAATAGCTTTGCTGTACGACAGTAGTGGGGCAAGGTATAGAATAATGACAACAAATCTTGCTGAGGTTTATAACTGGGTCATGCGAGGTATGAGATCCCTCCCACTCGTTGGAATTGTAGAAGGTATATTGCATGGGACTTGTTAATACTTTATTGATCGGTACGCAGCTGCTTTCAAGGTAATGGAAGATAATCGTATGCTTTATGGACGGATGCTATGTGAGTATATGGAGAAGGCCACAAAGAAGGCACACATGCATCGCGCTAATCAAGAGGGGACTGTGGAGCACAGGTTCAGTGTCCTATGCCAGGATAAGGGTCGTAGGGGTTGAAGACGTGAGCGGCATGTGCAAGAGTGCGTGCTTAGGAGTGGGACATGCATTTGTACTTGCCAGAAGCCACAATTGCTTCACAAACCTTGTACACACATCATAGCTGCGTGTGCGGAGCACAATATGGTTCCCAGGTAATATGTTTCAAAGTACTTCATGACGGATCAGATACTGAACACTTGGAATGTCACGAACCAGAGTTTCTAAACACGTAATTAAGCACTAATGAGCATCATTATCATCATTTGTTTTTGTTTTGAGCAGTATAGACATGCAATGTGGATTAAAACGAATTTGGTTAAACCCGGTTTAACTGATGCGTTGTAAAGCATCTCCTAAAACTTCTATGGAACATAGGGCTGGTGACAATTTTAGAAATTAGTAGATGCCAGGAGAAGAATATAAATGAATTTTTCCAAATTTTTGGGAAATATTTAGAAGGCATAAAAATTATCACAAGTTGGAAACGATAGCATTTTTGAACAATTTTTATTCAAAATTGGCTCAAGAATTCTGGGTCAAACAAGTTCAAATGGGTTCCTTATGAATTTTAGTTTCAAACAAAATTTGTTTTACCAATTTTGGTCCTTGGGAAGGCATTCAAATGGATGGCTAAAGTAGTGGGGATATTTTGCCGGCCAGTTACTGTTTCTCGGGCCCGCTTGTCACCCCCCCCCCCCCCCGGCTTCTCTGCTCTCTCTGCCGTCCCCTCTCACAGAGCAAGCGACACCGCCATGCTTGACTTTCGTGGCCACCTCCACGTTGCCGGCCAAAAGATCAGCACCCAGGCCTTATCCCCCTCCCCTTGCCCTCTGCTTTCCCTCTCTCTTTCCCCTCTCTCTGCTGCTCCTCTCGCGCGGCACCAGCGAGCACCAGAGAGCAGCGCAGCGCTGAGCAAAAAGCAGAGCCGTGGCCGCCAGCCAAAAACGCGCGCCACCGGTGTGTCCCGCCGAGCTCGAGCAGGGTGGAGCACCGAGGGAGGACGCCAAGGCCCTCCTCTGCCATTTCCCGCACGGATTGGAGCCAGCCGAGCCTTCTCCATCAACGCCGGTAGCCTCCTCTCCGCCCCTCTCCATTGCCCCGCTGTTCTACAGCCTCACCGGCCCAACCCGCTGCACGGTGAGCATCCCGTGCTCCTGTACACCTTATGCGCACACCGTTTTCCCTTCGTCCCGTCGTCGGCGCGTGCGTCTGTGACGACCGGCTGCCGCCGCGCCACAGCTCTCACCGCCGGCCATGCCACCATCGAGCTCCTCGGTGTTTGGCCGCGCCATTTGGTCCACGCGCCCTCGTAGAAGCTATAGCCGCCCTCGTCCGAGTCTATTGCGCCACGGTTTCGCCGCCGGCGACGCCAACCATGCCGCCGCCGTGCTAGTTTCACCCCTCGCCACCGCTCGCCGTGCTCCGGCCATCGCCGGCGTCGATGTGTGCCCCCACCGTAACCACGTGCTCGTGCTAGTGCTGTTGCTGCCCTCGGCCGAGCCATTCAGGCCGCCGCTCGCCGCTGGCAGCCACCGCAAGGGCCGCTGACCATCCCCTGTTGCGCGTGCGCCGGCCGTGGGCTGATTTTGACTTCGGTCAAGGGAGCCGGGCCCGCGGTCAGTGGCTTGAGCTAGATCAGCACCGGTAGAAAAAGGGTTGGGGCTATTTAATATCCGGTTTAAATGGAAAATGCAAATAGATTAAAATATGTATTGATAAATCGGCTGATAGATTGTATAATGCGTAGAAAATTGTAGATAGCTCCAAAAATTGTTAAACCAATTTTGTTGGCTTTGTTATGGCATGCTCTACCCATTAAAAATACCAGTGGGCATGAAATGTGTGCTGTAAATTATTGAATAAATGAAACATGTTTAGGCTTTGATAATTCATAATTAAATCTTGGTAGCTCCAAAATTGATGAATCCAATTTTGTGAATCTTGCGACATTGTGCCCTGTTCAGTAAAAATATGCATCCTCATGTTAAGCATATTTAACTTTCCAGTTTGGTTTAAGCTTTGGTTTATGCTTTAAAGTATTTCGGGAAATGTTTAAATGGTTAACGCTAATTGCAATTATGAAATATTTGATGTTTTGAGCGTAGGGCATAATGCATGTCACCTCCGTTGTTACATGGCTTTCATACTCATCATTGCACGCGATTATTCTTATAGAGAACGTCGATTCGACGACCGAGGCGAGCAAGGCTATTCCCGGAGGTTCTAACGGTGGTGATCGTGGTTCGAGTAGCTGTGAGCAGCAGCTAGGGCAGCAAGGCAAGCATCGTTCATATTGCATCGTGTCTACTTGAAAATCTAGTATGTTATCTACGCTTATGTATACATTGCATGTGTCGGGTACCGAGTCGGGTAGAACCTATGCCGATGCATTCTCCCATTTCGGTCAATTGTTATTCCTTGGAGCCTAGTGGTGTCGTCGAGGTCTAATTATAGTTCGCTATGCTTAATGGTACTTAGGCTTTCCGGTAGAAGTCGACGACGGCGTCCACCGTTGTCGCGAGCCTAGGGCTTATTACTGGTTCATACTTGTGGTTGTGTTGATGATGAGTCGGTTTGGTGAGTGGTGAGTTGAGACAAGGTGTGGGCGGTATTAGGGGTGTCATCTGCTCACGAGGAGTCCTCAGGCAGTTCGGGGAGGGAACCCGGACACTATAGACCGCTTGCACCGGTTAAGCACCGACCGTCGGTGTAGTCGGCTTTAGCACTTACCTTACTCACCACATGCTGATATAATGGTAGGCGAGCTGATTACCTTCGCAGACGTGGTCATGTGGGCCTCGTCATAGACGGTGTGAGTCCGTTTTGAGTTCAGGCTTTTAGCGGTATTAGTTTGCTCGTGGAGTAGTTCTAATACCGCCGCGCTGAGCTATGGTTGATCCACATGGTTTGGCCTGGTTGGGAAAGGTTGTCACGGGTACCCCCTTGTGTGCATCTTAGCGGGTGGCACAAGCCGTATGGTCCCTGTGTTGTGTGGGTCCAGGAGTATCCCCTGCAGGGTGTATAATCAGTTCGAACTGCCGCGCTCTCGGTCATGAGCATTGCTATCGCTTATCTCCTCCGAGCGACCATGTTTTGGTCGTAGAGTTTCGATGTGGGTTGTGGCATGGTTGGTTTGGGTGGTTTGGTCGGTACGTGGTCGGTGGTTTGGTGGTAATAGTTTACTTTTATACACTTGTTGTTTATATATCTGTTCTGATCAGTTGGTTGGCAGGGTTTGAGTTGGTGGTTGGTTAAGTCAGTTGCTTACACCTAGAGTCTAGGTTGCTTACCGCTTAATGAACTTAAACATATCTTAATCCTTGCTACAGCTTTAAATGCATAATCCTTGGAGTCGAGAATATATATACTCATACTGTGTAAGACTTGCTAGTACCTTCGTACTAAGGGTACTGCCCTTAAGTTTCAGGTTCACAGGTTGGCAAGGAAGAGGCAGTGTTCGGCTACTTTGTGCCTGCCGATCAGGGTGGCGGGCAGGAGTAGCACCTTCTACTCCGAACTCCGGCGCTTTTGGTATGGAGCCTAAGGGCATACGACTCCATACTCTTTTGTTGTATAGGTTTATCTTCCGCTGCGTAGTTATTGTTGTTCCACTTTTGTTGTGAATTGTGGAAGCAGTTGCATGTTTAAGTATTGTAATACAGCTTAATTACTTGCTCTCTATTAAACTGTGTTGTGATATTTGAGTTGGAAGGCATGTGTTCCGATCCTGGGCACCAAACACGTGCCGGGACTACCGGAATGGTATTCTGGTTAATCGTCGAGGTTGTGATTATGAATAATGATCCTCCTGATGATTAATTAGAATACTATTTGGACGGTTCCCCACATGGAATCATCAGCTGTATGGTTACGACATTGTTGATATATTTACATGTAATCCATGCCCTTCACGAATCTATGTGCCTGATTTGGAAAAGATGAAGAACGCACAGGGTCGTCAACAAACTCACCGGATTCGTAACGATATTGATGAATCTGAGGCGGGTCCAAGGGTCAAGCAATGCAGCTAGTGCAATGAAAAAAGTCACACGTATAAGTATTGTCCTAAAATACACCTGTTGTGTAGGTGAGTATTACAACGTGTTCTAGTGTGATTGTATTTATTGTACCTTGCTATTATATTTGTACTTCGCTCTCTAGCATTTTGACCTTACATTTGTAAGTACATGTCGCAATATATTCATGTTACTTCTCATACGTGTATGTAATATGCAGTTCTGCTCACGTAACTATGACATCTTTTCATGTAATAGACTGTACGTATTAATCATGTACATATAGTTGCAATGTAAATTTCCATTAATATATATTGTTCTTGTCTACATGTTGCAATAAATTAATGTACATGTGGTTTTAATGCAGATATAGCGCACCCTCCGACCCCCGAGCTTCTCGACCCTGCAGTGGAGAAGAGGCACCGCATCTTCTTGTCCTCTGTGCACCAGACGGAGTTAGGAGTATTCCGACCATGTGGCCCTGGAGAGCTACTTACGGTCGATGATCGGTGGAAGCACCGGTAAGCCGATACTTTTATGCGCATGTGCCGATTCATTTATGTATTGCATCCCCCAGTTTATTTATATTCCCAATGGTGTAGGTTAGCAACAGCGGGACTCCTACCACTTTGTCGTTTGGTGGAGGCCCGATTGACGGAGAACCCCGAGGCAGCAGCGCGTCGATTCTATTTTGACCGCTCGCTGATAGCAACTCTGGTTGACCAATGGAGGCCTGAGACATATACTTTCCACCTCCCTTGCGGCGAGATGACTCCAACCTTGCAGGACGTAGCCTACCTCTTAGGCTTACTTGCGTGGGAGCTGCGGTTGGAGTCATCGACATGGATACTGACTGGTTGAACGTCATGCATCAGCGCTTTGGCTCAGTTCAGCAGACAAACGACGCACCCCCTACGTGCTTGAGTTCTTGTCCGATCCACGAGGACCCACGAAGAAGTCAATCCTATAGTTCCAGGTACCTTACAATGCAACTTCTCATTTACTTTTTGAGTATCCAGTTTTATTCTTTATTATCACTTGCCATACTTGCAGCCTACGTACATGCACCCAGAGGCCGATGTGTACTTGGTGTCGAGGCATTTGGAGGCCTACCTGCTTTGGCTGTTTGGCTGGGTTATGTTCACCAGCAGCCAAGGCCACCTGGTGGTGAGGACTCTTGTTCCGTACGCGAGGTTGATAGCGGATGCGGCTGGCGAGGAGGTACCACAGTTCAGTTGGGTATCTGCTATCCTTGCTACGACATATCGGGCACTATGCGACCAATGCATGAAGGAGCCACTTGCCACTTTTGCTGGGTGCCCACTACTACTGTAGATGTGGTCCTACGAGCGGTTCGCCATAGGTCGGCCAGTTGTGGACCACTCCCCATACCCTGAGGAATGGTACAGCGAGCCCGAGGAGGACGCGCCTATCATGGCCTCGCTGTGGTGTCGATGCCGAGTACGTACTTTTTTTAATACTTTAATCGTCACATGTTTTTATTATGGATGTAGACCATGTTTCTCACATGTTTTTGTTCTGAATTCTGACTATGTTTCTCACACAGCCACACTGGGCGCATGAGCAGGCTCACAGCGTGTATGATGTGGTATGGATGCCATACAGTTTCTTGGCCATCCAAGGCCGTGCGGGTTTGGGCCTGTCTCTGTTGTGTACCCGCGACGAGGAGTACTGGCTTACGAAGACACCGCTTGTCTTCGACATCTACGTCAAGGAGTACTCACCGCACCACGTCATGCGGCAGGTCGGGCGCCACCAGGCTTTCCCTCTCGTCCATATTCGCACTGTTCCAGTGCACGTCCACAGGTAAATATAATAAAGTGAATAATTCATAACATTCGTCTTACTATCATTCTATTTAACGTGATTCACTTGCAGGTATACACACAAGAGATAGCTAGCTGGCAACCTCTGGGCAGATCGCTTGGCCTCGTACGTCTCAGCATGGGCCCAAGCCCTTCAAGATGTCATGGAGGAGGCGCATTCGTTCAACGAGCGGAGCTTCGAGGAGTACCTACGGTGGTACGTGCCACGTACATGTACACGGGTCACCTTCACCCCAGAGGGTGTTCGGCCCCACGTCGCGTCGACTACGGAGGCCTACCTGGGCCATTCGGATGAGGACGCTGCATTAGCGGTATGTGTAATTTACATCTCATTTCAGTACCACATATTCGCGTAACAACGACTATTGAAATTCTTATTTCTTGTTTGTTTCCACAGGCCTTTATGATATTCATAGGGACGGAGCTAGTACCATGGACCGCCTCAGGCAAGGGGTGCATGTCAGTGCAGCGGATGTAGCGAGATTTTCGATAAGACCATGTGGGCCTTGAAACTTACCTCTTGCCAGTCCACCGCAGACATCGCAGGAGCGCCTCCCAGGTCGAGTGGGGTCCATGCCGAGTCGTCCAGGAGGTTTGATGTTGGCACCCACACTGCCCCCTGTACCATGACCTACATGCCCGGACCCAATAGGTACGAATTTTTCATATGCACGACATTTAAATATATTCGTTTCTTACTGGTGCATTGATTTTAAACAAATATTAGGTACACCTACACACGTCTTGACACTACCACCTAGACCGACCCCAGTGCCGACACCCTCACCACTAGCAAGCCACTTAGGTACTAGGCGACACTACATTGCCGTATTCAATATATTCAATAGTACATCTAATATTGTCCATAGGTTACTTCGGAGATGAGGCCGGGCCGTCTTCAGCTATATCGCTACCGATCCCACCACCACCGTTCTACCCCTACTACGGCACGCACGTCTGGCCATCTGCTGCTGCACCGGCATACCACATAGGTACAATAGTGCATTTTATACAACTACTTTCATTTCCACATTTTCCATATCTAATACGTTCATCTGTTCATATGCCCCTCCAGCCAGTACACATGGATGCCCGCGGATCCTTCTCAGTCTTCATGCAGGACTTCTTCGGAGGCACACCAGACTACGACATCCTCAAGCAGTCTCAGGTACCCAATGCTCCACTTCGGACACAGCACACCCAGGAGGAGACCTCGACATCGGTGTTCCCTACTAGGCCTACTAGGCAGGTCAGTCCACCCGATGCCCTGACCTACTTTAGGGACCACATGAGGGCCAACCAGCGGCAGCGGCAGTGAGACCATGATGGGGGGAACGACCGAAAGCAGCGGGGGAGACAGCAATAGGATTGTACATTTTTTTGTAACTTACATATGCATATTCGATTCATGATCTATTCTAACATATTCGGACGCGTGTAATCTTTATGGTCTACTTACGATGTCGTAACTGCATTTCTTATTCCAATGTGATCGCACGCTAGTTGCATTTATTAATCCAACATGACCACACGTTACTTTCTATCGTCCTCGACCATGTATGAACCGTTCACGACAGACCTAAAAAAGTATTTCTTACAAATCTACTTATAAATGAAGTGACCACTCAAAAACTCAGCCGGGAGTCTAACTTTAGTCACGAAATGACCACACAACTGAACTTTAACCATTAAATGACATCACCTCTTTCCTGGCGTAATCTGCAGACACGAATTGACCGCACCACTCAACTTTAACCATGAAATGACAACACATTTGTCCTTGCGCAGGCTATAGACAAGAAGTGACAATACGGGACAGCTTTTACCACAAATTAAATGATAACACATGTACCTTGACACATGGAATCTCTATCCAGCATCAATGCCACAACTTTTCCATTCTTCAAGAGGAAATCCAATGATCCTACCCCCCTCTAAGCCCTTCCACCCACTCCTTTCTTTAAGAGGGAATCCAATGCTCCTGCCTTCCCCCACCATAAATAACCCAACCTTCATACATGGATACACCACTCATTTCTCAATTCTCTGAACTGTAATATCTTCCTCAGCTCTACCAAGCCCACCCAAGAAACATTAGGGGATTTTCATCCCCTAGGGGGTCGAACCACCGATGTGCTTCTGTGGTGACCGTTGTTAGCTTCGCGAGTCTCAGGACATCTCATACACCTACGGGCTGCGCTTCTTCATGTGTGCCAACTACCAATACGATAAGCCTCAACATGAACCGTATGAGTATCCACCGGTATAGCAACAAAGATCAGTCGCATCTTTCCCGATTTCACACATTGTTTTACTAATCTCTCATTTTGTTCTATTTGTCCAGTCCCCTCCATTGATCTGTGACTTTATTCAATGGCTCGACATTGAGCAAATGAAGACCAGAAGCGGTGGGTCGACATAACCATGCGGTGGAGAAGGGAAGCTTACGCACGCCGGAAGTACGAGCAATAGCAAGAGGAACTACACCTGAAGCAGCAGGAAGAAGAGTGCATAAGAAGGCAACACAGGACCATACCGCGGCTCAAGCTCGAGAAGCTGAGAGGGCAAGGAAGCGGGAGAGGGTCCGTCGCGCTAAGGCGGCTGGTCCTGATGCCCTGCGTAAGGGCAAATATCCTAGGTGCACTCAGTAGAGAGTTTCTAATGTAACCCGACATGTTTCCACTCCCTAAAGCATGTTATGATTAAGAGCAACCCACTATTAAGTAGGTCTTTGTGCAAACCGTACATGTCACCTTTTTTCTGTCGTATTGTAGGCGTCGTCGTGGTTACAGTCTCATGTAATGTTTTTCACCATATGTATAATCTTATGTTTGTCGTCATTTGCAACCTCATTGTCGCGTAATATGCTGCGAGTGCTTCACATATATAATTTGTTCACAAATATTAATTTTTTATTCTCCGAACAATACGTAAACTACTCCAAAATATCGCTTCCCCAATGTGCCGTTTTGGCTACTTTTTAACCATTTTAATTCCAAATTTTGCAAAAACCCAATTCCAAAAATTAAGCAACATTTTGCAGTATATTTTGCAACTTTAAAAAAATGGCCTATTCGCCCATTGAGAAGGCGGTTGAAAATCTACCCACCCTCTCATTGGGCGGCAGCCCCTACCCGTCTTCTGAGAGAGCAGTTAGCCCTCTTGACACTCTCTCAGAAGGCCTTACCGCTCTCTGGGAGGGCTGCAGGAGGCGGCAAACTCCTACTTTTACAATTATTGCGACCAGAAATCTATTTATTTAAAATTTTAATAAAAAAATATTAAAAAAAAACTCACAAAGCTGAATGGGTCCAGACTCTCGGTCCTTCCGACGAGCTACAGCCCACAAGGCAGCAAACCAGTCGTTCCAGGCGGACCGGACTCACTCCCACCGCGTGGCCCAAACATGTAGAAGCCCATCCTACGTGCTCACTTGTTTCCAAAATTCTATTTGCCTCCTCAAACTCTTGTTGTTCGAGTCTGACTTTCCCCCTCACACTAAAACCAGGCATCAAGCAATTTGAATTATGAAAACCGATCAAAATACCTCCTACATCCCAACAAAGGTGGTTTTTCCCCTGAGGTGGCAATGATTGGCAATGTTTTTGACATATATGCAACAACATCAACGTATTTTATCCCACGTGGCAACTATATCAGCGAAATTAGCAATTTAAAACAAAGAGATCATGGGACTCACATGTCGTATTGTAGGCTTTCTTCTACCTCTGTTCATATACACCCTGTGGTCCTGCGAGCTCCGGCACAAGGACAACCCGAGCTTGCCACCGCGCTTGACCTTCGGCCAAATCCAAACTCACACACACAAAAAATTGTATTTTCTTTCTTACCTCTTGAGCTGTTTCTTTCTTCTGTTGTGGATCAGTCGATTCTTGGAGCTGTTGTCTAGTTGTTCTCCCGTTCTTGATGGAGGTGATGCGTTTGTGCAATTGCAGGCTTTCTTTGAGCGCTCGACTAGTCTTTCTTGGAGCAATTGCAGGGGGGCTAGCTGCTGCTGCTGCTACAGGGTGGCACGGGCGCCACTTGTGGGGGCCGCGTCACCTGAGTCACAGGGGAGCTGGGATGGCGCGAGCGCTGCGGGAGGTCGAGGTGGCCGGCGCCGGCTCCGTCGCCACCGCGAAGAAGCGCTAGCCCTCGCTTGTCGTCGCCGGCGACTAGCGCTGCCTGCACAACCCAATCCGCCAAACTGTTAAAGGATTGCATGTGGGTCTTAGTGGGATTTTAGTGGGATTTTATTTGTTTAATGATTATGATGTGGGGTAGGGGGCAGGATGCCGTGCAGCAAAATCAGGGTGGTTTTAGCTGAAGGGAGATAAAACGATTTTTTTAATTACAAGGTGATATACGTAAATACTATACTCACGGACAAGTACCCGAGTACATCTTTATCATAATACCACTAAAAATACTTATATATGTGTAAATAATAGTGAGAAATCAAATTAAAATATGTCTTGATTTATATGTGATGAGTAATTGACAATGTTGTTATTTTGCTTTGTTGATTTGTAAATTGCGTGAGTACGGTTATATATTGCAAGTATGATCATGATTAATCAAAATTGCAGAGAAAATAGAGTTGACATTTTTGTCTCTGAGTCAAAAAAATTACATACGTTAGATGGTCCGATGCTGGGTAATTTGTACACATTAGATGATCCGACACACTGGAAGACTTCATGCCGAAGCATTTCATCTCAGAAGCAAGAGTTGAAGTACACACCAAATGATCCGACGATAAAGTGAAGAGAACGTCAAACTATTTCTTGCAGAGAGACTGCAAAATGGGTTTTGAAAAAAATATACACGCTAGAGTATTTCATCCTAAAGGCAAAGATTAAAGTGTACAGCGAATGGTCTGGTGATGAAGTGAAGTGAACGCCAGAGCTTTTCTTGCTGAGAGGTTGCAAACTGGCTTTGGTGAACTTGCACTTAACGGATAGTCCGGCGTTCAAAGGGATTAACGATGGATGCTTCGCCGGAGCATTTCTTGCAGAGAGGTTACAAGATGGCTGATCCGAAGAAGAAATGCATGCCAGATGGTCCAACGCTTAGAAACTGTGAACATTGGATCATCCGGCGTTCACAAATTTTCTAGGATGTGTGGTAAGCTAAGGATTTTGATTTGGATTTAACTGGAGATGGTTTTGAGATATGTGTGTGATTGTCTCATGATGTGCATGTGATAGATGCAACTTGGCAGCTGACGGCAGGATGATCACGGATAAGCAGGTGTTTGGTGTCGGATGATTGAAGAGGCCAGACGGAGTTAAGGGTGATCCTAGCTGTGCATATGGAGGTCAAACAAAGTATGAAAAGAAGGATGAAGACGGTGTGTTGATGAAGTCAAACGAAGGGGATGCCAGTGTAAGTGACAAGGCGCTCCGAGGGGTCAGGAGCGGGAGAGACCTACCAGCGATCAAGATCGCAAAACAGAGTACACGTGTCGACATCGGGATACTTGCTTGAGGTGAAAGCAAGTGGCAGCAAGTCACGCTTTGAGAAGCGTGCGAGGTAGTTTCGCGGTTTGGCCTCAAAACCATGGAAGGATGGAGGGCAAATGGCATCATCATGAAGGTTACATCGAGATGAAGCTATGTCGTAAAGGCACCACGGCCGTTCAATGGATGGAGCGAAAATGAAACAAAATGCTTCGATGGTACGTAGGAAGCCATTTGAAGAGACGGGTATTTTGGGAACAAGAAAGTTTAAGGGCTAAGCTATCTCTGTATGCCTGTAAATAGATGGGTAGAGCTATGTGGGAGGTTTGAGCCAATCATTTGAGCTTTGAGTGCTAGGTTTTAGAGGAAAGGAGATGAGAGAGCTTAGTCTTTGTAATAGGTAAGAGTTTTTGTGAGAAAAATACCTTGTAATTTGCTGAAAAGAGGGCTGACCTTTTCAATAAATGAAGTACATGTTTATCTCCAATGCTTGTGTTCATCTCCTTTTAGTTTCTTTCTATTGACTCTCTTACTTTGTTGTAAATTTTTCCTTTTTTATTGTTTTTTTTGTTTTGGTCGATAAGCTGAGATTTTTCCACCTTTAAAAGTTATTCCTCTTATTGCTATAGGTATAAAATTCACGTTCAAATTATTGAGAAACCACTACTACCAAGTGTAGTTCAGCGATCCCTCGAGAGAACAATTACAAAAGAAGATACAATGTAGGGGAAAAGTTGTCTATTATTTATTCATATATGTTTACAACGAGGGGTTCTGCCCATATATATACAGTACTAAAAACCCTTAAGAGATAAAATCAAATCTTTCAAGAGATCAAGACGGGCCAACGTTCAGTTGTAAAACTCCAGGTTTCCTAAAACTCCCCCTTGGGTACTTCTCGCGAAGTACATATGTCTCATTAAAACTCTCTAAAAACCCAGAGGGAAATATTGGGAGAAAGAGTACATAGCTCGCGACATAGTCACACGAATTGTCTCGTTAAAAACCTTAACATGAGAAACTTCAGGGAAACTCATTTAAGGGAAAAAGAGTATAATTCACCTAAGATTTAAGGAAAACTTCATGATTAACTTTGGACACTTAATCTTCTTGACTAAGATTTAATTATTTATATCGATATTATATGAAATTCTCCCCCTGAAATATACAACTCTCTAAGCATCATCATCCCAATGCCACGAATACATCTTTCAGAACGAGATGCAGAGAGAGACTTAGTGAATAAATCTGCTTGATTTTCATATGGCTTGGTATGCATTACCTTTATTCATTTTATGCAATTCACGAGCATAAAGAACTTAGGGGTGATATGCTTCGTTAAGTTGTTTTTCACATATCTCGATTGCACTTGTACAACACATGCAACATTATCTTCATGGATAATGGTGGGGGTACTAGTGGTGTTCAAACCACATTGCTGCTAGATATGATTGATCACTCTTCTAATCCATACGTATTTCTGTGCGACTTCATATAAAGCTATTATTTCTGAGTGGTACGTCGAAGTAGATACAAGACTTTGCTTTGACGATTTCCAAGAAATTACAGTTTCACCACATAGGAAAACATAGTCAATCTGTGATTTTGCTGTATGCGGGTCTGACAGATACCCAGCATTTGCATATCCAACCAGACTAATGTCTTGACTCTTTCCGTAGAACATACATGATCTTTGCTATTTTGCAAGTAATGCAAGATATCATTCACGTTCTTCCAATGCCTTCTAGTGGGTTTTAAACTGTATTGAGAATTTTGGTCCCAATACTTCCTCCCCCTCTTCTCTAGGTCTACAGGGATCTTGATCTTCTTGTAATGACCTTCCGACCATGGGGGTTTTAGCGGGAAATGATTTTTCAAAACCAAACCACTTTAACACCTTCTGAGTGTAGTTTGACTAATGTACTAAAATTCCATCTATCACATGCTCTAGCTACAGGACTAATTTTTTCATTTCAAATTCATACATCAAGTACAAGCTTGCTTCTTCTATTTCGGATCATCTACATTTGCAATCCATTCTAGGATCTGACTGTTTCAAACATATAACAACTTCTTCAATTGTACGCTATAAAGTTGTCTAATTATTCTATCATGATTCGGCAATGGTATTCCTTCAGGTACCTTCATATAAATGTCCGAATCTGAGCTCCTATAAAGATATGCGGTCACAATATCCATCAATTTCATTTTTAACTCCAGATTGATTGTCATTGAGATTAAATATCTAAAGGTAATGCCACCCATTACCGGGGAATGGATTTCTTCATAATCAATGTCCGGTCGTTGAGCGAAACCTTGTGACACTATTCCTCTTATGAACAAAAACTCACTTGTATCCTACTGGTTTGATGTGAAGAGATGTGCGACATACTGGCCCAAAACCTCTCTTTTGTTCAGGGACAACAGTTCAACTGTTATTGCCTTCTGCCAGTCTTCACAATCTGACCTTATTCTATATTCAATGAGCGATGTAGGATCATGGTCATGATCTATAACTGTAGCAATTCTATCTGCGAAGTGTATATCAACTATTGTGGTTGCTCTTTTCCAAGATTCCCCTGAATTCACATAGTTTATTGCTATTTGATCATGTGTTGCACTTTTAGGTGCATATTCATTTTGCTCTTCATAATTTCTTTTAGGTGCACTTCCAGGTGTTTCTTCATTATTTCTTACTGTTGGAGCAAGACCCTTTAGTTTACCAGCGTTAATTTCTATTTCAGCGCGCGTATTTTTGCTGGTTTCTTCCTGCGTGGGAAAATTCAAATCTGGTATACCTACTTCCTGAGGTTCCATATAATCGCCAAGTCTCAACTGGCTCCCCTTCTTTTTTCTTTAGTGTATTTTTATGATCAGTTGTGGCAAGCTCTTATTTCCCACTTTAGCCAGACGTCTCTGGCTATTTGGGACTTGAGAAATCAAATTCCTTGTCCTTTATTTATTTTTCGGAGCTCTTAGGACAAGATGAGAGGTACCTTCCACTAAAACTTCCACCCTCTCCGGTGCATTGCGTGCAGGCACATGTGAATTAGTCACGCTCTTCAAATCACAAAAATGATCAGGTAGATCATTTGCTAATTTCTGCAAAACGATAATTTTCTATACTTCTTCATTTGCTTCACTAGTGCGAGGATCATGTGCCGCAATTCCTTTGGCCTGCCAAATAATTTCCCGTCATTCTTCATCCAGGGGTTCGCTGTGGCAACAATATTGGCACATAAACCATACATCTAGGTTTGTGTAAATGGGAAATTTTCGGAATTACCCCTTGCACTAATTGCATAGTTGAATGGATGCTATAGGAGGATGGTATATAATAAATGAGAGCTGCCACATATAAGACTGCATATCCCCAACATATAGCAGGCAAATTACAGGGCTGCAACAAAGGTCTAGCAATGAATTTTATTGCTTCTATCAGTGCTTCGCCTAGTCTATTCTGAGTGCGGACATGCGGTATAGAATGTTCAACTTTAATTCTCATACCAATGCAATAATCATCTAACACTTTAGAAGTAAATTCTCCAGCGTTATCCATTCTAATGGATTTCACTCGATGGTTAGGAAAAATATTCTGATCTGTATGATCTGCGAGATCAACTTTGCAAAGATGTGGTTGCCGGTAGGTAATAGACATACATATGACCACTTCGAGGATACGTCTATTAATACCATGAAGTACTGAAACAGGCCAGAGAGCGACTGAATAGGAAACAAATATCCCCCTCGATTCGGTCCAGGAATGCAGGGATTTCATCTTGTACCTTCAAGGTAGACGGTCTTCTTATTGATTTTCCAATAGCACATGCAGGGCATACAAATCTTTCTGATTCAGGAAATTCTTTACATTTATGCCATGACCTTGTTTCTTATCATTCTAAGACCAGGATGATCTAATTCTATCATTCCATAGGGAGAAAAATTATGCACTATAAGTAAACACTTCAGGTGCTTTAATGCGAGTGTAGTACAAGCCACTATTTATGGAGGAAAGTTTTTCTAATATTCTCACTTCACTATCACGCTTAGTAATGAGTAGGTTCTCCCTACAATCTTCTTCACCAACTTCTACATGAAAACTATTAGCGCAAATATCTTAAGAGATTCCTTATAGATTCAGGATAAAACAATGCTTCTTCGATGTGCAAAGTAGTTCCCATAGGTAGTATGACCATGACTCTTCCAAAACCTACTATGTAATTATTACTACTAATGACAGTCATCACTTTTCCAGAGCTATTTTTGATAGACTGAAAATACACATTTTCTCTTAAGATGGTATTTATGGTTCCACTATCCACAATACACACTTCCTCCATACGGGCGCCACACTTAATCTGTTAAATACTGAAAAATATTGTTTTTGGCTAAGCTTGGTCTTCTAGAGCTTTCATTCATTCATTCAATCCTTCTAAATTCAGCAGTTAGATAAATGGCTAATTACTCTAATTCTAGGTGGCAAACCATAGGGTTGAACTACAATGGAACATCCTTGAGCTCATGGACGGCAGTGAGACGGAGATGGAGTGGGCCCTCCAGTCACATCGCTAGAAGGTGGAGGAGCTTGGGCCGTTGGGTGGTGTCCGCGCCATTAGAGTCGATAATGTGCACGATCTTCTCGAACTCCATCGTCTCTAGGATGGACTGGTTGGCGGCGGCAAACTCTGTCGATGTGGACGTCGCACGAGGCAAGAGTGGGGGCAACACCCGGCACAGGCCCAGCCACGCCCTGAGCGCACGCCTCATTAGCACCTCCATGAAGGTGACCGTCACATACTGCATGGTGTCGCCATCAAGTTGCGAGAAACACATGACCCAGAGGGACACGTAGTCACAGTTGTCGATGCCATGGAAGTTTGTCGCGCAGATCAGCACGACAAGCTCCGAAGGCATGGAGTGCGTAGGGAACTTGTCCACTAAGCCGTTGAGTGCGGTGGCATCGGCGTCGAGCATGCAAGGAACACAATGTAGCCATGGAGGTGTTGGCCACGATTGCGGCATTATGCCGAGCACCTCGTGAACATCATCGCTGGCGAGCACGTAGCGGAACCTAGCCAACGCCATCGAGGTCGATAAGCCCATCAGGGCCCACACCGACCTCGATGGCATTGGCCAGGTTCCGCCGCCACAATAGCAGGTTAGGGTGTAGCTCATCACAGAGCATGGTCTGGAAGTAGCCCTCCGGTGAAGAAGCAAGTTAGCAAAATACTTGGTCGGGTAGTCAAGAGGTTGATGAAGCGGTCCTGGTCGCCACTATGATGAAGCTGCATGGCACAAGCATGCAACATGTTGGCCACCCTTGTCTGGCCCTAGATCTGTACAACACGGAGGTTTGCAGCAGCAGCAGTAAAGCCTGGTGCTAACGAGGCCACACGGAATTCTGTGGTAGCTCTAAAGCAAGGGCTCAGTGCGGATGCAGGCACAGTGATGGAAGTAGGCACGGCGGTTGACACAGTGGTAGCACTAGTGGGGATAGAGATAGTGCGGTGAGCGTGGACGTCGGTGTTCCCAGTCAGAGTAGGCACGATGATGGGATCGTCGATGTTGCGCGCCTGGATAAGGTGGTAAACGAAGACTCGATGCTCTTCAGGAGTTCGCGGATCTTGCGCAGTGCCGTCGTCTAGGGACTGTAGCGGCGGTGCTGCTTCACGCCACCAATTGGCCGTAGATAGTCATTGAGGAAGCAACTAGCTGGAGTTGCCGCTAGACTTGGAACAACGCTAACGAAGGCCAGTGAAGTAGTAGAGGCAGGGGAAGCTGATGGAGAAGTGAAGATGTGGTCCCAACGGGCGCACAACACCTCGAGCTTCGCCAGCATCCATGTATACATCACCTCCCGCCGCCACTACAAGGACTCCTCAACCAACATTTATTCAGCATCGATAGAGGGCGGTGACGAGGTGAAGTTGGTGGTGGAGCCTCTGATACCAATTGTCATGTACCCGGTGGAATCAAGCACCTTAATTGATCACAGACATGATCAATCACCACAGAACACAGTTGTATTGCTATCACCATTCGGTTCACAACGACAGGGTTCAACAATCAACACAGAGGAAATCAGAGAGAGATAGCAAGTAGACTAGGAGGAGGAAGAAGGTGGTTGGGTAGAAGAAGAATAGCAGTGGGGATGAGGATCAGAGATAGACTCAGAGAAGGAAGAGAACTGGAGGAAGACGAAGTTCTGAGCTATCTGTTCGATGGATTGAGCCACTGCCTTTGCTTCCTTTTGTAAACACCTCCTTGAACTATGGGCCCCACTTGATAGTCTAGAGGCTGAGAGGAACGATGACGTCCTAAAAGGGGGAGTGAATTAGGACACCTAAAAACCTAAACCAAATTGGCTCCTAAAACTTCACAAGATAAATCTATCTCTACTTCTATCTAAATATACTCTAGGTTTATCTAGTGTGTCTACTCTACTGTTCAAAAGAGGTTGCAAGAATGTAAATACAGAAGCGTGAATAAGGTAGAGAGAGCAAACTTAGCACAAGTGATTTTTATCCCATGGTATCGATGGCATGAATGCCACCCATAATCCATATTGGAGCTCCACAAAAGATATGCTTCCTGTCTGCACCCGATCATGACTCTTGAAACACCAAGACAAGACCTTAAGCCGGATGAGCTACCAAGCCATTAAGACAATGTCTCACCACTAGCTTATCTTCCGCTCACTTGTTGTTGTGATCACTTCGGAGCTAAAGCCATAAGGCAAGGGTCTTCACGTGTGTCTTGCCGCAAAGTCAACAAGCTTGAGCAACTCTGGCTCAAGTTACCAGCGAGTCACCAAGACTCCAATGCGCTAAATACCACTTGATATAAGCTAGGATCACTTCTTGATCCACTCTTCAAGCTGCAGCACCTAGCTACAACTTTCTCTATGCCTATAAGCTAGATCACTCACTAATCTTGTACTTAATTGTCTTGCATGATCACTTTAAGCACTTTAGTGGCTTGAATGTTTTCTCAAGTATCTCTGTGTTTCTCTGAACTCTAGCATCTTCAAATGACTGAGTGGAGGGGTATTTATAGCCTCAAACTCGTGCACTAGCCGTTAGCTCAATGGCTCAAAAAAGCTGTTAACATCGGATGATCCAGTGAGAATAATAGTACTAATATCGGATCATCCGGTGAGTACAATATCAGAAACTAGCCGTTAGAACTCACTCAAAGTCATCCTGAACATCAAACACTCCGATGTATATATCATCTCCATCACCGGACTATCCGATGAGTACATTTGAGTCATCTGAGCCTCTGTAGCCTCTCTGTACAAATTGCTCCGGTGTAAGCCTCCGATGTACACAACACATATCACCGGACCATCCGGTAGGTATTCTTCGATCTTCAACTCTTGAAAACGCTTCTGTAGGAAATACTCCGGTGTGAAGCATCCGATGTGTACAACACAAACACCGGACATTCCGATGAGTTGATCTTCGTTCTTCTATGCTTAGATTCTTCTCTGCAAGAATTAGTCTGACGTAATCCTCTGGTGATCACTGGACCATCCGATGAAGCATCTGCATTCTCCCATTTGTCAACAATGTTTCGCTGCTTCTGCTCATTTGACACCAAACCATCCGGTGAGGTAAAGCTGGCTCTGAACACAAAGCTCCGGTGCGTACAATTCTTTTAGCATTGGATCACCCGGTGAGTACATTTTTCCTAAGAAATCTCGTATTCAACTAAGTTTTATCCCGACTACGGTGACTTTATTGATGTATTACTTCTATAAGATTTAGTACCGTATATTTTTGATAAACATGTTAGTCCCAACGACTATATTATTATTAATCATCAAAATCATAAATATAATCTAATAAAACTATTTTCACTACAACATCCACTACCAACTAAGCAAGCTCTCGATCCCTACGACTATCAATCTACTGCCTTCTATTTGTTGCCACTACTAGAAAAACCAAACACCCCTACAACTCGTTTTACTAGGGAAAGACTCCAAAGTAGTAGGAACGAGTTTCCCTACTGTATTTCGTAGGGAAAGAATGGCAGGGGAAAGAACGACGGGAAAGATAAAGTGTCCTACAATTTGTTGGTAGCAAGCGTAAAGAATGATTGTTTCCCTACGATTTTCTCCGGTAGGGAATGAAATTGACGTGGTGAGCCTACTCCGACGTGAAAAGACTGTTTCCCTGCAGTTTTTATGGGTAGGGAATGACAGTGATACGGCAAAGTTGCTTCCCTACCCTTTCATTTTGCTTGGTTGCTTTAGTAGGGAATATTTGTTTCTATTTTTTTAAATAGCCTTGATATTTCCCAACGCCGATCAATTATAGGATCACAAAATAAACTGGTCAAATATACAAAATGGTCTAGATTTCACAAGCATGCCATAAACACCACATTAGATGCAAGCAATTAGACCCAAGTCATAAATCTTAATACATAGGTGCAGCTGCATACAAGTCAAACCATTTTGCATAAAAAAATTGGAAATCTCGCAGACCCAAGTCTTGATTCAGTGTGCATACAAATACTAGAAATCTCATAGACCCAGTCATGATGTATGCAAATATAGAGATTAAAAATTGCACATACCATAGGTGCTGCGCTTTGTGATTGCTTGCATCTAGTAGCACAACCTTTGATGTCTTCTTAGCTTAGCAGCGACAAAAATATGGCACACAAGTTACCAACGACAAAAGAAATAGCCTTCCACTACTTGTGTAGCAAGCTTCAACTCCAAACATAGTTCTCAAAACGGGCCAAGCTGATCATTCAAATCCGGAGAGTAGTTCCCTCCTGCCTCATCCCATGGGCAACCCTACGCAAAATATCATCCAGGTTCTCTACTCCAATGGCTGAGCTAACAGTAGGAGTCTGCATAAGAAACAAGTTTTGTTACTTACTGGCCTGCACAAGAAACATCCAACTGGAGAACGGGCTCGTAGCCCAGTGGTAGCGAGCTCCGGTGGAGCGCTCCCCGCCCGAGTTCGATCCCTGAGATCGGACTCGGGTGTCTCACCGGGATTTATTCCCAAAAATAAATTTGCAGGTATCCTCAGGCGTCTATGGACCACAAGGGGAGGTGACGCGCCCGTCGCTAGCGGAGCTGGAATCTTCGTGAATCTCTGGTAGACGTGTGTTGGTATAGGTTCTAGTTCTAGCGTGCGCTCTAGGGGTGTGTTGGTGTGTTAGTGTGTAGTGTGCGTTGTGTTCAGGCGTTCGTTCAGATACTACAACTTGTCCCTTAGATCTGAGGAATAAAAAAAAACATCCAACTGGGACACTAGCAACAGCAACAATAGCCATAAAAATCAACACTCGATATTAAAGATCAGTTTGGACATTACTAAGTGGCAACATGTTCCCTTCAAGAAAGTAGTAGCAAGTTTCCTTCAAAAAAGTAGCAGCAAGTTTCCTTCAAAAGATTTGTCAAATGAAACCATTGACACCTCTGAATGTAACAATTCTTACAAACAATAGCTGAAGCCTGAAAGTCACAGCAGTTGCCCTTCCAAGGCAATGTAACCAGTGCCAAAAATCACAATAGCAGAAAAGAAAAAAATGCACTCTTCATAACAAATGCACAGGGAAGAAAATACATGGTGGCAGGAACCCAAAGCTGAAATACTTAACATTTTGAGGAGAAGGATTTGGAGTGCTGATACTCCACATGTAGGAGGAGGGGGCAGGGAAAGTGGAGATGGAACTGCACTTGCAGACATCCCGGTATGCTGAGCCACATTCTGGAACAAGAAGACAGGAGTTAAGAAAGAAATCCATGTGCATAAATGGAACAAAAATATTGAAATTGACATCTTAAATTCACACCTGCATAAAACTTTGCATGCTATTATATTGGTTTTGTACCCCTCTTCCCCACTCTAAAAGGGTCTGAGCATACTCCTTTGCAGTGAAGATCCACCCCATCTTCCTTTGCAAGGCGCGCATCTTCGGACAACCTTCTCTTTCATGCTCTTCTTCTCGATGTTGATGGTTGAAGACTCTCGAAGATTCACAGTGACTGTTTGCCACAGCTAGGACCTCGCCATCATCAACCATTCCATTGAATGTAGCCCATTTCCCATGTGGCCTACCAAAACAGCACTGATAAATGGCTCTTGCATCCACCGGAGAGTGCAACCAATCAAAATCTGGACCATTTAGCTCAATAGCTTTTGTTTTGTACTTCTCCTGTAAGATAAAAAGATGGATAATCAATGCAACAAAATGAGTAAAATAATTAATCCCCATTGAAAATTAGGATAACAGAAACAGTACTAGGCATGCAGCAGCATCTTCTATGTTCAGTGAGGTTGGATCTTGAGGATTTTTCCCACGATGTGTATAGACCCATGCCTCAATTTGAGATACTGCTCTCCCTTCCTTCTCAGACTAGATGAACAAGATCACTTTAAATGCAAACAATAGGTTGTTACAGGAAGAACCAAATTTTAATTACTCACCAATTTTTAGCGTATTGTCGCAATGGCTGTTTGAGACAGATGCAAACTTCAATATTCTATAACAGCATGCATTTTTGAGCAACAGATGTAAACTTCAATATTCTGTAAACAGATGGAAACAGTTTACCAATATTCTGTAAACAGATGCAATAAATGTAAACTTCAATGGCTATTTGAGACAGATGCAAACTTCAATATTCTAAATCAGCGTGCATTTTTTAGCAACAGATGTAAATTTCAATATTCTGTAACAGAAATACTATGTCAGAGATCGCCGGAGTGTCAATGGCAGCGCGTTGCCGGCGAGCTCAAGAACGCACACACACAAACTCACGCGAATGCAGTGGAATATCACAGAGACACGGTCTCGTTTGTATTGCGCTAAACTTTTCTCTTGACACTGATTGCATATAAGCAAAGGGATTACAAACTAACTTGGGGCCATGATCCCCGACATGCACGCCACGCCCGTCATCGACGAGTGCCATCCCAAACGCCTGGAACGTGGCACACAACGTGCTCCCATGCGAACACAGCGCATGTCAGAGCACCATTCGCGCACAGCCCAACAATAGCCATGCGCCTAACTGCTAAACCGAGAAAACAGCTAAACATGCTAAGGCATCTAACGGTGCATAAGAATTATTCAACAAATCTCCTCCTAAGTTTTGTGCACAGAGCTACTTACAGAGGCGAAGGCCGATCTTGGTGCAGAGCTCCTGGAACTTTATCTTGCAAAGTGGCTTTGTTAGAACATCACCAAGTTGCTCATCAGTTCTAATGAACCTCACTTCAATCTGCCCATTGTGTGCATACTCCCAGATCAAGTGAAACCTAGTATCAATATGTTTGCTCCGGTCATGATGCACAGGATTCTTGATCAATGAAATGGTGGACTTGTTGTCCACCCTTAGCACCGGCTTGCTCACAACTGAATCTAAAATCTCAGCTAGTAGCCGAGCTAACCAAACAGCCTGACAGGCAGCAGTAGCAGCAGCAATATATTCAGCTTCACAACTCGACAATGCCACCACTTTCTGCATTGAGGACTGCCAGCTAATTGGACTGTCTCCAAGAAAGAATATGACTCCAGAAGTGCTCTTCCTGCTGTCCAAGTCTCCAGCCAGATCACTATCACTGAAGCCCAGTAATTCTGCCTTCACACCTTTCTTCCTTGGATAGAAGAGACCCAGTTATATATCTCAAAATGTGCTTCACAGCTGCAAGATGCTCCTCATGAGGTTCTTCCATGAATCTGCTCACATACCCAACCGAGAAGGCCAAATCAGATCGGGTATTCACTAAGTATCTCAAGCTCCCAACCAAGGTTCTGTACTCAGTAGCATCCACACATGGACTGCTGCTCTCCTTGCTCAGCTTCAACTTAGCCTGCATAGGCACCTGACAGGAATTGCAATCCACCATGCCAGCTTTCTCAAGGATCTTCTTTGCATAGCTCCCTTGAGACAGAGTAGTTCCCTCTGCATCTTGCTTCACCTCAATGCCCAGATAGTAAGTGAGTAACCCAAGATCACTCATCTTGAATATCTCTGCCATTTGTACCATGAACTTCTTGATGATGCTGCTGCTGGTGGTTCCTGTGATTACCAAATCATCTACATAGACACCCACCACAAGCCTCTCAACACCAGTACCTCGGCAGTAGATTGCATGTTCAGATGGACTTCTCTTGAATCCCAGAACACCCAGTTTTTCATCCAATTTTTTATTCCAGGCACAAGGAGCTTGATGTAAACCATACAGAGCTTTGTGTAGCTTGAATACCTTGTGCTCATGGCTGAGCTGAGCAAACCCCGATGCTTGCTCCACGAACACCTCCTCCTGGAGGTCGCCGTTCAAGAACGCCATCTTGACGTCCATGTGGTGGACTTCCCACCCTTCATGCGCCACCAGTGCCAGCAGTAGCCGCACCGCTTCCATGCGCGCTACTGGGGCGAATACCTCGTCGTAGTCGACACCTTGGCACTACACGTACCCCTTGACGACGAGCCGCGCCTTGTGCCTCACCACCGTGCCGTGCTCATCCTTCTTGACCTTGTACACCCACTTGAGCCCAATGGCACGCCGGCCAGCGGGGAGCTCAGTGAGTGTCCAAGTCCCGTTCTCCTCGATCTCCTGTAGCTCCTCCTCCATCGCCCAGCGCCAGCACGGGTCCCGCTCCGCCTGAGCCAGCGACGCAGGCTCCTCCAGGCTACGAAGAGCTGGTCGTCGCCCAGATCACACACCGCATACCCAGGCGGCGACGCAGGGCCGATGACGTTGTCACCGTCCGAAACCGCAGCAGCGCCCCGTCGTCGTGGTCGGAGTCCAGCTGGTCGCCCAGCCCTGTCGGTGGTGAGGTGAACTGGATGCCTGGTGTCGTGACGCCCGCCGTCGTGGGTGTGGTTGGAGGCGACGTAGGGAGCATTGTTGGAGTGGTCGCTGGTGAAAAAGGGGAAGCTGAGTGCGTGTCCACAAGCTCGCCGTGCTCTGGCACGACCCTGTACTCGACGGAGAAGATGTCGTCGCTGTTGCTTGCCTCGACGCCATGCTCCTCGTCACCGGACCAGTCCCACTAACCAACCTCATCAAAGATCACATCCCGCGTCACGTGGACGCGCCTCGCGATTGGATCGTACACTCGGTACGCCTTGGAGCCCCGCTCGTAGCCGACGAAGATTACCTTCCAGCGTCTTCAAATGAGGGGTCGTGTTCTTGACGTAGACGAGGCAGCCGAACGTCCGTAGATGATGAACGGCCAGCTTCTTCCCATACCACGCCTCGAACAGCGTCATGCCGTCCACGCTCTTCGTCAGTGCCCAGTTCAGCAGGTACACGACGGTATTCACCGCCTCACTCCAGAACCAGCCCGGCAGCCCCTTCGCCTTGAGCAAGCTCGCGGTCCCGACCACCATGCCGTTCTGGCGCTCAACAACGCCGTTCTGCTACGGGGAGTATGGCGCCATCAGTTGTCACCGGACACCATCAGTCACGCAGTACTCCATGAACTCCTTGGCAATGAACTCCCCGCCACGATCCGTGCGGAGTGCCCTTAGCTTGCAGCCAGACTCTGCCTCCGCGTGCGCCTGGAAATCCTTGATGGCCGCCGCTACACGATCCTTGGACAACAGCACGTTCACCCACATGTACCGACTTCGATCGTCGATGAGTAGCAGGAAGTAGATGTTTCCGCTAGGTGTCGCCGGCACCACCGGTTCGCAGAGATCCCCGTGGACCAGGTCAAGCGCGCGCTCCACACGGCAATGCGACTGGTCTGGGAACGGTGTCTGCTTCTGCTTGCCAGCAAGGCACGCCTCGCACAGTTGGTCCACCTGCTCGATCATAGGCAAGCCGCGGACCATCTCCTCCCACACGCCATCTTGCGGAGCGCCCGCATGTTGATGTGGCCGAGCCTGGCGTGCCACCGCCAGGTGCTCTCCTCGCCGCGTGCTGCCATGCAGATCAGCTGTGCGATATTGACATCGAGCACATACGACCGATTCGCCGTGCGCGCGACCTTTGCCAGGAGCCGTCCTCCTGGCTCGACAATCCTCGTCACATCAGAGTTGATGTTGATGTCGTATCCCGCCTCGTCGAGCTGCCCAACACTCACGATGTTGGCTATGAGCTGAGGAATGAAGTAGACACCGGTGAAAGAGCGATGCTCGTCGTTCTTGCACGCGAAGAGCACCGTTCCGCAGCCCTCGATCCACGCGATGGAGTCATCGCTAAATCTAATTGTGCCACAGACGTGGGTGTCTAGCTCGACGAACGCGGCATGGAAACCTGTCATGTGGTTCGTCGCCTCGGTGTTGAGGATCCACTTCTCAGCATCGCGATTCTCGTCCTCCGCCCCGAGATGTGCGAAGACTTTGGGCAACACCTCTCCAACGGCGCACGTGCCAGCCAGGGCCGACGCCCTTTCGATGGCACCCGCGCAGCACAGGGACGCGCGTGGTGTCACCCCCTCCGGAGCACCCCTCCCCCCCCCCCCCCATCGTGCTCCTCCGACCGAGCCTGATGACGAGCTGGATCCAGCCAGAGCAGCTATCGACGAGGGTGGCTACATGCAGGCTCCGCTTGGGACGAACATCAGCACGAGCTACGGCGGGGTGGACGTCAGGGGGAGCTGTAACAGGGCGGACGAAGGCGCGGTCGGCAGTGGAGGGAATGGAGTCGTACGCGGCGGCGGCAGTGATGTGGGAAGTCGAGAGACATCCACCTGCACTAGCAGCAAAGAGGCCTCCTCCTGGGCCACATGAGCCTGCTCTTTCTTTCCCTTAGACTTGTAGTCCCGAGCCCAGTACCCAAGCTTGCCGCAGCTACGGCATTGGTCAGAGGCCTTCGGTCCAGAGGAAAACGACGCCCTGCCCCCTTCGTTCAAGCGCTCGCGTCCGCACCCGTGTCCTTTGTCACGATGCACCAGCTTCTTGCTCGTGCGCCGCTGGCCTGGTTCTCGCCCTTGCGCTGCCTCCGCCGCGCGTCCCACTCCTCCTCCGTTAGGAACAGCTTGCCATCGTGCTGCATCGTCGGTGGAGGTGGCTCAAACGCCTCCTCGACGGCCTTCAGACGTCCAGTCACATCGGCGAGGGTGAGCGTGGCCGGATCGAGCAGCGTCTGGATCGCAAGCACGATCTACTTAAATCGAGACGGCACGCTGCGGAGCATCTTCTCCACAACCTTGGGTTCCTCCAGGGTCTCGCCGAGCGTCGCAAGGGTGGACACCATGCCGCTCAGGCAGAGCGAGTAGTCCTCTATGCTCTCGCCGTCCTTGAATGCCGCCAAGTCGAATTGCCGCCATAGTTGCTGGGCGGTTGACTTCCTCACGCGACCGTCGCCCACCCACATTGTTGCGATAGTGTCCCAAGCCTCCTTCACTGTTTCCTTGTCGGCGACTGCGGACACCATCTCCGGAGGCACGACGCTGCAGAGAGCATCGAGCGCCATCATGTCCTCCTGGGGATCGACCCTGCCCTTGTCAATGGCGGTCCAGAGCGCCCGGGCCTTGAGCTTCACTTTCATGAGCGCCCAATTAGAGTAGTTGGTCTTGGTGAGGACGGGGTAGCTAGTCCCGCTGCCCACCTCATGGACCACCCGCTGGATCACAGCGCCCTCCTAGGAGAATATAAAAACTCACGCAGAATTGCAGGTCCATATAGTGCTTTGAAACCATTTTCTTGGAACTTTTCAACATCTTGTATTCTGTGTATGTGAGAATCCGAACACCCATGTTGAAACAAGCGTTGGACATGGGTTGATCCATCTTTAATGATGCTTGGAGTTGCTTGACACTTAAGCAAATTAGGTAAGGCTTCAAACTTTGCACCCATTGTGTCCTGTAAAATGATCAATTGCGACTAAGAATATAAGCATTGAAATAAAGTACATTAGATTGTTAATAAATAGAATATAAGAAGCTTACTCTAATGTCTCAGCATCATCAACTGGCATGATATAATTGCATACGACGTCTGTCAGTTCTTTTTTGCCTATCGGCATGTCCACCATGGAAAGGGCACACAATGAGGACTGGTCTCTAGTTTCATCGGCAGACTCATTTGTATTTATGACTTTAAACTGAACGGATTGTTGTGACCTTTTGCATAGATTAGGGGGATTTTTTAGCATCACAACATCATCTGGACTTCCACTTTCTTCATCGTTCTCTTCGACTAACGGATGTCCTTTCCTCTTGTTTAGTTCTGATGATAACAAAATAGCAGCTAATTTTGTCCTGAATTGTATCATATCATCCTGCACAATAACAATAACATTAATTTTTACAGAATATATGATTAAACATATAACAAACTATCATGACCCTGTATGATATACCTGAGTTATATTGTCGGACAACACATCCCCTGTCCAGTATTCCATGTAGTTTAACATGAAAAGACCGCATGAACAGCTACAGTATCAAAAAAGAACGTCATGCACATATTCATTTAATCAGTGAAAGGAAATTGTAGGTAAACAGATTTTTGAGATGTACCTGTCCGTCTACATTATCTTTTCGAATTGTATCTGTCTAACCGGCCATGAAGCAACCCGAAGGTTCTGCCACTTGTGGTTTTTAAGCTCCTTGAGCTGCGATACAATGTCTATTTGCCTCTGCAATCCGTTTAGCTATTTATATATAATAAATTAAAAAATATTAGCACCGAAGGTTACACGCCAAAGCTATTTATATATATTACTCCCTTCCGACACCTCCAAAGGACACCTCCAATTATAAAGCACCAAATGACACCTCCTATTACGTAGGACACCTCTAAAGTTACGCACCCTCTAAAGTTACGCTCTAAAGAACCAGCATCTAAAGAACCACCCTTTAGAAGTTACGCTCTAAAGAACCAGCTCTAAAGTTACGCTCTAAAGAATATGCAATGTAAAGTTACGCACCCTCTAAAGAACCAGCATTTTACTTCTTCTTTGCTACTCCCTCTAAATTTACGCACCCTCTAAATTTAGACTCAACATTAGCTTTCTACATTTGCTTATTCACATCACCTTTGAAAAACGCTATTATTATATAAACTTTGTATAAAATAGTTAAACGTTCTAAACTGGGACGGAGGGAGTAGCAAAGAAGAAGTACTTTAGTAACAAATACTCACAGTGGTACTGAGGTCTTCGCGATCATATACGGGACCCATCGAATCGAGCACATGTATCTCACTTTTTCTGGCGTCAATCACAGCAAGATACCAGTGGATTCCCTTGATGTTTATTGGAATAAATACCTAAATATTTTTTGCACATGTAGTATTAGGCACTTATATATGTTAACAAGAAAAATCATAAATTAGAAGTTAATTTTTACCATGTCATGGTCCAAGTATCTTTCCACCCTTCGTTCGATGGTGCTATTTTCAATGGTGTCATGTGCAGCATATAGATCATCCGTTCTAATGTTATTATCACCATCCCGCTTCAGAAGGGTTGAGACATAAGTAGTCTTAAGGTAGACTGTACTACCGGACTTATGTTGTAGATGCTCTTGAGCCCTTAATAAGCAAATGCATGCATTTATGACCTGTACTTGCAAGTTAACAACAACGATTAGATAACAGAAGTAAATATTTGTGCATATTTGCTTTTAACATATGTACTTATTACCTCATCATTCAAAAATGCACTCGGTTGGAAAAGGCATTCCAAATGCCTCCTGTCTACGAGAGCATCATCGATGAGCACAAGTACTTCTTTTCCAGGTAAAGAAGGCATGTTTTTAATTGGTAGAATAATATCAAGATCATTTTTTGTGCAAATATAATCTGGAAAAAATCAGATGCATAAGGGACTAATGTAGCAACTGAAAAATGACACAAAATATAGTGGAAATAAGTACCATGCGGGACAATTCCATTCGATAGAGCCTTCTTGGGTTTGTTATGCAGCGACATAACTCTAGTTCCAGCTCTTGTTTCCTGTACAAACTCGCGACGATGAAAAGCATGAAAAGGCATAAGATGAAATGCATGAAAAGGTGCCATAGGCAATAGCGTTTGCACTCATGTGCGGAGAGATGGCTAAAGGTTGTACTCCCTTTTGAATTTCCACTAATGCAATAGCGAGAACATGTCTAAATAATATCCTACTTAAAAAAAACCTGAAGCTAAAAATGATCTCATCTTGATGAATTAATGGTTGTCTACATAACAAATAAGAATAAAAAACATACAACCTACAACCAACTATGTATAGCGAATATTTTCTATCAAATAGCCTTCAACGAACAGCCACCTGACAAAGAAGGAGGGCGATAGGAAGAAATCTCGGCGGAGGTGGTGGTCTGGCGGTGGAGAAGAAAAACCGATGAGCGGGGAAGCGTGCAGAAAAGCTCTTTGTGCCGAGGGCGAGCTTAGATCGGGCGGAGCGGCGCTATTCGACGGCTTCCCCAAGCTCGAGCTCGGTGCTCCGATGGCGGCGGCGGAGTGGTTAGCTAGGGCAAGGAGGCGGCGGAAAAGAGCACTCGGCGGACGGGTTGGGGGAGGTGGCTTTAAATAGAGAGGGGAGTTAGGGCCAGCGGTTAGGATCGGATTCGGTTAGTTGGGATTTTTTGAATCAAATCGCGCCTCCCCCTTCCTCCTCGTAGCGAGCTCGAGGCGAGGGAGATGTCCCTGGCGGCGTCGAAGCAGCAGGCGAACCTGCTAAAGCAAGAGGGCAACACTTTCTTCAAGGAGGAACGCATCAACGCCGCCATCGACGCCTACACCGGGGTAAGGGTACACCAGCCGCCCGCTGGATTTTCCGCCTAATTCGCGTGCTACGCTTGTAGATTCATCAAGTTGTTAGGAGTCAGAGGTTTTTCCTCCTGTTCAATCGATGGCTTGGTAATTTGATTTGTAGTGTTGGCATTGCTTGTCAGGATGGTTCATGGCTTCTGTGTCGAATTGTCTCACATTTATCTCAAAAAAAATTGTTGTCTCACATGGAAGACAATTTTCTGTTGATGTAAAGCTTGTTTGTGGGCAGCTAGGTGGTGTGATTACTGATTATGCATATTGCTGCCACAACGCATCTGGACTCTGGAGTAGTTCCTTTGTTTACCTAGTTAAGAATTGCTTCACTACAATGAAGGTTGAATAGCAACTTGACTTTTAATGTATTGTGAGGCTAGCCAATGCTAATGCACTGCTGTTTGTAATTTGCTACACATTTAGTGCTAGGCAGGGAAGGGGGTTGCTGGGAGAGGGGAGGGGCTGCTGGAGAGAGGACATAGAGATTTACCAATCTTATAGCACGGTGTAGAAACATTAGAAGCCTCTAGAATTGTTATGCTTGTGAACCCTACAGAATTATTAAACATTAACTTTAGATTAAGGGACATGACATCGAATGTGTTGGTTGTAGCCATTCAGCAAATTGCAAATAACAACTTTAGATTAAGTGATTGAATAACCTTCAGAACTTAGCATATAGAACAGGACTTGTTCATGGAAGGGAGAAAAAACTTTTCTTCATAGTATATGCTCACCACTACCTCTAGGACTGATTTACTTCCTTCACTTTTAGTTGTCTTGATTGTTTGGAGCCAGACCTTAGTAATGTAGTCGGAGTTACTATTATTTCCAACTTAATCAACACAGTATGAACAAGTAAGATTGTTAACTTTCGTTGAGGTCTCACCATCTTGAAATATGAAGATGTAATGCACTTGTGTCTAAAGAGGTTCATATGGTCCAGCTTATGTATCTACTATTCAAACTTTCCTTCCAGCTTATGGAAAGTCCATGTCCTTGCTTATTTTTTGCTTCTCAAATTTTTTCACTTTACTTTTTTACCTGAATCGTTTGGTCTTTCTCCTTCCATTTAGTTGCCATGGACATTTGAAAGACAAGGTACCAAGTTGGAATGGCGTTGGAAGCTGCAGCCTTCACCTAATACACAGTAGACTAAATCTGAGATCCTGGGTTTTCTTATGGTTGCAAAAATACGCTTGAGTGTATGTCCCTTTACCCTTTGCTTTACATCTTTCATTTCAGACTACATGGGATTATGGAAAGTCTAGCTAAGCTATGGCAATGTTGAATTTAAAGAGAACCACAGGGTGAATTGGTTGTTGAGGTGCAGATGAACATGAACTTGATTTGCTTGAATTGCCCCCAACTGCCAAACCACTGAACCACTTTTTGTCTAAAGGAACTGAAAATAGGCTTCTGGGGCGCAGATGCTAGTTGGAATTCCAATTTCTTGGTCAATGTTTCTTTTGTAACTCGTCAAATTTATGAGTAACTGGTGCTGCGCATTTTTAGAGTAGTTTTAGTAATGAATACAGGAATACACATAGGTGTAATTCACAAGCTCTGAGTAAGTGTGAACTAAAACTAAATAAAGAGAATAAATAGACAATGTGAACGTATCAATCTGGGGCCTCCAAACACTGAAATACAAATACAATCAATCTAATTTGCAAATAATATAACAGAGAAATACAATCATGCTAATATACTCCAATGCAAACAAGGAATCAAAAGCAGCCTAGAGCTTCACAGGATTTGTGTAGGAGAAATCTAAACTTGGTGATGAAAATATGACTAAATATAGAATAGAAAGATTAGAATATCTCAATATTGGCAACAGCGGTGCCATATGGCATATTCTTTCCTGGAATGTCTTGAATACTTTTTTTATTTTCACTGCAAATTACATATGCATTAATTTCTCTATATTAGTAGAGAAGTATAACCATTTCTCTATTGTTTCCGAGAGTCACTACAACTCGATACAGAGACAACACTCAGAAGAACAAAATACCATGAATCAGAAGAACAGTGTTCACGTTGGCTGACCAGTGAGTAAGGCAGTGACGAAACCCATCAGACAGCTTCAGCTTCAAGGTGAACTTTGGATCCAGGATAAGAAAACAGCTTAGTAGCATTCTTGTAACTCACCTCCACAAGTTCTGCCTCTGGCATTTCAAGCAATGACGCCCCATACATCAAAACCTGAAAATAAGGGACCACAAGATTTTAAAAGCATGTTCTCAGTATTGCTCAATACAAAGTAAACAAGCGTTTTTCATAGATGGAACACACAGGGAAACAGGGGGCTGACGCTGGATTGCTTAAGTAATTTAAACAACACAGGACTTCAGTATACTAATAGAGTAATAGACAATTGTGTATTTTAAAACTGAAGATCTAAAATAGGTTACATATGGGGAAGGATCTCAACAGAATAAGCACATTCTGATGTCTTTTTTTTTGGTTTTTGCAATGTTTTTCTCATTCTGTTCTAACTGATTACAACTCTAAAAAGCCATAGTTTTAGCTTAATGTATTTGTGCATGACTCTCTATTTTGTGTTTATCTAGTTTGTGGCTGTCTTAAACTCAAAGAAGGCTAAGCTCAGACAGCTTAGAGACAAAGCTGCTGAATTCGAATCTGCTGACAAGCCTCCAAAGGAGGAAGAGGAGAACTGAACGGACAGAACAGAGCTCTTCGAGGGAGGAGGCGACAAAGAGGCAAGCGTCAACGATGAGCCATCAGAGACAGGCAGCGACCATCTTCATTCTTCATAGCTCTTCTAAGAAATCCGCAGCCACCACCAGAGGGAGGAGAGGTCACAAGAGGACAAGAAAATAGGCTGAAGAATGCAAGCTCACTGCTGGACTGAACATAACAGGACCTACGTGGAAAATGTTGATCCTTGTGAAGTCCATCTGCAGCTGACCCATGATCTATCATGCCAGTGTGATCCTGACACGTGGGCTTTATATTAAAAAAAAAGAAAAATAACAGTGTGGTACTACACTAAAACCTATAGTAGTTTCTAAATGGTTTTGCAAAATGCCTTTAGTTCTGCAATATTTACCCACAGAAAAAAAATCAAATTTAGTTTAAGTAACACACTGCATGAAGATTATTTATCTGTACAGTCTCAAGTTGCTTGCTTGAGTTGCTCCAGATTTGCCCAGAAAATCTTGACACTTATGCTTCTTTCTGTACATTCAGCAAGTTACAAAATTCACACGAGTCCTGTGAGGCATATACAATCCTCACCAAGCACCAGACACTCAGGAGTTGCATCAAAAGATAATAAACATATGACGCGCTCCAAAACATAGCAATCATTAAGTAGGCACACTGTTTACAGCGCTGCCCCTATCTTGCCATGGTCTGGACCAACTGTTTTGGCATGTAATCCTGTAGAACGCTGGCTCCATTCGATCGATCATTTGCTCCATGCAAGAACAGGATCACAAGACCTGGATTGGCAGATTACTTGTGGAACATCGGGCGCCAGATTGCTTTGAGGAATCAGCTACTCACTCCAGCTATCCTCGTCATCTTCATCAGCAACAGCCTGTTTCACAAAAGAAGAATCATCTTGCGATCGTGGATGATACAGCTATGACCAACTGAAATTGTAGCAAGATGCAGAATGCCTTATAACCTGGCGAATCGCATGGGCACGCTCTAGAATGGCCACCACTTGTAAATTCGTTCTGGGACCACCCATCACATTTGGTCTCTTTGTAAGAACAGGCTTCAAGTTGAAAGACTGTAAAATTGGTTTGAGGCACTTTTAGCATGATCTGACTGTATCTCCTTTCAAAAAAATCACTATAATGGCAGTGGTTGGCTTAGATGCAACCTTCAACGCTTACCTTATTCTTTATCTGTTCTAGTATTGTGTTCTTCTCATCTGGAAGCTTACTTGAAGGCTGAACCATAGTTGGAGCCTTTCTAAGCTGAAAAGAAATAAAAAGGAAGATATCTGATCAGGTGAATATCTTAAAATGATTTAAAGCAAATAATGAAAGGAGTCATACCATGTTTTTGTCATGAAAAGTAACTGGAAGTAGAGGATATCTAGGCGGTTTTAGCTCTGAATGAGTTGGTGTCTTTGTGAATCAAAACTGTGATGAAGCCATCTGAAATTGCAGCCAATCAACTAAACCATGTGGACAGTCTATTACCATGGCAAGCCAGGGCCCAGTGACCGAAACAAGAATGCATATGGATCCCCTGGGAGTTCCGTATTCATTTGGTGCATCAAGCAGCGACGGAAGCAAACAAGGGAAGGGGAGCAAGCGAAATCCGACCGACGCAGCGCCCGGCCTCCAGACGCGAGCGCAAAATTAGCTCTCTTCCTGCCGTGAATCTCGCCGGAGGGAAGAATCTCTCGGTGGGGAAAAATTTGGCAGCAATAGTAGTCGGAGTGGAGAAATGGGTCGGGGAGAGAGGGACCTGGAGGACGCTGTAGACGAGGAGGGTGCTCATGATGCCGAGTACGGCGAAGCCGCACCTGGCTGCCCAGCGGTGGCGGCCCTCCTTGTCCTTCTCCCTCCCCGCCGCCACCGGCAGCCCCGGCGTCCCCGTCGCGTCGGCCATGCCCCCCCCCCCCCCCGCCTCCGTACCACTTTCTCCGCCCTAACGAAAACGAAACCGAACCGAAACGGTAACGGCGAGCGATAGCGACGGTGGGGAATTAGGCTCTCCTGGGCCCCGCTCGCGTGGGTAAGAGAGAGATGGAAAGGGGCGAGTGGCTGCCGTATTTTTTTTTTTTCGATTTTGATCCTTTTCGGAAACTATTTCTGAAACTAGATTAGCGGTAAAACTATTTTGGGTTGTTATCCTCTGGCTCAGCGTCACATATGATGGTGTGGATATAGATCGTGTTTGCGTCGTCATTACTGATGCGGATGTTATAGCCAATGTAAAACTCACTTGATTTGTCATCAGAACCACAACATTCGTCATCTTTCTGTTGCGCTAGCAAATCAGGTTTCATCATATCCTCCTGTTTAGGAACCCTATTTGGTTTATTTTCTTCTGAACCTGATCGAGATTGATCTAATTGCACGCGTAGCCATCGAAGATCTTATTGTAATACCTAAACAGTGAACACTAAATATCAAGCATTCCAGCAAGCAATGAATTTAGCTACCAGTATTGGATCGAGCAAAATTATTCTCTTGCATACTACCAGCATCAAAGCAAGATATTAAAAAAAACATTTGTATAACAATCTTCTGATGGCTAAACAAACCCCATCATGTGTGCTAAACCTGCAAGGGAGTTGACCTGCACAAATGAAAATAACTAAAATTAGATGGATAGAATTAAAAAAAGCAAATGATGATTATGTAGACTATAAATGACAAATATGCCACAAATACCTCACCTATGACGTAAGAACCTCTATGTAGATGATGTTCCTCGTGTACGTACCACTATGCTTTGAGCACTTCCTTTTCTTGTTATCAGACGGGTAGGCAAGGACTCTGACATTCGCTCTGGCGGTGGCTCTTGACAGCGCGACGTACAACTAACCATGAGAGAATACTGGCTCGGGCAGGTAAATACCGACGATGGGGATAGTTTGCCCTTGTGCCTTATTGACCGTCATGGCGAAGCTGAGCCTAACAGGAAACTGCTTCCTCTTGAACTGAAAAGGGAACATCTCATCATCAGAGGGGCACAGGGGAATTCGAGGCAGAAAAATCCTCTTTCCAGCATGTTGCCCTAGCATAATCTCTGCATCGATGGCATTTCTCTGGAACCCCCGGACTACCAGCCTCGTACCGTTGCAAAGCCCGTTCGCAGGGTCAATGTTCCTAAGCAATATGACAGGGCAGTTAATCTTGAGCTTCAACACGTGTGCGGGCAACCCGTTAGGAGTCAGCGAGTTAAGGAACTCAGGGGGATAGTAGTTATGGGGATCATCTTCTGCACGATCAAAGCTATGGTACACCATCTCATCCCCTCGGAAAGCGACTGATCATCTTCATGTTAATCCTATCCACACGATCATTCTGTGTGGATAAGATGGCTCTCGAGGTGATGTAGTTAGGATCTGACATATTATTATTCAGCCTTGGGAAAACGTAGTCTATTAGTTTATCAAGGTTAGTGTCCTCCCCTTATACGGCACGCATATCTCATCAGGAAGACGCACATCGCCATCACTATTGGCCTCCTCAGTGCCACCACCGATGCGCAGTAGGTATTTCGCAAACTACGGGTTGCTCTGTGCCCTCATGTTACGTACAAGCTTTAGGTGACGCATGCAATCCCATAGGTATGACCTATGTAACAACGCATCAATTATCTGAGCCCTTGACCCCTTTCGGACAACAGGAAGGACCTGCCTGAAATCTCCACCAAACACAACCGTCTTTCCACCGAACGACAGTTCTGGTCGGCTCATTATGTCACGCATGTTGTTGTCCAGCGCCTCCACTGCCTGTCTCTTAGTCATGGAGGCTTCATCCCAAATAATGAGTGATGCAGTCTGTAGAAGCTTGGCAATCTCACTCTGTTTCGTGAAGCTACAAAATGCACCATCATCAATACTCAGCAGTATCTTGAAGTGCGAGTGCGCAGTTCTTCCTCCAGGCAATATGGAAGCTGCAACACTGGACGTAGCTGTTGCCACAGCAATCTTATTCTACCCGCGTATCATTGCGAGCAATGCCTTGTACAAAAAAGTCTTCTCGGTGCCTCCAGGTCCATCCACAAAGAACACTATACCCTCGTCGCTATCGACAGCAGATAGAATCTCATCGTAGGCAGCCCTTTGCTCAGTGTTGAGGGAGTCCAACAGAGTTGCGTCCTCAACATTGAGCTCGATGGTGGACTCCTCGAAGATCTCCCTAGGCACACCGCTGGCCGTATCATGTGCCTCATCGATCTCGGGAAGAGGGAATGACCTTATGTCCTTCCCCATTGACTGTAGCATATTCCTGATATCTACCAAAACTATTTGTTCTACAGCGACTATGCATAGATTATTACGACGATAGTCCTCCGACATTGCCTCCAGGTGCTTGTGCCAGAGTCCTCACACGTCACTGGGCTCACAGAATACCAATATTATTGCAAAGGGCCTTCGGAGCGATGGTGGCATCTGGAATAACTCGGCTTCTGTAAGGCACTCGTCCAGTGTGTTGTCTGCTTCGATCAGGCCCTTTCTCTCTACAGCTTCACGAAAGGTCGGTAGGATCACGCCGTCAACCATCCTTAGTTCATCGTAGGATGTAGCACCAGACATGTGGTTTAGGAGAACCCGGAGATAGTAGCGTTCCCCCTCCGCCGGATGAGCTGATACGATTCTACCAACCTGTCCACCTGTTTCTCGTACCCTTCTTTGCTAGAATTTCTTTTTCTTGCCTTTTTGCCAAGTATACCACTCGGGGAAATCCCGGTACAAGATACCTCGACCATGCTCATGTAATCTATTCGTCTCGAAGTACTCTGACAGCATTGACTTATCAGCACCTTCATAGTTTACCACTTGTCGGATATCTTGGCCCTCTTGAAACGAAACCATGTGCATGTTTGGGAGATGAAGTTCCAGCTGCATCACAGGTGGAAAGTTCTTGCTCAATTCAAAGCCGTATATCCTCCACAAGGCTTCCGGAGGGGTCACCCTCCTCGCGTCTCTATACTGCCTGATCTCATCTATGTCCTCGTTGCTGTCTGCCTTGTCAGCCTCGCTCACAGTCACAGAGGCCTGGTCATGGCCCTTGTATATGTACTTGAATAGGTATTTAACGGCCTTTATGCTCGAGCACGCCTCAACATTGATGTGACAGATGAACAGCTGAAGAAGGTAAGGGTTATAAGGGACGACCCACCTGTTGTCTAGCAGGTGTTTTCGAACCATTGCACAGCGGCCATCTTCACGTCTCCTATACACCGAGTAGGAGTCCTTGCCCTGTAAGGTAGTAGCGTTGAAAGGACGCGGATAATGATTCTTGCATAATGAACGGTCCTTTGTGCACGGGCATTCGCGGTTTAGCACACCGCAAGGGCCATGCATCATATGCTTGACGACCATCTTATAGAGCTCAGGATACTTATGCTTGTTCGGGAGCTCGGCTGAGATGAGACAATCATACTGCTCGGGACGCGTGAGCTTGTACTGCCCCTGCATGATGAGCAGGAGGTGGGCATGTGGTAGGCCCCTCTTCTGGAACTCCACCACATAGACATAGGCCCTCACCTTGCCAAGAATGTCCTTTTGAAGCAACTGCTTTTTTAGTTCCTCTAGCTTCGCCCTGAAAACACGCACAATGAGATCAGGACGATCCTGGGGGTATCTGGCTAGGGTAGAGTTCGCGCGTGATCTCATCCCAGTTTGGATTGCATGTCATTGTGAGGAAGACATCCGGCTTCCCGTACTTCCGCACTAAAGCCATAGCATCCATGTACCGACGCCTCTTGTCTCGAGGTCCTCCAATAAATGATGTAGCCAATACAGTCCATTTTCCAATAGCGTCTACTCTTCCCTCATTGGCATGCAAGCTGTCCACCAAGCCTTGGTACAGGTTCGCCCTTAACTCCTTTTGATGAGCCCATATGTAGTCCAGTCGCGAGCTCTCAATCTTGATGTATGTGTCGACCACGAATTGCTGAAAAAGACGCTTACCAAACAACATTGGGTTGAATATCTCTGGCCGAATTTGGAATTTGTAGCAGTAGTAATCTCGCACGGACATGCATAGCATACCACCAGAATCTGCACATAGCATATGGTGTTAGAGGCTAGTGTTGTACATAAGAGAGTACAGTGCCAAGAATTGGTAGTGCAAATGCCATCTTTTGAGAACACTAACTTGGATCCTCATCATTATTACCACGAGCCTTACGAGCCGCACGAGCTGCGTTCACCTGATCGATGGACACACCAACCTTTGGGATGTCGGTATGCCAGCCGAGTTCGCCTCTAGGGAAGAAGAGAGGGTATGACAGTGCATCATAGCATCCATGATACGACCGGATGCCATATACTTCTCTGTTCTTCCCTTGCAGGATAACACTATTCTCAAACTGCCTTCGGCGGTCGCTCCCCTCAACCCAAACAACGGCAACCTCTGAAGTGGTTGGCACGTTATATGTTCTCTGGTCCAACCTATGGTCAAGGTTCAGTGTCAGACAATAGTCATCAAGGTCCTCAACCTGTCCCATACTCTGGAGTTTTTCAGAGTACGGGTTGCACGTAGTATATCAACCAACTTTCTAATGACATCATTATCTTGCTGGTACAGCTCTTTGCAACAGCGACGAAACCGAAGCTCTAGATTGGAATCATCATCGTAGAAGTAAAGCTCCAGGTGCTTTAGTTCTGAGCCATCTGTACCGAATGACCGTATGTTGTGGTACATTTGGCCGTGCAAAACGTGTAAATACCATGTTTTCTCATGTCAGTGGTCTCACTGTCAAGGTGACAGTAGAGCGAGGTGAATGAGAAATGACCGTTGAAAAACCTAATGTTGTCACGGAAGTGCCTAGCATCAGTGTCTGAACTCGACCAGAGTCTCATGAGCTCAGATGGCGTATCTGGGGTGGATAGTTTAATATTCCCATTACGGCAGCAAAAACCCTTTGTCTCATGCTCGAACTTCTTCGCATTGCAATATTGACAGTCTTCACCAGGCTTCAGCATGTGCGTGGCTGGAGGTATATTGCTATACACGTGGTCGTACGGATTGAGTACGCTAGAGATAGAAGCAGAGGCGTTGTCAGCTTGATCGAATTCGATATCCACGTTGGTGTCTCGGTCTGAAGATATTTTTAGCATCAAGTAGTTACATAAAGCTATACAAGATATGGACAGAAGGCGAAAAAAATGTCAAAAGTACCTTGACCACCGAACATGTAGCCCTCCTCATGTTCGAAGTCCTCCTCGAATATGACGCCATCATCATCACCTGTTACGGTAATATAAATTTTTATGAGGGTCCTGATTTCATTTGAAATATAAAATTAATACAATCAAGGAAATTACCGTCATCGTTAACTGGTGGCTGTGTTGGAGGCGTGGCAACGTTGTCAGTTTGAGGGGCCGGAGGGGTATTTTCTGTCAATACAAAACAAGTACCGTACATCAGTACCTATATTGTATTGGATTGCAAGGAAAGAACAACACATGTAAGAACATTACCATTGTTAATGACGACTGATTGTGTTGTAGGTTCTAAATCTTTGACGTCTTCCGCACTCTCAGCTGGACTTTCTTCTATCAAGGCAGACTGTTTCTTGTCACGCCATGTTGCAAAGTGCTTGTTACGACGGGCTAGCAATGCTTGCCTTTCTCCATGTATTACACGTTGTCTACATGATATTTGACTGGCAGCCATATCGGGGATCTCCATGTCCGGCATCTGCTCACATGCTAACTGGATGTAAATAGGGGTACCTTTGACCGCAGGAATCGACCAATCACATGTGACTGTGGATCCATGTGGACCGGATGCATCCACAGCGAGTGGCACAACCTCAGGGACATACACTGGGTTTTGCATGGCGATGGAATCCTGGCTTAGAGTGTTGCAACTCAACTCTTTCCATGCTTTATCGCGATCTCTCTTTGCCTGCTTGTCTTTGGGTGTCATATTATGCACCCTTCGACGTTCGTGACTTGCTTCAATCTGCTTCTCACTAAGGGTGTTGCGTCGCACTGCATAGGACAGCTTTTGACGATCGAGTCTTGCTTGCCGATGTTCAGGTGTCATATTTGCGTATCGCGCACAATCCCTCACTCGTTTAGCTTCAACTTGCTTGTTTATTAACTCTCCCATCTGTGAATTATTAGCAGGTGGAGTATGGGTGCCACAATCATCAATGGTCATGGTCTGGATAGAATCAGGGGTACATTGTAGTGGTATTTGCTCTTCTGACATGGTACTATGTTGCTCTGCAATGCGAGGAATAGGAACAGGTGGCAACATCAGGAATGTAATAATGTGCATCTGTGTGCATCACAATTGTGGGATACTTACACACTACAAATTACCATCAAATGAATGACAACAATTTTAATATAGTAGCATGCAAAAATAGGTCAATGTATGTACCTGAAATATGGCAGTTTGGAGTCGTAGTGATGCCAATGATGCTTTCGTGTCCACCTGCTAGTCCAGATGTACGTGTGTAGTCACCTACAACGTGTCCCTCTTCTAATATTCATGCAGTCAACAATGAACCAAATAGTATGTTGAAATTTATAACATGAGCATATAAATATTCACGGTACCTGGCAATTGAACAAAGTTGGTATTTGTTGTCTTCGCACTGTCGATAATGTTTTCTTGGCCCTTATACGAGGTACAAACTTATTGCGAATTTGTAGGAGCCACATTTTCTTTGTTGATAATGTTAGGGTCAACTAAGAAAATACAACATGTATTTAGTTGCTTTAACTAATAAGTACATCTTGTATACCAATAATGATCGTTGATTACTTTTTGAAGTACCTGGCAAATGGATAGAGGTATTTGTTGTAGCACTTTGATGTTGTTGGGCATTTATAAGGGCGGCTTCAGCTTTCTTTCGATGGTATGCTTCACGTTGCTTCTTTAGTATTTCATCTTTTTTCTACGCATACCGTTCCCGCTCCCGTTGCCTTTTAAGTTCTTTAGGATCTGTGAGGGCCGCCTGTGAAATGGTTGTGATTGGTCCACCAACATTGATATTGTTAGCAGTACCTATAAAGGCACAACATGTATTTAGTCGTGAAGTATCAAACGATACATATGCACTTGAAGTAGACATAAGTTGTTTTGCAATACCTGTGTTGGTGGTGTTGGATATTTCTTTGAATGGTGTGCGACACCCGGACATCTCCGCTGGTTAGATTAATATCTCTCCTACTTAAATCAGTCAAGGTGAGCGATGGAAGTCCTAGTGTTATATGTGGTTGGTATGTGTTTCATTGGAAGTATGAAAATGCATTTCATGGTGCAGTCAAGGAGTATATGATATTTCAAGATCAAGTGCATTCAGTAATCAATACATTACTCTGTTGCAAGAGAGTCGCTCCTCTAGTGAATGAATAAAGTCTGTTTTCACCATTTCACTGGGCTTTTGTTCTTTCGAAAATAAGGAGTCCTATATTTGATGTACAACTGATTTGCTTAATTGCTTTGCGAGATTCGTACAGCCAGCTTATATATAACCTTGTTCAGCTTAGGCGAAAGGAAACGAGGACAATCATATATATGGGTTTTTAGGGTGTGAATTCGATGCTGAAGTTTCGTGAGAGATGGATACATAAAAACATGTATAATACACACTGGGATTACCTAGATGATATATACACACTGGGATATCTATCTAATTCAACTAATTACTTGATCAATTGAGATTACCTAGATGATATATACACACTGGGATATCTATCTAGCAAGCAAAAAGAGGAAATAATTAAGTCTGCAGCTCGATCATATCTCAAAATAATGCATTGATGATCGATCAATTGATGTCATGCAAAATGGAATTACAAGCAATGTAACTCGATCACTCGTTAAACTAAAATTTGCATAATTTGTTAAACAAAAATTCGCAGAATTGCCATGACCGACAGCCAGAATTGGAGCATGCCGTAGACCACATGCTCATGCAACTTCAACTCAGTTTTTCAGCCCATACATTTCAATTCCCTTCAATAATAACAGGCAAACAATCAAAACACATCACCCAGAAAGTAAGTAGACCAAACAATAAATGCATGTACAAAAATGGTCTCTCCATACATGCATCGCTCCTGCCACGCGTGCCTAGACCACATGCTCATGGTATAGCACAGCACCAAATATTCTCGTAATTTCTTTGCTTACCTATGAAAGAAAAGAGGTGCTCTTGCTTAAAGAATATACAAATTACGGTGACTACAAACCAAGCATTATTACCATTTTAAAATAAAATCAAGCATGTCTGATCTAAAACTACAAACCAATCATAATTTAGCATTATCTGTTAAAAAATTATCCTTCGAGGTGAACTTGAATCCATAAGTATCCAACATAGGTCACACCACTGTTGCGAGGTACGCCCACCTTTTTTCAAGAAATCTATTCACGAATCTGAGGTCCCTCTTGCCCGTGACGCACCACCGCTCGAAGGCTGCATTA